>NC_057344.1:51069010-51687844 GCF_016509475.1 Prionailurus bengalensis
AAGACTGCTCCATGATCTTTCCTTTTGTTTTGAGTATGTAATCATGGATTTCTTAATCCTTTCACAATTTTTTTTTTTTGTTTATAGCTTTATATTACCGCGCGCCTTAAATGATCAATTGTTTGAAGTGGTTTTTATGGTATTATAATGACACACATCAGCCATTCTGAGAATGGCATTTAATATACAAATACGAGTTAAAAATATGTGAAATCTAATACAGGTGTTTGCAGAGTTGAGCTTAAGTATTTTCTTCAACTTTTTTACTAATCAACATTTTGATCTCCAATAAAATGAAATCACTTAATGTTCACGTGGGTTGCCAAAGTGACAACCTTTGTTTTATAAGCTTCTTTATACACCACCTCGCTGATATTCCTAAAATGGACGCCAAGACATAAAAGACATGCTGATAGGCACTGGAAAGGAGATGCTTGCATGGCTACAGTCTTCTTGTTGAACTGCTCACGGGATCATTCACGCCTATGCTAGCAACCAACAATATATGACACAAAAAGAAAGTTCAGCAAATAAGTTTAAATTAGAGCTACGTTTTCATTCTGACCGTCTTATTACCGATTTATATTTACTTTCATTTACTTTTTAAATCTTTAACATAACCCCGTGTCATTTTTAGGTTGCCTAAATATGTGACTTCTTTAGTTTCTCTAAGACCATCTCCCTTAAAGTTAAAAGGATCATTTGCTAGCTTATTTCATAACTTCTTTGCAGCGAACTCAGTGAGAATAAACTGATCTTCAATCCAGACTATTTTATGTCCAATTTTTTCTGACAGGATAATAAAAAATAAGTGAATTAGAAAACAGAGATCTCAGAACATACCTTAAGAAATATTAAATTTTTTGATACTGCTAAAGCTCCATTTTATGGTGTTTAGTAGACTTAAGATTTGATAATAAATATTAGCTGTTACACCCAGTAAAAGTTTCTGACTAATATATTCTCTCCGGCCTACTTGTTACATATCTTAAAATGAAAAAAGTCCCTTATTAAAATGTCCCTTGTTGACTGAGTGTCACAGACACTCCTTTGTACAACCTTTTAAAAAGTTAGGTTTAAAATTATTGATTACATTTTCAAACACATACATTTAGACTTAACTTAGGCACTTTGCTTTGCTTCTAGACCTTTTATTTTACAAACACACTGACATTTAGGCTGTGAATTATTTCCATATCAGTATTAATATTTCAGATCTTATTTTAAAGTGTGTAAATACTAGTAGTACGATTGTAAACGAACTCTATCTCAGCGTATATCACCATGGTTTGAATTATATATTTTGAAGTAGAATTATTAAGATAGAAATGGATTAATATTTAACTGCTGCTTGATACCTATTATTTAGTCCCATTTAGGTATGTATACCTGAACATGCAAGCACATAATTCTGTAAACTAATGGAAACCTCTTAGGGGGCCTTCGTCCAGGGTTTTATAATTATTCAGTCATTTCTTCATTCATTGAACAAATGTTGATTGAGTACCCACTTAAGCATGCTAATATTTTATTGACGAAGTTACTTTGGGTGACAGGGAAGGATACCACATGCATAGATGGAAGAGAGAATAGATTTAAGATAGAAGTACAAAAGCTTAGAAAAGAGCAGCACTGTAATGAGATTTATTTCAGCAGATTAAAGTATGTTAACTTTTATTGCACAATGTACATATTCTAGAGTGTTGTTATGAAAACTCAGGAGATTAGTTGTAGTCCATACAGCTATAGGAACTTTGGTTTACCATTATTTAGGTTGCCGTATCTTATTGGCCAGAAAGCTTCAGTTGTTCAAGTCTTCTGATGGACGTGTACAAAAAGCAATTCAAATGTTGTGAGAAAGAAATTAAATAGGGAAGATTGAACCACTGCTCACGTGCTAGATTTTACAGGTATCAAAATAGATGTCATTGAACCTTTGAAGATATGGCTGCAACATGAAACAGTGGCCTGTTTATGAGGGATTTTTTTTCCTTTTTTTTTTCTGACAAAGAGAAGAGGAGGTCAACCTCACATCAGTAGCCCTTAGGAAGTAAGTTTGCTGAGGGGTGGTGTATTTTAAGTGCACCAATCAGCCCACTGTCCATGCTGTCTGGTGTTTTGTTTTGTTTCCTTAGTTTTGTTCACTAACATAAAGACTCATAGGCATAATACATCTCTTGACTCTAGACATTAGTGAGCATTTAACTTAGTGGGCTAACTTTATTCCATGTGGTTGTTCTGTCATCTGAAAAGAAGGTTCATATTCTTTTTCTTAAAAATTTTTAATGTTTATTTATTTTTGAGAGAGAGAGAGAGAGAAAATGCAAGTGGGGGAGGGGCAGAGAGAGAGGGAGAGACAGAATCTGAATCAGGCTCCAGGCTCTGAGCTGTCAGCACAGAGCCCGATGTGGGGCTCGAACTCACGAGCTGTGAGATCATGACCTGAGCCAAAGTCGGATGCTTAACTGAGCCACCCATGCGTCTGTAGAGGGTTCATATTCTTAAGAGGAAATAAAAGTCACATGAACCAGGGAGATGAGCTTGGAGGTTTCTCTGGTGGCCAAGACCTGTGTCAGGGCTGGTGGCAGATAGAATGAGACGAGAAATGTTTCAGCTGCAGGTATGCGCTGCTGCTGAGATACTCAACAAATATTCCCAGAGGGCCTGCTGTGTGCCAGGCCCCATGCTGGATGTAGGGGAGACAGAGTTATAATTTCTGCCCATTAGGAATTCAGAGTTGCAGGGAGAGGAAGGATAAGAATAACCAATGTGTATCTCTCTACAGTTTGCCAGTGTTTTCACCTGCATTTCATTAATTCCAGCAACAGTGCCTCGCACTGGTACATTCACATTGGGTGAATCCACCCAATAAGGATTCATTGAAGGAATAAACCAA
Organism: Prionailurus bengalensis; assembly: GCF_016509475.1. Taxonomy (NCBI): domain Eukaryota; kingdom Metazoa; phylum Chordata; class Mammalia; order Carnivora; family Felidae; genus Prionailurus; species Prionailurus bengalensis. The sequence goes on from NC_057344.1 coordinate 51,071,907, forward strand.
GTTGTGAGGCAGATTATTATCTTCTTGAGTCTTATTTGATTAAGAAAACTTTTCCCCTAATGGTTGAGGAACAGAAAGTACTATGTTTACTTTTAATCTGAGTCTGTGTTGCTGGTTATGAGTCTAGAGGGAGTAGTATGTAGGGCCACATTCTTTGTCACCAAGTTAGAATCCCCTGAGGTAACCATTGGAGACAATATAAAATAAGGACTTGACTGGTATACAATGGCGCCAACTGCTCATTCCTCCCATGCCAGCCCTTTATTGTCTTACATTCTCCCTCTCCTCATTTCCCCAAAGGATCCCAGAGCTGTTGGCATTGGTGGTGTGGCCTAGGCCAACTGATTGTCTAACAAGTTGAAAGTCTTCCTTATGTGCTCCTGTGGGAAGAAGGCTGAGGGGATTGTGGTGAGAGAAAATTGTGGAGAGCTGAGGGTGCTGCTCAATAGCTGGTTTAGTCCTGCTAATAACTTCTCTGAGAGTGTGAGAGTTGATGTGGGATCTTGAGGCTAGACTGGACTATCCAAAACAGTCAACATTGAGAGTGTGATAAGACGTTATGAAGGTTTGCTCTGGCCAGTTCAAAGGTCTTTCTGTAGAGGTGTTTTGAGGCCCAGGAGAGGGCAGGGCAGAGTCAGGACTGTTGTGTACAGTTATGAGGGGGTTGACATTCAGGCCCAACTTTCCTGCTTTAGGAAGGTACAAAGTCACCCCAGATGAAGTGGTGGCACTGAAGAGAGAGAGAGCATGGGGAGTGAATCCAGGCTTGGAATCAGGACAGCAAGAACCAAAGAAAGTCTGAGGGTCTGGGGCAAAGGAGGGCAGCATTCCAGTGTTTGCCTGTTGGATCAGGTCAGATAGGAGATGTGATCAGCAGGGTTCCAGAGAACATAGTGAAATGGGGTGAGATGGATATGTAGAAATTCTGGTAAGGTGAAAAAAAGGTTCAGAACATACTGAAGTTAGGAATTTATTCTGAGACCAAGCAGGTCATGAGTAATAGCACAAACTACAAGGCTTGACTTAATTTGGTCATTGGTTGTGCCAAGGTTATTTTATTTCCCTAAAAGCAATTGTAGAAAAGGAAAGAAGTTACCTGTTTGTGTTCTGTATTTCACAATGTTCTAAGAATTAAACTTTTCTTTTCTGTTTTATAGTTAAGAATCTCTTGCTTCAGTATAATTATAATGCCTCTAATGTATGGATCTTGAGGTTTTGTGGAAAATATGGTATTAAAGTCTGGGGTTTTGTTTTTTGTTTTTTTGTTTTTTTGAGAGAGCGAGCAAGCGAGCAGGAGAGGGGCAAAGGAAGAGGGAGAGAGAATCTTTTTTTTTTTTTTAATTTTTTTTTAACGTTTATTTATTTTGAAGGAGAGAGAGACAGAATGTGAGCAGGAGACAGAGAAGGGCAGAGAGGGAGACACAGAATCCAAAGCAGGCTCCAGGCTCTGAGCTGTCAGCACAGAGCCTGACGTGGGACTTGAATTCACAAACTGTGAGATCATGACTTGAGCTGAAGTCAGACACTTAACTGATTGAGCCACCCAGATGCCCCGAGGGAGAGAAAATCTTAAGCAGGCTCCACACCCTGCACAGAGCCCAATGTGGGCTCAATCTCCTGACCTGGAGATGGTGACCTGAGCCGAAATCAAGAGTTGGCTTCCTAACCAACTAAGCCATCCAGGTGCCTGTAAAGTTTGGGTTTTGAAGAATTAGCCCCTCTGTAGTGATGCCATCCTTTTCATTTCAGATGCCTAGTGACATTCATATCTCCTTTTTTGCTAGGCACTGTAAGTTACTTTCCCTTACTTAGAAAGGTTGAATTGTTCCCCGGGACTCAGGAATGCTTTATTCTGGTCCTTTGAAACAAATAGTCCTCCATCATGATGGGTTAGAGAAAATGGGTTTCAGAGTCTCACCAACCCCAGTTTGAATTTTGACTCCATTTTTTACTTGTTGAACTTTTGTCAAGTTATGTAAACCCAGTTTCTTCATGTGGAAAACAGAGATTATGCTATCTTCCTCCAAGTTTGTTGGGAAGAGACATAAGGAAATATATGCAAAGCTCTTAGTGTACTCCATGATCCAAAGTAAGTGCTCAATAAATGATAGATACTGTTCTTTTTTTAGTTAAAATTTAACAAAAACTGTAGTAAAAATACATAACATAAACTTTACCATCTTAATCATTTTTCAGTGCACAGTTCGGTGGCATTGAGCATATTCACACTGTTGTGCAGTCATCACCACCATCCATCCATAGAACTCTTTTCATCTTGTGAAACTGAAACTCTGTACCCATTAAACAGCAGCTTCTATTCCCCCTCCGCCTAGTCCCTGTCAGCCACCATCCTACTTTCTGTCTCTATGAATTTGACTGCTCTGGGTACTTGATGTAAGTGGAACCATATAGTATTTGTCCTTTTGTGATTGGGTGTTTTACTCAGCCATGATATAGTCTGTGTCAACATTTCCTCACTTTTTAAGGCTGAATGATACTCTGTTATATATATATGTAAAATCATGTTTTATTTACCTGTTATTCTGTCCATGGACACTTGGGTTGTTTCTACCTTTGGCTGTTGTGAATGATGCTGCTTTGAGCATGGGTGTGCAAATAATCTGTATGAGTCTTTGCTTTCAGTTCTTTTGGGTCTGTACCCCAGAGTGGGATTGCTGGATCAATAGGCAGTATTAGCACTCATCATAGGATACATTTTTGAAAAAGTTGTAAACTACAATGATATGAGTTGAATTTGACTTTTCAGTATAGATAATGATAGAAGGTTATAGACTTGACTATGAGGTCATAATGTCTACCTTTTTTTTTTGTAGAAATAACCCAAATATTACATTCATCATCTTTAAATTATTTTACAGTATAGAATTTTTCATGGTATGTTAATCAGGGCAATATTCTAATTACTCACATAAAATAGTATTTATACAATGTCATGGGATGTAATAGTCATATTTCATTTTTAATACAAAATTGTTTCTTAGCCTTCTTACCATTTCTGTTTAGAAAACTTCCTTTTGCCATTCTAATAGGGTCAGTCTGCTAGTAACAAGTCTTTTAGTTTTCCTTCAGCTGAGAATGTCTTGATTTCCCTTTTTCCTGGAGGATATTTTTGTTGGATATAGAATTCCAGGCTGATAGTTCCTTTTTTTTTTTTTTTTTTTTTTAAGCACTTGAAAAATGTGCCATTTCCTTCTACCTCTGTGGTTTCTGGTGAGAAATCTGCAGTTATTCAAATTGTTTTTCCCTTCTAGGTAAGATTATGTCTCTCCCCCACTACTTTATTTTTTATTATTTAAATTTATTTATTTAAATTCAAGTTAGCATACAGTGTAGTATTGGTTTCAGGAGTAAAACCCAGTTATTCATCACTTACATATAACACCCAGTGCTCATCCCAACAAGTGCCCTCCTTAACACGCATCACCCATTTAGCCCTTCCCCACAACCACCTCCCCTCCAGCAACTCTCAGTTTGTTCTCTGTATTTAAGGGTCTCTTATGGTTTGTTTCCCTCTCTGTTTCTATATTATTTTTCCTTTCCTTCTACATATGAGTGAAATCATATAATTTGTTTTTCTTTGACTGACTTATTTCACTTAGCATAATACTACACTCTAGTTCCATCCATGTTGTTGCAAAATGGCAAGATTTCATTCTTTTTGATGGCTGAGTAGTATTCCATTGTATATATAAATACACCATATCTTTTTTATCCATTTGTCAGTTGATGGACATTTGGGCTTTAACCACACTTTGGTTATTGTCAGTAGTGCTGCTACAAACATTGGGGTGCATGTGCCCCTTTGAATCAGCACTCCTGTATCCTTTGGATAAATACCTAGTAGTGCAATTGCTGGGTTGTAGTGTAGTTCTATTTTTAATTCTTATGAGGAACCTCCATACTGTTTTCCATAGTGGTTGCACCAGTTTGCATTCCCACCAACAATTCAAAAGGATTCCCTTTTCTCTGCATCCTTGCCAACATCTCTTGTTTCCTGAGTTATTAATTTTAGCCATTCTGACAGGTGTGATGTGATATCTCATTGTGGTTTTGATTTACCTTTCCCTCATGATAAGCGATATTGAGCATCTTTTCATGTGTCTTTTAGCCATCTGGATGTCTTCTTTGGAAAAGTATCTATTCATGTCTTTTGCCCATTTCTTCACTGTATTATTTGTTTTTTGGGTGTTGAGTTTGATAAGTTCTTTATAGATTTTGGATACTAACCCTTTATCTGATATATCATTTGTAAATATCTTCTCCCATTCCATTGGTTGCCTTTTAATTTTGCTGATTGTTCCCTTTGCTATGCAAAAACTTTTTATCTTGAGGTGCCTGGGTGGCTCAGGTGATTAAGTGTCTCACTCTTGGCTTTTGGCTCAGGTCACAATCTCATGGTTCGGGAGTTCAAGCCCCATGTCGGGCTCTGTACTGATAGCACGGAGTCTGCTTGGGATTCTCTCTGTCCCTCTCTCTCCGCCATTCCACTCCCTCATAAATGTAAATAAATAAATATTTTAAAAAAGAAACTTTTTATCTTGACAAGGTCCCAATAGTTATTTTTTCCTTTATTTCCCTTGCCTTCAGAAACAAGTCTAGTAAGAAGTTACTGTGGCCAAGGTGAAAGAGGATGCTGCCTGTTTTCTTCTTTAGGATTTTGATGGTTTCCTGTCTCACACTTAGATCTTTCATCCATTTTGAATTTATTTTTGTGTATGGTGTAAGGAAGTGGTCCAGTTTCATTCTTCTGCATGTCACTGTCCAGTTTTCCCAGCACCATTTGCTGAAGAGATGGCCTTTTTCCATCGAATACTCTGTCAGGGGTTCTTTATTCTGTTCCATTGATCTATGTGTCTGTTTTTGTGCCAGTATCATACTGTCTTGATGATTACAGCTTTGTAATACAGCTTGAAGTATGGAATTGTGATCCCTTCAGCTTTGGTTTTCCTTTCAACTTTGCTTTGGCTAATTGGGGTCTTTTCTGGTTCCATACATATTTTAGGATTATTTGTTCTAGCTCTGTGAATAATGCTGGTGTTATTTTGATAGGGATTGCATTGAATGTGTAGATTGCTTTGGGTACCATAGACATTTTAACTATATTTGGTCTTCCAACCCATGAGCATGGAATGTTTCTCCATTTCTTTTTGTCTTCGATTTCTATAGTTTTCAGCATACAGATCTGTTATCTCTTTAGGTTTATTCCTAGGTATCTTACGGTTTTTGGTGCAATTGTAAATGGGATCAATTCCTTGATTTCTTTTTCTACTGCTGCATTATTAGCATATAGAAATGCAACTGATTTCTGTACATTGGTTTTGTATCTTGTGACTTTGCTGAATTCATGTATCAGTTACAGCAGTGTTTTTGGTGGAGTCTCTTGGGTTTCCTATGTAATGTATCATGTCATCTGCAAAGAGTGAAAGTTTGACTTCTTTGACAATTTGTATGCCTTTTGTTTCTTTTTGCTGTCTGAATCCTGAGGCTGCAACTTCCAGTACTATGTTGAGCAACAGTGGTGGGTCTCTCTCACTACTTTCAAAATTTTTTCTTTCTTTAGTTTTTTAAGAGTTTGATTATGATGTGGCCTTGGCATGGATTTCTTTGGATTTATCCTGGGTTCACTCAGCTTCTTGAATATGTAGGTATATGTCTTTTGCCAGATTTTTAAAAAAAGTTTGTTGGTGTGTTTATATATTTATTTATTTTAAAGTTTATTTATTTATCTTGAGAGAGAGAAAGTGAGAGAGAGCACGAGCAGGGGAGGGGTAGAGAGAGAGAGAGAATCCTAAGCAGAATCTGCACTGTCAATGCAGAGTCTGATGTGGGGCTCGAACCCACAAACCCATGATATCATGACCTGGGCTGAAATCAAGAGTCACCTAACCAACTGAGCCACCCAGGCACCCCAAAAGTTTATTTATTTTTTCAGTAATCTCCACACCCAGCATAGGGCACATGTGACTCACGACTACGAGATCAAGAGTCGCATGCTGTACTGACTGAACCAGACAGGTACCCCTGTCTTTTGCCAGATTTGCAAATTTTTCAGCCATAATTTCTTTAAGTAATTTTTTTAGGTTTTCACTCTATTTTCTTTTCTTCCAGGACTTGGGATGACATAAATGATACATCTTTTGTTATAGTCCTATGGGCGCTTGACACTGATGCCTTTTATTTTTTTATTTTTTTATTTTTGTTGTGTTTCTTTCTTTGTTGTTCAGACTGGGTAATTCCTGTAGTTTCTATCTTCAGGGAGACTGATTCTTTCCTCTGTCATCTTCATTTTGCTATTAAGCCCACCTAGTGAGTTTTAATTTCAGTTAATGTATTTTATCTGTTGTTTCTTTGCTGAGACTTTCTAATTTTTCATTTATTTCATGTCTGTTCATAACTGTGGAAACATTTTTATGATGGCTGCTTTAAAAATTGTTCTCAGGTGATTCCAACATCTTGGTGTGGGCATCAGTTGATTGTCGTTTCTCTTTCAAGTTGAGATTTTCCTTGTTCTTGGTATGATAAGTAATTGTGATTATATCCTGGACATTTTGCTATTACGTTATGAAACTCTGGATCTTATTTAAATCTTCTTTTTTAATAGACCTCTCTCTCTGACACCATGCCTGTAGGGGAAAGGGGGCACTTCGTCATTACTGCAAGGTGGGATTGGAAGTCTAGGTTCCTTATTGGCTTTTATTTGCAGCCTGGAGTGAGAGGAGTGCCTGGTTACTGCCTTGTGAGATTCAGGTTCCCTATAGGTGATACTGTTATTTAGATTGTTAGTTTTGTACTTGGTGAAATAACCTGAACAGTCCCTGGAATGTGTATTCCTTATAGTTAGCTTCTATTGTTTGTGCTCTTTGTGTTTGATAACTTATTTCATGATGTGTATGTTCTCACTAGCCCTCTCTAATCACCAACTTCTATATGATTAGTGTTTACCCTTAGCACAGTGAATAAAAGATTGGAAGCGAAGAAACAAGATTATAGTTTCTACTTTATTAACTTCGAAAATTTATTTTTTAAAGGAGGGAAAAGCCTGTCTGTGCAAGGTTTCCATTTTTCCCACTAATAATATGTAACATATTGTAACTTATTTTTAGAAGAGGTCGGTGTATTAGAAATAGAAGAAATGGATTTGATGGGGGACTTGAAACATTTCAGTGATAAAATATTTCATTTGCTAACTCACACCTATGGTTTCAAGTTTATAACACTGATCTTAAAGATGATGCATATGACTTTAAAATAATAGATTTTTGGGATTCTTAATGGTCATCTGTGCAATAGTAATGACAGTACCAGATCCCAGGACTGAATCACTTACTAACTGGTTGATCTTAGGGAAAAACTCCACAACTCTAAACATTGACTTTTCCTCTCAGAAGAATGGGTGTCATAATACCTAAATCGGAGGTTGTTAGGAATATTAAATGAGGTAGTACACCTGAAGCCATTTAACTGAGAGCTATTACACAAATATGAGAGATAATTATCTAGTCTAGCTACTTCAAGCATATGACTGTGATGGGTAAAGATAATGCACCTGATTCTGTATGATTTGCAGGGCTGTGTACCCATAGACTAGGGGTTATATACATATACCTTTAAAATGCTTTAAAAGGTCTTAATTATGAAAACTTTCAAACATATCATGAGGTACTGAATAAAACAGAGTAAATACTCAGGTACTCATTATCCCAAATTAACAAATGCCATATTTATTTGCTCCAGATCTTTTTTTTTTAAGAAAATGAAACATTAGGAATATAAATAAAGCCCCATTCTTTCAACCCTGAATTGGTGTAGAACATTTCTATGCACATTTTTGTAGTATTACTATGTATATATGTAACTATGTTTTGCATAATTTAAAATGCATGTAAAATGATCTTCTACTGCAGCTGTCTTTTTCCTGGATAGAATTAGATATTTCTGAGATTGATCCATGTTGTTACTACAGGTCTGATGCTGCAGAGCATTTCATTTTAGTTTATCCATTCTTCTGTTGTGGCCATTTCACATTTGTCTTGTGCTAACCATGCGATGATGGACACCCTGCACATGTCTTCTGTACATATTTGTGGTCTCAAGGGGAATTACCTAGAAATGGAGCTCAGTTGCCAAATATGTCAACTTTACTCAATAATACCAAATTATTCTCCAAAGCATTTGTACCAGTTCACATTCCTGCACTATTGTATCTCTGTATCTCCTATGCCTTTGCCAGTACTGGTGGTATCAGACTTAGATATTTTGGCAATCTGATGTGCAAGAAATATTTTGCTGTTATTTTTGTTCATTGATTACTTAGTGAGTTTACCCATCCTTTTTTTTTTAATTTAATGTTTATTTATTTTTGAGAGAGAGACAGAGTTTGAGTGGGGTAGGTGCAGAGAGAGAGGGAGACACAGAATCTGAAGCAGGCTCCAGGCTCTGAGCTGTCAGCAGAGAGCCTGACGTGGGACTCCAACTCACGGACCGTGAGATCATGACTTGGGCCAAAGTTGGATGGTTAACTGACTGAGCCACCCAAGTGCCCTTTACCCATCCTTTTTTAAAAAATGTTTATTTATTTTGAGAAAGAGAGAGTTTGTGCGCCCACATGAGTTGGGGAGGGGCAGAGAGAGAGAGAGAGAGAGAGAGAGAGAGAGAGCATCCCAAGCATTCTCCGTGCTGTCAGAGCAGAGCCTGACACAGGTTTCATTCCACAAACCATTTTGCTCATAACCTGAGCCAAAATCAAGAGTTGGACGCTGGATGCTTAACCAACTGAGCCACCCAAGTCCCTGCACATCCTTTTATATCCATAATTTAGGTTTCCTTTTCTTTATATTCTCTAATCATACTCTTGGCACGTTTTTCTTTTAGTTTCATTCTTACTAATTTGTAATTATTACAAATATATTACAGTTCTTTATTACACGGGTTAAAATACCTTCTTCAATCTTTGACTTGTTAATTTTCCTTATGGCAGCTTTTGAAATCAGCCATGGTATATGTTTGACAAATTAGAATAGTTCCATTTTTTATTTTCAGAGATGATTTTAGTGGTACTACTTACAATCCAAGCTTTTGGGTGTGGTAGGGAGGGCTAATGAGACTAACATTTCTTTTAATGTACCAGAATTGTATCTCCTTAATTAACACCTGGAGGATAAAATTTCTTAATTTCCACATAGACTGTTGGTCAGGTGAAGTCATGGGGCAGTTTCGGAGCTTCTGAGCACCAATCATTGAATTAATGACTATTGTGAAGTTTTATTTTGTTATTTGCATAGCCTCTTATAGCACACCGATAACATGGGCACATTCCCATTGCATCAGCAGCCTTAGCAGATAGGAGTTCTCGAGTCCTTAGAATGTTCTGTTGATCTTATTACAGTGATTTCTATACAGTGAATAATCGCGGTGCAGTAAGCACTTTCTCCTTTCTCTAACCAGTCATCTTGCCAACAAAATAACTTAATTGAGAAATGCAAACTGTTGGGGCAAGTGGAATTGAGTTGTGGCTGAGGCTCTTTGGGTATCTTTTGTTGTGCAATCAAGTAGCACTTATTCACCAACTTCCCTTGCTGTCCTGCCTAAAAAAATCCTACCTAATCTCCCAAATCATTTTGTAAAACAAAAGAACACACAGAAGATTGAGAAACCAGGAGGACTGGGGGAGTGCTGGGTAGTAGGGCCCTCCCTCTTCTTTCCTTCCTAGTTACTATTTATATGTGAACTGCTTTGATAACTATATATAATCATATCTCTGTTTTAAAATATGAGTGTGAAAGTATGCTCTCTTCACTATACTGGCAGGCATTTTGCTTATTCAGGCCATTTGGCACCCATGCCCATAAGATGATAGTTTGTCGTAACCAAGGGTCAAGTTCTAGGTAGAAATGAATAACTGATGGAAAACTGGCCTGCAATCCAAATCTTCTTTTCTTTTTTAATTTTATTTACGTTTATTTATTTATTTTGAATGAGAAAGAGAGCTAAAGTAAGGTAAGGGCAGAGAGAGAGGGAGGGAGAGAGAGAATCCCAAGTAGGCTCTGTCCTATCAGCAAGGAGCCCGATGTAGGGCTTGACCCCACAAACCATGAGATCATGACCTGAGCTAAAATCAAGAGTTGGTCACTTAACTGACTGAACCACCCAGGTGCCCTGCAAGTCCAAATCTTAAGGAAAAGCTCCTGGTCTGGATTTTGCAGATTTGCCTTTCTTAAGGGCAGTGGCCTTGTGCTTCCCTCAATGCATGTTCGCTTTCTTTTTTTTTTTTTTTTCCTTTTTAAATTTTTTTTTCAACGTTTTTATTTTATTTTGGGACAGAGAGAGACAGAGCATGAACGGGGGAGGGGCAGAGAGAGAGGGAGACACAGAATCAGAAACAGGCTCCAGGCTCTGAGCCATCAGCCCAGAGCCTGACACGGAGCTCGAACCCCTGGACCGCGAGATCGTGACCTGGCTGAAGTCGGACGCTTAACCGACTGCGCCACCCAGGCGCCCCGCATGTTCGCTTTCTTATACTTGCTTGCTATTTAGTGCAGTGAATGAGCCTCAGACAACACAGAAGGAAACCAGCTGAACGTCCTGTCACTGGCTGAACTTTGATCAAAGTCTTCCTTCTTCCAGTTACTGAATTCTTCCCTGGAATCAGCAGTTGGCACCAGTCACCATCTCTGTACAACTCCTTCACTATTTAAAAGTTTTATGGAAAACTTCAATAAAGAATGTGTGAAAAGATTTTCCTTTAATTGCAAACTCTGTTTTTTCTATGTTACTTATGTTACTATAATCCTCTGAGACACACACACACACACACACACACACACACACACACCCCATATTTCAGGTGTGAGAAAATTGAGGCTCAGCGAAGTCAAGTGCCTGGCTTAGTGACAACCTCAGGGCTCAAATCAAGTCTTCTGCCTCCAAATTCCTTGTTCATTCCATCATACGGCATTTGTTCACCCTGTGATGGGCTCGCTAGGAGAAGAGCAAGTTGCTACTATTATACTAGCTCTTCCCATATACCACTTGGGACTGTGTGCTTAGGTCAATCCCCTGCCCTCCGTTCATTCGTTCATGTGGTCAGTCCATTTATGTAATATCTGAGTGTCTGTTAGAGCTAAGTGATGAGGATACAGTGATGGACCTACACACTGCCTTCACGGGGCTTCTTTACTGGTGAAGAAAGACCACACATAAATTCAATCAAGTGTAATGACAGGTATGACAGGAAAAGAAGAGGATCCTAGTTTAAAAAGCCTCTTTTCCTTCTTCAACATAAAGAGAGGATAAAAATTCAAGTATTTTAGAGAACATGGACCTCTTGGAATGTGAGAGACTCTTTTGCAGTTTTTTAATATGACACTGACTAGAGAGCCAGAGAATAAACAAAGAGTCCAGAATTTTAGAATGCTAGATATCATGTAGTTTGCTTCTTTGTAGCTGAGCCAATGGGAGTCTCCTTCTTTAGCCTTCTGAGAAGCAGAACTAGAATTTCTGGGCAGCTGTTTCCCATGCCAAATAGCACCTAGCAAAGAGGTGCATAATAAATTATTCTGTGGGTCTCTGACTCAGAATATTCTCCTCACTTAATCTTCCACCTGGATTCCTTTTAATGCTTTGGAATAACAGATCAGTGGAGATGAGCTTTGTTTGTCTATTTCTGGATGTAAGTGTTAGGAAAGAAAAAGAAAAAGAAAACCACAAAAACCCAATGTGCAGTTTAAATAAAGAAAAATGAGTTTTATTTCCAAGAGAGCTTTTGCCATTTTATTAATGCTTATTCTCCTTTAGAGAGCTCATTATTGAACGGAGTGTGACAGTAGTTTACCATGGTGAATGTGTCTTGTCTGGGCCAGGGGATGAATTAGAGCGTTGATAAAGGCCAGAGGAGGGGGCGGAACTGTACCTAAATTACCCCTAGATAGTTGCCAAGCTATTCTACTTTTTTAAAGACCTCTAGAGAGCATCCTTAATCGCCTCCAGTTTCCCTTTTCAGTGTTTAATACCTTTGCTGTCAGGAAATTCTTCCTCATATTTAACCCAATTTTCCCTTGCCACAGCTCGATCCCATTTCTCTTGTTGTCCTTGGCGGTGACAGGATAGCAGGTCATTATCTTGTTGGTAATACCCTTAATGTCCTTGAAGGGCATTGGGAAGTTTCTCCTAAGCATACACGATCCCCAGTGAAATGAAACATGTTCCTTTTCTCTCCCCCCCGCCCCCTTCTCAAGGGTCCTATTTGGAAATATAATCTTTGACATTTTGCACTTAAGTATCTGGTCTAAATATTCACACCAGGCCTGTCTTGAGACATCCATTGGTTCCATTCTTATTCCAAGAGCAAGATTGTTTGGTTGCTTCCCTTGCTATTGGTTCATTCCACTGGCTGGTCTTTGCTGCCTGCCCTCTAGGTGTGAGGTGCCATTCTGGAGGCTGAAGGGGGTGTGACAAGGAGTTTCTGTCTCTGACTCACACTTACAAAGAGGGACTGTGGTGCTTCTCACCATTAATAATCTCACCACAGACTGACAGTTCATGGATTGGGCCTGCTCTTTTCTCTTTTCCATGAAAATATTTTATTCCAATTCACATTTTGGTACATTTAGTACCTTTTCCTCAGAAATATACGGTGTGTCAATGAAGTTGGCAGTATCAGGCTATTAGTGTGCTCCTCCCTCTTGATTTAATTTTATGAATGCCACAAGGGAAGTTGGAACATACAAACTTTGTTTCACAAGTGATAGGTGAACATGTGTGTTTCCCATGGGATTTCTGAACCATCCTCACAAGGGGGTGTGATTGATCTTTTATCTCCCCAGCACTTCTCAGAAACATGTGACATGTTTTAAGCAAACTTCATGACCGTTGGTTGGTTGTCAAGTGAGTTGTTGGGAAATTTACTTTATTTTGTGGTTGTTGGTTTCTGTTCCTTTCACCTAAACACAAAAGCAGCTCAGAGCTTTTGCCTGGCTGCCAGTGTGGGCAGCCCTCCCACCTCGGCTGCCAAGCTTTTAGCAGATGAAATAAAAATCTATTTATAACTGGTCTCTGATGGGTTTCCTCCCTACCTGTGGTAGTGCTCCATCAGCAGGTGTACTGAACAGATGGAGAAAGGTTTTAATTTTTTCAGTTCAATTAGATCAACTCTCCAGGTTCAGACCAGCACATTCCCTTTTCTTACTTAGTTTCTTCCTCTTGGCATTAAAATTGTTGAGCATAGCAAAACACAAATTAAGACCAGGAGATGAAATGCATATAGTGCCTGCCTTTAAAATAAATACTCTGGCAAAGGAACCACATTTGACACTGGACAATGTATCAGTTTTAACCCTTCTCTCCCTAGCACCTAATTTTAATGTTATTTCAATTAATATTTGGAGTACAAAAATGCCGAAGTGTACACATGCTTTCTGTTTCCTTATCATGTGCTTTTAGTGTTTGAATTTACACATTTTGAAAATCTATCATGCTGTTTTTGAAGAACAGTTTGTCTCTGATGGCAATTCAGTAAATATTGCGTAGAATTGAAATGAGGAGCTGAAGTCATTAATTTCATGATGTTCACTTGACATCTTTTTTCGCTGATGGTTGAGTTGTCCAGGATGTGATGAAATGGTAGCACGTCTGAATGTGACCTTACCTAGCTCTGGATTTTACCGTCACTGGCCAATGTAAGATAGGTTGCCATCATTTCAGACTTCAGCATACTTCTAGGAATGTTCTGCTTACCACATTTGCCCTTAGTAGGTTCTATCATCTCTTATTCACAAGATCCTAGATTGCAGTTAATCCCTGGCCCTCGGATGTGAGGCCATGGCTGACTGCCTCACTGAATGATTCACTCATTCAGCAGACATTTACTAAGCTCCTGCCCAGTGTTATGACATTTCTGTCACCGAGGCCCACATTTAGGCCACACTGTTTCCTCCCGCACCATCCCAATTATTTAGTTAATATGTATTTGTAGCTGGGTTTGAAACAAGCAAGATTCAGCCTATTTCAGTATATTTTTTATTCAGATATTAATAGAAACAGGCTCCTCTCCCCCAACCCCTTTATTTTGCTCAATTCTTAATTGTTTTTGGGTAATTTTTTTTCACGGATGTGGATTGCCCAGATTTATGGCTTGCTCCCTAGCCTCTTTTCCCATCTTCTTCAAGGCCCAGTAAGATTCATATCAGGGGTGTCTGGAGTGAAGAGAAATTCAAATAAGTTACTGCTGGCTAGAAATAGGGTGAACGGTTTAGTTAGGAGAGACAGTGTGAATGAGAACCACCGCCGTTCACTCATGTCATTGTCGGATGAGTGTATTTGAAGATTTCTTTAGTTGTTTCCTGTACTTTTTAAAATGCCTCTCATATTTGGACAATAACTTAAATATTATCCAGCAAAACCACTCCTCTGATCCTTCTATCTCCTTTGCAGAATCTGTGTCAAGTGACTGTCTTGGTTTTCACAATAGAGATCTCGCTTTCTTCAAGGCTGGCTGACCTGTGCTATCTTTGGTAGGTTTTTCTATTAAGCTGTGATGCTGTGATCTTTCTTCCTATTACTTTCATGTGCTGATCCTCCTTGTACCTTTTGGGGTCACACAGAACAAAATCTAATTCCAACATGTGGCAGCCTTTCACACATTTGAAAAATATCCCTCTGTATTCAACCATTTATATATGACATGATTTAGTTGTGTGGCTTTCCTCTAACCCGCTCCAGTTTAGTGACTTCTTTATTACGGAGTGGCGTGCAGAACAGGGGGCAACATTTTAGCCAGGTGCGGTGTGACAGGTGCCGGGAAAAGCCAGATCATCACTGTCCCAGTCGGAGGTCAAACAAGGCTGAAAGTTTCTTATTTGCTTGATTTGACTAAATAGAGCATCTTACTCCCCCAGTAGGACAACAGAGTTTCTCTCATATCCAGGGACAGGAGGAGTGTTTCTGGGCTGTGATGGATTCACTTTGATCATCTGGACCTGGCTTCTGTCATGCCTTGGTACCTGCTTACCTGGCTGTATGATCATGGTATGCGGATGTGTGGTGAATGATGTTAAATGGGTGCTGAATGACAAATTTGGGGCCATCCGGAATGCTTCTGTGGCCGATGAACATAAATCATTCCACCTCCCTCTGGCTCCTTCCTTCATTGCAATGCTACACCACTGCATAGTTTCTTTCTCACAGGGCCACCTAATCTTGTCTCTTTTTTTAAATACTTTGTAAAAACCAAAGCAATGGGCTGCTAGGCTCTCATAGTATATAAAATAGGTTCCCAGGTTAACTCTATCTATCTCTTCTCCTGTAGCAAGAAGAAACATCATAGGGAGGGACCATCAGACAGGCCTCTTGGTAATTTCTTTCTTTTTTTTTTGCTTAGCATTAACATATCATGCATCATTTCCAAGGGGAAGGCAATATGACTGGGATGGGAGTATCTTAATGTGGAAATGGTCAGTCTTTCCAGAGGTACCTGGCACAAGGTAGGCACTCTAAATGTTTGCTGAAGGAGTGAATGAGGCAGAAGCTTTTGTTCCATGTCATGGATACTATTGTTTCAAAAGCTACTGTGCCACGAAAATAGCAGAGTGTCCTTCAGCCTCCTTATGTGTCCTCACCTAATTACCACATTTGGGTAGCTCTAGAATAAAGATGTCTCAAATCTCTATTAAATATGTCAAATCCCCAAGCTGCCGTAGATTAGTACTATTTCTCTTTCACATAGTTGCCTAATGGAGATTCAGCCATACCTAGTTTCCTTTAAACAGTACTCATTTAACAGATAGGTTTTGAATATTTTCCATGTGCTAGGTGCTATGCTGAGAACTGGATGCAGTGGAGAGCAAAAAATTCAGGTCTCTGTCCTCAACACAGTGGGGGGAAAGACCAAATATCTATTACATAGGGGTGTGTGTGTGTGTGTGTGTGTGTGTGTAATATATCACCACAAATTGTAAAGCACAAGTGCCAGGAGATATATATATATATATTATGTGTGTGTGTATATATATATATATTTTTTTTTTTTAATTTTTACTTTTTGTATTTCAGAGAGAGAGAGAGAGCACCTGAGTGGGGGCGAGGGACAGAAGGAGAGAGAGAATCCTAAGCAGGCTCCACACTCAGCATGGAGCCTAACGGGGGGCTTGATCCCATGACCCTGGGATCATGACCTGAGCCAAAAACAAGAGTTGGACCCTCAGCCAAATGAGTCACCCAGGTTCCCCAGGAAAGATTGAGAACATATTTTTGAGCTACTACTATGTGCCAGGCATTTTGCTAAGTACTAGGATTAGATAGAGCAAGGATGTTAAAAAGGAAAAGAAATTTAACTAGGTAGAGTCTATCATAAGGAAACTAAAAATCCAGGTGCAGAGAAATAGAAACCATTATGGCACAATATGAGAAGTCCCATGAGAAGTATTATGAGAAAAGGGCTATCCAATTACAGAGGTAGGAATGACCAATTCTGCGCTTCAATGAACTTGACATTTGAATCGGATCTTAAGTGATGAGTAGAATTGTATCAAGTGTAGAAACCAGAAAAAGATATTCCAGGTTCCAGGCAGGGAAAAGTGTAAGTGAAGACAGAGCCAAAACTACATGGGATACCTGGGGCCTGGCAAATAGTTCTGGGGGCTAGAGCATAGAGTGATGGGTGGAGTTCTAGAAGGTAAAGTGGGAAGGAGGTGGTGTACTTTGTTGAAGACCTAGAAAATTAGGTCCTTGCTGTAGAGGTAAACCTCAGATGCACAACCTCAGATACAGAGGACATAACAAGGAGAGTGCTATGTCAAACTGTGTAATTTGAAAATACTAGGTTAAATGGATGATTTTCTAAGAAAATAGAAAGTACCAAAATCTCCTTTAAAATAGGTAGGAGAACATAAGTAGGTAAAGAATAATGAAAGGCATAGAGAAAGCTGTTAAGAAATTAGGATCTAAAATGCCATTGGGATTATGTAGGTTATGAAAATCTTCCAGAACACAGGGAAAGAAGGAACATGTTCTTACTCATGTTATTAGATTGGAATAGCCTGTTAAGGACAGTCAGGATAAAAGCCCAAATGTAAGATGTTAGGAGTTTTAAAAAGAGAACTTTTAGTTTCTCAGTGGAGCCAGCACTGTGCTCCGTGTGCTATGTCCTTTGAACACACCATCTCATGTAAGCCTCACACGGCCCTCAGTGACTGCATATTCTGTGATTACTGGGGGAAACTGAGGCTTTAGTGAAGACTGGCTGGGCTCATTTCATCTGAGCACACAGCCTTTATTCCTCATGTTGTATTTTTGTGGTTGTCTTTTTTCTTGGTCAGATTTGTCGGCAATTGGTCTACTTTATTATTCTTTTCAAAGACTCAGTCCGTAGGTTTATTTATTAATCCTAATAGATTTTTCTTCTTTATTTGCATTTTGTTTGTTCTCTAATTCATCAGTCAGTTCTGATACCTAAGTCCCAGCTTTTATCAACATTCCTAGACTGCCTACTTATTTGAAAAGAATAATTTGCCACTATCAGGTAGAGTTTACTCCAGAAACACAAGGATAGTTCAATATCAGGAAAGCTAGTATTGTAATGAATCGTATTCATTCGTTAGAGGGAAAATGCTCTATGATCATCCTGATAGTTACTCAAAACCATTTGATTTAATCCAACATCTACTTTTCCTTACAAATAAAGAAACAAAAGCTCTTTGTAAATGAGATCTAGAAAGTGACTTTCTTCACACAATAGAGTATCTATAAAAAGTCATTAGCAATGTCAATTCCTTGGTGAAAAAAAACATTCCTACTAAAGTCATGACCAGATAAAATGCCTGGCATCTTCATAGTTATTCAACCTTATTTTAGAAATTTTAGCCTATGCCATAAACAATATAAAGAAGTAAATACAAATATTGGAAAGGAAGCAAACCTTTATTTTCAGTTATAACTACCTGGAAAGTTTCTGAAAAGATACTTGTTGAGTGTCTATCGTGTGCTAAGCTCCCTCTTGCAAAACTTACAGTGTGTTGGGGAAGACATTCAACTAAATGCAATTCCAATTGCATTAAATTAATTAAATGCAATTAATTATTAAATTTTGAAAGTAATATTACATTTAAATTATTAAATAATTAAATTCCAATGAAATGCAATTCTAGTATAGTGTTATAAATTCCATGATGGAGAAAACAAAGTGCTATGGGAACTACCATTTAGTTGGGGCTTTCTTAACTTTGGAAGATTGGGGAAATTTTTCTGTTCTTCAAATTTGCCAAGTTCATTATTGCTTTTCACTGGTACCATTTCCTCTGTCTGGAAACTATTGTCCTTGAACTTTTATGGCTGACTTCTTGGAATCCCCCAGGTCTCAGCCCAGGAGTCTCCTTTTCAGAGAGGTCCACCTTATGTAAAGCAGCCCCTCACCTCTACCAGTCACTCCTTCACATCACTTTTTTTTATTTTTTTATTTTTTTTATTCACAACAAGGTCACTCTCTGTAGTGGTCTCATCTATTTGTTATTTGTTTATTGTCTTTTTCTACTCCCATCACTTAGAATGTAGGAACAGCACAAGAGTTTAGGAACCTTGTTGGTCTTGCTCACTGTTGTATCCTGAGTGGAGAACTTTGTCTTCACCTAGTAGGTGCTCACTAAATATTTGCTAGGTGAATGTTCTGGAAGACAGGAGGTGGAGATAGAGATACCAGTTGGCAAAGAGGGCAGGGCCTGGGCTGGGTTGGACTGAATGTTTGTGTCCCCTTGACCCCCACCAAATTCATATGTGGAAGCCAAATCCCCAATGTGATGGTATTCGAAGGTAGGGCAGTAACCTTTGGGAAGTAATTAGGTCATGAGAGTAGAACGCTATACCCTTATAGGAAGAGACACGAGAGAGCTTGCTTCCTCTTCCTCTACTCTTCACCATGTGAGGATACAACAAAAAGATAGCTATCAGAAAAGTGGGCTAGACTCACCAGACAGCAGATCAACTAGCATCTTGATTTTGGACTTCCTAGCCTCCAGAACTGTGAGAAATGAATGTTTGTTGTTGAAGCCACCCAGTCTGTGGTATATTTGTTATAGCAGCCTGAGCTGGCTAATAACACAGAATATATGGCATTGATGAGGATAGTTTTTTTTTTTAACAGCTCTGTTGAGATATAATTAACATATAATATTGTATAAGTTTAAGATATACAAAATGATGTTACATGTTAGTTAACACATATAAGGCTAATTAACACATTCATCACCTCACATAGTTACCATTTTTTTGTGTGTGTGGTGAGAACTTTTAAGTTCTATCTTAGCAACTTTCAAATATACAACACAGTACTGTAAACTATAGTCATCATGCTGTACATTACATCCCTGGAACTTATTTTAAAACTGGAAATTTGTACCCTCTTACCACCTTTGCCCTCTCAACCACTCCCCTCACCCTGTAACTACCAGTTTGCTCTCTGTTGCTGTGAGGATTGTTTGTTTGTTTTAGAGTCTCCATGTAAGTGAGATCATACATATTTCGCCTCTCTCTGTCTGACTTATTTTACTTGGCATAATGCCCTTAAGGTCCATTTATATTGTTTTAAGTGGCAGAATTTCCTTTTTTAAATGGCTGACTAATGTTCTGTTGTGAGATAGATATATAGATATCTTCCATCCATTGATAGACACGTAGGTTGTTTCCATATTTTGGCTATTGTAAATAATACTACAATAAACATGGAAGTGCAGATATCTCTTTGAGATAGTGATCTCCTTTCCTTCAGGTATATACCCAGAAGTGAAATTGCTGGATCATACAGTAGTCCTATTTTTATTTTTTTTTGAAGAGCCTTCATATTGTTTTTCATAGTCACTGTACCAGTTTGCATTCCTACTCACAGTGTGTTAGGGTTCCTTTTTCTTCACATCCTCATCAACACTTGTTATAGCTTGTCTTTTTGATGACAGCCATTCTAACAGGTGCAAGGTGATATCTCATGGTGGTTTTCATTTTCATTTCCCTGATGATAGTGATGTTGAACACCTTTTCATATACCTGTTGGCCATTTGTATATCTTCTTTGGAAAGATATCACTGGCTGTTTTTAATCGAGTTATTCCCTCATTCATTCGTTTATTCATTCATGCATGCATGCTATTATGTGAGTTCTTTATATATTTTGGATATTAACTCCTTATCAGATATGTAGTTTGCAAATATTTTCTCTCATTCCATAGGTAGGTTTTCATTTTGTTGATGGTCTCCTTTGCTGTGTAGAAGCTTTTTAGTTTGATCTAGTCCCATTTGTTTATTTTTGCTTCTGTTGCTTCTGCTTTTGGTGTCATATCCAGAAAAATCATTGCCAAGACCAATGTCAAGGAGCTTTTTCCCTGTGTTTTCCTCTAGGATTTTTATGGTTTCAGGTCTCACATTTAGTCTTTAGTCCATTTCAAGTTAATTTTTGTGAATAGTATAAGATGGGGTCCAGTTTCATTCTTTTGAGCGTGTTGTTTTGGTGCCATGTGTTTGTGAGTTTTCCAGCTTTTCTCTTCTACTCATTTTTAGTTTCATACCATTGTGGTCAGAAAAGATACTTTATATAATCTTTTTTTGTCTTCTTGAAAATGTTGAGACTTGTTTTGGGACTTAACATATGATCTATCCTAGAAAATGTCCCATGTACGTTTGGGAAGAATGTGTATTCTGCTATTATTGGGTGGAATGTTCTGTATGTGTCTGTTAGATACATTTGGTCTGTAGTGCTGTTTAAATCTGCAGTTTCCTTATTGATTCTCTGTCTGGATGATTTATCCATTGTTGAGAGTGGGGTATTAAAGCTCCCACTATTGTTGTGTTGCTGTTTATTTCTCCTTTTACTTCTTTCAGTATTTTGCTTCTTATAATTAGGTGCTCTAATGTTGTGTATATAAATATTTACAATTGTTATCTTTTCTTGATGGGTTGACCCCTTTATAATTATATAATGATCTTCTTTGTCTCTTTTGATCATTTTAAGATTAAAGTCTATTTTGTCTATATAACTATCACTGCTTTTTTTTGGATACCATTTGTTTGAAATATCTTATTCCATCCCTTTGCTCTCAGTCTATGTCCTTAAAGTGAGTCTCTTGTAGGCAGCATATCATTGGGTGTGTTTTTTTAATCCATTCAGCCATTCTGTGTCTTTTGATTGGAGAATTTGCTCCATTTGCATTTAAAGTAATTATTGATGGGTAAGGAATTATCACTGCCATTTTACTAACTGTTTTCTGTTTTGTAGATCCTTTGTTCCTTGCTTCTTCTCTTGCTATGTTTTGTGTGTGTGTGTGTGTGTGTGTGTGTGTGTGTGTGTGTTTTGATGACTTTTTGTGGCTGTATGCTTTGATTCCTTTATCATATTCTTTTGTGTATTTACTATAGGTTTTTCTTTTGTGGTTACCATGAGGCTTACATAAAATATAGCATCCTATTTTAATCTTATAACAAGTTAACTTCAATGGTTTCTGGTCTGCAGAAACATTATACTTTTATTTCTCCCCGCCCCCCCCCCCCATTTTAGGTTATTGATGTTACCATTTACATCTCTTTTATATTGTGTATCCAATAACAAATTATTGTAGTTGTGGTTATTTTTAATATGGTTGGCTTTTAACTTTTAAACTGAGCTGTAAGTAAATTACATACCAGCATTACAATATTAGCGAATCTGACTTTGACTATGTATTTACCTTTACCAGTAAATTATACACATTCCTATGTTTTTAAGATGTTAATTAGCATATTTTATTTCCATACAAAGAATGCTTTTTAGCATTTCCTGAAAGGCTGATCTGGTCTTGATGAACTACCTTAGCTTTTGTTGGTTTGGGAAAGTATCTCTTCTTCATTTCTGAAGAACTGCTTTTCTGGGATAGTATTTTTGGATGATATGTTTTTTTCTTTCAATATTTTGAATGTATCATTCTACTGTCTTCTGGCCTGCAAAGATTTTATTGAGCAATCTGCTTATAGTCTTATTGGGGCTCCCTAATATGACAAATCACTTTTTCTTGCTGCTTTCAACATTCTCTCTTTGTTTTTGACTTTTGAAAATTTAATTATGTGTCTAATTGTAGCCCTTTTTGGTTCAATAAATTTGGAATCCTTTGGGCTGCACGAACCTGCATCTCCATTTTGCATCCCAAGTTTGGGAAGTTTTCAGCCATTATTGCTTTAAATAGTTGTTCTGTCCCTTTCTCTCCCTTTTTGCCTTCTGGATTCTTATAATGTGTATATTGTTTCTTTTGGTGGTATCTCCAAATCCTATAAGGTTTCTTCATTCTTTTTCATTCCTTTTTGTTTTTGCTTCTCTACTGGATCATTTCAAATGACCTACCTTCCAGTTCAGTAATTCTTTTTCTACCTGGTCGAGTCTGATATTGAAGCTTTCCATTGAATTCTTTAGTTCTGTCATTGTATTATTCAGGACTAGGATTTTCTTTCTTTCTTTCTTTCTTTCTTTCTTTCTTTCTTTCTTTCTTTCTTTCATGGTTTCTATTTCTTTGTTGAACTTCTCATTTTGTTCTTGTGTTATTTTCCTAACTTCGTTTAGTTGTCTGTGTGTTCTTGTAGTTCACCAAACTTATTTAAGAGGATTATTCTGTTTGTTTATTTATTTATTTAAGTTTTTGATTTTAATTCCTGTATAGTTAACATGCAGTGTTATATTAGTTTCCGATGTACAATAATAGTGATTCAACAATTTTATACGTCACCCAGTGCTCATCATGATAAGTGTATTCTTAATCCCCTTCACCTATTTCACCCATCCCCCCACACACTTCCCCTCTGGCAACCATCAGATTGTTCTCTATAGTCAAGAGTCTGTTGGGGTGCCTGGGTGGCTTAGTTGGTTAAGCATCCTACTTCTGCTCAGGTCATGATCTCACAATTTGTGGCTTCAAGCCCTGCATAAGGCTCTATGTCAAGAGCTCAGAGCCTGGAGCCTGCTTCAGATTCTGTGTCTCCCTCTCTCTCTGCCCCTCCTCCACTCTCTCTCTCTCTCTCTCTCTCTCAAAAATAAATAAACATTAAAAATAAATAAATGAAAGTATTCTGTAAAAAAAAGAGTCTGTTTTTTGGTTTCTCTCTCTCTCTCTCTAAAGGATTATTCTGAATTCTTTGGTAGACAGTTCATAGATCTCCATTTCTTTTGGGTCAGTCATTGAAGCTTTATTAGTTTCCTCTGGTGGTATCATGTTTATCTGATTCCTTGTGATCCTTGATCCCTTCCATGGGTATCTACACATTTGAGTAAGTAGTCTCCACTTTCAGACTTTACAGGTTTGCTTCAGCAGGGAAAAACCTTCATCAGTTAGCTCAGCTTGGGGTACTGAACAGGTCAGCTGGTAACGTTCATAGCAGGTGGAGCTTGCTGTTTTGGTCTCTGCCTGTGTTCTCAGGGTGACACTGGCTGGGCTATGTGGTTAGATAGGCCTGTTGGCTTGCCTTCACACTCAGGCAGGGGCCACTGGGTGGGCTTCCTGATCTGGCAGAGCTGCTGGCTGTTGTCAGGTGAGATAGCTAGATAACTAGTTATACTCTGCAGTTACTTCTGGTTGAGCAAGGTCACAGACTTTGTTCCATGGCAGGGTAGTTCCACTGGTTGAATTGTGTGATTGGGTAGATATCAGCTCAAGTACAAGGAAGTGTGTGCTGCCTGGAGGATTCATTTACTCACTCAACATTTGGGAGCACCTCTATGTGTCAGAGGTGGGGAAACAAAATGAACAGAGCCCAGCCTACAACCCCATCCTGCGGCAGAACAGAGCCTGCAGGCTTACTCAACTGCTTAGCATAGCCTATCGCCTCACCTAGACAGGCAGTCCAGCTAGAGACCCTGCACATTCTCGGATCATAGCCTGTAGCCCCATGCAGTAAAGGAGCCTGGACAGTTTCCCTGCTTGACTGTGAAGCCCATCCTCTAGACCCACCCAATTTCAGGATATAACTGAGGGCTCCTCCAATCAAGGAGCTCAGCCAGTGACCTTGCCCAACAGCAGAGCATGGCCAGCAACCTACCTGGCCATCCCCAGCCTATAACCCACCCAACTTTGGGGCATAGTCTGCAACCCCACCTGATTGCAGAGAAGAGCTTGACTTCCCTTCCAACTGGAAAGCCCTGCTGTAGCCCTGCTTAAAGATGGAGTCCAGCCAGTGGCACTATCCAGTCATGTTGCACAGCCTAGTACCCCACTCAGCCATAAGTGACTGTAGAAACCAAACTAGTGCACATGAAATGGTATCTCATTTCAAGCTGAAGAACTTGGACTGAAGCTGAGAACTTGTATTGATCCATAGTTGGGATTTTTCTAGGAGGCTCCATGGAAAAAGAAAGCCCTTATGCATGAGAGTGATGGCAAGTATATGGTTGAATGAAGTGATGGGCCAGGGAATGAGTTAAAGAAATTAAAGAAAGGACATATATGAAGGAACTATAAAACTCCACTAAGGGGCATAAGGGAAACCTTAAATTAATGAAAGAATCAATATTGTAAAGGTGTCAATTCTTTCAAAATATCATATGCAAATGAAATATAAATCCAGTAAAAATCCCAATGAAAAATTTTTTGAAGGATTTACTAAAAGAATTACAAAGTTCAGATGAAATAATAAATGCATGAGAACACCCCGTGAAGATGAGGACTTATACAGGAGATATTAAAACTTACTATAAACTTAGTAAACAGTGTGGTTTTAGTAATGGGATAAGCCAATGGGCTGATGGAAAAGATGACCCAGTTTAGATAGGAATTTATTTTAAGATAAAGATGACATTGTATCCTCAGAGTTGAAAGCATGGATAATTTCATTAATGGTGATATGGTGATTGGCTAACTATATTAAGAAAGTGAGGTTATGTTCTTGTCTCACACCTTCTAGCAAAATAGAGATGGATTAAATATTTATGAGGAAAAACATATCCATAGAACATTAGAAAAGAGACTTTGCAATCATGTGGGGTTTAGATTTTGTGGGAGGGGAGGGAGATCAGAGATACAGAGAAAGCCATGCAAAGACACATGGGACAGAAGGCCATGTGGAGAGACACAAGGAAGACAGATCATGTGAAGATACCCAGAGAAGGAACACTATGTGAAGATGGAGGCAGAGACTGGAGTGATGCAGCTATAAATAGAGGGATAGCAAGAATTACCGGGACACCAGAAGCTAGTATGCAGGAAGGAATAATATTTTCTCAAAGCCTTCAGGGGAGCATGGCCCTACTGAGACCCTGATTTTGGACTTCTGGCCCCCAGAAGTGCAAGAGAATAAATTTCTGTGTTGAGGCCACCAAATTTGTGATAATTTGTTATCACAGCCCTAGGAAATGCATGCAGTGACTAATCCGATTTGATTTGATAGAGGGAGTAGTCAGAAACATTACTGAGTTTTCTAAAAAATTGATACCATAACCTGTATTTGATTATTCAGTTCTTGGGAAGACAAGAGGTTCAATTTCATGGTTAGGGGAATCCTCATAGATCTGTATGATGAATTTGAGATATCTGGACTGGTCCCACGGGGACAGGAATTTTGTCTTAGTTACCCCTGATTCCCCAGCATTTAGAACACTTAGAACAGAACATAGCCTACACCCAGTACCTCCTTAAGGAATGAATTAATAAATAGAGAATATACAAAGATACAAACTGTGTCAGTTTTTAAAACGATGGAGTCTTTGGTTTTGGAAAAAAAAAATCAACATGTGGTGGGGACAGTAGGACTAGAAGAGCTGCAATTCCCTAGGTCCTGCACATGTCTTTAGTCTATAACCCATGGTGGCTCAGAGGGGAAGGAAGTGTCAGTTCATAGTTAGAGCCACTGCTACAATTCAGTGCTGCTGAAATAGTACCTTTGCTCTCTACTGTCCTGACATATGGCTTAAAGCTGCATGTCAAAGAGGGAAAGAACCATCCTTGCAACTAATGACATTAAAACACCAGTTTGGGGGCACCTGGGTGGCACAGTCGGTTAAGCGTCCGACTTCAGCCAGGTCACGATCTCACGGTCCGGGAGTTCGAGCCCCGCGTCAGGCTCTGGGCTGATGGCTCGGAGCCTGGAGCCTGTTTCCGATTCTGTGTCTCCCTCTCTCTCTGCCCCTCCCCCGTTCATGCTCTGTCTCTCTCTGTCCCAAAAATAAAAACGTTGAAAAAAAAAATTAAAACAAAAACAAAAACAAAAACAAAAACCACCAGTTTGATCACAGTGTTAGTGCACCAAATAGTTCCTTAATTTTACACATTGAGTAAAAATGTATTCATCTGGCAGTTATTGGAAAACATACTTATTGTATGCTGAGCACTGTGCTAGGCTCTAGGGTACAGAGACTAAAAATGTATCTACAGGTTGTTGGGGGCAAGAGGCTAGACAGATACATAATTTTGATATGGTGTGATAACATGCCATTGTTATAAGCTTAGGATCCTGAAGGAGACTGGAGCAAGGTCTGGTTAGGTAGAAGTAGGCATCTTAGAGTTTAAGACAAGAATAAGTTCTATTTGGGCTGTATTTTGTATTAGCAAAATAGTTGGGTTACCTCATGAAATAATTTGAGGGTGCTGAATATTCACAGCTGCCCAAAATAACTATGGTTGAATAATGCCTGAACTTCTATCTTGGAATTTGTCTTGTATATTCCAGGAGTTCTCTTAAAAAAAATTTTTTTTACACTTACTTATTTTTGAGAGACAGAGACAGAGCACAAGTGGGGGAGGGGCAGAGAGAAGGAGACACAGAATCCGAAGCGGGCTCCAGGCTCTGGGCTGACAGCTTAGAGCCTGACGTGGGGCTCGAACCCACGAACCGTGAGATCATGACCGGAGCCGAAGTTGAACGCTTAACCGACTGAGCCACCCAGGTGCCTTTCAGGAGTTCTCTTTTAGAACTGGATTGTTCTGTAGGACTTTATGAGGTGTCTAATTAGGTGTCTCTACTTTGTTGGGGATTGATTTCCCAAGTTGGTCTTGAAGGGAAGAGCAATGACAAAGGATGGAACAGAGGATAGGTAAGTATAGAGGGAGAGGTTAGAGAAGAGGACTCTCTGGGACCAGAGAGAGCACTGGGCATTTAAAGAGAAGGATTGCAAAGAAAGAGAGGAGAGAGTCCCTAGAAGGAGCACCAAAGATAGTTGGGGAAAATCCACAGCTTTCCCTTGGGCTGGGTCTGCACAGTGCTCTCACCCAGCATGCTGGCCAGCCACAATGTACATAGAAAGGGGACCGTGGGCTATGCTGTCCTGAATAACTGTGAACTCTTGGCTCTTCTCTTTGGGAGTGGAGAAAGAGACTAGATTTCTATAAATGCAAGTTTCTATATTCTGGGTATTAGAATGCATTTTAGTTGTTGGGACAATATCTTTGTTAATCCAGTGAAGTGTCTTATACATATGGATAATCAATAATTTGATGGTGTGATGGGAGTACAATCAATACATGTGCTTGCCCATTTACCCAGGCTCTTTGTTGATAGCTGTGAATGTTACTTGCTAGTATTAAAATATTTTAATTTTTGATAACTTGGACTCTCTTTGCTCTGATGAACCAGTTAGAAGTATTGTCAGAGAAAACCCAAATTTGCTGTCATTTTCAGTCATGAATGAATCTCTGATTGCCACAATAAAGAAAAATCCTGGGTCCCTGCCTTCTTGCTTGAATTCACACAAATATAACATTCCGTCTTGATCAGAAGATACCAAAGGTTGAACATAAACAAAAACATACAAAGCACTTCATCACTCTGAGGAGATACTTAATTTTCATCAGTCAGGAAAGACACAGACACCAAATCAAAAGTGTTTACAAGATTTTAGTGAGTCTCTGGTTATTTTATTTGTACTGGCTTTTAACTATATCCCCCGAGCTACTGTTGGTTGGCAGATCTTGAATATTAGCTTTAGCTTTTCTTATTCCTCACTCCTGCTTTGGAGTAATGTCTTCACTTCATTGCCTATATAGCTTTGGTAGGTACAATTAGTCACGGGTATGCATTCTTGATTATAGGAAAAACTTCATAGTAATGACTCTGTTATTCATTTATTCAGCAAACATCAACTGAGTATTAGCTACGTGCAGAGAACTATGGGAAATGCTAAGTGGAAACAAAGATATGTAAGTCATGGTTCCAACTATGTGTAAAGGCCCTTGGATGGCATAAATAATCATAGAATACCTGTCTTTACCTCAAGATGTTATAACCCTACTGATTAATACTATGGGCCTAATCATCACTTCTCTTTTCAAAGACCTCCAGTGGCTCTCCATTTTCCCCACAGTAAAGTCCATATTCCTCAGCGGGATACTCACATTTCTTCATACTCTAGTTCTATGCCACCTTAATATACTCATCTCCTAGGTCTTCCCATATACAGTGTTTGAATTTTTTTTTTTCCCTTTTCCCAAATTCCATGTTCTTTGCTACATTTGTGCTTTTAGTACTTTGTTTTCTCTGCTTAGACTTACCTCCCTTATTTTCACTGACGGGTAAACTTGTACACATTCTTTGAAACCAGCTCCTCTGTTACCCTTTTTGTAAGACTTTAATCCAATCTTCTCCCTTCCCCCAGGGGCAGAGTTGGCATCTGGGCTTGTGCTGTAACAGCAGGGATGCAGGACCATTTTTGGGAAAAGTCATTGGTGCCCAGAGTATTGGCTTTTCTGGCTTAGCCCAGGCTGGTTTGGCCCTCTCTAGAACGATGTCAGTATTCATAAAGGTGAATTCTAGAGACCCTTAAGGAAAACTCCCCCTATTTCTGAGGCCTCCGGAATCCCTTGTGAATGTGAAGGACCTGGAGTGTGGCTTTTAGCTCTTGTACACCTGGGTAGGCTCTTGTTCTGCCTCCTTATATTTCATAGTTTGTATCTATACAAACACTCTCTGAGAGCATGATAGTGAATTGTAGCTATTAACTCCATGGAAATGCATTGTCCTGGATATTATTTCTGGTATGTTTTAATATTGCTATGTAATTTGTCCATAAAATGCACGTGTTCATAATAAAATATGAATGGGTGTCTGTTGAAGGAAAATGATTGTTGGTCAACAAGATGATGACGGGACACTGTAGGAGCTTGTTGTTTAAGTCTTCACTGGGTCACCTTCCTTAGGATCTAGAGGAGATAATGAAGTCGATTTGGTTAAGGTGTTTTCTGTTGCAACCCCAGAGAACAGTGATTAAGTTAGAACCACTTAAGTGGTTTGTAGTGGACTAAATGATTGAAGTGTGGAGTTACTCTAGCATGGAAAAGCAATCATGGCAAGGTATTTCTTTTTTTTTTTATTTTTTTAACGTTTATTTATTATTGAGAGACAGAGACAGACAGAGCATGAGCATGGGAGAGCAGAGAGAGGAGGAGACACAGAATCCAAAGCAGGCTCCAGGCTCTGAGCTGTCAGCACAGAGCCCGAGGCAGGGCTCGAACTCACAAACTGCGGGATCATGACCTGAGCCAAAGTTGGCTGCTTAACCAACTGAGCCACCCAGGCGCCCCTGGCAAGGTATTTCTATATGTATATGGTTCTCTGATAAGCACTCGGGTACTGAGGTGATTAATATACAACTTTGTCCTTTTGGAGAGAAAAAAATTCAAAGAAATATGCCACAAAAGTGTTGAGTGCTCTAATAGAGGCTTGTGTTTGATTCTTGGGGAGTACCAGGTTGTCAGTGGAGAACAGCATTAGGGTATGAGAAGAGGTGGGGTTGAGTGAAGACTTTTTAGAATTTGGGCCTGGAGTAGAGTACTGAGAGCAGTAGAGCCTTGGAATTATCTCTCTGCATAGTGGACAAAGGGACTGTCTTGGTCAGGGTCAAGAGGGATAATTGGAGAAAGTTGAATGAAGGCCTGGTTACAAAGATGGTGGGCAGGGCTAAAAGAAACCAATGGGAGATGGTAGAGCACCCAGGAGCTGGAAACAACTTTACTGCTACTAAATCCAAAGAGGGGCAAGAGGAGGGGGCTTTATGAGAATGGAACTGTGGCTGTAGGAGAGAGGATCACCCCACAGCAATTGTGCCCTTCAGTAGAGGAACACAACCACTGCCAAATTCTGGCCTGGAAAGGAGATAGAGCCAGAGGAATACACTTCTAGACAATTTCTCTATTGTACCTTCTTCTGCTAGTGTCTCTCATTGGCCCAACCCAATCAGAAGCCTGAAATCAAGGGAGCCCTTAATGCATGGTCCATACGGGACAAAAATAGGGCAGAGAATAGTGGATAGTGATTCTGAAAGAGCAAGTAGAGTATCCAGCACAGGAACTGATTAGGCATAAGTGAACATAGTATTTAGAAACATTGAGAGTTCTAAATCATGGAACAATGAATTTGTAATTGTACCAGATAGGAAGGAGATAGACTTTACAGTGTGTCAGCAAGAAGAGCTTTCTCTGCTAATTGGAAGAGATGCCTCACTCTCTAAGACCTGTTACCTGCCAATCAGTGTATGGTTTGTTAGCATTATGGAATGTGTACAAAGGGGGAAGTGACACCAAGCTTTAAGGATTTACTTCTCTCTGTATGACTCAGTCATACAAAACATGCATCTACACCTTTTTGGGTGTTTATATATTTTAGCCAGTATTACCTCAATTAAATTCATTTTGATTCAAGTCAAAACATTTGCTGAAAATCTGTAATTTCCTTGGAACTGTACTAGATTTGCTTAGGATACCAAGAAGGCACAGAACCTTTCTTCAGAGAGATTATAGTGGAAAAGATGGTTATGTAAAAAAAAATTGTATAATTAAAGGACAGAATATGACAGCGGAAGCTCTCTTGACTGATTTTCACCTAATAGACTCACTGTACTAATTGATAAGCCTTATTCTCTCCTTAACTTTGTGGCTGATGTGTTGCTAGATGGAGTGTTTTTAGCTAGTAGGCTATGTCTCTGTATATCTGTGTACTTCTGTAATTTTTATGCTTTACCAAGAGTCTGTTGTGTTTGTTCTCAAATGTTTTTTATGTCAGTTGGGCTTGTTACTAAATTTACACAATTTAATTATATATACAGTATTAGGCAAACCAATGAAATGGAAGTACAAAACAATAAGATGTTGTTTGCATTAAAATCAGATCAAACATTTTGGAAAAACATAATAAAAATTAGTCACTTAAAAAATGCCATTGAAGGGGCTCCTGGGTGGCTCAGTTGGTCAGGTGTCCATGGTTCAGGTCATGATCTCATGTTTCCTGAGTTCGAGCCCTGTGTCGGGCCCTCTGTTGTCAGCACAGAGCCTGCTTCAGATCCTCTGTCCCCCTCTCTCACTTCCCCTTCCCCGCTCATGGTTGGTCTCT
Organism: Prionailurus bengalensis; assembly: GCF_016509475.1. Taxonomy (NCBI): domain Eukaryota; kingdom Metazoa; phylum Chordata; class Mammalia; order Carnivora; family Felidae; genus Prionailurus; species Prionailurus bengalensis. Next base: position 51,103,226 of record NC_057344.1, read on the forward strand.
GTCTCTCTCTCTCTCTCTCTCTCTCTCCCTTAAATGTTTAAATAAACATTTTTTTTTAAAATGCCACTGAAATAGTTATAGATAAGACAGTCCCTTATCCTTTGAACCTGGCTGTAAGGATGATCTTGACACAGATAATTTTGTTGATAGTGGGCAAGATTAAGACAGTATCTTCTTGATGGTTTCTAGATTTTTCTGTGAGGTACCAGTGGACACTGAAATGAGGAGGGGGGTGCTTGAGGAGGGTGAAGAAGGTTTGAAATAGATAATGTGGAGAGTAGAGAGGGAGCTCACTATAGGCATATACAAGGACTTCTGGGTGGGACTGATGGTGTGCCTGAGGCTGAAGACCATGACTTTTTCGTGGTACCAACCGAAATGACTATGTGACTTCCTCTTCCTCTAGGTGTGGGATTTTGTGGGGCAGGTATGGAAGAAGTTTAAAGGAGAGTTGGAAGTTGGGACAAAAAGTGATTTAAGCCTTTTGTTTGGAATCACCATATTCTAGTAATTTGCCAAAATGATGAACATAAAGGAAAAACAGACAGGTATTTGCTGTACATTCTCTAGGCTTTTTAAAAACAGAGTTGTTCCTTTGGCCACATACATGTGAATCCACAATAAAGGTGATATTGTAGATAACCAAGACGTGGCCCACAAGTGTTACTATGGCATTGTTGTAAACAAACAAGTTAAGGACAAGGTTGTTGCCAAGAATTTTGATAGAGAGATGGCATGTGTGCCAGAGCAAGAGGCAGCCTATTAAACACTCTAAGAGCCAAGATAGCTTCCTGAAATGCATGGAAAAAAAATCAGAAAAAGAAGAAAGCCAAAGGGAAAGGTACCTGGGTTCAACTAAAGCACCTGCCTCCCTTGCACGCAGAAGCATGGTGTGTATTACCAGAAAAGAACTTGAGCTGCTGGAGCTTATTCCTTATGAATACATTGTGTGATACATATGTGAGAAAAACGTACATCCATATTGTTAAAGAAAAAAACTGACTTTCATGATGAGTTGTGATGTGTAGTCTTATTAGGAATGTTAGTGGATCCGGAGAACATAGTGACGCCAAGGGGATGGAAGTCTTGATGAAGTTAGAGAGTAAGTGTGATGAGAGAGAGAGAAAGTTCTGTGAAGGTGTGGTCAGAGAATGGTTCATTGACATTTGGGATTGCAGGGACAGGAGGATTTCTTGGCTTAGGTGTGGCTGCAGATGTGTGTGGTATAAGTGGTGGTGAAGGTCAATAGAATTGAAGACATTTATGAACTTAGAGGCAAGTGGGTTCCAATGTCTTCTTTGGGGACATTGAGACCACTCTTAAATAATGCCAGGATTTGGGATGGAGAAGTGGGTGGTAAAAACACGGAAAAAGTGGGAGCACTTCCAAGGAGGTCAGTGGGTAAGGTGCATGACCCTCAAAGGGTTTTTCACTAAGGAAGGAAATGATGGTGTCCCCCTTCTGATTTCTGTTTCCTTTAAAAAAATTTTTTTTTAATTGAAGCATAGTTGACACACAATGTTACATCAGTTTCCGGTATACAACATTAGTGATTCAACAACTCTATATGTTATGCTGTGCTCGCCACAAGTGTAGCTACCATCTGTCACCATACGACACTATTACAGTACCACTGACTATATTCCCTCTGCTGTATCTTTCATCCCCATGACTTACTCATTTCGCACCTGGGAGCCTGTACCTCCCACTCCCCTTCACCCATTTTGCCCATTCCTCCCGGCTTTGGCAGCCACCAGTTTGTTCCCTATATTTATGGGTCTGTTTCTTCTTCTTCTTTTTTTTTTTGTTTGTTTGTCTATTCCTTTTTAAATTAAAAAAAAAGTGTTATTTATTTTTGAGAGAGAGAGCCCAAGTGGGGGAGGGCAGAGAGAGGGGGACAGAATATCTGAAGCAAGCTCTGTGCTGGCAGCAGAGAGCCCGATGCAGGCCTCTAACTCATTGAACTGTGAGAGATCATGACCAGAGTGGAAGTGGGACATTTAACTGACTGAGCCACCCAGGTGCCCCCCATTCCTTTTTTTTTTTTTAAAGATTCCACATATTAGTGGAATTATGGTATTTATCCAAAGAAAATGGAAACACAAATTCAAAAAGATATATGCAGCTCTATGTTTGTTGCAGCATTATTTACAATAGCCAAGATATAGAAGCAACCTCAGTGTCCATCAATAGATGATTGGATAAAGGAGATGTGTGTGTGTGTGTGTGTGTGTGCACGTGTGTGTGCACATGTATGTGTGTGTGTGAGAGAGAGAGAAAGAGAGGGAGAGAGAGAGAGAGAGAGAGAGAGAGAGAGAGAGAGAGAGAGAGATGGAATATTACTCAGCCGTAAAGAAGAATGCAATCTCACCATTTACAACAGGGGTGGATTTACTTATGCTAAGTAAGTCGGACGGAGAAAGACAAATACCCCTTTCTGATTTCTTTGTGACAAACAGATCTTTTCTTTAGGCACAAAATGTATGCTTTTAGTTGGGCAAGGTATCTGCTCCCATTAGGGCATCTGCCTGCTACATTTGTGAATCTTAGGGAAAATCCAAATGTGACTTTGGTGCCATAATTGGAACTAAGACTCATTTCTTGCTTCTGTGATTCTACTTTGGTACTAAAAAAGTTTTCCTTTATGAGACATCAGTTAGTAGATAGAACAGAATGTATGGTTAAATAATTAAAAATTTTTTCATCATTACAATTATAATATGCCTTGCCATTTCAAATACCAAATATATGCTTATCTTTCCTGAAATTTTGCAAGAAATCTGTTACTCAAGGGTGAAGAGATGATTTTTTCAGTTGAGTTCAACATTTTTATGGATTAGATATGAATTCAATAAAAATAATTGAATTAAATTGGATGACATGAATAATTCATGACATGTAATATCACATCAATTCTAGCATAAAAATAAAGCTATTGGTTTATGTGCTGGGAAAATATATTTTATTATTTAGAAAGGTAGTGAATGTTTATTATTTTGGAAGATAATTCACTTTATGATTAAATTGAGATACTAAATTGTAAGATTGAAAGAAAGTATAAAATTGAACTAAGAGCCTTTGATGCAAATCACCACTTCCATCTACTTGATGAACCACTTGTTGGTATGTCTTGGTCATTAATGATTTTAGATGGTTTAACATGATAGTCTTCCAGATCTTGAGGACAAGTCCAGTCATTGTGCCAGAACATTCTAGAGTGTGTGAAGGCTGCCAGGTGTTGCCTTTAAAGAGCAGAGGGCAGCTTTCTGGCTAGGTCTGTCCTCCGGGGCTGGGCTCTCAGGTCCTTGACTACCTGGGAGACTTCCTTGCTCCTTCATCCTACTTCCTTATGTGTGGGCCAGGTGCCCCTTTTTTCCTGGTTAAACTTTAAATCCTTGCTAGGAGAGAGCATACAACTGGGCCGTTGGGCTTACTCCTGATGTAGTTGGAGAACTGGCCTTTTCACACCTCTCATTTGATCTGAATCTAGTACTACTTGGGACAGCTTGTTAGAAAACCTGACTCTGTGGGAGTTGTCATTCTTCTTAACATTAGTTCCATGATATCACTCATTCATTCAAAAAAGTTTACCGTATGCTCACTCTGTATAGCCCAGGATCCTGGACATTTGGGTGAGTAAGGCTCAGTCAGAGGGTTTCTCACAGGGTTGGCAGGGTTGGCATAGTGGGGCTGAGGGTCAGGATCAGGGAGGCCCAGGTAAAAATTTTAATAGAAGGGGCGCCTGGGTGGCGCAGTCGGTTAAGCATCCGACTTCAGCCAGGTCACGATCTCGCGGTCTGTGAGTTCGAGCCCCGCGTCAGGCTCTGGGCTGACAGCTCAGAGCCTGGAGCCTGTTTCAGATTCTGTGTCTCCCTCTCTCTGACCCTCCCCCGTTCATCTCTGTCTCTCTCTGTCTCAAAAATAAATAAACGTTAAAAAAAAAATAAAAAAAAATTTTAATAGAAAAGTGAACTTGGAAAGTCAAAGACTTGGCCTGAGTCTTGTAGGGGGAGTAGGAGTTAGCTAAGCAGAGAGGGGTGAGAAGTGGGGAGATTCCAAGGATGGGAATAACCTGTACTGTGGTACTAAGGTGAGAGGCAAACAGTCTAGAACTGCTGGCTGTTGCTGGAGGGAAGTAAAATGGTGGGAGATGAGGCTGGAGAACCAGGTCATAAAGGCCCCCAGCTACCAGGCTAACAAGCCTGAACTTGATTCTGAAGGCAAAGCAGGGAACCGTTGAGTGACACTGAATGATACATAACATTCTGTGAGCTTCAAAGTCATCTGAATGTCTCTAATGAAAGTTCTTCCTCCTAAACATTTTTGGTTGTTCAAAATATCAATTGATCCACAAAGGTATTATATAATAGATGATGCAGTATCTTTAACCTCTGCCATCATTTAATGAGGACAAGAAGTTCATTCTCAGAAATAGATACCAACACATGTTACTACTTACAGCAATGTTTCAACCTCCATTAGGCTACTAGAGCCTTTTGGCCACTTTATAGTAAGATAACTATATTTCTTTTCAAAATGCCTTTGCCAAAGCTTTTATGATTTGAGATTAATCAAAGGCACCAAGGGTCAGGTTTTTTACAGAACTCAGCCAGATTTTGGAGGAAAGCTCCGTATTTATCCATCTTTAAATGGAAAGAAAGGAAACCGTGGAAATTATGCTACTTTTAGTCTTGGAAGATTAACTCCTGGGTAGGAATCTAAAGTTCCTATAATTAATAAGTTAATAAATACTGCCTGATGAGTGGGATTGCGTCTCAGGTCAAAGTTGTTGAAGCCAGATAAAATGGAGGAAGACGACAGACAAAATGGACTCCATTGCACAATGTTTTAGTTTTTCTTTGTGAAATAACTATATTTATATTGTTTAAGTTTTTAGTTTAGTTCCAGTTAGTTAACATACAGTGTTATATTAGTTCCAGGTATACAATGTAGTGATTCAACATTTCCATACATCACATGGTGCCCATCACAACAAGTGTGCTCCTTAATCTCCATCACCTCTTTAACCCATCCCCCCACCCCCTTCCCTGTGGTAACCATTAGTTTGTTTTCTCTATAATTAAAAGTCTGTTTCTTGATTTGTCTCTTTCTCTCTCTTTTTTCCCCTTTGGTCATTTGTTTCTTAAATTCCACATATGAGTGAAATCATATGGTATTTTTCTTTGACTGACTTATTTTGCTTAGCGTTATACTCTCTGGCTCTATCCATGTCATTGTAAATGGCAAGATTTCATTCTTTTTTATGGCTGAATAATATCCCATTGTATATATACATACTACATCTTCTTTATCCATTCATCAGTCAGTGGACATTTGAGCTGCTTCCATATCTTGACTGTTGTAAATAATGCTGCTATAAACATAGGGGTGCATGTATCCTTTTGAATTAGTGCTTTCATATTCTTTGGATAAATACCCAGTAGTTGCATTTACTGGATCTTGGGGTAGTTCTATTTTTAACTTTTTGAGGACCCTCCATACTGTTTTCCACAGTGGCTGCACCAGTTTGCATTCCTACCAGCAGTGCATGAGTGTCCCTTTTTTCCCATATCCTCACCAATACTTGTCATTTCTTGTTTTGTTGCTTTTAGCCATCTGACAGGTGTGAGGTGTTATCTCATTGTAGTTTTGATTTTCATTTCCCTGATGGTAAATGATGATGAATGTCTTTTCATGTATTTGTTGGCTATCTGTATGTCTTCTTTGGAGAAATGCTGTTCATGTCTTCTGCCCATTTTTAAATTGGATTATTTGTTTTTTTTGGGGGGGGTGTTGTATCAGTTCTTGGATACATATTTTGAATGCTTTTTATTGGGTATGGCATTTGCAAATATCTTCTCCCATTCAGTAGATTGTCTTTTAGTTTTATTGGTTGTTTCCTTTGCTGCACAGAAGCTTTTAAATTTGTTGTAGTCCAGTAGTTTATTTTGCTCTTGTTTCTCTTGCCTCAGGAGACATATCTAGAAAAAAGTTGCTACAGTCAATATCACAGAGGTTACTGCCTGTGTTCTCTTCTAGGATTTTTATGATTTTAGGTTTCACATTTAGGTCTTTAGTCCATTTTGAATTTATTTTTGTGTGGTGTAATAAAGTGGTCCAGTTTCTTTCTTTTGCATGTTGCTGTCCAGTTTTCCCAGCACCATTGTTGAAGAGACTGTCCTTTTCCTTTTTTTTTTTAATGTTTATTTATTTTTGAGGCAGGGGGAGTAGGGGCAGAGAGAGGGAGACACAATCCAAAGCAGGCTCCAGGCTCTGAGCTGTCAGCACAGAGCCCAGTGTAGGGCTTGAACGCACAAGCCGTGAGATCATGACCTGAACCAAAGTCAGACTCCTAACTGACTGAGCCACCCAGGCACCCCTGTCCTTTTCCTATTGGATGTTCTTTCTGGCTTTGTTGAAGATTAATTGACCATATAAATAACTGTATTGTTTTTGTTAAACGATGAATGTTTACTATGAATGAAGTGGAGTAGTACCTCAAAATACAAAGAAAATAAAAATCACTGCTCAGTTGGTTTAGCATCTGACTCTTTATTTCAGCTCAGGTCTTGATCTCACAGTTCATAGGATTGAGTCCTGCATCTGCTGTCAGCACAGAGCCTGCTTGGAATTCTCTCTATCTTCCTGTCTCTGTGCCCCTCTCCTACTCATGTGCACGTGTGCATTCACTCTCTCTCAAAGTAAATAAACATTAAAAAAAAAGTAAAAATCACTGAGAAACCTCATCCCCTAAGGATAGCCACAAATGATATTTTGGTGAACATAACTTCCAGACATTTCTCTGGAACTTGGAGCCTTATGTTCTTAGTCACCCTCAGTTTATAAATTCTGGAATGCTCTGTTGCTTCTGTAGGATATCTATTGTGATTGTCTAGATTTTTTTTTTTTTTTTTTTTACTTCTCAAGTTTCTTAAATTAGGGATTATGTTCAATTTTGTTTGTTTTTCAATTTTGTTTTTTCTCTTTACAGTGCTTGGCTGTTTTATAAATGAATAAGATATAGATAGGGTATGATGAGGGGAAGGAGAAAGTGAATCATTTGTAGTTATCCTTGATTTGGATAGCCTACTTTTTGTATTGTGGTAAACTATATGTAATGTAAAATTATTATTTTCACCATTTTTAAGTGTACAATTAAGTGGCATTAAGTACATACACAGTGTTTTACAACCTTCACTATCCATTTCTAACAATCTTTTTTTTTCATTTTTTTAATGCTTATTTTTGAGAGAGAGCACGCGTGCGTGAGTGGGGGAGGGGCAGAGAGTGAGGGAGACACAGAACTGGAAGCAGGCTCCAGGCTCTGAGCTGTCAGCACAGAGCCTGATGCCAGGCTTGAACTCACAAGCTGTGAGACATGACCTGAGCCCGAGTCAGACGCTTAATTGACTGAGCCACCCAGGCGCCCCTCCACTATCCATTTCTAGAACTTTTTCATCATTCCAAATAGAAACTGTATCCATTAAGCAATAAGTCCCCATTTTCCCCTTCCCCAAGCCCCTGGCAACTTCTATTTTACTTTCTCTATGACTGCCTATTCCATGTATCTCATGTAGGTGGAATCATACAGTGTGTGTCCTTTTGTCTCTGACTTACTTATTTCATTTATCATAGCATTCTCAAGGTTTATCCCTGTTGTAGGATATATCAGAATCTCATTCCTTTTTAAGGGTGAATAACATTTATTTGAATGTATGTACCACATTTTGTTGGATAACCCACCTTTTGAATTTGGTTTAGAGTTCATATTTGTGTTTGGTGGTCATTTTACAAGATAGATTTATTTCACAAGAGTAGATGTCACTAGAGACATCACCCAGAAGGAATAAACAGAGGATGATATATTAAACGATATTGTCTAGGGATCTGTCCTGAAGCTTACTATTTAGCATTAAAACAATCACTGAATATTTGATACTGGGGTTAAGGACATTTGTTATATTTACGATAAAAGAGAATTGAGTAAATTAGCAAGTACTTTAGCTGGCTTGATTAAAATTCAAAAGGTTGTTGTTAAGTAGAATAAATACATAATTAAAAAATGCCAGAGTTTGAATAAGTACAAGTAGAGAAGTTCAGATATGAAAACCAAACATTATTATCTCTATGGTGTTGTAGGAATTTAAATCTTATTTAATTCCATATTTTTTCTCAGACATTTAAGAAGAATGGGTTTTTGTATTGTCCACATGCGGAATGATGTCTCTTTGCAGGCAGGCATGCTGTCAGCTGTCTTTTCATCAAAGGGCAGTGTTTCTCAGACTGGAGTGAGTCATGGCCGCTCCTGTGGACTGTGGTGCCCTGGGGGAGAGCAGATCTATTCTCCCTGTGTGTTCTTCAGGAGATCTTTAAGAATGTTCTGTTTTAGTTCCAATGATAATAAAGCATTAACATAAACATATTAAAGATCATGTGGCATTACTGGGTTTGCCATTTCTGACTTTGACTGTCTTTTAGTCTATGTGCACTTCGTTGACTCATATTAATTTACAGTTCTCCTGAGGCATCTCTGTTGAGGCTGGTGTGGCTCCCTTAGCTAGTAGCTGAGCCCAGAAAATGAGATACTCAGCATTCACCTCTCAGCCTGGCTTTGTTGTCTGTGCAAGTACATTTACGAGGGAAATTCTGCCCGTGGTGGTATTCCAAATTTAGGCCAGTCCCCAGAAAGGGAAGGGGCCTGTATTGTATCTTATTCCTTTAGATAGTGCTAAAGACCTACTGAAAAGTTCTTTGCTGTTTAACTCCTTATGTTTTATTAGCGGTACTATTCATTACCTCATTTATTCATCCATCTCACAAATATTTACTAAATGTTTACTATGAGATGGACATGTTATAATGAATCGTATCAAATGCTTGTTATGTTAATTATATTTAAATTGATTTTTCTTCCAGGACAGGAGTTGAGGAAGACATTCAAGTCTCCTTGGTAAATTTCCAAATGCTTTTACTGTCAGCCTTGCTTAGGCGGCAACATCGCGTAATATGCTCTGTCTGTAAGTCTTCATTTTCTCACTAGTTTGCAAACCCCTTGAGGGGAGAAGACTCTATCTAACACTATCCCAATTTTGTTCTGCACAAACAGAGGTACTTTGGGGCTAATTGATGGATTCTATCAACCAGAACATCCTATTCCTCTAGCTTCTGATTGCCTGAAACTTACTTTTAAACAGGCAGACACAAATTTGCTGCATGTTCTTTCCTGCCATGGACACTCAACAACAACAATTGGCATTATTGTTATTCTCATTGTTATTATTATTAGTGGTAATGATGTTAGTGGGGTATTGTAGAGGCAGGATGTAAAGAGAAGTGAGCATAGCTTTAGAGTGAACAGATTGGCTACCCTACTTGGAAAAGTCATTTGACCTTAGAAATGAGAATTAAAATATGCATCCTTCAGGGTTGTTGAGAAAATCAAACGAAACAGGTGTATATAAAATGACGAGGTGAAGAAATTGCTGTGGCGGTCACTTGGAACAATGATTTCTCTTCTTTTGCCCTTAAGCAGATTCCTATATCCACCTCCCCCACCCCACCCAGCCTTGGGTCCAGGGGAACCAGAAAGCAGGACTTCGAGTAGGGGAAGGAGAAAGGCCAGTTGAGAGAAGGAAGCCTGACTGTAGTAACAATTAGAACACAGTATTCACTGGATAGGACCGTTATGGATCAGAAAAGGTAGAAATGTTGTTAATTGGTGTATTTAGGTTTTCTTTTCCCATTCCGCTATCCTTGAGTCCCAGGAAGGTAACAAATGCAGAGATGCCAGTGACTAGGAAATATAAAGACGTTCTGTGTTTGTAAATAGTCATGTTGAATCTGTGTCCAAACCTGCTTGTGCTTGTGAAAGAGTGCACATCTGGCTTGCTCACATTTGGCAGTTGGCAAATGTTAGTTCCACTCTCTACATTCCCTTTTCCTTATTTCTCTCTCTCTAGTGATACATGTATACATATAACCCATAACATATGTAGTAGCAATATGGATTATAAAACACGTATGCATGTGTGTGTCCCCATCGGTTTAAGCACTAGCAATACTTACTTCCCTTAGCAGTAGCTGGGTACTGGGATGTGTTGGCAGGTCCATTGCTGGTAATCGTATTGACTGGGGATGGGTACTGGTGTTCTCAGGGATGTAAAATATTCAGCAGAGTTAGGGATGATCCCCCACAACAGAGAATTGCCCTGCCCCAAAGTGCCAGCAGCACCCCCATTGAAAAACGCTGTGCGTTTGCAGTGTGGAGGAATCCTCAGCAACTTTGAGAATTAGAAACTCTTTATAATTCTGTCATAAAAGATAGCTGCTTTGCCTTAACAAATGGTGTTACTTGATGAGAATAGTGACTGTATCTTGATTCTTGTGAAATTCTAGGTATGTTACATTCTTCCCTGTATGTGAATATTATTTTGAATTTTAGGGCATTGCTCTCACTGTTCTCTTAATACAGGTATATGGCGAAACAAAGGTGGTTACTGTTTGGATTCCTCCTCCACCACCCCAGACATTCTTTCTTTGGGAAGCTATTAGATAAAAATTGGGTAGGCTTTGCGGACAAGGCATTTCACCAGAAAAATAATCTTAGCATCACTGTGCACACACACAGAGGCTACACACACAAAGAAACTTGCAGGGCTCTTTTGATATGACATAGGGAAACTGACAGTGCCAATAATAGCACAGAGCTGTATCTCTCACGGTGCTTTTGAAGGCATAGAGAGCAAATGGCAATTCCAGCGGTAGCTGAGATATATTTTGCAGTGGCTAGAAAGAAACTGGCATTCTTATAGGAGTCCAGGAAATTGTCTTTGAGCCTTTGAAGGCACACAGAAAGCTAATGACACCTCAGAGGAATAGTGTTCTCAGGTTTTAGATGCCACAGATGCCAGCAATGCTAAAGCCAGGATATAAAACCTTTCTTATAGGGCCTTTAAGAATCCTCAGTGTGCTTTTATTAGCAGGCTGAGTGTGTATATAGAAATGTTAATGGTCTGTGGAGCAAGCTCAGCTTGTTTTTGAAAACTACAGAACTATAAAAGTTATCAGAAAGGACACACATTCTCCTTCCTTCCTTTGTTCCTTCATGTTTTCTGTTTGTTTGTTTCCTTTTCTGTATAATAGAGCACCTATCATGTGCTGGGTTCTGTGGATACAAAGGTGAATCCCATGCGGATTCTTCTGTCTAGAAGCCGACCACCTAATATGGGAAGAAATGTGTGCTCTGATATCTACAGTGCAAGGTAGAAGGTGATAATGATGCAAGTAAAGCACAAATTAAATGGAAATTTAGCCACAGAAGAAATTACTTCTGGCTGATAGGATCACAGGAAGCGACATAGAGGAGAGAGTGGAAATGGTATTGAACTGTTTTCAAGAATGTGTAGGCTTTGGGCAGGTAGCAATTAGCTTGTAGGGAAAAAGAAGTGAGCATTGTAAGGGAGGACACTGCACGCTGGTGGAACAGCATTGTACAGGTTAGGGCAGGAGTGGTATAGAGTGGGGAACAGGGAACGGTTAGGAGGTTCTTGGTATGTACTTCTGATTATTCAGACAATGAACCTCCATTTATTCCTCGTTAATTAATGATCTGGAATTCTGGTCCTTTACATTTTGATGTGCTATAGAAATTCCTATGGAGCTTATTAAAGGGAGCCCTTCTGCACACCTTTGTTTAGAAGATCTGAGATCCTCGTCGTCCCTTACTGCCCGTGGCCAGTGTGGGCCCAGCAGCAGCCATTGGGCACTCTAGCCACGTGTGTCTCCTAGCTGGGACACAACGCTGGAATGCGGGGCGGGGGGGGAGGCAGGAGGGAAATGGAAATTATTTTTCTAAGAAGTAAAATCCCCAAATCTCCTCTTAAGCAACTGCAATAACACCTCATCTTTTATTTAATTTTCTTTTAATGGAAAAGCCAGTAATGCTAAATGAAAGCAGATGACTGGTAAAGATTTGGATGTTGTTTATAAGTCTTTTCTATGATTTTTTTATTGAGTTTTTTGGTTTCCAAATTGATTAATAAAGGGAAGAAGGGGGAAGACTGACGTGTGTTATATTCTATCAGGGTTCAGATAGAGTGAAATTATTCCCACCTTGCCAATAAAATTCTCAAGGTTGATTGCTATTTTTAATTTATCTGAGCAGTGTTTTTCAGTGAAGGGACATTGATCCTGATCATTCTGTCAATAGGGAGTTTTACCCAAGGAAGTGAAGTTTCCCCTTTTCCAAATTTGAGCTTTCAGATTGCTTATGTGACATGAATGATGTCAGACCCATACTCCACTGCGGTCCTGCCCAGGCCTGTTGTTTTTGTCAGTAGATTCCCTGAAGTGGTTTTGGCCCTAACTGGGTGCCCTGTCCCTAAGCGCAGGGTCTGGCTGTCATGGTGTACCCTCTGTGACCCACTGAGAGGCGTGAAGAGCATTCTGCCAACAAATAAGCCCCACAGGCACATCTGAAACATCAGGCGCTGCTGCAGTAGCTTGCCTTACAAGTTCCCTGCTGCCCCGCTCACTCTAGCCCACCTTGCTCTCTCCTGACATTTCTATGCAAGGCAGTTGCCCACACATTTAAAAGCCCAACCCACAATCCTAGGAGGTATGTAATAGTATTAAGCATACTGGTTACTATTTACCAAGTGCCTGTTGTATCTCCACAGCAGGGCTGGCCTCACATCAATTGTACTTTACTCAGAAGAGGTGCAATATGGGATGCGGGGTCACAGCTGAGTCCTACAGGAGTGCCTTTTAAAGGCCTGGAACTGTCCAACTCTCAGAGAAGCAAAGCCATATTGGGTGTGGATGCTCTGGGAAGTTGCCAGTGATCCCTGCATCCATTGTCAATGAGACCTACATTTTTCATCCTGTTTTTCATGAACTGTGTGGGGAGGCGGTGAGGGTGGTTGGAGGGGAGAGACTACCGTTGACTGAGCCTCAGCCACATGGTGCTAAGTGTGGTACATTCTCTTCTAGCTCATTGGGTCTTCACGACCACTCTGTAAGATTCATATTATTGACATGTATTAGAAATGAGGACAGTCCTGTGGGGCACTCTGGCTCCTGTGTTCCCCAACTCAGGGAGGTGTGTGGTCCACATCGAGGCCCTGCTTTGCTCTTGCCTCTGTGTTTCAGTGCTTCAGATAAGGTCCTGGTCATGAGCAAGACTGGATTGTAGGGTTCTCCCTTCTGGCCCTCCAGGGAAGATGTTTTAGAGGCAGTCTACATTAGGGTCAACTAGCCTAGTAGGTGGGCTTTGCTGCCCACTAGCCGTGTGGCCTTTCCAGCCTGAAACGATCCAGACGTTAGTTTTATTTTCCCTAAGTTGGGGGGGGGGGGGAACCTAAGTCAAAGAATTATCATTAGGTTTAAATGAGAAAATTGATATAAAGTACTAAGCACATGGCCTGGCATGTGGTGAGTGCTCAAGAAATGGTAGCAGCTATTGTTATTGTGATTGTTTGAGGCTGATTCTTAACTGGATACATATCCACACCCCTAAATCTACCTCTTTAGATCCTGTCTTAAAAGAGTTTATGTCATGTTAAGTTATAAAATGTCTTTTCCATGCTGTCTGTTTTTCTGCATTCACTCTTCCACCCCCTACTACCTTTCCATGGTTCTGTTGAGGTGAGTTTCACACTCCCAGGTGCTCATCAGTAGCTATTACCGTATAAGAAAATGAGAAAATAGCTTACTGCTTCCTGGTATTGTTCGCCAATTGGAAAACACAGTATAACACTTTAAATCTTTTTCTTTTTCTTTTATTATTTTTTTTAAATTTACATCCAAATTAGTTAGCATATAGTGCAACAATGATTTCAGGAGTAGATTCCTTAGTGCCCCTTACCCATTTAGCCCATCCCCCCTCCCACAACCCCTCCAGTAACCCTTTGTTTGTTCTCCATATTTAAGAGTCTCTTATGTTTTGCTGCCCTCCCTGTTTTTATATTATTTTTGCTTCCCTTCCCTTATTTCATCCGTTTTGTATCTTAAAGTCCTCAGATGAGTGAAGTCATATGATATTTGTCATTCTCTGACTAATTTCACTTAGCATAATACCTTCTAGTTCCATCCACGTAGTTGCAAATAATACCCTCTAGTTCCATCCACGTAGTTGCAAATGGCAAGATTTCATTCTTTTTGATTGCTGAGTAATACTCCATTGTATATAGATACCACATCTTCTTTATCCATTCATCCATCGATGGACATTTGGGCTCTTTCCATACTTTGGCTATTGTTGATAGTGCTGCTATAAACATGGGGATGCATGTGTCCCTTTGAAACAGCACACCTGTATCCCTTGGATAAATACCTAGTAGTGCAATTGCTGGGTCGTGGGGTAGTTCTAGTTTTAGTTTTTTGAAGAACCTCCATACTGTTTTCCAGAGTGTCTGCACCAGGTTGCATTCCCAACACTTTAAATCTTTTAATGTTGAACTTGCGTGGAGTTTGCATTCAAACTGGAGATGAATTCTTTTCATGCCTATCTAGGTGGTACAAATGGAGATTGTAATTGATACCTTGTCTGTGTTGTTCTCCAATACCCATGACAGTAGGACATATCCATGCCTGTGTCACACACACACCAAGTCACTGTCAGTGCTTGTTCTGGCTTGGTGACCCTTTGCTAAGAGGTTCATTTTCTTGCACAATCTCTGGTCTAATTTTACCTACGGCCCATTGATATTTCATGGCCAGCACTCCAGGCCAGACTGCGTGTGCCATGTTGGATCCCTGAAGCCAGGTGGTGGCAGAAACAGCCCAACTGCTTTAGAATGAAATGTTTAGGAGGGAAGTCATTTCCTATGGCAGAACAGAGCAACTAAACTGAATGTTTGGTTGAAATGTGTCTGCCATGAACCCACTTTAATTTTGGTTGAAAAATGTCATTCATTACATTTTTCTGTTCAAATGTTTTATAAGCTGTGTTCTGACACAGGCTTTCTAAGAAATCAATCCCCAAGAACTCTTGCTGGAGTATTCTGTATCCAAGGTAGGCTATACAAGTTAAAGCTGTTGCTAAGGGAATGAGCTGAGGAATTTGAATGTATGAATCTTGCTATTATATTTAAATTTTATGTACCATCTTACCCAAGCTTTACTTTAGGGTGACTAGAGGAACGGAGTGGGATTTATAGCTGGTGAAGACTAACGAGATAGGCACCATCTTGTCAGAACTCTCTACCAGTAGTGTTTACATTGCACTCTCTTCATAAACAAAACATTCTATTTTTCTTTTTGAAAGGGTCCTAGATAATCTCTACCTGGAAAGCTACTCTCCGTTTCAGGCCATGCCCTCGAAGATACAGTTTCCATCACTAGGGGCTGCTTACTTTAGTGAGAGGAAAGTGATGGGGGAGGAAATAGTTTTCTTAATGTTTTAACCACTGAAACAAATCTCTAGAGTGACAAAAGAAATTCCACAGTTTACTGGGTGTGATTTTTTTTTTTTTGGCCAGTTCTTTTCTACCTGAGTCTTGCCTATTCCATTCTACCTAAAATGCTTTTTTGCACTCCTTTATATTCGATAGAGAGAAAGACTTTTCTTATACTGAAAAACAGTTAAAGCAATTCCAATGGGTAATATGACTGATTTTATTAGTAATATTGATATATGACTAATGTGCCAGGTATTGTGTTAGGAGTTTAATATACATTATCACACTTAAGTTTATACTGTGGCAGACAAAGGTGTGGTTCATGATCCAAGCATATGAAATGCCTAGCAGCTGAATATAAGATGACAACAATATTCTCTGCATTTGTGTGCCCCTGTGCTAAATATATTTAGATTGAACCACATGACATTGCTCTTTCGTGAGCAAAAAGAGCCAAATGTTGGCAGTGTCTTACGGTTCAACCCAACACATGTGTGTGTATACTCAAACTGCCAGACATAGTTCTAGAATTTCCTTGGGACATACCTGACATGTTTCACAGGCATAAAAATGTGGGATTTTTGGCAAATGTATAACTAACAATGCAGAGAAGTAAAATTCTTCAATGCTTTGTCTATTCATCCCAGAACCGAAGAGCCATGAGGTTGTGTGGTGGCCCTGCCTTGTTTTACAGAAGTGAGGCCCCGAGAGGTGAGGGGACTTGCTTGTGGTCATGGGGTGAGTTAGTGCCGGGTGTGAGGCTGGAACTTAGGCCTTTGTGGCTTCTGGAACAATGTTTGACTTTCCTCTATTGATTTTCAATTATAGGCCTTCAAAGCCCATTTTGCATGTGATGTCTCTAACTTAGAAGTAAAGTAACTGGTATAGTCCTGCGGCTCTGCTAGGCACAGGTGTTCCAGGGGGTAGGGCATTCTGTGGTGCAGAGAAGAGCGATGGGAAAGACTAAGACATTCCATGTGGAGGTGACAGAAAATGTTGGGTGGTCAGGTGGGAAGGGATGGGCAGCACAGAGCAGGGGCCTGCATGTGCACTCGGGAGGGCCACAGGAGAGACCGTTTGCAGATGAGGACCAGGCCTGGCTGGCTGAAGTGACTGCCTTGGGCCCTTTGGTGGTTCCTTCCTGCTGCCCTATTATAAGCGCTCTGGGTTCCCTCACGTGGCCTCTTGGCCAGACACAGGCCTGTGCTGCATTGTTGGTCAGGAGTGGCCCCGCAGTTCTCTTTTTCATCTCTTGGGGGTTTTACCTCAGGGGGGGTCTTACTGTCCATCCTTGCTCCTGGCACCATCTTTGTCCATCTCAACAGGCTTCAGTAATTTTGAATTTTGGGGAGAAAAGGTTCAGTGCCCAAGGCCTAACATTTCCTTTTCTCTCAGAAGGGCTTCTGCACTGCAAATTTGCTCAGCCTGTGTCGAGCAACTTCTAAGTTCCTCACATCCATCCTGACACTCACACGTACAAGAATAAAGTTCCACTGTGTTAGACCACTAAATTAAAATGTGTAGAGAGTAAGTAGATGTGTGGAATATGTATATCTCGGCTGGGACAATGGGCTTGTGATTTTTAAAAGTATAAACAAATTTAAAAATTGAGACAAAGGTAAACCTGTGCATTATATGAGCATGTTTCTTTTTACATAGTAGAAACCAGTGCCTATCAAGTCTAGGGGCTTGAACAGACACTGGCACACATTTTTCTGGAATTCTGTGGCTGGGGCAAGAGAGCACAAAGAGTTTAATACTGGATCACCTCTCCTTGTCATACCTTCAATTGCCTCTGGAGGTTTACCTGTGACTCTGTCTTTGCCTTTGTCCTTCACCATTCTCTGTATGTCTTTCTCAAGATTAGGAATTGCCCTTCTTTTCTCCCCCACTGAATTTCCACCCTGTTGGCTATCCATGGTGGAAGGCATACTGTCATATCAGAAACACCGCTAAGTCATTGTTCCCAGGGATCTGAGAAGACTGTTTTCCTCTTTCCTCAGATAAATATACGTTTCTCTTGAATTCTCCAATAACCTGTGATGTGTTCTGGTCTGAGAAAATCTGCTTCCATCTCGAATCTTTGTTGTATACTGAAGAGGGTATACATTTAACAATACAACCAAGCTCATTCTCCTCCCTGGGTTTATGGGTATCTCAATAAATTATTATTGGGGTCTCCCTTACTCTGACAGCAGCTTCAGAAAATAGCATTTCTGCCTTTATTTCCTAAGTTTACTTAAAAGTACATTTTTTAAAAATTGGCTTTCAGTATTTGTGTATAAAGAAGTTGTTTTCTGGCTTTATCTAATTGAGGAACTTTGAGGTGCCTGCCATTTTTCGTGGCAGATCCTTTTGACATTCAGAAATTAAGTGCTCTTTTCTGACAGCAGAAAGGGCTGTCTCAAATACACACTTGGAATTGGCATTTATTATTATTATTTTTTTATTCTGTGCCTGTTTCATTGTAAGGGGATATTGTGGTACGCTGGGAAATAAAAAAGTCCCATGAAAACTCATTTCATAGTAAATGAGCTAAGCCATTAGGAAAAATTGACCATGAGCTTAATAGGAACCAGTCATGTGATATTGGAACGAAAACAGTTAGTGCAGTAGGTTTCAATCTTTTATAAAGTAGAACTCTTTTGTCAATGGAAAGTCTGGAACCCTATGCTTAAAACAGACAGAGGCACTGAGTGGTGGTGGTGCAGCTGTGAGGAGCCCAGTGCTATGTGCTCTAACCTTTTCTGCCTTTAGTAATTTCCTTCTCAGAAACTGGAAAACCATTTTGCTAATACATTAATTATACAGGTAGAGTAATCCCTTATGTAAATAAAGTGTTACAATTTTAGAGGCATGTTTTTATACATCATTTTATTTCCATTGTCCTCATTTCTTATAAAAGGAAACTGAGGATCAGAGAGGTCCAGGGCCACACAGCTAATCTGTAAGGCAGCAGGATTGGAATGTAGTTCTTCTGACTCTGAGTTTAGGGCTCACTTCACTGAATCCTAGGGTGGTCTGTTAATGATGTAAAAGTCCAGGCTTCTTTGAACTGGTGAAACTCTTTCTGGAATGTTTTGTTCAGTGATGGATGGTAAATGGAAAGATGTCCAGAGCAGGGTGACTGGGGTACAGCTTTTCACATTACAGATAGAAGCAAAAGACTGTAAAAATGGAAATCTCTTTGGGAGTTCATTCACTGGTGTGAATTGGCTTTTAGTAAGTGCATGAGATGCTATGCAAGGAGGGGCTAAAGGCTCTGAAGGCTTGCAAGGTTTTGGATACTGGGTGTAGATGCCATAGCAAAGGAAGGGAAAGTAAGAGGACAGGAAGGCTTAAACTTCCTGTAACTTCAGAGATAAGCAGTCTGTGGCTCAGGGGACACATGTAGCCCACGAATTTTCAAAATACAGCCTTTGTTCTTTTTTTCAGGGTAAAAATTAGAAGGCTGCTTTCATGTTTCTACTTCTCAAATATGTCAGTTTTTTCAATGACAGTCTTTTATTCAATATAGTAGGTAATCTGAATTGTAAAGAATATTGTATGTTTCCCCATGGGACTAAATTAAGCTATTTGCATTTTGAATGGAATAAAAAGCTCTAAAAACATTTTCTTTCCCCCTTCTGAATCATCTTTGGAAAAAGAGGTTGCTCACCACTGATTTATTTCATAATTTTATCTGGGTAAAAGCTGATTTGCAGAAAAAAAACACTTATGTGAGTGCAATGATGCTAGCATGGAATTAAGCCCAAAGGGTGGAAAATTCAGTGAGGGAGATTTGGGTTCAACCTGTCAGCAGCAGCAGCAAAATCACAAGAGCAGAGCTAGTCACCCGGAGCAGGTGGCCTAGAGGTGCCAGGCTCCCCATCACTGGAAATGTGCAGAGGCTGAGACTGAGAACCGCATCTCTAGGTCAGGGCTACCTTAGACCACTCTGTTCTTTTGAGATCCAAGATTGTGTTATGTTAAAGGTTTTCACTGAGCCATCACTTCAGTATGAGTCATTTGACTTTCTTGCATTTGAGTAGATGATGCCGAAGAATGCTTAGGTTTGAACACTCTATTCGAGTTTCAAATGGTTAGGTTTCTTATGTTGAGTTAGGTTTCTTATGTTTTGTGAATTTCTCACTCTTGAAATGTTCTCAGAAGCAGTCCGAGAATGTTACAATGTTCACTGGGCCAGATTTGTTAATATATTTTAAGAGTTTGTGATCCGTGAATAAAAACTGATCTGAATATTTATGGTAAAACAGTAGTCTACGTACTTTTTATTTTAAAAATACCATCTGTGAGTCTTAGAATGACCCTGCGGTTGGTAAATGTGTCCCCAGTGCAAAACATACAGAGCTGTGTTCCTGAAAGTTGTGTATTAAGTGACCATATTTTCCATTTATTTGCATAGGTTCTCAAAGATTCCCTATTTTTATTTTTGATTCATCTTCAGATTTCAGGTAGTTTTTCATAACTGTTTATTTAGCTTTACCTTTCTCTGTCAGCCTTAGGACTTAATGGTCTGTAATAAATTCATGTTTTAGTGTACTAAGGGCATGATATTACAGATGAAAAAAATGAACAAACCAAAAAAAAAAAACCTAAGTGAACTCTTTTGTAATACACATAATTTCCCAATTTGCCTATTTTATAGGTGCTCACTTTTTCTATCATAAGTCACTGATCCACAGGAAGAATGAATCAAGGTCTGCTAAGCAAAGAAAACTTAATTTCTTTGAGAAAAATATATCCTACTTCTCTGCCTTAAAAAAAATAAGAACAGGGAACATAAAAACTGTATTTAATAAAAGGGGTAAAAATTAAGAGAGTCTGAGGATGAAAATAAAGAGGTAAGAGAGCTCACAGAAAGAAACACCCACACCCACCCACACCCACATACACACACACACACACACACACACACACACAGGAAAAAATGAGGACCTGGAGTAAGAGATAGAGACAAAATGAAGCAGACGCCCAAAGATGAATCTATAGGAACAAGTGCAAAGTTGTAAGCTGAAACCCTTTTTGAGGGCCAGGCAGGTAATAATGTAACATCATGAGAAGTGGAGGCAGATATGAATTGTGGAGTGCCTGGCCCGCCTAAAAGCACCCAAATCCAACAAAACAAAACACTGTGCTGACCAAAGGAAATCCATTTGTCACCTGCTGGCCACTAGGGTAGACCCCTAGGTTATGACCACCCACGGAAATAAGAGCTAACATTTACTGAGTGCTTACTATGTGCCAGGCCTTGTTCTCTGTGCCTTACCTATAATGACTCCAATCCTCATAGGGTCCTTGGAAGCACATGCTGCTGTCATTATCCTCACTTCAAAGATGAGGTAAGTGAGGCTTTCAGTATTCAACTGAGGTTATTGTACTTCCACAACTGGTAAATGGTGTAGCCAAGGGTTGAACAGTAGATACCCTTGCAATTGTCAGGATGTATTTACATGCGGTATTTTACTGATCATCTTGGAACCTTCTTGAGGTAAGCAAGGTAGATATTGTTATTTCCATTTTACAAATGAGGAAACTAAGACTCGGAGGGCTGCCTTGACTGAGGGCTTCCAGCTGGCAAGTGACGGACCTGGTACCCAAGGGCTTCTGCCTTTAAATGCAGCTTTTTTCTACTAGACTGTACCACCCTGCAATGATTTAAACTGAAAGCCCCGGGTCAATCTTGAAGAGTGGTAGCATTTCTGAAAAACATGGAGCTCTGACTTATTTTTTCTATCTTGGGGGAGGAATATTAAATATTTGCAGTGTTTAAATTCCCTTCACCCCCTTTCAGGCCTTGAACCCCTCTCAGAGGATGTTTAGGGCTATCATTTTCCTATGTATTTTTTAATGTCACACTTTTTGTTCCTCTGCAATTGAAAGAGGACGTGGAGTATGATATTTTCATGCAGAGTTTTCCTAGGCTATTTGATAAGATCTGTTTTCTAAAGAAAGGTTCACCACCAAAGTCAGTTACAATAGTAACTGTAAGAGTTTTTAAGTGATATTTACCAATGCACATTTTCCTGTTGCACAGTTTTTGAAATTATTTTGAGTAGACATCGGAAAATAGCATTATTTTAAAACTGTGTTCTCATTTTTTAAAATCTTAATTGAAAATTAAACATCATTGGGAACAAAGGAAATACTTTCCTTTTCCTGATCCCCGTTCCACTCTTCCATTTTGTGCCTCTGTCCTGTAAATTCAGAGAACTTTGTTATATGGAGTGAGAGCTGGAATATTTTACTGGGACATGCTTCGACTTCCCTCTCACCCTACATCAAGAAACTAAGCCTGATTTTATCCAAAGAATGATATGAAAAGAAGATTCCCTTTCCCATAATTTTGTTTTGTCCTTTCCTTACAGGGGAGAGAGGGGCCAAAATGTGCTTAATTATTTGCTACATTTCCTATGCCTACATATTTATCCCTCATATTATCTGAGACCAACTGAAGAGGGAGTGTTTAGAAAAGAGAGGAAAGCTAATACAAGTTGAAAGTAAGATGCTTGCATCTTAATTTTAAGAGAACACAGAAAGCCAAATGCTTTCAGAAAAGGGCCCCTTCATGGAGTAATTTGCCTGGTATGGCATCACAGTTTGCTGTATAATTTCAGCCCTGTTACTATGGAAACCTGCTTTAGTGTAGCAGTGATTGTTAATCAGGATTTGTCGTTATTCCCCTTTCATCACGAGGCTCTATATCCTTATGGATTAAATCACAGTTCTCATTGACAATGGCATAGATCAAACATTATTGCCACACATAAAACCCTGGGCCGCTCCCTGTCATTTCCCCCCATTACCAGCAGCCGTGAATGCCAGCTGAAGTCTAACTCTTACAAGGAAATCAAGGCTCCTCTTGGCTCCTCTGCTCTCTACCCTCATGACAGAATGCCAAGTAGGGGAGGAAGAGGGCTACTTTCATTTGAACTCAGCCTGTGCCTATGGGAAAGGCAAGCATCGTTTCATGTCATTGCCAAACTGAGTCTGTAGCTACAAATCCAGGCAGGAAGTTGGTTTCAGTGTGACCTCTGACTTCTTCTTCAATACTTTATCTGTGTTTGCACATCAGGCATTTAACCGAACTCTTTTTTCTTGGTGCAACCGTCTTTCCCTTTCTTTCCAGTCAGTCTTCTGGATTCCTAGCTGCTGCTTTTCCATAGGAAGGCTGTCAAGGTGGGGAGGGCAAGCTGCTACCCCCGTAGTTGTGGCTGTCCTGCCATAAACCAGACAGTGCTGTGGGGCTCATAGGGAAATGGCTTCCTCTTCCCACTTGGGAGAGTTGGGTGATGACAGTAGCTGGATTTAGTAGTGCCAGGTCGTCCCCATATTCAGGGAAATCAGCTTTAAGGAATATGGGAATGGCCATGCTCTAGTTACACAGTGTTATGGTTTAGAGCCCATCACCAATCATGGCCTGCCTTCGGATTGCTGACAGGTTTGTTTGGGAGCAAGAACCTTTAACAGCCTCTGCAGCCAGTCTACCTGGATTCCATTTCTGGCTCTCCTGCTTACTAGCTGTGTGACCTTGGTAAGACTTCTAACCTCTCTGAGCTTGTGTATGTAAAGCAAGGATAATAATAGTACCTACCTCATGGTCTTGAGGATTAAATAAGCCAATATTCCTGACGTGCTCAGACTAACGAATGGCACATTCATTGTGAGTGGTGTATAGGTGTTTGTAAATAAATGAAAAAGAAACAACATTGTGCTTACATGTATTCAAAATATATTCCAGATTGGATTACCCAAATATTAGTGAGGTGTTGAAAACAGCACTCCCCTCCCCCTCTCATCTCGTCCCCCCTTCTACTCCCTGCTTTCTCTTCTTCATCTCTGCAACGTGCCCAACCCCCAAGTATAATTCTGATTGGCTAAATTAATTCTGCAGCATCCTGCTGTGAATAATTATGTTGATCCAGTGTGTATTCTGATGCCTTTTTTTTCCCTTTGCCTAAATTATAATGTGACAATTGCGGCTCACAGCTGGCTCATCAGAGGTGGGCAGTTTGGGAATTGGCGCATCTGAATGTGCTTCTCTGTTAACCCTCTGCCTTGATTGCTTAAGACAAGACATATGTAAACCCCATGATTATTGTCATTTGTTTGGACTTTGCAAAGACTCTGCCTTCAAACATAAAGCTGCTGGGTTTGTTTTGGGGGAGGGGGGCCATATAGAAGTCCCCTCCCCCTCTCCCTTCCCCCCTCTTCCCTTTCAGACAATAAATAGCTGTCAGGCTTATGTCAAGGATGAAATTATAGGTGCACATGAGGCCTTGATTACATTGTTTTGGAGAGATTGCTATTAGCATACTGAAATGAAGTCTAATTTTTCACTGACGGGGCTGAGTCAAAACTCAAGTGACAGAGGCTGGGCATCTATGGTATAAGGGAAGAAAGGTCCGAAAGGAGCCTCTGTTTTATACCGAATGGGCTTTCTCCTTATTTAAAACAAACGACGAGAACAAAATAACTAATGTGAAGAATATCGTGTTGGAAAAGAAAGGCCAGCTGATCAAGGATGAAATAAGACATTTGGGTTAGATAAGGTTCTTTGTGAAATTACTGTGTGTGATTTTCAAGTGTATTTAATCCATTTGGAGGCAGCATCTCGATTCTTAAGCGTATGTTTTAGCTGAAGAATGCACCGTCTTGATTTTTTATTTTGCTTGCTGCCTGCATAATTCATTTCATACCGCCACATCCCCCATGCACGCACCCTCTGAAGATGCATGCTTATGATCACCCCATCTGCAGGGTGAGTGCCCTTGTTGTACTTCTGCTGTTTACACATTCTGAGGATGTGAACATGTGGCTTGTTCATTTTCAAAATCCTTCATTTAAAGAAAAGTTCTTTGCATGTGGTTCCCCTGAAATGTTTTATGGAGTGGTGTCTCATATGATGGTAGGTTGATAATTATACGTGTTTTATTATAACTGTCCCTGCTCGCTGTGATGGAAATTTAAAAATTATAGACACACATACACATACACAGGCACATACACCCACCCACGTAGGGTGCATATGCATGTGTATGCATATAAAGGTTTTGGCAATGTAATTAACTTGAAAGGTTATTCCATACCATTGTTTCATTATGATTGTTATTAGAGGAGAAACATGAAGATTTAGTGTGGAGGGGGAGAAAAGAGGGTGTCCTCCAATTTGAAATCTTGTAACAGTGGAGAAAATTTGTAGACAGATCCTATTTTTATTTATTTGGGATATCTATTTTCAGAACTTACTGAGTAGAAGACACTGTACTGTGGTTATTGTGGGGATTCAGAGGTGGATTAGTGATGGTGCCTGCAGTTCAGGAATGTGTGGTGTAGAATGCAAGAGAACACATGCCCACGTAGCTCTAATAGAGCAAAGGATAGTGGGATTGTGGAGGAAGAACTGATGTTTGCTTTGCTGTTCTGCTGTTACATGGTGCAAAGGTAAATTGAGGAAGAGGAGGGATCGGTGAAGGTTTAATGGAGGAAGTTGTATTCAAAGTGCAAGGAAAATTTAAACTTGGAAATGGAAGAAAAACATCCCAAGCAGCCTGAAAAACATAGAAGCCAAAGCTGGGAGCTAAACTAGTGAGGGCTCTGGCTTGGTCAGAGCTAATCACCCCTGGCTGTGCTTTGGCATTGCCTACCTGGTAATAAAAATGCCTGCTGCGTGGGGTGTCTGGGTGGCTCAGTCTGTTAAGCAGCCAACTCTTGATTTCGGCTCCAGTCATGATCTCATGGTTTGTGGGTTTGAGCCCTTCATCTGGCTCTGTACTGACAGCATGGATCCTGCTTGGGATTCTTTCTCTCCCTCTATCTGCCCCTCTCCAACACACACTCACCGTTTCTCTCTTAAAATAAATAAATAAACTAGAAAAAAATGCCTGGTGTCTGAAATCTCTAGAGACAAAATTAGTCACTTCCTAGGGCAGGGAGCTGCTAATGGGTATGGGGGTTCCTTTTGGGGTGATGAAAAATGTTCTACAATTGAATGTGGTGATGGCTGCATGATTCTGGATATGCTAAAAACCACTGCATTATATACTTAAAAAAATTTTTTTAATGTTTATTTATTTTTGAGAAAGAGACAGAGCGTGAGTGGGGGAGGAGCAGAGAAAGAGGGAGACACAGAATCTGAAGCAGGCTCCAGGCTCTGAGCTGTCAGCACAGAGCCCGATGCGGGGCTTGAACTCACAGACCGCGAGATCATGACCCGAGATGAAGTCAGACACTTACCAACTGAGCCACCCAGGTGCCCCTGCATTATATACTTTAAGTGGATCAGTTGTATGGAATGTGCTGCCTGGCTCCCACATCAGACCAACGAGATCAGAATCTTGGGCCTTCTGTGACAGGTCCTCAGGTGACTAAGCTGTGTCAGGTGCCCCTGGACTGCATCATGGGCTAGATAGGGGAGACAGTGGGAGTGCAGGCTGGAAGGAAAGAGAGTCTGTTTATCTTAGAGACTCTCGAAGGTCATGCTGCAAGGTTTGTGCTTCTCCCAGCTCAAAGGAACCATTGTAAATTTTAAAGTAGGGGCTTGGTACATTTAGACTGTTTTAAAAAGCTGCTCACAGACATATGGAGGATGGTTTCTGAAAGCTGGGATGCCAGCTGAGGCTATTTTGGGTTACCAGCGGAGAGGCAAAGTGGCCCTCATCAGTGCCAATGGGGAGAGGTTGCAGTGAGAATGGAAAGGAAGGAGCAATCGAAGAGATGCTGAGGAAGCAGAAGCCAGGCCCAGTGACTATGTGGGCAAATGGGAGAGGCTCTGAGTTGGTTTTCCAGACTGTGTTTTGGGGAGGATGGGGGAGCGAGACCAGATGAGGAGCAGAGATGCAGAGAAGGGCAGGTTTATAAGAAATGACGTGTAGTTTTGCATATGCTGGACTCAAGGGACCAGTGGTCCATCCACAAGCAGATGTCTGGCAGACAGTTGGAAATGTGGCAGTGGTCCCAGTTTTCTGAGGCAGGTCACAGAGGCTTGGGAGTCCATGTACAGGAGGTATGGACAACCTGCTTCCACAATGGCTTACTCACCTGGCTGTTGGCAGGAGGGCCCAGACTCTTCATGATGTGAGTCTTGCCGTTGGTTGCCCGAGTATCCTCACAACATGGCAGCTGGCTCCCCTGGAGTGAGTTACCCAAAAATGGGCAAGTGAGAGGGTGGAACAGAAGTCTGTATCTTTTGTGAAAGCCTGGGGAGTGACATCACTTCTGTGGGATGCTCTCGGTCACACAGAGCCGGGTGATGCAGGGTCAGGGAGGGAATGCAGGAGGGTGTGAGAACCCAGGCCCACAGGGGGGGCATTCTGGAGCCTAGCTACCACACTTGATTCCTGACACTACAGAATAGTAACAATAAATGCTGTGGTCACTGACACTGGAGTGTCTGTGAAGGGAAGGACTCTGAGATGCAAGGTAGCTACAAGCTCAAGGGCAAGGAAGCATGTGTTACCTGGAGGATTCGTTCACTCAGTGTCTGAGGGCAGCCCTGTGTGTCAGAGGCAAGGAAACAAAATGAACAAGGCCTTGTCTCTTGGGATTGTCCCTCCTGGGAGTTTCTTGTCCCCAGACTCTGAGGGGCCAAAGGGGTGGGGCAGAGATTCCTAGACCCCCCACACTGTCCCCAGTGCCAGGCCATGGAGCAAATCTCCAGAAAGGAAGGAAACATAATTTGGAGGGAAATGGAGAAGAAGTAAGTTTCTTCATCATCTGAAACATGCTAAAAAGTGCCCATCCATCTAGGCCCATTGCCAAGTGACTTCACTAAGGACACTGCTATAGAGGGTATCTGAAAGGGCTGCACGAATGATCCCAGGCCAACTTCAGATATAAGCCCAGGTAAGTCAAGAACTAGGGTGGGAATGGACATAAATGAATCTTTTCAGTTCTGTAGTGTATTTGACTTCATTCCATGAAGCTGGAAAGGAAAGTTCTTTTTAGAATAAGGGTTATAGATAATATTCTATTTCTGGGAACACAGGGATGAGATGAATCTTCTCAAATAATGTGGCTTCTGATCCATTAACAAGTGTGTTAAAATTTATCCCCTAAAGAAATTCATCCTATTTTATATTTTATTTTAGAGAGAGAGAGTGAGCAGGGAAGGGGCAGAGGGAGAAAGAGAGAATCTTAAGCAGGCTCCATACTCAGTGTGGAGCCCGACGCAGGGCTCGATCCCATGACCCTGAGATCATGATATGAGCCAAAATCAAGAGTCGGATGCTCAGCTGACTGATCCATCCAGGCACCCTGAAATTTATCCTATTTTAACTTTGAGGTTGGGACTGAAGAGTTTGTTTTTTTCAGAAATGGAAAATGTTGCTTTTAAAATTAAGAATAAGGAATTTAATTGTATTTTTAAAAATAACAAATTCTAGATCTTTAGTTTGATTATGATTTATTAATATGAGGAGAGGTAATTAAGGAAAAGCAGGAGTGGAGAAGCAGAAAGACTAAGAGTGAGTCTCAGAGAGAGGACTTTGCATGTGTGAGGAGTGAGGGAGCAGGTGATCCATGAATGTGTTAGTTGGTGGTAAATTCTGTTTACATCAATTTCTGTTTGCCTGGTCTAGATCTCCAGGTCTCCTTAGTCCTTCTGCTCAATGAAAGGAGGTCACCTTAGCTGCCCCATCAACACTTCTCTATTACTTGTGAATTCCCCCACCTTTTTTTTTTTTTTTTAACAAAGAGAGAGGAAGCCTTCACTAGGCTAAATTTTAATGACACTGTTTGGTTTTTATGGTATTTATTACGCAGCTACCTTCTGTTTGTGGGCAGTGATACTTGGCTTTCCATTTATGATGGTGGTATCTCTTTGGAAAATAAATGAATGTACATCTAACCAGTGGTTTACATGAAAGATACTATGTAAATAATATTTCAACTGGCAGAAATCATGAACTGTGGTAGTGAAATGACTAACAATTAGGAAACACTACCAGAGGGCATGCTAGTTTGGCTTTGATTTATTTAGTCAAAATCTGGTTGTCTTAGACATGTGGGCTGCTGTAACAAAGTAACACAGACTGGGTGGCTTAAACAACTGACATTAATTTCTCTCCCTTTTGGAGGCTGGGAAGTCTAAGATCAAGGGACTGGCATGGTCTGGTTCCTGGTGAGCACCCTCTTCTGGTTCACAAATGGCCACCTTCTGTGTCCTCACATGGCAGAGAGAGCTCTGGTCTCTTCCTCTTCCTGAAAGGATGCTCATCCCATCATGGACACCCTGCCACATGACATCATCTAAACCTAATCATCTCCCAGAGCCCCACCAACTAATACCATCACACTGGGGGCTAGGGCCTCAAACATGTTTTTTTTGGGGGGGGGGGCTGGAATGCAAACATTCAGGCCATAGCATGGATGTCGTGATATCTTTGTGTCATGAGAAATGTCATTCTGTCAGTAGTGCTGAAGTTGGCATCATCACATCTTGGGTGTGTGGCTACTGGCAGATCATTTAGCCTCAGTTTCCACATCCCTAAGGTGGGATCGTAACCCCTGTTCCCCTTACATTACAGGACTATGGTGAGACCCAAGTGAGATAATATTTGTGCAGCTTGTGTCACTTAAGGCTGGTAAACTGCCCTTCTGTTAAACTGTCTTTTCATTATGCCAGATGACTGCTGAGTAAGCTGTTTTATGTTGTTATAGATATTTGGAAAATATTTAAAAACACATTTTAGAATAAGATCAAGTGTTACAGTTTAGTTTTGTCATCTTTATTTTCAGATGATAATACTGATCTCCAGGACTAACTCCTTTTCATGTAAATGAAGGAAGAGTTATGGCCTCCTTTCCCTCACCCCCCTGGCTTTTTCTTTGGTTCTATGATTGCTTTCTGGCCAATCATATTCTTGTTCTCCAGTCTTTAAGTTTATTAAATTAGGATTTTACTCATGCTTGCTCATTCATTTTATTTTTACCTTGTGAAGACAGTGAGTTCTGGATTGTGGGGGGATGTCTCTAAAATATGGATTATGTGCAACCTGGGATGCCGTGGCCAGGGAGAGGGCAGGCTACCCCTCTTCCTCTAAAGAGGGCGAGGAGTGGAGACATCCACATTTGTTGATGGAGTCACCTCTTTATTCCACCACAGGTGCCTTTTTCGTTCCCACCCTGTGCTGAGAGACAGGAGCAATGAAGGCAGAGGAAAGGATCCAGAAGGGCAAGCACAGGGCCTTTTTTTCTGGCAGCATCTGGCTGCCCTTTGGGAGATACAGGAACAACCTCTTCTGTGCCCACAATTTGGGGGAGCCCTAGACCAGTATGTTTGCTGGGACATACCAGGTGTTTCTGGAACCCAGTGGGTGGAGGAGACCTAGGTCTATAACAGCAATTTTGTTGATAGACAGACAGGTAGCACTTTAAAACTGAGCCTGTAGTATTCGTGATTACTTCTTATGAGTTTTTTTTGTTTTTCTTTCTTTCTTTCTTTCTTTTTTTTTTGTAAGGAAAGCAGTTTAAAAAAAACCACAACACTGAGCTTTTTGCCACCTTCCTCTGTCAATTTACAAGTAGTGATAACTCAGTCCATTGGTGAAGTGCTATGATTTTCTAGCAGATGTAGTTAAATCATGATGGGAGGCTTTACCACTCTTGGATTATGACTACTCTGCTGGGCTGGGGTAAAGAGTACCCTAATAATACAGGAATGCTTTAATAAAAAGGTTCAATTTAATACTGAGGGAATACTTTGAGCTGACTAAAAATGCAGAAGAGCTCTCTCTGTGAGCAATCTGCAAAGAGGCAAAAATGGAGCTCGATGTGGCTTTTAGGATGTCCTTTGTCCTTATGGCTTCTCAAAGCTCTTTTCAGATGAAGCAAGTGGCTGACACAGAGATGTTGCTAATTACATCTGTGAAGGAAGTGAAACAGTGTGACCAGCTCAGAGCAAAGACCAGAGCAACTTTAGAGAGAAAATCACTCTGTCATATTTGTACAAATATGTGCACTTCAATGATAATTATCATCATTATTGTTTACTATTGCTACACTATATTAATTATCTATTCAATGATAATTAAATACATAATTCTAAACATCATCCCCAAACAAATTACCTTTTATCAATTGAAACAAACCAATTAAAAATTTCAAAATGCAACCATGTAATCAACAGCTTAATACATGTTAATTATGACCAAAATTTCAATTAATGTGTTAATATATGACCTCAAATCTCCAGAAACAAACAACGAAAAAAGCAGCCTCACATAGCAATTATGGCCTCATTTGATTGACAGATATCTGTGAGTTTGTTTTGGTGTCTGACTTGGTAATTTGACTTATATCAAAAGAGCCAGCCTATTCTCTCTGCTGTTGGAAGTGGCCGCGTAAAAAGCGTGCAGGGTTTTGAAACAGCTCTCTCTTCTCTTCAGCTCCTGCGTTGTCTCTTCCCTGCACTGTGCTGTCAGTTGTGTTTCTTTAGAGCGTCATCTCAGCTGCCCCAGGAGCCTGTGGAGTGGGTAGCACAGGCTGTGATCCCTTCATTTTATAGGTAGGGAAGGCGTGGAATGGACAGGTTCATGCAGCTGCCTGAACAAGTGCAAGTGATTTCAGGGAGTGCAAGGCAGCTTGGACATGGGTGTGCTTGGAGGGCAGAGGGGACAAGACATGGTGGTAATCCATTACATTTCCTTTGTTCCAGTTGGGAGCCATAATGAGGAAGATTAGAGCAGGGAGGAATCATGCTGTGTATGGAGGTGTCAGAAAGGGTCTCATGGAAGCTTGGTGGATGGAAAAGATTCAGACAGGAAGAGGTTGGGGGTGGAGAACACTCTAGCAGAAGGAAGGGATTAGAGTTTTTCACGGGGTCAGGACACAAGTTTGGCTAGAACTTAAGAGTCGCTGTAGAAAAGCAATGGGGAGATAAGTTAGGCTGGGGAAATGAATCTATCAACCTTCTTTCTTTTTTAATGTTTATTTATTTATTTTTGAAAAAGAGAGAGAGAGAGTGAGTGAGAGAGAGCACATGCACGTGCGTGCACAGGTTGGGGAGGGGCAGAGACAGAGAGGGAGGTAGAGAATCCGAAGCAGGCTCCAGGCTCTGAGCTGTCAGCACAGAGCCCAACACAGGGAGTGAACTCATGAACTGGGAATTCATGACCTGAGCCGAAGTCAGATGCTTAACCAACTGAGAGCCACCCGGGTGCCTCTGTCAATCTTATTTCCTATTCTAAATTGTGCTGCTTGGCCAGAAGGCCACGTTCAACCTGAACTCAAGGACAAGGTCATTTATAAAGGTTGCCTCGCCTTCTTATCTGACTTAAAATGTGTAACACAACTTTACAATCTTGGTGTCCTATCACTTGACCCTTATTTCCTTGGTTTCTTATGACCAATTCATCAAGAGACTGTGTTTTATTCAAAAGGGAGCTGGATGTGCTTCTAAAATAGTTCTTTTAAAAAATATGTACATACCTCTACTCTGAAACATGGCTCACTTAATCGCACTGGCAATTTTATTATGTGCAGTTAAGTTGTGAGTGTATTTTTTTGTGTATTGAAGTGGAAATCCCCTTGAAAATTCAGCAGATTGGACTTGAGTTTGAAAAGGATGGATGAAGAATAGAAGTCTCTGTGTGTAAATAAATGTATGTGTGTGTATAAAAATAAGATATACATACACATATATAAACATGTATACATATGTATGTGTATATAAATAAATAAAATTGGATTGAGTCATAAAAGTATAAATATGTCAAATGTAAAATCTATTAGAGAAGGAGTTTGTTTTTATGACTCAGAGGGGAGGTGTAATACAGAGGTATTTTTAAGACCAAGAACTAATGCGTGTCGATTTCTTTTTGCCCAATTCCTCATCTTCTTGACAGGAAGATGAGTCACTGGATTTGAATCATAAGGCTGTAAAGAATCCTGGGGCAAACTTATTTCAGGCTGGATATTTAGAAACATTGGCTAAAGCAGTGATTGGATATCTGGGTGGATTGAGGAATCATCAGAACAAATCTTTCTCTTCAATTTTTTAGATTTTGTAGATCTCCTGCTAAGGACAAAAGTATCTATTAAAAAAAAATATATATATATTTTAGAGAGAGAGAGAGAGCATGAGTTGCGGAGAGGGGCAGAGGGAGAGAGAGAGAATCTTAAGCAGTCTCCTTGCTCAGCATGGAGCCGGACATGGGGCTCAATTCCACAACCCTGGGATCATGACTTGAGCCTAAATCAAGAGTTGGATGCTCAACCTACTGAGCCACCCAGGCACCTCTGAAAGTATATTTATAAAGAGGTAATGCTGTATGTACATTTTGAGGGAGGTTGTTAAAATCTATTAGAGGTGGAGGAGCTTGAACACCCATGTTTGTGCATTATTCACAATAACCAAAAGGTGGAAACAGCCCAGATGTCCACTGATGCATGAGTGAATAAAAAAGTGTGGTCTGGGAGCCTGGGTGGCTTAGTCAGTTAAGCATCCAACTCTTGGTTTCGGCTTAGGTCATGACCTCATGGTTCATGAGTTCAAGCCCCACATCAAGCTTTGTGCTGGTAGTGTGGAGCCTGTTTGGGATTCTCTCTCTCCCTCTCTCTCTTTGCCCTCCCACTCTCTCTCTCTCTCAAAATAAATAAACTTTAAAAAAGTGGTCTGTACACACAGTGGAATATTATTCAGCCTTAAAAAGAAGGAAATTCTGACACATGTTACAACATGGAAGAAAGTTGAGGACGTTATGTTAAGTGAAATAAGCCAGTCACAAAAGGATAAATACTCTATGACCCACTTATATGAGGTACCTAGAGTAGTCCAATTCAAAGAGGCAGAAAGTAGAACGGTGGTTGCCAGGGGCTGGGAGGAAGGGGGAATGGAGAGTTAGTGTTTACTGGGGGCAGATTTATAATTTGGGAAGATGAAAAAGTTCTGGAGATGAATGGTTGTGATGGTTTCACAACAGTGTGAATGTACTTAATGCCACTGCTTCACACTTAAACGTGGTTACGATGTAAATTTTATGTTATGTGCATTTTACCACAATTTAAAAAATGAGTGGAAGATTTTATTCAGAACATGAGGAAGCAGAAGCCTGGTGAAGCTGTTGTGGCCAAATTCTTGTCTGGTATGGAAGCACTGATGAGCAATGAGGTGAGGAAAGAAGGCAACTAGGCTTTCTTCCAACTGAATCATTCTTCCCTCCCTGTCTTCCACCTTCACTTCCCTCCTTTTAATGTTTATCTATTTTTGAGAAAGAGGCAGGGGGAGGGGCAGAGAGAGAGGGGATTCCAAGCTGGGCTTTGTGCTGATAGACAGAGCCCGATGTGGGGCTCAAACTCAGGAACTGTGAGATCATGACTGGAGCCAAAGTTGGATGCTTAACCCACTGAACCACCCAGGCGCCCCTTCATTTCCCTCCTAATAATTAATCTTGTCTTCCTTACTTTCCCACTGGGTACATTTTCTCTTTTCACCTCTTCATTCACCCAGGCTATTTTTACCCCCTCACTTTTACTCTTCTTTACCCTGGGAGAATACTCACACCAGCTTCTTTCTTCTGCTCCAGCCTTCTAGGCTCTTTTTCTCTTTTTAATTTTTTTCAATGTTTATTTATTTTTGAGAGAGAGAGAAAGAGCACGAGCGGGGGAGGGGCAGAGAGAGGGAGACACAGAATCTGAAGCAGGCTCCAGGCTCAGAGCTGTCAGCACACAGCCTGACAAGGGCTTGAACTCACAGACTGTGAGATCATGACCTGAGCTGAAGTCGGATGCTTAACCGACTGAGCCACCCTAGTGCCCCTCTTCTTCTCTTTTTAATGCATAAGATCAACATAGGGGTAGCGATCTAGTGAGGACCATTTTTGACTAAAAGTTAGGTTTTCACTTTGGTCACTTCCCAAAGCCACAGCAGTTGATAGCACAAGTGAAGATGTTGCTGATCATCAGAAAAACATATGCATTGGATGCTTTTCCATAATGAGGAGTGTGCTATGGTGTTACTAAATATTCTTCTGGAAGAAACACGTGAAACAGATTTAGAAGAAATTTGAGAACGAGGACATGAAATTAGTTTTGAATCTTGTATTCTCAACTTCAGTCAAAAATTCATTTTTATTTAGGATCAAGGTCTTAGGATGCTTCTTGTTGACTTCATTAATTAAAAATTATTCAGATGTTTAACCTTGTACAGAAGGAAACACAACAATGGTGTTTTGACCATTTTCATGTGGGTAGTGAATGCCTGATAGTATAAGTTTAAGTCAAAACCACTCAGTCTGCACTTTCAGAGATAGTCATGGAGGAGAGCAAATACTAGTCTGGGATCCTCAATACATAATGTAGGTTTTATCTATTGAAAGTAGAATGCAAGGAATAGTAAGACCTGATTTTCTTGAGGGATGAGAAATGGTCAAAACACATTTACTAATGAAATCTGTATGGGTGGGGACACTTGCTTTCAAGTCTTGGAGAAGAGTAGCCATCTTACCAAGGTTACAGCAGATGTGATAACCCAATTAAAAGCACTAACTAACAAGATACTAGCAAAATCCCTCAAGGCCATATTTATGTTTTATAGGAACAATAAATTCCATTTTAAATAGAACAATTTCACTTATTTCTTGTGAAATAATGTTAAAGCATGGGTCAGACCTGTTAATTATTGGGGGGTCATCTTAAGAAAATTACTTATGTATTGAAAATATTTTAATTTTTTTTCTTGGAAATAGTGATCTATTGTTTCTATGGAAATTGGGACCATGGTCTTTAAATGCTCTGCAATGTTGATTCACAAAAGCTAACATTATCTATTTAAATACCACAGGTACTGTAAAGCTTAGTGTGAAGGCTAATTTTAATACAAAGAGTTTGATTTTCATATGTACATGTATTGATATTATCTTAAATTCATATTGGAGGGAACAAGCTAATTTTATAATTAACGGAATTATTAAAAAGATCTTTTTATTCTAAGCTTGCCAAAGGGTCCTGTATTTAAAAAATTATACCCACACTGGATATAGTCTAATGACAAAAAGAAGTATAAAGAAACATTGAAGCTTTTTTTCTTAAGTTTCTTTATTTATTTTGAGAACAAGATAAAATAAGTTTACAGCAGTAACCTTATAGTGCAGAGCCTGACATGGGGCTTGATCCCATGAACCCCTGAGATCATGACCTGAGCCAAAATCAAGAGTCTGACGCTTAACCGACTGAATCACCCAGGTGCCTTGAAGTTTTTTTTCGTAGACTTGTGCTGGTAGAGATATTAGTGGTGAAAATCAGAATGTATTTTGTTCCTATTTAAGAGAGAGCAAATGAGTACATATAATGATGTGTTGGAACCAGAATTTTTACTGCAAATGAGGGTGGGGCACAAATATGGAAAAGGGGAATGTAAGGAAGGATCTCAGGGTATTAGTTTTGAGTGAAAAGTATCAGTATGAGCTGATGTTATGTATATTCACACACACCCCCTAGCTGTGATTACTGTAAGATCCTAGAAGCTATGTCATGCCACTAGTAATGAGCATCTCCAATGCCCAGATCTTGACTTCTAAATCCCATATTTCAATGGAAGAAACCATTGGAGAAATTGTGAGCCTGAGGTATTTGTGCCAGAAGCGAGGAGGTGCTGAAAGACTGATGAGGTCAGGTCAGTGGATCAGCTGAAAGAGACTCTCATTAGCCAAACTTGGAACCATTGCAGCATCAAAAAGAATATTGAAGATTATGGATTATAACATATTAAAATTTTAAAAACTTATGAACCCACAGTGATGAGAGAGGGTCAGGCAGGTGGAAGTAGGGAGAAGCTCTGCTTTGGAGAGGAAAGTAAGATAACAAATACACAAGGAATTATGGCATTAAAAAATCATCACTTTGTAACACCAGCGTAAGCATGGACTCATGGATGCTAAACCTCTTGGGAGATAGGTTGTTGATGGTGAAGAACAGAATATTCTCATGTTCTCTAGGTATCACTCCACAGATTACTTAAGAGAAAGATGTGCCTTTGACAAGGAAAGATTGACTCTCAACGCATTAGCTAAATGGTCAGGTTTGGCATCCCAAACAGTGAGAGTCTTGATGTGATGGAATGGGGGATACCTGACTTCTGCAGGATTGGTCCGGACCCCTTAAATGATTTAATGTCATAAAGAAGAAGTGCAGAAACTGTTTCAGATTAGGGGAGCCTAAGGAGAAATACCAGCCAACTGCAATGAGTGGAACTTGGTTGGATTCTGGAGCAAAACAAACAAAATAAAGGACATTTGTGAAACAAGTGGGGAAATTTGAGTATAGGCTTCATGTTGGGTGATAATATTGAATTAATGTTCACTTTTTAAAAAGGCATGGTTAGACAGGAGAAAGTCCTTGTTTTTGAAGGATGCTTGTTAAAGTAATTAGGGTGAAATTTTATCATGTCTTAAGTCGACTTTTGTATAGTGTAGCAAAAGGAAAATTTGTGTATGTATACATGTGTGTGCATGTGAGAGATTTGTCGAGATGTTAATAGTTGATGAACCTGGGTGAGGAGTATGTAAGTGTTCAGTGTACTGTTGTTTCAACATATATGTAGGTTTGAAGTTTTTCAATTTTGAAAATGAAAAGTAATGAAAAATAAGTAAAAAAGATAACCCATTAGTCCTCCCCTGCCACAGAAACATAAAGATATGGTGCTAACATGGTGTCTGGAAAATACTTTCCAATAAGACAAATATATTCTTTCTGCACTACCCTTCACCGTAGAAACATGAATGCTGATGGATTTTTTAAAGTGTTTATTTATTTTGAGAGAGAGAGAGAGAGAAAGAGAGACAGCATGCATGCACATGCCCAACCCCCCCCCCCCCCCAACCATGTGTGTACATGTGAGGTGGGCGGGCAGAGAGAGAGAGGAGAGGGAGAATCCCAAGCAGGTTCTGCACTGTCAGCAGATGCTGACCACCTGTTGCGGGGCTTGAACCCATGAACCTTGAGATCATGACTTGAGCCGGTCAAGAGTTGAAGGTTAACTGACTGAGCCACCCAGGCACCCCACTGGTGGATTTCTATTGACTAGTGGTAATGTAGTAGAATTTTCCAGTAGTGCAGTTGTACTTATTTTCTTCTGGTTCTGTAGCAGTAAACTTAATTCTTTATAAAATTAGTAGATTATTTATATATTAGATCAAAATAGATATTTTTTGCATTTGTTCCAGTGAATTATGGCAAGTAATAAAGGAATTACTCAGAATACTATCATTGATGGAATGCCTAGTATGTGCTTGGGGATGTGCTATGCTTTTTACTGAAGTTGTCTCCATTCTTCATTATCTCCATATTATGTGGAAATAGGCTCAGCATGTTTAGTGCCTTTCACAAGGTCACATGGTGAATAAGGTGTTCAAATTGAGATTTAAGCCCAACTCTGTCTGATTCTTTTTTTTTTTAACATATTCATCTTACAACATCAGCCTGCTAATACCTGAAAGTAAATGGTTTCAAATGGTCTCCAAAGTGATGACATTTTTTGAGAAAATTCATGGTAGTAAAGATCAAGTTAATACTTCTTGAATTATGTGGTATTTAAGTAAGCAGACAATGGAAATGGAGTTGTACTAGGATTAAGAAGCCCTGCTCTAGTTCCAATTCTGTCCCTGTCTAACAGTGTGACCTGAGGGCCTTAGTCTTCTTGGATATAATCACTGGTTGGCCTAGTTGATATCTCTATTGATTTGAGGAATTAAAATACCATGACACTTGCAAAGGATTTCTAAAAAGATCATTGTGGCTGAAATAAGGTTTACAGGTGGGGCTGATAAAGAGGGCTTGGGAGTATACAGTGGTGGGAAATAGCTGCAGAGAGACACAGGGCTCAGCTGTTAGGGGTCTGGTACTCATCTTTAGGAGTTATAATTAATTATGGGGCAAATGATGGTTCTTGTAGGGTTTTTTTTTTTCACTTCAAAAATTTAATAGTTATTCTCTAATTTTAATATCATTAAATATTAGAGTCAGAATCAAATTTTCTTCACTTTGTTCAAGTCAGGATCTTAAAGAAGGTCCATTTATTGCAATTGCTTGGTAAATCTCTCTCTCTTTCTTTCCTTCCCTCCCTTTAATAACAGTTTTATTGAGATATAATTCATATACCATATGGTTCACCTATTTAAGGTATACAATGCAATGCCATACAGTTGTTCAGTCATCACCACAATCAATTTTAGAACATTTTCATCAACCCCCAAAGAAATCCTGTGCTTGTTAATAGTCATTCCTCATTTCCTCTCACCTCATCCCTAGCCCTAGGGAAATACTAATATGTTTTCTGTCTCTGTGGATTTGTCTGCTGGGGAAATTTCATATAAATGAAATAATATCATGTAATATGTGGTCTTTTGGCATCTTTCACTTAGTGTAAAACTTCAGGGCTCATCCATGTTGTAGCATATATCGGTACTTCACTCCTTTTTATTGCTGAATAATATTCCATTGATGGACATTTGAGTTGTTTCTACTTTTTGTCTATTATGAATAAAGCTGCTCTGGTCATTTGTGTATGAGTTTTTGTGTGGACATTTGTTTCTCTTGGGTATATTTCTAGGAATAGAATTTCTGGGTCATATAGTAACTCTGTGTTTAACATTTTGAGGGACCATCAGACTGTTTTCCTGTACCATTTTACAATCCCACCAGCAATGCGTTCCATCAACAGAGGGGTACAATGTCTTCACATCCTACCCAACATTTCTTTTTATCTGTCTTTTTTATTATAGCCATTCTAGAGGGTGTGGAGTAGTACTTAATTATACTTTTGATTTGCATTTTCCTGATGGCCCTTGGAGGGTTTTAAGCAGTGGAGTGATATTATCTGGTGTGGATTTTACAATGATTACTCTTACTGCATTGTAGAAAGTGGATTAGATGGGGATAGGAGATAAGCAGGTGAAAGATGACAGTGGACGGACCAACGTGGTAGTAGTGAGGGTGGTGAGAAGCAGATGGATCACAGGGGTGTCTAAGAAGTACAGGCTATAAGGATTTGTGATTGGTTGGATGTGGGGATTGTGGGGTGCTTGTGACTGGATTTCCTGCATGGGCAGCTGGGTGTAGGGGGTAATGCTATTCATTAACATAAGGGTCAGAGCTGGGTGGAGGAGGAGAGTGATGTATTTAGATTTGGATAGGTAGAGTTTGAGGTGAAGTGCCTATTGTCAAGAGAGGACATCTGGAGAGATCTCTGGGCTGGACATACACTTTTGAGAATCGTTGTTTTTTAGAAATAACTCAGGATGTGGGAATGGGTGAGACTGGGAGAGTGAGAGATCAGGATTTGGACAGAGTGTGTTCTGGAAATGCAGAGGGGAGGGATAGAACACTTCAAGATGGAACCAGTGCCTGGCGCCATTAATAAATGGTTGAATAAAAGAAATCACCATTAAATTTCACTGGATTTAGCATCAAGAAGGTCGAATTAAGGAGAGATGAGGCAGGGAGTGGCCTAGGGCATGAGTGCAAGTCAAGTAGTGAATGTAGCAAGATAAACTCTTTTGGGACAGTGGCTTTGAAGAGAAAACAGAGTGGTAGCTGAAAGGAGACGTGTTAATTTCTTTTTAAATTGGGGATTTGTTGGAGCATCAGTTTACATGTTGATGGGAAGAATCTAGCCGTGAGGGAGCCACTGAAGGTACAGGAGAGAGATGGCAACATCCATTGAGTTGGGTCCATGGGAGGGGAAAGGGATGGGTTGACATCTGGTACCCAGATATTCATAGGCAGCAGGAAGGTGGCTTTCATTGTTATGGTTTAACCAGCCACCACAAAATTTTTGCTTTGGGTTATGGAGATGAACTAGTAATATAAACCACTAACTCAGTGTTCCAAATGGTGAGCTTCAAAAGTATGCTAAGAGCCACTGCCTTGACAACTCAGATTAGCTGACTTAATCTGGTGAAGCAGATTAATCTTTCCAACTAGCTTGATCTAGTGCATTACTATTTAACTAAATGCTTTTGTAATAGTGGAAGAATGAATAGAGGCTCTTCATTAGATCCTGAAGTGAAACCTAAAATATGAACTCAAATTGGAGTTGTTTTTTTTTTTCCTACTCCAAAAAATTGGTCCTGTCTGGAACATTTCAAATTAATTTGACAAAATTTGTGGTGTGTCTGCTATATGGTTAAAAAGTACAAAGGAAACTAGTGGTATAACACCTTTTTCCTACCCTCAAGGAGGAGAGATGTGGAAAGGGAGGCATGGCATTGTCTGTGCCAGGCTGCAGTAGTTGGTGCTAGAGCACAGAGATGGGGAGGACAGGATGCCTGCCCTCTGGGTTCCATAGCATCCTAGTGGGAGGGGGAGAAAGCAGGAAGAGTGAGAAGGGAAGGAGGAGAGGATGAAGAGAGATATGGTATAGGTAACTCAGCATCTATCAAAATCCACTCATTCGGTTAATATTTACTGAGTGTCTTCTGTGTGCCAGGTGCTGTTCTAGGCACTGGGGATCCAGCAGAGAACAAAAGATTAAAAAAAAATTTTGCCATCATGGATTTTAAATTCAGTTGGGGAGGGTGGGGGTGCCAGACTATAAACATTAAGTAAATTACATATTATATGAGAAGGTTATAAAACAAGGAAAACCTAAAACTGTAAGGGGGTGGCAATGTGGTACAGTAAGGTGGGGGGTGGTGGTGGTGTAGTTTTAAATAGGATGACCAGGTGTGAAGATGAGTCATTCCGGCAAAGGCTTGAAGGTAGCAGGGGATACTGCCATATAAATGTGTGAGGGAAGAGCATTCCACGCAGGGAAAGTTGGTGCAAAGATCCCAAGGCAGGACTGTGCCTAGAAGGTTCAAGGAACAGCTGAAGGCCAGTGTGGCCAGAGTAGAGTGAATGGAAGGTAGAGTAGTTGGAGATGAGTTCAAGGAGGAGGTTCAAGGGGGTGGGTGGGGGAGAAGGGGAGGCACGGGATTATGCAGGTTATCTGGGCCATTTTAAGGGTTTTGTCTTCTACTGTGAGATTGGAATTTTACTGGATCAGAGGGGCAACAGGATATGGCTTAATGGCTTGAAAGCATCATGCTGGCTATTGTACTGAGAGTTCATTGAGATGTGATGGCCAAGGTGGAATCAGAGAGGCCAGTGGGGGACATTAGTGCAGTAATTCTGATGGGAGATGGTGATGGCTAGGGCCATCATGGTGAGTAGTGGTTGGATTTTGGATTTACTGGGAAGGTACAGCCAATGGGATTATGCAAAAGATTGGTTGTGGGCTTTGTGATGTAAATGAGGAGTCAAGGACGACCCCTGGGTAAGGAGAAGGGATGGTACTGAGTGAGGAGAAAGTTTGGGCAGAAGGCTTGCCGGCTCCAGTTGCCATGTCTGTTACAGGTCCAAGTGCAGATGCTGGATGGGTTGGGGTGGATTGAGCAGTCAGCCCACAGGAGCGAGGATTTCTGAGGAGCCAGAGGTATAGATGTGGTGCACGTTCCCACCCCTGCAGGCAGGGGCACGGAACCCACACAGATCATGCTCCCTACAGGAAAAGAGGGTTGCGAGACCGCAAGCTCTGCAGCCTGTTTCTCTACCGCTCTGTCACCAAATCAGAGACGGTTCAGGCTGGATGTGATGACCTCTTAATCCTTGCCAGGTCTCAGATACAAGAATTGGGGTGGGACTCCAGACCCTCGGTTCTGGGGTGCATGTGGAAGGATCTTAACTCTCATTTCTGGAGCCTTGTGATGCCTTGTCCTTTAACCCTTTTGAAAAATACACAGAAGAACTATTCTCGCCCCATACAGAATTCAGTAAGAATTGCAGTTCCTTCAATTCACAGAAATTTGTTCGGGGATAACATCTCAATCAAAGCTGTCTAGTAAAGTATGTGGTGAGGAAACTGGAGAGAGGTTGTCTCTTCTAAGGCAGAATTTGATTGGCATTGCCTCTTAAAATCGTTATTTCTAGCAAAAACCTTGTTAACATGCTATTTGATATAAATGATGGGGGAACTGTATTTCATGAAAAGGTACACTGGCAGAAAATTGTCTCTGAATATGTAACTAATTGTTTTTTTAGGAGATACATTTGTAATTTTAGAATATTAATTCTTAATGGACATTTCACTGTTAAATTTGGCAGAAAATGCTCATAAAGTTTCCCTTGGTTTTTCCCAGGAAGATACCTTTATAGCTTGAAATCTTTTAAAACCCTTTAGAAACACTAGTCAGTATAATGCCATGCAGGGTGTTAAAATCAAATGCTTTCCTTTGTGTTCTTTGCATTTTGTCAATTGCAAATGTGCAAAAAAGACCACTTGAAATTCTCCTTGGACCACTTAATTCAGCTTTCATTACAGTGGGAGTGAGATAAAAACAATATCAAACAAACCTAACAGGTGACTAGAAATGTAGTTGGGGGTGAATCAGTGGCTCATCCTTAAAATATCTTTATTTTTCCATTTCATGAATTTAGCCTGAGGACCATTTTAGCTAAAACTCTAGACAATGCAGGGGCGCCTGGGTGG
The DNA here is from genome assembly GCF_016509475.1 of Prionailurus bengalensis. Taxonomy (NCBI): domain Eukaryota; kingdom Metazoa; phylum Chordata; class Mammalia; order Carnivora; family Felidae; genus Prionailurus; species Prionailurus bengalensis. The sequence goes on from NC_057344.1 coordinate 51,146,087, forward strand.
CTTAGTTGGTTGAGTGTCCAACTCTTGACTTTGGCTCAGGTGATGATCTTGCAGTTCCTGAGTTGGAGCCCTGCATCGGGATTCGTGCTGTTGGTGTGGGGCCTGCTTGGGATGCTCTCTGTCTCCCTTGGTCTCTATGCCCCTCTCCTGGTCTCTCTCTCAAAATAAATAAATAAACTAAAAAAAAAACAACAACAAAAACCAAACTCTAGACTCTGTAGGCTTGGTTAGAGAGGATGGGCAAATAGATTTTAGTTTTTAAAAATGTGAATCCAATAAGTCACTCAACTTCCAAATAGATAAATTTATAAATTCACTTATGTTCTAGAATAAATGGAAGTAATTATGACTGCATTAGTACAGCATTAATTAACATTGCTAATTCTTTTGTATATAATTATGTCAAATAATAACACTAATAAAATGTAAATATCAAATGACTAGGAGAGGAGCCTCCCTCCTCTTTTTAACACTACCATATTACAGCGTCAGATTATGAACACACAATATCATCAAGCTTCCAGACACCTACTTCCTAAATACAGGCTGCATGAATTCTAATGAAAACATGAAGTCTGTAGTATAAATCTCTGATGCCTGGTTCAATGAGGGGCTGCCCAGCAAACCAATAATTCCATTCCTCAGAGCATTGCTGAGAATATTTATATAATTAAATATCATCTGTTTCCCCATTTAATTCCTGGTGGCTTTTTTTCTTCCCCCTGGCTGTTTTTGCGATTTCCTTGGGTGGGAACGGCCCAATAATGTTGCACAGCTCTGATGGATTATCTTCATTAGCTACTTGGGGTGATGAGTCCCTGAATAATGCTGAATTTGATTTACCACGCACAAAAGCCAAACCTTACGTGGAAGTTCTAAGTAGGGCAGGTTTTATGTAGCTTTAAACTAGTTTCTTTGAAGAAGAGAGAAAAAAAATAAAGTTCTTTTAGGAGACAATTTTGGGGACACACAAAATCATTTTTGATGAAGAAAAGGTGAACGAAGAACACCATGTGCCAAAAAGAACACAGGCAGCCTGGGCCCTGAATCTAGGGGTACTGCTGACTGTCAGCACCGATTCTTCGGTCTTGGTTTCTGTGTGTGGGAAGCAAGGGAAATGGATGGGCAGCTCTCCAAGGCCCCCTCCAGCCAGAACCAGGTTAGAGTGGACAGACCTGTGTGTGAATCCTGCTTTTGGCCTCTTACTGTGTCTCCTGGGCAGGGCACCCAGTGTCTCAAATCCTCCAGTTCTGCATCTTTAAAATGGAACATGTTACTCACTTGGTACAAGGTACTTGTGCAGATTAAATAGGAGAGACTCTGAGAGCAACTGCACAGAGTCTGGCTTCCAGCAGGTACTCACAGAACGCTGGTTCCTTGCCCTTCCCTCCTGTCCCAGAGTCTAGAAGGCACAGTGTGTACGACTTTAAAGCAGGGTCTTAGGACTTCTGACATGAAGTGATTCAATAATCAAGTGACAGATGTGGGCCTGAGATGGGGAAGGGTCTGCAATGGAACAATGCTTGAAATATTCCTGTTAACTCTGAGCCAAAGCTCTTATGTATATTTTTGGAAGGGGTGCTGGCAGAATTGAGGCTCTGCATCCTGCTATCATTTTGAGTATTTAAAACACCCATTGAGTGCCAACAATGGTTCTCCTTTAATTCACAAGTATTTGCTTTCTGTGAGTGCCCTGGTTCTGAAGGTGCTGGAAGGAGCCTCCTGCTGAGCTGGCTGTGTGATAAATGGAGGGTCAGCTACCATGGAATGGGTGGGGGAGGAGGGTGGAAGGGCTTTTATTGTAGAGCTCCTTAAACTATGGCAAAAGGGAAATCTGTAGCAAGATGGTTGCCCTAATGAATCAAGTACAAGACAAGATCAACTAAGAGAACAATTTTCTTTTATATTCCCAGGCTGGATCCAGCATTATTAGCCTCCCTTGTGGGTTGAGAATACACGGTATATTCTAGCATGTGAATATATCTGTTCCTCACCCCAAGGCCATTGCTCCAGAAAGAGTCACTTTGTTGGTGCTGCTGTCATTTTTTTTTTTTTTTTTGGCTGCAGGACATCCTCCATTATTTCCGTACTTATGCCCTGCCCTTCTTTCCTCAGAGACCTTGGAGAAGGGAGGGAGAAGGAAGGCAGTGGCCTGGAGGTGGGATTTGGAGGGTGGGAGGCGGTGGTGCAGGGGTTTCTAAAGAACAGAAAAGAAGGAATGCAGAATTCAGCAGTCCCCTCAGTGAATGGCCTTGTAAAAGGCATTCGTGCAGACGGCAAGAAAAATCTCCAGAGCCTGACTGAGAACCATATGTGTGAGTACATATACTCCCAGATATACACATAAAGGTAATAATAACAATAGTAGCTTATATTTATTGACTGATTTCTGTGTTTTAGACATTATACTGAGGACTTTATATGTACCATTTTATTTAATCTCACAACCTATAGAGTAGGTATTAATATCGTTCCCATTTGTAGCTTAGGGATTTTAGGTGGCTTGACCAAGGTCATCTAGGGAAGGGGACTAGGATTCAAAAACAGGCATGACTGGAGTCATGTGCAGTGGGAGTTCAAAAGGTCTCCCAGAGCCTTAGAATCGGTAGACTGGTACAGTAAGTACCTAGGGTGGATCCTCAGCAAAGTGGTACTTACCTTTTGGGCCTCTGTAGAAGAAACTGAGTCCAGGTGAATGAAACTGTTGTGTGTACTGTTAAAGGAGCTATAAATGTTTGTTCCATTTAAACTATCATGAGGCTGTTGATCATTGACCATAGCTTCTGCCGTTTCCCTTGGCGGTGTTAATACCTGTGGAGTTGGAGAGAAAAATTCCTGTTTTGGTGTTACACTAGAAAGTCAGATTAAGTCAGCACATATCCTGAAGTTGCAAGGATAAGTGTGAAATCAGTATGGCGTTGGGTAGAAACAGAAGTCTCTGGCATCCTGGTGTACTCTGAGATCAGAGGACCATGTGTCCATTGGATGGATGATGTGGGAGCCAAAGGCATCATGAAGAGGAAGGTGGGCCTGGGTAAAAACCTCATCAGGGACCACAGACCCTGCTGAGACGGACACTGGATGTGGTGTGGCAGCAGGTGGCCCATTGAGACAGAACAGGTGGGAGGATTGCCATTACCAACATAGCATCCTCTACCATTTTGCCTTGAGTCAATGTTGTCCGCTGCCACTTTTTAAAATATGAATACTTGAAGTATTTTATAGAACTAGCTTTTCCATTTTCTGTGTTCTGAATCCATAGGGGAGATTAATATTTCCAGATCTACTCCTAGAAATATAAAAGGAAATCATTCTCTTAGTCTGTCTTATCTTGTACTTGATTCTTTAGGTCCTTAAGGTTTTTGTTTCTTGCTTTTTTCCACTATTCTCCTCTTAAGAAATCGGGCTTTTCTTTTTAAAACCATATACATACCACAGCTAAACTTCTATATCACGGAGTAGTACTTTTACTGGAATATAAAGAGAAAATAAGTCTAAGGGTTAGTAGTATTTTTTTCACTAGTCCTGAACTATTATCATTCATAGTTTAATTCCTGACCTCATTTTCCCATTAGAATGTTTCCATTAAATTTTCTTCTTTTTTAATTAAAATTTTTTTCTATTAAATTTTCTGTAAATACTTTCTGGGTGAAAAGATCCCTCTGTGGCCTGTTTACAGCCTTGGGGCTTCAGTGTATTCGGCACCAGATCCCTTCTCTTAGCTGCTGCTCCAGGTTCCCTATCTCACTGCTGTTTAGGGCAACCAAAGAGATGGCCCTGGTTGGCTTCTTGAGTTTTGTGGAAATTTTATGCTGTGCTGGTTCTGACCATTCCCCTCTTTTATAGGACTCCTCCATAGGCCAAATAAAAGTGAAATACATTTTCTTCCACTTTATTTTATTTTACTTTATGTGTGTATTTCACTGAAGTATCGTTGACATATAGTGTAATGTTAGTTTCGGGTGTACAACATAGTGATTTGACAATTCGGTACATTATGCGGTGCTCACCACAATAAGTGTAGTTGCCATCTGTCACCATACAGTTATTAATGGTATTATTGACTATATTCCCTATATACTGTACTTTTGATCCCTGTGACTTACTTATTTTAAACTAGAAATTTGTACCTGTTAATCCCCCTTACCTGTTTTACCTGTTCTACTTTTTCCACTCTGGCAACTACAAGTTCTCTGTACTTATGAGTCTGCTTCTGTTGTTTGTTTGTTTGTTTTAGATTCCACATTTAAGTGAAATCATATGGTATTTGTCTCTCTCTGTCTGGCTTATTTCACTTAGTATAATACCTACCAGGTCTATCCATGTTCTTACGAATGGCAAGATTTCTTTTTTTTTTTTTTTTGTGGCTGAGTAATACTCCATTGTATGTATGTATGTGTGTACATACACACATATATACATATATATATATATATACCATATATATACCATATCTTCTTTATATATATATTCCATATCTTCTTTATCCATTTATCTATCAATAGACACTTAGGTTGCTTCCATATCTTGGCTATTGTCAATAATAATGCAATAAACATATGGGTGCATAAATTTTTTGAGTTAGTGTTTTTTGTTTTCTTTGGGTAAATAGCAGTGGAATTACTGGATCATATGGTGTTTCTATTTTTAATTTTTTGAGGCCCCTCCACATTGTTTTCCATAGTGACTACAACAGTTTACATTCCTTCCCAACACTGCATGAGTGTTCCCATTTCTCCACTTCCTCTCCAACACTTGTTTTCTTTGTCTTTTTGATACTAACCATTCTGACTGGTGTGAGGTAATATCTTCATTGTGGTTTTGATTTGCATTTCCCTGATGATGAGTGATGTTGAGCATCCTTTCATGTATCTGTTGACCATCTGTATGTCTTATTTGGAAAAAAATGACTATTCATATCTTATGCCCACTTTTAAATTGGTGTTGAATTGTATGTGTTCTATGTATATTTTGGATATTAACCCCTTGTTGGATATATCATTTGTAAATATCTTCTCCCATTCAGTAGGTTGCTTTTTTGCTTTGTTGATAGTTCACATTGCTGTTCAGAAGTTTTTTATTTTGATGTAGTCCCAATCATTTAATTTTTATTTTTTAATTTTTTTTTAAAGTTTATTTATTTTGAGAGAGACAACAGGGAAGAGAGTGAGTGCAAGCAGGGAAGGGGCAGAGAGAAAGGGAGAGAGATAATCCTAAGCAGGTTCTGTGCTGGCAACACAGAGCCTGATGCAGGGTGAGATCACGATCTGAGCCAAGATCAAGAGTTGGATGCTTAACTGACTGAGCCACCCAGACTCCCTCCAGTAGTTTATTTTTCCTTTTGTTTCCCTTGCCTGAGGATTCACATCCAGAAAACGTTGCTAAGGCGAGTGTTGAAAGAGCTTGTTTTCTTTTAGGAATTTTATGGTTTCAGGTATTACATTTAGGTAATCCACTTTGAGTTTATTTTTGTAGTGTTAAGAAAGTCCAGTTTTATTCTTTTGCATTGTATATTTTTGCTTCCTTTGTCATAGATAAGTTGACTGTATACACATGGGTTTATTTCTGGACTCTATTATTCTGTCCCATTGATCTATTTGTCTGTTTTTGTGCCAGTACCGTACTGTAGTTTTGATTACTAGAGTTTTGTGGTATAGCTCGAAATCTGGGATTGTAATACCTCCAGCTTTGTTCATCTTTCTCAAGATTGTTTTTTGGCTATTTGAGATCTTTTGTGATTCCATATAAATATTAGAATTATTTGTTCTAGTTATGTGGAAAATTAAAAAAATATTTTTAATGTTTATTTTTGAGAGAGAGAGAGACAGACAGAGACAGAGTGCAAGCAGGGGAGGGGCAGAGAGAAAGAAACAGAATCTGAAGCCTGCTTCAGATTCTGAGCCATCAGCACAGAGCCTGACACAGGGCTTGAACTCATGAACTATGAGATCATGACCTGAGCCAAAGTCAGGCACTTAACTGACTGGCCACCCAGGCACCCTTAGTTGTGTGGAAAATTCTGTTGGTATTTTGATAGGGATTGTATTGAATCTGTAGATTGCTTTTGGTAGCATAGACATTTTAACAATATCAATTCTTCCAATCCATGAGCGTGGTGTATCATTCCATTTGTGCCGTTTTCACTTTCTTTTATTAATGTTTTATAGTTTTCAGAGTATAGATCCTTTGACCTCCTTGGTTTACTTTATTCTTAGGCATTTTATTCTTTTTGATGCAATTATAAATGGGATTGTTTTCCTAGTTTTTCTTTCTGCTACTTTATTATTAGGGTATAGAAATGCTACAGATTACTGTATGTTAACTTTTATATCCTGCAACTTTACTGAATTCATTTATTAGTTCAGTTTTTTTGGTGGTATTTATGATTTTCTATATATATGTCATGCCATCTGCAAATAGTGACATCTTTACTTCTTCCTTACTAGTTTGGATACTTTTTATTTCTTTTTGTTGTCTGCTTTCTTCAGGTGGAACTTCAGTACTATGTTGAATACAGGTGGTGAGAGTGGGCTTCCTTGTCTTTTCCTTACCCTAGAGGAAGAACGTTCAGATTTTCAACATTGAGTAATGTATGTTTGTCATATATGGCCTTTACTACGTGAAGTTATGTTCCCCCTAAACCCACCTCTTTGAGAGTTCTTATCATGAACAGCTATTGAATTATGTCAAGAATTCTCTGCACGTATTGAAATTATTATGTTTTTTAATCTTTCATTTTGTTAATGTGGTGTATCACAGTGATAGATTTGCAGATACCGAACCATCCCCGCATCCCTGGAATAAATCCCAGTTGGTCATAGTGAATGATTCTTTTAATGTATTGTTGAATTTGGTTTGCTAATATTTTGTTGAGGATTTTTGCATCTATGTTCATTAGGGATATTGGCCTGTAATTAACTTTTTTTGTAGTGTCTTTGTCTGATTTTGGTATTGTGGTAATGCTGCCCTCATAGAACAAATTTTGAAGCTTTCCTTCCTCTTCTGTTTTTTTGGACTCGTTTTGAGAGAGATGCTCTTTTTACATGTTTGGTAGAATTCACCTGTGAAGCTATCTGGTCCTGGACTTTTGTTTATTGGGAATTTTTTGATTACTGATACACTTTTGTTACTGATAATCAGTCTGTTCAGATTTTCTATTTCTTCCTCATTTATTCTTGGAGGATTGTATGTTTCTAGGAATTTATCCTTTTTTTTCTAGGTTGTCCAAATTTGTTGGCATATAATTTTTCATAGCAATCTCATATAACCCTTTCTATTTCTGTGGTGTCAGTTGTTCTCCTATTTTATTTTAGTTGATTTGATTTTATTTTAGTCCTTCTCTTTGAAAAAGCAAAATATTTAATAAACAACCCCATGTCACAGAGAATGGAGTAACTCTTGGGATTACATGCTTGTACCCAAACATTAATACAATTCTTATTTTTAAAGAAATACATTTTGATTGTTTTTAATGTTTATTTATATTTGAGAGAGAGAGGGAGAGAGAGAAGTGCGAGCAGAGGAGGAACAAAGAGAGAGGGAGACACAGAATCTGAAGCAGGCTGCATCTAGGCTCTGAGCTGTCAGTACAGAGCCTGACACAGGGCTTGAACCCACAAACTGTGAGATCATGACCTGAGCCGAAGTTGGACACGTAACCAAGTGAGCCACCCAGGTGCCCCTAGAATTCTTTTTTTTTTTTATTAAAAAAATTTTTTTTAACGTTTATTTATTTTTGAGACAGAGAGAGACAGAGCATGAATGGGGGAGGGGCAGAGAGAGAGGGAGACACAGAATCAGAAGCAGGCTCCAGGCTCTGAGCCATCAGCCCAGAGCCCGACGTGGGGCTTGAACTCACGGTCCGTGAGATCGTGACCTGAGCTGAAGTCGGACGCTTAACCGACTGAGCCACCCAGGCGCCCCTAGAATTCTTATTTTTAAAGTTAATAATATATTTGAAAACAAAATGCAGTACCTGGAACATAGAAGGACTTAAAAAAAATATTAGTTTCCCTTCCCTTCAGAATGTGATCCTCAACCTTGGCTGCTCATAAAAATTGAGAAACTTTAAAGAAAATACTGATGGCTGGGCTCCATCCTAGACCAATTAAATCAGAGTCCCAGGGGGTGAGGTATAGGTGTAAATATGTTTAAAAGCATCCCAGATAATTCTAATGTGCAGCCTAGGTGGAGAAATGCAGCTCTTAGAACAATGCAACTGGCCTTTTTTTTTTTTTTTACCCTCTTTATACTTCTCAAGCTGCTGGTTTCTAATTAGAATTGATATTATTACAATACATAATGCAGTTGTTTTGCATTAAACTTATTGAGAACTAGTGCCCCTCTTTCCAGCTTTCCAGTAACATCTCCCCTTACTCTGGCTTAAGCACTCATTTAAAAAAAAAACAAAAAAAAACAACTGGGTTTCTTTTTTTCTTTTTTTAATTTTTTTTAATGTTTATTTATTTTTGAGAGAGAGAGAGAGAGAGAGAGACAGAGCATGAGTGGGGGAGGGGCAGAGAGAGAGAGGTAGACACTGAATCTGAAGCAGGCTCCAGGCTCTGAGCTGTCAACACAGAGCCTGATGGGGGCTCGAACTCACAAACTGTGAGATCATGACCTGAGTCAAAGTCAGACGCTTAACCGACTGAGCCACTCAGGTGCCCCGAATAACTGGGTTTCTAATTAAAAAGTCTAAGCTCATACCAGAACAGAACCTTTGAACTGCATTCAAATAAGACTTTAGATTGTGGGTTTCAAATAGCTTTCTGGCAAAACCAGCCTGAAGACAGGAAAGGGGGTAAGAGAAGGGTGGAGAGAGGAGGATAGGCTAGCAGTGAATTCACCCCTGGATTATTTGCCAGGAAATGAGGGGCAGTTTATGTAGGTGGCTTTAGTTTCCTAATGATACTTTATAAGGATTTTTAGGTTTTTGTAGGCTCATTCAACTTTCTAACCCCCAAATCAGGGCACACTGTCTTGTAAGTGAGAGAGGACATATGAGGACATTGTCATTGGAATCTGAACCTCAGTTTTCTTATTTGTAAATTGGAGGCATTGAGGAGTCCCTTAGGGGACTGCAAAAAGATTAAATAATTGCTAACATTTACTGAGTGCTTACTGTATGTCAAAGGCCATTCTAACTTAAAAAATGTATGAAATTATTTAATTCTCAAAACAACTTTGAAAAGGTATCATCATCACCTCTCTTTTACAGATGGAGAAATGAAAGCATAGAGGTGCTAAGCAACTTGCCTGAGATTGCAGGGCTGGTCTGTTGGGTACTGGGATTTGAATCCATCAGTGTGATTCTGGAATCTGTGCACATAAAACTCTCTCCTGCTTTGCCTAGGACACATGAGTTTGCCTGAGATAATGCCTGGCACAGGATAGGCCCTTGAATGAATCTGGGGCTGGTAAAATTGGAAGGAGCAGAAGTGATTTTGTCTACACTCAAAAGAGCCAAGGCAGAGAATTGGCACCTGGTGGGGGGTAGTCTGGTTGTAGGCTTTTTAAGAAGTTTTGGAGGGTTTGGTTACCTAAGTTGCAGGGGAGGGTGAACTTGGAATGTTATTAATTAATGAAACCGTCAAAGGTTGACATGCATAGGAGATGCATTTTAGCATAATGGTATGTGTGTGCGCATGTGTATATGTATTTGTACATCTGTGTATGTGCCCTTGTATTTGTGTGTGTGTTTGTCAGCATTTATGTATGTGCATGTGTGTTTATGCACATGTGTGTTTGTGTGTGGGAGAGTTACCTGACCAGTGACCTGGCCTCCATTGTAAACTTCTCATTATCTAAGCTGGGGCTCTATGTTTTATCTTCTGGCATCTTGTATTACCCCAGCCCAGTTACTCACTTGCTCATACTTTCAGAACTGGATGCTAGTTTTGCTGACTCAGCCTTGCCCACACTGTGGTATAAAGGGTTCAGCCCACATCCTGAGGTCGTGAGTAGCCCAGATTGCCAGCTGTGTGGCCCACCTGGCTCTCAGTTATCTGCAGAACCCACGGACTTGCCTCCAAACCACAACCACAACCCTAGGCGCATGTTAGCATCCTCTGGGACCAGTGTCCAAGTTGTTCACAGTCTCCCTGCCAACTGTGTACCTCCTTACCCCCCACATTAAATCAGGCCCTCTGTAGGAGGGACCTACATAAATCTAGTATATTCCTAGGGTTGAGAAATCCTGGTTGTATTTACCTCACCTATGTGAAGACGACAGGGCTGTGTGGAGGAGTTAGTCTTCTAATCACTATAGAAAAGCAGTAGGGCCAAATACCTTAACTCCAAGTCATTATACCTTTTCCATTCTCCCCTTTCTCCTCCTCCTCTCCTTTCCATCCTCTTCCAACATTGCCCTTGCCCCGAAGCCCCCCTCTCCCTCACAAGGAATTAAAATGTTTTGTCTGGAAATAAGCGGACTTGGCAAACACAGCCGGGGCTCCCACTGCAGCTGTGTTCAGCATGTTTGGATGCCAGCGACGTGAGCTTTAACATGGAGATTGGTGTCCAAAGGCACCCGATATCGCTGTGTCCATTTCCATTGTGCTGAACATCACGTGGTCAGCAATCAAATAATGATCTTGGGAATGAAATATTCAATATACAATGTTATTAACATATAAAAGACTTATGGACAAATCACTTTTAAGTATGACAGGGCTTCAAAATGTGTTTCATTTGAGTATAGGGAAAAAAGATTTTTGGGGGTTGTTTATCAGCAGTGCCATGAGGGAGGCTTATTTTTCCCTTTAAATCTGGATGAATATGCATGTGTGCACTGCATGATAATAACAATCATGCCAGCCAGGAGATTAGCCGAGCTTTTGCTGGAGTAATTCTAGCATGCAAATTCAAAGTATGCAGAGCAGGCAGAGAAGGCACGTGTGGCATCTTTTGCTTGTCTACTTCCCAACCTTTGTGCTGTGTCCTAGGGGTGCATCGGGGACAGCTGAATATGGAGCTTTCCCAGTGTTAGAAGCCTGCGTCATTGGGTCCTTGCGTGGATGCCGATCCATCTTCCCTTCTTGGGAGATACACACACAAAAAAGTACATGGAACTTAATGAATAGTTACAGAGATCTATGTAACTAGCCCTCTCCCAAGGAAAAGAATATTGCTGATACACTAGAAGGCCCCTCATGTACTTGAGGTCGTTTAAGAGAACCAGGCATATCGAGCAGGCAGATGGGTTGCCAGGAATGGAAAAACTCTTTTAGGATGTGGCAATTGACACTTCTTGACCAGAAGACAGTTCGTTTCCTTTCTGATCTTTCGGAGACAGTAGGGATTCTGGAACCCAACTGTGGATTTGCATCTCATCTTTGTCACTAGCTTTATGACTTTGGGCAAGACCCTATTCACCCTGTGGCTTAGTTTTTCTATCTGTGAAATGGGGATAATAGAAGTACCTACCTCATAGGATTGTTGGGAGGATCAATTGTGTAAATACAGGGAAAACACTACAGTGTCAGGCACTTATGTATTTACTGCTACTACTTTTATTATTATTAATACTCGAGTCTCTATATTTGTCTGATTTTATGTCTGGAATTCTCATTTTGGCAAATCCCATTAACATATGTAGATTTCTGGATTATTCTGGTCCATTTTCATCATCCCACGCTAGCTCAGATGTCACTGGGTAGGTCTCAAGCATCTGCAATTTCTCCCTCCACTTTCATGCAAAACATTTCAGCTTCACACAAAAATAATTTTTGAAAGAATTCTAGACTATGAATTGTTGAGAGGTAGGGAGGAGAGATCCAGCATTGACTGAGTATCTAAACAGTTCCATTTAACCCCAGAGAAGAAACCCTGTATGATAAGGAGCTTTTAGTTCATTTTACAGACCAGGAAAATGAGGCTCAGAGAAGTGAATCAACTCGTTGATGTCATGTAGCTGGTAAGTAGTTCAGCTGAGATTCGAACATGCATCTATTTTCAGGGAGGACTTTAAGCTCACTCAGTTCAACCTCCCACCCATGCAGGAATACTTTTTTCCACATACCCGCAAAGTGATAACCCAGACCTTGCTTTAATAAATCATAAATTTGGAAGAGCGTGACATCTCAAATATGCTAAGTACCCATCAGTATACCCCATTAATTGTTTCTAGTCACTGGTAACGCTAATTGACTTCAAGGCATGTGTAGATATTCATGATCAAAAGACAGACAAATTATTGGTGATTAATCACCATGTGGTATGGGCAGGATTATAGGTCAACCCTAATAAAGGGCATGTTATAAGGACTTTGGCATTTGTAAACTTTTTATCATAACCTTCTCTCATGGGGGCGGGAGATAGCTTTCTTATCCAGATACTTAAATTGAGACATCAGCTGTGACAACCTGCTAAGGCTTCAACGTGACAATGTAGTAAAGACAGTGGTAGAATTCTGAGTCTGTGGCTTTGCATAGGGACTGCTGTGCTCTCTTACTTTATCTGTCTAACTGTCCAACTGAAGAATTTATACAACAGGAAAACTGGTGAAAGCTTGAGCCTATTCATCAAGCTGCATTATTACGTAAATAAAGCACAACTCTTTGCCTCAACCAACGGAAATTAGCAGAAAGGGTTATTCTGAGTTTTGTCTGTGTCTCAGTTTCCTGTGTTCTTGCCACTTTATTAGTATTTGTTTATTTTAGAACTACGTACCTTTCACTCCATATGAAATGAACTCAAAATGGAGCATAAACCTCACTGTAAAACAAAAAACCCATCAGATTTCCTGAAGAAAACATTGGAGATATTTGTGACCTTGAGTTAGAGAAATAATTCTTAGGACACAAAAACCCCAAATCATAAAAGAAAAAAAAACTTGTAAGTTGGGACTTTATAAAAAAAATTTAAAAAGTATTCTTCAAAAGACATTGAGAAAATGAAAAGACCAATCTTGCACATATTAATTTCTAATGATTTCATTTTGTTTGATGCTGTTATAGGTGGTATCTTAAAAACATTTCAGTTTCTAACTGCTCGTTGTTAGTACATAAAAATTAACTTAATTTTTGTATATTGACCTTGTATTCTGAGACCTGTTAAATTCACTTATTAATTCTAGTAACTTTTTTTGCCCATTCCTTGGTATTTTCTATGTGGCCTGTCCTGTCATCTGTGAATAATGATGGTTTGATTTCTTCCTTGCCAATCCAAATGCATTTTATTTCCTTTTCTTAATCTTATTGGGCTGGCAAGGATTTCCAGCATTATGTTGAACAGAAATGGTAGAGAGGTAACTCAGTCGGTTAAGTGTCCGACTTTGGCTTTAGGTCATGATCTCGGTGGTTCACGGATTCGAGCCCTGCATTGGGCTCTGTGCTGACAGCTCAGAGCCTGGAGCCTGCTTCAGATTCCATATCTCCCTCTCTCTCTGCTCCTTCCCCGCTCATGCTCTGTCTCTGTCTCAAAAATAAATAAACATTAAAAAAAAGAAAAAGAAATGGTAGATAGAATAGAGTGGATAGCCTCACCTGATCCTTGATCTTAGGGGACAAGTATTCAGTCATTTATCATTGAGAACAGTTCTGGCTATTTGCTCCCAAGCATCTAGCTAGCTTTTCTGCCATTCACCTTTACTTTAGGCATATTGATGAGAAAGCTGTTCCTCCCCACTGACTTTTTCTCTGTATCTTTAACATTCTGCTGAAGGATAGAGAAAGAGAAAGGCTGGGGCAGATGTAGTCTAGTTAGAAAAAGCTGCTATATGGGAGTCAGTTTTAATTTGTTTTAGAAATATTTGATCTTTCTCTCCTGTGGACCAGTTCGGGCAGATACGCACCCCCCCCCACTCCCCCTGCCCAGTGTGTCCTTGTTCTTTTGTCCCTCTACTCCTTAGCCTGTGAAAAAGTGTCAGGGGTAACATGTTGTGAGGGTTACTCCAATTTAAACCTTGCTTTTTGAAAACAGAACTTTATGAAAATGAATTGCTCTCTATATTTCCTTGTATTTGCAACAAGAATTCTTATCAACTTTCACCCTCTAATTTCTGTGAGTGAAAACAAGGGCCTTAGATCTTCGTTGATAAGACATCAAATAAATGTTGTTAATGAGCAAAACTATAAGAAGAAATATACTGTTTAATTTGTCAGCGTTGTACTACCCCCAGTGACTAAATTGCAGCACATTCGATAGCACTGGCAGCAACCACAAACTCCTGATATGGAATCACCCAGTTAATTAAATAAAGATTATATTACTGGAAAAAGCTAAATCATCAACTCAACCCTGTGAAAAACACTTTTAAAATTATCTTTAAAATGTCTTTGCAATTTGTTTGGCTGGTAGTGGAATTTGTGCAAAGTATCAATCATTGTAAGAGTGTCCTAGTTCTAGCAATAACTACTTGAAATCAGAAAGTAGTATATCTGTTGTTTAAATTTGCCGAAGTATTTCTTTTATAATGCTGTGAGGTGCGTATGTGTCTCTTATTAAAAAAGATAGCAGAGTATCTGAAGTCTGAAGTAGGCAATGGAGTCAGAAGAATTTAGGTTATGGGACAGGGCGTGTATACGTAATACCCCATACACAACGATAGCGATAATGATGATAGTAGTGGTAGTAGTTGTAACAATAATAATAAATAATAATAATAAAACTAGCAAACTTCCTCCCACATTTCCACCTGGACTAGTTAGGGAATACCCTCTGAGGTTGGTGGGATCAGAGGGACAGAAGTGTCGCAGGACTGTGGACATACTCTTCTTCCATGCCAGTGTCTGAAAGGGAGGTGACAGGGACAAAGGCAGTGGGATCCGGGGAGGAGGGGTGGCTGGGGTAGTGGCCACTCTGCATGGGAGATGATGCGGGGCTACTGGAAGAGTCATGCATTTCAGAATAGCAAAGGAATGGCATTTTAGAAGACCCAAGGAGGTGTCGAATGAGGTTGGAGGGACAGAATAGGCAAGAAGTGGAGCTAGTTGGAAGCTCATGGCTGCTAGAGTTACTTCTGGGGTTGGCTCTGAAGCTTGAGCAGAAAATGTTCCAGTTGCAGTCAGTTGAGGGGATGGGCAGGGAAAGAGGGAAGAGACAAAGAGGACACAAGGCTTCTACTTGGAACACTAGCCACATGGCAGACTATTAACTGAGAGGCAGAGGTTAGAGAGTATGCCAGTCAAAGAACTAGTTGATGGAATGTTATCATTGACCTGAAACAGAGGAGGAACAAGAACTCAGGCCAAGGAAGCAAAATAGCCCAACTCAGTATTGGGAACGGATGTTAGGATGAACTGCTAAGAGAGAAGCTGCAACCAAAAGTGTTTTCTTGGGATACGAGGAACTGGCTCACCGGAGAGGGGAAACCAAGGAGCCTTGAAGGAATAGAGTTGTGCTCTACTCAGAGGCAAAGTCATCAAGCAGCCAGAGACTTCGTGCCTGCGGCTCACTTTCTCCTTAAGTAGAATCTTTTTTTTTTTATTAACTGGCCATACATATCAAGCACTTATCATGTTCCAGGCATGGTTGCTGTGTCACAAAGATGAATGAACGCATCTTGAGGTTATGTGTGGGAAGGGGACAGACTGAACAGCTGCTTACAAATATTTCCAAGTGGAAATTAACACAACAAAAATAGGAGTAAAGGAAGCTAACATTTGAGTTGGGTCTTTAAAGAGTTTAGAAGGTGGCTGGGGGCAGGGGTGGGGGAGGGGAGGAAACGGAAGAAGAACGTTCCAGGCAGAAAGAAAGCATGTAGAAAGGCCTTCTAAAATAGTGCACTACTTGTGCAAATAGATGAACGTGGAGGGAGAGTTGCTTGTTTTCCCACAGCAATCTCTGTCCCTTATGAGCCCTTTTTCTGTTCAAAGTCTTCCCCAATACAAGCTACTTTATTTAAAATCTTAGTACCTTTGGTTCATATATGTGGGTTTTCGCTTTTCAGTTAAATGCCAGGGCAGCTATGAGCTGAAGGTTCTCTGTGTTTGACTCCATTTAGTCTTTGTTCTCTGCCACATGAGAGATTAGAAATGGTATCAGCGCTGTCACACCCAGTTATTTGGAAATCAGGAAATCCCTCTGGTGAAGAATGTGAGACCAGTAGAACTGGCCTACCTTTATGGTTTAACTTTGTTCTCTGAGAGAGAGGGGTCTGGTCTCAGGGGTTGGGTTCCCTGCCTTCTGCCCTGGGCCAAGCAGCCTCTCTCCATCCCTGCATCTGAAAGAGTCCACCCCCTCTGCACCCTTTTGCAGGCACTGCCCACAAACTGAGGCTCCAGCGGCCCTCCAGGCGTCTCCCTGACACCTCAGGCTGAGCTCCCCTTGGGCTCCATGCCCAGCAGTCTTTCCGCTTGTCTCCTTCCTGGGCTCGCAGCCAGGCTCAACTTTTCAAGATGTTGTCATCCAAATCCCGCCTTGATTAACTCAATCTGCAGCCCCTTCTTTGTCACTGTTTTCTTGTCACTCTTTTAGTTTTGCCTGCAGTCATCTGTGTTCCTAGTCTGTCCCGTCTCAGGCATTTGCATTTGCAAATAACTACATTTACATTTAACTCCCAGGAGGCAGCTTGGGTCTGCCATAGAAAGGAACACACCTGGACTGCACAGCATACTGAGGAATTGGGTCTCAGTCCTTGGGTGCTGTGGGTTTGATCGACGGGGCTCAACCTCCAAACCAAAGAGGATTAGCCCGGGCACATTTCCAAAACAAGAGCTAAGTTGGAGGGCTCCATGGTATGGAGCCACATGGTTAACCCAGCCACGTGGTTATCTGCAAAAGGTTTTGGGGAAGGGAGTAGGAGCAGTCTTAACTCTCCATGCATCACAAAAAGGGATGCGGGTGCTTGTTAACAGCTATCTCAGTGAGGATGTGGAGAGGTAGAAGTAGGGAGCTTGTACCCAACCCAGTAAAAGGGGAGAAGGTGTGAGAGAACACAGATGGAAGAGTTTATGTGGCAGCTAGAAAAAAGAAAGTGGGCCAAGCAGTCCCAAGTAGCGCATGGGGCAGGTAGGTGATGACCAGAGGTGGACACCGGATGGGGGACCCCAGATTGACCAGTAGCAAACCAGTATGTTTGTATCGTGCAACTGTTCTTTCCCATAGCTTTTCCTTCCTGGATCTTAGGATGTTATTCTGGCTCTTGTCCTGCCCCCTCATGGTTTCTTCTTTAGCTCACCTCGCCTCTTGCTTCCTTTCTCAAAATCAGACCCCAGCCCAAAGTCCTGCATTCTTCTGTTTCTCCTCTGGAGCTCATCCACACTCCTGGATTCAGTTATTACTTCTGTGGCGAGACTCCCATACCTATGTCTGCCTCCTTGACCTCTTATTTAATCCTGATCCTGTTTTTTATTGCTTGTTGGACGTTTCCAGTGGCTGCCCCACTGTCACTTCAGACTGAGTGTGGTATACTGACATCTAGTTGGATGAGTCTAATTGAATGACTTCTAAGATCTCTTCCATTTCTGAATTTCTGTGGCTTATTGTCAAAAAGCAAACTCACCATCTTCATGTCCTTAAATAGCATTTTCTTTTTTCTTATATCTGTCAGTGGAGTAGCGCCTCAGCCTGGTAGGCTTCAACTATCTCTGGTGTTTCCTCTCCCTTCGCTGCCTTGTTGATCTTGCATCTAGCTCTTCCCCTTGGTCCGTGCAGTCACCACCAATTCTGAGTTTTATTCCTAAATGTCTGATCTCTGACTCACCTTCTATGATCCACCCTTTCAGCCCCTGTGGCCTTCAACACAGCTTTTGCCATCTGCATGACTTGGTCTTCTCTACCTACTGAACACTTTTCCCAGCAACTTTTATGCACTTATCTTCTTACACTCCAGCCATGCCAGAGTTCCTCCAACACTCTAGAAACCCTTCCCTGTGACATGCATGAGAGGCCATGATGCTCACAACCTCACTGCCTCCTGGAAACCTTCCCAGCCTGTTATCGATCATTCTAGCTTTTCCTTTGCTCCTCTAGAACTGATAATCTCTACTACACAATTTAACATGTAGTCATATATATTTAGCATTTGCTGTTTCAAGTGTATCAGCCTTAGTTCCCTAACTTAAACATCTACTGTTATCAGATTACAGTGATCATTATTCCTGTATTCTCCCAAGTGCCAAGAATGTGAAGAGTGCTCAACAAATGTTGGTTAATTGATAACTGAGATTCTGGATTAAGGAAAAATTTTAATCTAATGAGCTTAAAACTGGGAAGTCTAGGTGGAAAATACCCTTAGTTTGTGTATGGTTAAAATGACTATCTTGAATCTTTCTTCCCCTTTCCTTCCTCACGCCCTTTCCATATTACTGTAGATACCAGAAAGTCTCCTTATTGTCAATTTCATGTCTTCTCACTCAATTGGTAGATGTTTCTATCAATTATGTTATGTTGCTTAAAAACCAAATGATTATAGGATACAATCTAAACTTTTTTTTTTTTTTTTTTGAGAGAGAGACAGAGAGAGAAAGAGAGAACACGAGAACTGGGAGAGGAGCAGAGGGAGAGAAAGAGAATCTTAAGCAGGCTCCACGCTTTCTGTGGAGTCTGATGCGGGGCTTGATCCCATGACCCTGGGATCATGACCTGAGCCGGTATCAAGAGTCTGCCTACTCCGGAATCATAGGTCTTCAAGACTCCCTACCCTTTTCCAGTCCAGGCTCATACTTCTTGCCCATCCATAGGTAATGGTAACACTCCTTCCATGCTCTGTCTCATCATTGTGTCCATGTTGTACCCTCTCCCTGGAATGTTGGTGGCCCCTTTCTTTACCTGGCTTAATGACCCTCCCTTTCAAGGCTCATCTTTGACAGGCATTCCTTCCAGAATCTTTCCATGACTTCATCTGCTGTGGGTTAGATGCTACAGTACTATGATCCAGTTCTGCCCTGTGTATATTTTTTTTTTTTTCCAATATATGAAGTTTATTGTCAAATTGGTTTCCATACAACACCCAGTGCTCATCCCAAAAGGTGCCCTCCTCAATACCCATCACCCACCCTCCCCACCCTCCCACCCTGCCCTGTGTATATTTCTATCAAACATGTATCACACTGTGTTGTAATAGTTGGTGTATATATGTGTGTGTGTGTGTGTGTGTGTGTGTGTGCGCGCGCTTAATTGTCCTAAAGCTCTTTGCTGGCAAGGATAGTGTCTCATTAACATTTGTACCCTCAATACCTAGTATGGAGCCTGGTTTATCAGCAGAAGTTTATTAAATGAATACTTGACTAACTTATTTCAGCTTTTCACATTGAAGATATTTGGCACCACTTGGATCCAGTCCTTGTAGTACTTATGTAGCATTGTAAGTGATGATTGAAGGTCCTTCAAACCTGTGATGTATTGAAGGAGGCATTTTGCTTTCCTCTTTTTATCTAGGTAGATACAACTCTTTTATATTTTTAATATTTACTTCTGGACTTATCATTCTATCAAGTTTGTTTTATTTTATTCATTCCTTACAACTGATGTAGCAGAATGGATAAGGCGGCAGCATTTTCTTCCATTCCATTTTATCTTTTATCAGCATTTTGTTCTTCATGTGTAGCTTTGCCTGAGTCATCAGTATTGGGCTAATGGACTGGAACGGCCCAAGTTGAATGGTAATTACTTACTCTGTTGCTGATAGCTCAGATGAGAATAGGACTTATTAGATCTGTAATAATGGAAATCTGTGTTTAAGGCAGATCTTTGAAGCAGTTTGAAACGATCTCAAATTCATCTCTCTTTGCCATATGTTAAAATGTCACATTATGGTTTTAAAATTCAGGATAAGAACTGAAGTTTCAGAAGAAGTCTGCCTGTGGAAAAGTTCTCAAATCTGTCCTTTCTAAAATCAGAAGCATTTGCTCATCTCAAATCAAGTCTTCTCAGAGAAGCAGGCGTAGCTGAGCAGTTGCCCTGAGGGTGGGGTGATTCCTGGAAGAATAGGGCCTCAGTTCACAAGGACCCAGGACTGTCCGGGATGGAGAGGAACTGGCTATGGAGGCCTGGAGGTGGTGCCTGGGGGCCTTCCTAGAGATTTAGGCCGGAATCTAGTGAATGTATCCCTGTGGGGAGTTCCTTTGTCTCCGTTGTCAAGCTGGGCCCCAGAAGGGGTGCTCATACTTGTGTATCATCACCCATGTCTTGTTTCGGCTGTGGAAGACTTCAGCTTCTCCACAAATACTGTTTTCTTCTATCTCGTTTTTATGTGAAGAATAAAGATAGAAGAACTCTGACTTCAGAAACTTCTGTGAAAAGGTGTCCCATAATCATAGTCCATCCTCGTCATTTTGCAGAGCTGAAGACAGATTAGTGAAGTTACATGGTTTACCTGAGGTCATATGACATTAATGTTGCAACAAGAGCTGGAGGCAGAAACTAGTCCCTCCCCAGGGCTCCTGCCATCTCTAGAAGTATGTTCCAGCAGGGCCTGTGACCAGCCCAACAGCTGTTTTCAAGTTATTTCCACTAACCTGTATCCTTCTTCTTGACTGGAAATGGCCCTAAATAATTTAGCGTCCTCTCTTAGAATAGATTGTCGTCTAGAGACTTATGAGTGGGGGCTATAACCTCACCATATTTCATAAATGACGCTGGGTCATGATGGAGCTCTTGTTTCCCAATAAAGACCTTAAGGTGAGAAACGGTTCTGCAGACTTGTCCAGTTTATTATGTGCTGCTCTTCTCTTTGGTTCAGTGAGCCTCATGTGTCTTTGTAAATGGTGGATGTCCTGAGTGGTGTTATTATGGTGCTAAAGAACTTGATACTAGTGAAATGCACCAAGTATGTACCTCTTCTGGTTTTGAAAACTTCACAGCATTCATAGACAGATTGATGCTGATTCATTGGTGAGGGATTGATTTGGATCTTCTGACTCTAAATTATTAGGTACTTCAACTCAATGGACCTTGCCAGGTACTCTGATGGATATAGTAGAGGATAACATATATGATTCTCTGAATTCAAGGTGCTTATATTGTATTTCCTTGTATAATGCTTTAAAAAAATTATTCTTGAGCTTTGATACTTTTTGTTGATAGATTTCTCTGGTTTCAGTGAGCTTGGTAGGTGCACAGTGCTTGACAAGTATGTTTTTAGCAACCCTTACTTTGGGAGCAAATGCTCGCATTTCAGTACTTACCCTAACGGCTGTAGAAATAATGGTTTTATGTGGTATATCAGCATTGACTTAAAAGATGCTTATAGTTATTTGGCACGTGTTTTAGTGATACAGTGTGCACCATTAGAGAAATTTAAGATCGTTTTTGGTAATAAAGTTCTCAGCTTATTATCTGGTATTTATAAATTGGTGAACTTTTTCTAACAGTGATCTATGAATAGCCTTGAAATTTCTTGTAACCAGTCTCAGAAAGGAGAAAAGCTATGGATACCTTGGATGCTTGGTTGAAAATCACCTGTAGATAAGTCTATCTATAGCTGAGGTAGACTGAGATTTTTAGGAACTAGAGGGAGTCTTCTGGTTCCCAGTAGAGAAAACACAAATAAAGAGGCAAAGTGACTTCTTCAGAATCACTTAGAATTAGGTCCAGAATCTGGGTCTCCTCACTTCTAGGCCTGTGCCCTTTCCACCATGTGTCACCCATTTATTTTATTTTAGAAACATAAACAAATATTTTACATCTGATCATTTCCTAATGAGTACATGTATTCCCGAGACTGGCAAACTTTGTGATTCTATCAGAGCAAGCAATCTTATTTGTAAAGATGCTGGCTAATTATCCATGACATCTCTAATATCTGCATTGTCCTTGAGCTAAGAGTGTGAAAATCAGAAGACTCAGGGGTGCATACACTTCCTGGTAGATTTCACTTAGTTTAACACACTCTGACAGCAAAAACGAAATGAATCTTAGCTGTTCAAAAACTATAACATTCTAAGTGGGAATGCAATTTTAAAAACCTGTTAACTGTAATATTGCTAATTTTCTATCATAGAAACTACCACAGAGTTAAAAGTGTAGCAACAAAGGTGTAAAAGCCATATTTTGTCTCAGAAAAATGAAAAAGACATATATTCACTTTGCATAGATATCAGTGACAATAACGTCATTTTACTACCTCAGGTTTTCTTTCATCAGTTGAAATTTGAAGTAACCCAGGAGGATGGGAAGGCTATGTAGGTGGAGGATTGGAAGCTCTTGATTTTATCAAGGATTGGAACCAAGTTGAGCTGCTGAGATGTTTTACTAGAGAAAGAGGCGGGGGAAAGAAGTGCTATTGTGTGTGATTTGGGAACCACAGATGGCACCAGTATCTGGACCGATTGCTCAGACCTGCTGCCCAATGAAGAGATTCCTTCAAGAAGGCTTTTGTTTCCTGGTAATTCTGTTTTTAATGTTTTACTAGAGGGACATGACTCAGTACTTATTAACCTGGTTGCAAGTTCTGGATATCCTGTTGATTCAGGGACATTAGAGAGAGTTAAAACATGCTCTTCATCACAAGTCCCACTTGGTGTTTCTGGTTAACTTTGAGAACTGTGGTAAGTCCATGCCCCATCCCTTGTCAATGCTTTCCCATGGCTCAGTGGTATCTTTTAATAATTGAAACAAGTATTAATATTTGCATTATTTTTTGGCCCCTCTAGTATTTATATGCTTATAAAATTATTATTTTTGCCTATATGGTAATGTGATGACAAGACAGAATCATCATCTATTTTTAAATAGGAAAATTTTCACGTTTTGAATCAATCAAATGTTTTTTTAATTTTCTTTTTTATTTTTAAAAATTTACATGCAAATTAGCATATCGTGAAACAATGATTTCAGGAGTAGATTCCTTAATGCCCCTTACCCATTTAACCCATCCCCCCTCCCACAACCCCTCCAGTAACCCTCAGTTTGTTCTCCATATTTATGAGTCTCTTCTGTTTTGTTCCCCTCCCTATTTTTATATTATTTTTGTTTCCCTTCCCTTATGTTCATTTGTTTTGTCTCTTAAAGTCCTCATATGAGTGAAGTCATATGATATTTGTCTTTCTCTTACTAATTTCACTTAGCATAATACCCTCCAGTTCCATCCACATAATTGCAAATGGCAAGATTTCATTCTTTTTGATTGCTAAGTAGTACTCCATTGTATATATCTACCACATTTTCTTTATCCATTCATCCATCCATGGACATTTGGGCTCTTTCCATACTTTGACTGTTGTTAATAGTGCTGCTATGAACAGAGGGGTGCATGTGTCCCTTTGAAACAGCACCTGTATCCCTTGGATAAATGCATAGTAGTGCAATTGCTGGGTTGTAAGCTAGTTCTATTTTTAGTTTTTTGAGGAACCTTCATACTGTTTTCCAGAGTGGCTGCACCAGCTTGCATTGCCACCAACAATGCAAAAGAGATCCTCTTTCTCCGCATCCTCACCAACAGCTGTTGTTGCCTGAGTTGTTCATGTTAGCCGTTCTGACAGGTGTTAGGTGGTATCTCATTTTGGCTTTGATTCATATTTCCCTGATGATGAGTGATGTTGAGCATTTTTTCATGTGTCAGTTGGCCATCTGGATCTCTTCTTTGGAGAAGTGTCTATTCATGTCTTTTGTCCATTTCTTCACTGGATTATTTGTTTTTTGGGTGTTGAGTTTGATAAGTTCTTTATAGATTTTGGATACTAACCCTTTATCTGATATGTCATTTGCAAATATCTTCTCCCATTCTGTCGGTTGCCTTTTAGTTTTGCTGATTGTTTCCTTCACTGTGCAGAAGCTTTTTATTTTGATGAGGTCCCAGTAGTTCATTTTTGCTTTTGTTTCCCTTGCCTCCGGAGATGTGTTGAATAAGAAGTTGCTGAGGGCAAGATCAAAGAGGTTTTTGCCTGCTTTCTCCTCGAGGATTTTGATGGCTTCCTGTCTTACATTTAGGTATTTCATCCATTTTGAGTTTAGTTTTGTGTATGGTGTAAGAAAGTGGTCCAGGTTCATTCTTCTGCGTGTCGCTGTCCAGTTTTCCCCGCATGAATCAATCAAGTTTCTTATAGGAACTGCAAATGTTTGGATCTGTACACTGAATAGGTACCAAGGACAGAAGACAAAGGGTTCAGTTGCTCTCTCCAACTGTGGGACTCTGGGAGTTGGCCTCTTCATCTTTCAGGTAAAGGAATGGGACTGAGTAATCTCTCTGGTTCCTTTCAGCTCTAACAACCTATCATTTATAATTATAATGCACACTGCATCTGGACATTTCAGTCCTTCTGAAACAAAGAAGGTTTTTGTCTTGCATTTGTTTTGTTTTGAAATGGCACATATATTTTTGTTGAGTGGATGCTTTCTGCCTCGTTCAGGCATGGTCTTGTCTTGCTTTCTTCTGTGTTGACATTCCTGGTTTCCAGTCCAAGCCTGAATACACTACTCAGCTGATGGGGCACATTAGTTAGCGATGCTGTCTTTGGAGTTAGACATACCTGGGTTCAAGTCTTGGTTCTAAATCCCAGTTGAGCTAGTTTACTCCTATGTGAAATGGAGGTGATGCTGACTTTGTGGATTGAAGTGAGCCTCACACCGGGACATGCCGGCTGAGTACCCTGGATCCTCCTCCCCAGGAAAGATTTTTATATGCAGAAGTGTGAGCCTCCAAGTTGTATACTATTTATTTGTTTAGTATCAGACACTGTTTGAAATTGTTTTGTAGCTTTCTTCAGTTGACTGCATTGAAGAAATGGACAGGAAATCATATGTTATCAGAAGGCACTGGATCAAGAGCTGTGCTAATATGCTCTGCTTGCTTCTTTACTACCTCCAAATATTGCTGTGATTTTGAACCTACCATATCCCTTCACTTTGGCTGGCTTCCTGAACTTGACCTCTCGTCCATGATGTCTATCTTGCTATCTTTCCCTTCCAGTTTTTCTCTAGACTTCCTTATCAAACCCACAGTCAATCCAGTAAATATTTATTAAACAGTAGGCACTGCCCTAGCACTGGTGATAAGTGAGAACAAGATGAATAGTATCTACACTCACAATAAACTTGCATTCAAATGGAGGAGGGAACAGAACATAACCAGTGAACAAATATATAATTTCATATAGTGCTAAATGTTATAGTAAAATAAAGCAGGGTGGGTATGAGTAGGGAGCAGAGGGGTTGCTGTTGTAGAAAGGCTGGCCAGGAAAGGCCTCTCTGTAGAGGTTGTGTTTGAGTAGAAACCTGAACAGGATGAGATAGTGAGTAAAATAGGTATCTGCAAGAAGAATATTCCTGGAAAGACCTTGTGGGGGCAACAGTCTTGACATGTTCAAAAGACAGAGTGCAATGTGGCTGTGGAAGAGTAAGCAATGGGAGATGAGATGAAGCTGAAACTGGTTATGGACAGATTCCAGGGGGGCCTTTAGGCCCAGGCCAAGACTTTGGAATATATCCTGAATGTGATGGACAGCCTCCAGAAACTGAAACTGGGGAAGATATGATTGTATTTACTTTTTTCTTTAAGCTGAGATATAATTGACATATAGTATTGTAGGAGTTTAAAGTTTACAGCCATTGATTTGATACATTTATCATCACCACAGTAGTTTGTTAGCTAACACTTCTATCATATCACATAATCATCATTTTTTTTGTGGTGAGAAGAATTAGAAACTAGTGTCTTAGCAGCTTTGAAGTTTATAATACCATATTGTTAACTATAATCTCTATACTGTGCATTAGATCTCTAGGAGTTATTTATGGACTGGTTGCAAGTCTGTACCCTTAAACAACATCTCCCCAATTTCCCTTTCTATCCCCCAGCCTCTGGTAGCCACTATTCTACCTTCTGTTTTTTACAAGTTCAACTCTTTTGGATTCCACTTATAAGTGATATCAAGATTGTTTTTACATTTAAGACAATTGCTGTCTTAGTTTGGGATTTTATAACAAAGTACCATAGACTGGGTGGCCTAAATAATAGACATTTATTTTTCACAGTTCTGGAGTCTGGGAAGTTCAAGATCAGGTGCTGGCAGATTTGGTTCCTGATGGGAATCTTTTCCTGGCTTATAGATGGCTGCCTTCCCATTTTGTCTTCATGTGGAAGACAGAGAGCCAGCTCTGGACTCTTCTAAGAACACTAATCCCGGGGCACCTGGGTGGCTCAGTAGGTTAAGCATCTGACTGTTGATTTCAGCTCAGGTGCTGATCTCATGGTTGGTAGGTTCAAGCCCTGAATCAGGTTCCCAGGCTATCTGATAGTGCAGAGCCTGCTTGGGAGTCTCTCTGCCCTTTCGGGCCTGCATGCTCTCTCTCAAAATAAAATAAAATAAAATAAAATAAAATAAAATAAAATAAAATAAAACAAACAAAACAAAACAGAACACTAATCCTACCATGGGGGTTCTACCCTTGTGACCTCATCTAAACTTAATTAACTCCCAAAGGTCCTACCTCCAAATGCCATCATGGGAGAAGGAGAGGAAGAAGGGAACAGGACACAAACATTCAGTCCATAACTACTTCAATTGCTTAGTAGAGGGTAGACTAGGGTGGAGGGAGCCCACGGGGAGGGTAGTAGTGGAATGGGTAGGTGTTTTACTAGAGAAGAAAATTAGATGAATTAGTTGAGTAGTGATGGAACTGCTGAGAGATGGTCATACTTCAGATATATTTTGAAAGTTAAGCCATTGGGACTTCTTGATGTCAGGTAGAGGTAGTCCGACAAGAGCATTAGTGCCCTGGAGGCCTTACTTCTAACCTGTGTTTATGCTCCTGCATGTGAATTGCCTTTCCTCCATGCTTCCTGTGCCTTGGCCTGACAATGTGATTGGTGTACATTTTGGATAAAGGGGTGGCTGGGGAGAGATTGAGAATATATTTTCTCTTCTCCTTAAACTATATTTTATTAGTTAGAAGTAAGGTACTCAAGAATAAGGGATTCCACAAAGCCATAAAGAACAAGAGGTGAGGATATTTGGGGACCATCCTGGAGACTGCCTGCCACAGCTGTGTATCACAGATTCACTCATAGACTATTAGAGCAGAAAAGACCTCAGTGATCACCCTTGACCCTTCTCATTTTTTATAGATGAGGAACCTAAAACTCAAAGAGGTGATATGATTTACTCAGGGCCGTTGCTCCTCTGATGTAGAGCTGGGACTTCTGAGTTTCAACCCAGTGGACTATAAGATGATTATATTTAGCCTGCCACAGGCTGGCAGATTGTGGTTTTTAGGTCTGCTGTATCAGTTTCAAGTAGTTTTCTTCTTCTGTACATTTTTAAATGCATTGCTACTGTGTGGTGATCTCAGGCCTGGATGTGAACAGTATTTAAATGGCCCACCTTGGGCTTTGTGTGGGATCCAAGGTATAAAGCCTCTGCCTAACTTCATCCAACTTAAATCATGTGTTTTCTATCCTATTTCTTCCCTTTACATTAACACGTCTTTAAAGCATCTAATATAGTTTACAGCATGTCTTTGAAACAACCACACTCCATGATCCAATTAGCCATCTCACTTATTTCTGACCTTTCCTTTATAATCTTTTCCAATGCTATAGATCACCATGTTCAAAATTCTCAATACTATAGTTTATCTTAAATTTTAACTGTACATTTACTCTTAGCTCTTGAGACCAGCTTGGTTCTCTAGAGTTGGTACTACGGTCCTTTTTGTCCTGGCCTGTTGTTTTAGACTGTTGTCACACCAGGATGTAGGACGTGATAGAGATAGATTATTTATGCTCAGGACTGGAACTGTGTGAGGACTAACACAAGACAGACCTGCAGCATGTCACCTGGTAATTATAGGGCCAAATGTGAATAATGGGTCAGGAAGTGGGAGGTTTAGAATATGGCTGTGATGCCTCCTGGGATCTATTGGTCAAAGATCCTAGAGTGAAGAAGCAGATCAGCAGGAGTCTACTGAAGCCTCAGTCAACGGCAGACCGAAAGTTTGAAGCGGTGGAAGTCAAGGAAGAAATGGTTTAAAATATAGAAATTCAGATCCCACACTGATGAGCACAGAGTAGGAGGCAGGCCAATCCATGGCAAGAATATTTGTCTCCAGAGTTTCTTTTTTTTTTTTTTTTTAATTCTTCAGTGGAAGCCTAGGCCCGGGTGTAGAGGCTGTGTCCTTTCTGCTAAATGGGGAGAAGGTGTGGCAATAGAGGAGGCAAAGCTGAGGCTGGCACTGTCAGAACTGGTAGTGTTATTGTCGTGTGTTGTTGTTGTTGTTGTTGGTGGTGGTGGTGCCATTTTAGTACCCTCACTGCTCTCCGACACTGTCAGACTCTGAAATAATTCCTAACCTCTAAGGTCTCCCCTTCTCCCTTGGAGATTTATAGACACCAAACCTCTTCCCACTGAAGTAGAAAGAATCAGTTCCCTGTTCCTGGGAACAGTGCATGTTAATAACTATACTTCTTCTAGATGTAGAAGGCTTCTCTAGCACGTTATATTCAGTGAAAAACTCTCCACCCCGGGATTAAATGGTTTAGTTTAACATTGGATTCTCTTCTGGTTTACAGTGTGTTTGTGTGTGTGTGTGTGTGTGTGTGTGTGTGTGTGAGAGAGAGAGAGAGAGAGAGAGAGAGAGAGCATTTTTAAATACTTCCTTGATCAGCTGTTTTAGAAACTGGCAAGAAATCTTTAAAGATGAAGACACATTTATCCCTTAGATTTGTCTGATGCTTTAAACTTACTCCGCCCATCTTCTCATATATTTTCACCTGCTCCACTTAAATACCTTGGTGGGCTGGTGGAGCAGGCATGGACCAGATTTGATGGATGAAGAGATCTAGACTCAGGAAAGTTAGTAACAAAAAGTTAGGAGACAAAGTACACACAGATGTATGTAGTCAAGTTTCCTACCTCAGTCTTCCTGCTCCAAATCCAACACTCAAATTGAACAGAAATTGCCAGATTTTATTAACCAGCCTACGAAAGAAGAGAGAGCAAGGGTGAATGAAGGGAAAGGCAGCAAATGATTTTGAATAAAACATGAGAATAAATAGTTTGCATATGTAGCCTTATGATTTTTATTGCAGGGATGAGACCTGGATCTTAACTGTTCTTTCCTTGTGCCTTCTGCTTTTTTGTAAACATTCCCAACATTTACCATGAAATCCTCTATTTGAAGGCCAAAGGGCTGCCGTTCTCTTTTGCACAACCCCTGCTGCTCTCTCATCTCTGGAGATTGTCTGTGCCCTTAGTGAATAGGAATCCCCCTGTGGACAATTGGTGATTGAGGGACAGCTGGCTGCAAGGGACAGTTCATCAATATGCATCATGACTAGGGCCTGGCAGTCATTAGAACTCATTATAAATTACTCAAAATCCCAGGAACCTCATTTAGTTCTCACTCAGCAGCTGGAAGATGCTACCAGCTGTGGATCTAGGGTTTCCCCCAAAGATTTCACCTAAGTGTGGGGGGCAAATAGGTCAAATGATCTGATGACGAGTAGGTGGGTATAAAACAGAAAAGCCTGTTTCTGCCTCCGAATAGATGCTCTAAAGATGCCACTGGGGGAGTGAATGGAGCTGTGGGCACAGATTAATCCTTGGTGCCTGTGATGAGCCAAGGAAGACTCAGCAGTATCTTTGGGAGTCATTGGGAAGAGGGCTATGAACAGAGAAAGGACATGAATAACCAAAGGGAAAGTGGAGGAGAGAGTTGTACTTTGGTACTTTATGATCTTCAAGATCTGGCCTCTGCCTTTTCTGCTTCAGCTACTTTGACATGTTTCACTGAATCTCAGTGGCGGCCACCTAACCAAACACTTGATCCTCTGGACCTTTGAGTCCTGTGTTCTCTCCATGTCAGATGTCTTCCTTCCTTCCCATTTTCTACCTGTGGGAACCTATGTTCTTTCAAGGCTCAGCACTAACATGTGGATCAGGTACTGTTGTGTGGGTGACCCCTCACAACTCACACAGCAGCCCTCTCAGATAGATACTTCCATTCTTTTTTTTTCCCCCAGATGAGGAATTTGAGGCTCAGAGAGGTTATGTGACTTGCTCAAAGGCACAGTCCTGGTGGTAGGACGTGGAGCCCTCCAGCCATAGCTCTTTCCACATTATACTGCACCAATATCTTACTGGTGCTCCCTTCCCTCGTAAGGTATCCTGTAGTGGCCCTTACACTGTGGCAGGGTTAAGCCACATTTGACTTCTGTGCCCAGATGTTTCATCATGTAGCCCTTCTCCTGTCATATATCTGTCTTCTTACTGAAGAGGAGGCTTCCCCATGACTGCACATTCTTATCCCCTTATACTCTGCCTCTTGGAGCTTTGTTCTGGGACAGGGGTTGGAAAATTTTCCTATAAAGGTGCAGATGGTAAATATTATAGGCCCTGCAAGCCATACGGTGTCTGTCACAACTAAGCAACCCTGCTGTGGTAGAGTGAAAGCAGCCACAGACAATAAATAAATGAATGAGTGTGGCAGTGTTCCAATAAAACTTTATTTAGTGACACTGAAATTTGAATTTCATATAATTTGTAGATGTCATGAAATATTTTTCTCCTTGTGATTTTTTTCTATGATTAAAAAAATGTGTATATAGAAATCACTTTTAGCTCAAGTGCCATACGTACAAAAAGAAGTGGCAGGCTTTGGCTCGCGGGCTGTAGTACGCCAACCCCTGCTCTAGAGCTAACTGGGTAGTAATCATTCACTTCTGGTAAAATTGTCGCTGTGTTGGTTCTCTTGGAAGCATTGACAATTTAAGCCTTTTACTGCAGGTGAAAGGCTTTGTCACCTCCTAAAGGGATTTGGGGCAACTGTTGCCATGATGGCAGCAGGGTGGGCGAGGTGACATCAGGGGGATAGCTGCCTCTGTGTAAAATAAGGTCAGTCCTGCTGTGCTCCTATTGTCTTTTCAGTGAAAATGTTAGATTTAAATCCTATATGTCATTTATCTTTGAGCTCTGTCTAGAGAAAAAGGTCTTGCTTTGGTTTTGTAAAAATACCACGCTTAGATCTTTTTGTGTGAGCTGTCATCAGCCATTCCGATTGTTGATCTTGTAAATTCATGCCTTTTAGTGCTGGCAGAGGGATTGCTTTTGTTTCTGAACAATTTCATGAAGTGTTTCTTTCAATAGGGACTTACATTGAATTTCAACTTGAGCTATATTTTTTCATCTCAACTAGATTTTAAAAAGACACAGGCAACTGCCATTATACTGCTGAGGAGTGCTTTGGAATACTTTTACGTGAGAGCTTGAGCAAAGGGTACGGTTAGCCACGGCTATCTGCTTTTGGCCGTGAAGACCACACAGTTGAGCCCTCTCCACATTTGGTCTCCACGTGACCCACAGTGACCATGCATTTTCTGAAGTCTGGCCAGTGATCTCTGGAGTGTCTTGAAGGGTTTGTTTTTTTATCAACTCTTGGGTACATCCTACAAAAAGAGCTTTCGTAAAATGTTAAGCCTATTTGTGGAATTTGGAAAGAAGCATAGAGAAGGAAATAGAGACTTACTGAGGAACTCAATTCTCAGTAGTACCCACCCCCTGCCCTGTGTTGTGTGTTAGGACGTATACATGCAATGTTGCACCCAGGATAATAGGTAGGTGTCTTGACTTATGTGTGCACCCCTCCAAAAGACCAAAAGGCCATTTACAGCCCAATGGAACATCTGTTTAGATTTCTGTACAAATGAGGACGTGGTAATTTGAGAAATAAAAAATTAGGTGGATTATCCATTATAATAACAGGACACAACTTCTTCCTCTGTATTTGTGCCTAAAATGTTTTGATTATACTATTCATAGCACGTAGTCATCGCTTACTATTATTTTTAAATTAAGGTTCCTAATGAGATGAGGTTCTTCAAGTATGTTAGGTATAAATCATGTTGCCTGTCAGCATGGAGCTTATACTCTCAATTTCTGTTCAGAGACCATTCTAAGTAGTCCTATTGTACTAAAGAAGTAGCACTATCATTATTCAAACACTCGAAATGATTACCCAAGTGAACTTCAGACACCTGGAATTTAATGTAAATGAGTGGTTAGTACCCTGGAACTTTGAAAATTATGTTCTGGGAAGGACAATCTTTTCAATTTGCTTTGCAAGCCTTGAGTATTCCTACTTTTTCCTTTCAGATAATTAGGGAATATTGATGTGTCTAGTATTTCTCATAAGATTAAAAAATACTTTAGAATAGTTTAAGACTCATGGGAAGTTGCAAAAATAGTACAGAATTCTGATGTGCCCTTCAGCTTGCTTTCCACAATGATAACATCTTACATAATCATAGTACATTGTCATAACCAGGAAACTGACATTGGTATAATGTTATTAACTCAAACATAGACCTTATTTGGATTTCATGTTATTGCATGTACTATTTTGGGTGTTTAGTTCTAAGAAATTTTATCATGCATTTAGATTTGTGTAGCTATCACCATAGTCAGGATATAGAATATTCCATCACTACAGAGAAACTCCCTTGAGTCCCACTTTAATAATCACTTGCCCCTCATAAGGATTGTTCAGAAAGCTTTCTTAGGATGTGAAACGAGCAATGAAAGCAGAGGTAGATTTTGGGAAAGTGTTTACTTTCCAATTGACTTCCACAGTGGTATATTTCAAACAAAGGAGATAAAAATGGGGAACCATATCCAGGTTTTGAGCACTCCTACATTTACGTCTACAACCCATTTCAAGCTAAATGTTGCATAAGGTATGAGGTAAGGGTTGAAGTTTATTTTGTCTCATATAGATGTCAAGTTGTTCCAGCACCATTTGTTGAAAAGTCTATCCTTTTCTGATTGAATTACCTCAGGACCTTTGTCAAAATGCAGTTCTACACTCTCCATTCTGTTCCACTTATTTATAGGACTCTCCTTATGCCAACACCACATTGTCTTGATTACTATAACTTAAAATAATTCTTAAAATTAGGCAGTGGAAGTCTTCCAACTTGGATTTCAAAATTGTTTTGGTTATTTTATTTACTTTTTCCAGTTTTGTTGAAATGTAATTGACTTATAACACTGAACTAGTTTAAGGTGTACAACATAATGATTTGATATATGTATATATTAGGAAGTGATTACCACAATAAGTTTAGTTAGCATCTATGACTTTACATAGTTACACTTTTTTTTCTTGTAATGAGAACTTTTAAGATTTACTCTCTTAGCAACTTTCAAATATATAATACAACATTGTAAACTGTAGACACCATGCTATATATTATATCCCCAGAAGTTACTTATCTTACAACTGGAAGCTAATACCTTTTGACCACCTTCACCCATTTCCCAACTCCTTACCCCTTGCCTCTGGCAACCATCAATCTGTTCTCTGTTTTATATGAGTTGGTTTTTTGGGGGGGTGGGGGGTTCCACATATCAGATCATACAGTATTTGTCTTTCTCTGTCTGACTTATTTCACTTAGCATAATGCCCTCAAGGTCCATCCATATCACAAATGGCAGACTTTCCTTCTTTTTTATGTATGGCTGAAAAATATTCCAATTTATATATATACTCTATCTTCTTTATCTGTTTATCCACCAATGGACAAATTATTTCCACACCTTATCTATTGTAAATGATACTGCAGTGAATATGGGGGTGCAGATATCTATTCAACATCGTACTTTCACTTCTTTTGGATATGTCCCCAGGAAGTGGATTGTTAGATTATGTCATATTCATATTTTAAAAAATTTTAAATTAAAGTATTTTTAATATTTTGAAGAAACTCTGTACCGTTTTCCACAAGGCTGTACCAATTTATATTCCTGTCAACAATGCACAAGATTTCTTCTTTCTCCACATCCTATCAACACTTGTTATCGCTTGTCTTTTTGATGACAGTCATTCTAACACGTGTAAAGTAGTATCTCGTAGTGGTTTTCTTTTTAACTTTTTATTAATTTCAATTCCAGTATGGGTAACATACAGTGTTATCTTAGTTTCAGGTGTACAGTGATTCAACAATTCTGTATATTGCTAGTTCTAATCATTTTAAGTGTACTCCTTAATCCCCATCCTCCCCGCCCCCCATCTCCCCTGTGGTGACCATTAGTTCATTCTCTGTAGATAAGAGTCTGTTTCTGGGTTTGTCTGTCTTTTCCCCCCCCCTTTTTCATTTGTTTTGTTTCTTAAATTTCATATATGAGTGGAATCATATGGTATTTGTCTTTCTCTGAGTGACTTATTTTGCGTAGTATTATACTCTGTAGCTCCATCTATGTCATTGCAAATGGCAAGATTTCATTCTTTTTTATGGCTGAATAATATTCTGTAGTATGTATGTATGTATTATCAATTGATGGACACTTGGGCTGCTCCCATAATTTGGCTACTATAAATAATGCTTCCAGAAACATAGGGGTGCATATCTCCTTTCAAGTTAGTGTTTTTGTATTATTCTTTGGGTAAATACCCAGCAGTGTGATTACGAGATTGTAGGGCAATTCTATGTTTAATTTTTTGAGGAACCTCCATACTGTTTTCCAGAGTGGCTGCATCAGTTTGCTCCCAATATTCAACTACTATTGCAGTATTCCCACCAATAGTGTACGAGGGTTTCTTTTTCTCCACTTCCTCTTCACTTGTTGTTTCTTGTTCACTGTGGTTTTGATTGCATTTTCCTGATGATTAGTGATATTGAGCACCTTTTCATGACCTGTTAGCAGTATGCATGTCTTTTTTGGAAAAATGTCTGTTCAGGTCCTCTGCCTATTTTTAAATAAGATTGTTTTTTGCTATTGAGTTTTGTGAGTTCTTTATATATTTTGGATATTAACCTCTTGTCAGGTATATATGATTTGCAGATATTTTCTCCCATTGCTTTTCATTTTGTTGATGGTTTTTTTTGCTGTATGGAAGCTTGTTAGTTTGATGTAGTCCCACTTATTTATTTTTGCTTTTGTTGCCTTTGCTTTTGGACTCAGATCCAAAAATTCAACTCAAAAATCGATGTCAGGTAGCTTACCACCTATGTATTCTAGGAGTTTTATGCTCTGAGGTCTTACATTCAAGTCTTTAATCTATCTTTAGTTAATTTTTGCATTTGGTATAGGTAGGTAGCGGTCCAGCTTTATTCTCTTGCGTGGGGGTCTCCAGTTTTTCTAGCACTGTTTATTGAAGAGACTATCCTTTACTCATTAAAGACTCCTTTATTTTAAATTATTTGACCATCTATGTGTGGGTTTATTTCTAGGCTCTCTATTCTGTTCCATTGATTTTTGCATCTTTTTTATGCCCATACCTTACTGTTTTGATTGCTGTATGTTTATAATATAGTTTGAAATCAGGAAGTGTGATGATTTTAGCTTTGTTCTTTCTCAAGATGGCTTTGGATATTTGGGGTCTTTTGTGGTTCCATACAAATTTTAGGATTATTTATTCTACTTCTATGAAAAATGCCTTTGGAATTTTGACTAAGATTGCATTGAATCTTTAGATTTCCTTGGATTATATAGACATTTAACAATATTAATTTTTCTACTCCATGAGCATGGAATATCTTTTCATTTATTTGTGTCTTTTTAAATTTCTTTCATCAATGTCTTAAAGTTCTTGGTATACACATCTTGTTTGGCTATTTTAAGTCTTTTGATTTTCTATTTACATTTTAGAATCAACTTCCTGGAGTTTTTATTTGCATTATATTAAACTCTAGATTTATTTGGGGAGAATTGACATCTTAAGGATACCAAGTCTTCCAATCCATGGACATGGTATATCTCTCCATTTATTTAAGTATTTTAAAATTCTCTCAGCAGTGTTTTCAGGCTACGGGTTTTATACATATTTTTAAAAAATCTCCCTAAGTATTTCATGTTATTTGATGCTATTACAAATAATACTACTTAAATATTTTTTCAGTTTCCATTTATTTGTTGCAACTATATAGAAATATAGTTTATTTTTGTATATTGACCTAGTAGTCTGTGATGTTGATAAACTTATTAACACAAGTAACTTCTTGATAAATTCCTTAGGATTTTTTATATTCACAATGATGTTGTTTACATATAAAGATAGTTTTTATCTTTCCTTTTTATATATTAGCTGTAGGATTTTGGTAGATTTTCATTATCAAACTCTAGTCTACTGAAAATTAAAAAAATTCATGAATAGGTGCTGAATTCTATCAAATGCTTTTTTAGCAGCTGTTGAGCTGATCATGTATTTACTTCTTTTTTAGTCTTTTAGTATGGTAAATTACATTGATTGCATTTTTTGAATATTGAAACAATTTTGAATTCCATTGGTAACCCCACTTGGCCATCATTTCTATACTTTTAAAATATATTCCTTCATTTAATACTTATTAAAGGATTTTTGTGTTCATAGGGGGATTTGCCTATAGTTTTCTTGTGTCTTTGTCTGGTTTTGTTATCATCATAATGCTGGTCTCATAAATGAGCTGGGAAAAATTCCCTCCTTTATTTTTGAAGGAATTTGTGGAAATTTGGTATTATCTCTTTCTAAAATGTATGTAGAATTTCCCAGTGAATGAGTCCAGAGTGTTCTACTTCAGGTTTTCTGTTCAGATTTTAACATTTCTATTGTCAGTTTTTGTAATTTGTGTCTTGTATGGTATATTATTAATTTATTGCCTCTCAGCTCTGAATACATCATTCTGAATATGTTCTGTGATGAACAGGAATTTCTTTCGTATTTTTATTTAAATTTTTTAATGTTTATTTATCTTTGAGAGAGAGAAAGAGAGAGAGAGAGAGAGAGGGAGGGAGAGGGAGAGAGAGATACAGAATCTGAAGCAGGCTCCAGGCTCTGAGCTGTCAGTATGGAGCCCAAAGCAGGGCTTGAACTCATGAACCATAAGATCATGACGTGAGCCAAAGTCAGACACTTAAACCAACTGAACCCCTCAGGTGCTCAGCATTTTTCTTTTAATGTGAACATGGTGTTAAGCTTTCTCAGTAGAGGGTACCTGGGGAGACTTTGTGAGAGGAAGAGGCTTTCCTGCCATTTCTGGTGTGGGCCAGGGTTGACTGGGGGAATGTGAGGACCTCTGGTGGAGCCTGTCCCAGCCACTGGCCCAGAGCTTTAGTCTTTGTGTGACTTTACAGCCTTTGCCAGGTGATAACTTTTCTGCATCTCTCTTGATAAGGAAACCAGGGCTCCCGTGCTGTCCATGGCACTCTAAAGGCCTCCTGGGCTGCCTGGACCTTCACTGCACACACACCATTGGTTTCTGATTGCCTGCATTCTGGAAAGTGGCCTTTTGCTTGCTTAGCATCTCCAGATCAGCTCTGGTCTGGCCCAACCAGTGAACTTCTCTGCTATCCATTGGTTTAACTGCAACTTCTCCAGTGAGGTTTGAGCATTTCAAGTTTGTCATTCCTTGGGTAACCCCAGCCATAGAGTACCATAGAGAATTACCTTAGATTGTATAGTTGCTTTTTAATCGTAATTAATATTCTTTATGTTAGACTTTTCCTGCTCAACCTACTGTGTGGTTTCTATCTCCTGATTGGACACAGACTTCTGCATAGGAACTTTCTGAGTTGAGACTTTTGTGACCTGTGGATTTTGTAGGAGACATTGCTATATATTTAACTGGTACTTTTTCATCTCCTCTCACTCACACTACTGCCCATGTGTTTTAACCTGGGTATTAACTAAAATGAGGGAAGGGAAGACCAGAATGTGATGAGTGATATTTCTGTAAGAACTGAAATTTGGCAAACAATGAGCCAGGGACATGGTTTCCTGCACCACTGAAATGATCAGTTTCAGCTTGACTCTTCCAGTGTTTTGTGGTTGTTGGCAGAGATGTTTAAAGAATTTCTTGAAGTACAGTAAGCACAGGATACAATAGGATCTTACTATTTTTCTATTTAGAATAGAAGTACTATGACCTTAAGCTATTATGGATGAAGTATCCAGGCTAATAAAAATCCTAGTTTAATATCAGCAACAATTTTTATTTTTAGAGTTGATTTTTATTCTCATAGAAAAGAGGAAAACCTGTATTTCTTATAGGTGCCATGGTGAATAGAAATGATCCAGCCATCTTCTTACTTCCATGCAGTCAGAGAAAAAAGCACCCAGACTCAACCAACCAAACAAAACTGCATCAAAATACAGAACACTTTCTCCATTGCAGTTAGGGCCTTTGGCATGAATTTAAATTTAGCTTTCCTGGGAATTTTGGAAAAACATTTTTCTTCATTGTGTTTGTAAGCCCTATGAGGCAGAGATATAACTTCTCCAAACAAAACAGCAGGAAAAGCAACTAGCAGTTCTCTGGATAATGCAAATGAATAAAAATTGCCAGAGTTATTTCAGAAGTGCTAAGAGCCTTACTCCGATACTTTATACACTATTCCTAGGCTTTAGTAGTTCAAGAATGCCTGTTTTAGCAATCCCAGCACACTAGGGAATAAAGTTTGTGGAGAAAATAAATTACATAGAAATCGTCTCCAACTTAGAAATGGATCACATGCCAAGAGTTGACTTGGAAATCAGCTACTGGAAATATCTTTGCTGTGTGTAGAAAACAGCTCTATGAAAGATGGTTTGATTTCCTGGTTTATGTCATTAGTTGTCAGTTGCTACAATTTATGTTATTTTTCCTTTATTAGAACATATTAGTGTATTAGTTACCTATGGCTATATAATCAATTGTCCCCAAGCATAGCAGCGTAAAAGAACAATCGTGTATTATCTCACAGTTTCTTTGGGTCAGGAATATGGGTATGGTTTATCTGGATACCCCTGGATAAGGGTCTCTCATAAGGTTGTGATCAAGATGTCAGCTGTGCTGCATCTTCTGAAAGCCCAACCAGGGTGGGGGTTCTGCTCTCAAGCTCACTGAAGCCTGCATACAAATGAGCTTGAGAATAGTCCTGGCCTGGTTGAGCTTTTGGGTGAGAGTGCAGCCCCAGCCAACACTTTGATTCCAGCCTGTGGGAGACCTTGAGTCAGAACTACC
The DNA here is from genome assembly GCF_016509475.1 of Prionailurus bengalensis. Taxonomy (NCBI): domain Eukaryota; kingdom Metazoa; phylum Chordata; class Mammalia; order Carnivora; family Felidae; genus Prionailurus; species Prionailurus bengalensis. The sequence continues at coordinate 51,184,881 of NC_057344.1, forward strand.
CAGCTTTACACTGTTATCTGAAATAAGACCACTGCATTTAGAATGTATTTTGCATTTGAAAGTGATTCTTGTGCAACAAGGGACTTATATCCTCTTCTCCTTGGGAGGAAACTTCCTTTCCATAGTGATGAATAAAGTGGAGATTTTTTTCTATGGTTGAGATAGCAGTTGGGCAGCTTGGGAAAGTAGGAAAATGTTTTCTTTTCTCTGTTTGTGGCCTGTAACCAACTTGGCCAGTATAAAAGGGTGTGTTCTTGCTGTTTGTGGGGTAGAATGTAGAGTATATTTTCACATGGAGGCAGTATCCCATAAATGGGTGGTTAGAATCCTAGGAAAGAGTTCTACTTGCGACTCATTGTAAGTTGAGTAGGCCCTTGTGGGCTAGCTTACCACCATTTATAGCAGCGTGTTCATAAGAAAATGGATTCTATATCCCAGATGTCCATCTTATAAACACGCTTTTGAAATGTGACTCATTTTTAAGTTGGAGACTTGCCTGTGTTTCACTGCGTCCTCTCAGCTACCTTTCCCAAAGTAGTTTACATTTTGAACTATCAGCCTTTTGGGGAGATAAAGTGACAGAAAATAGAGATTACTATAATTCACTCTTAGCATTAAGAGCCTGGCAGACCTATCAAGACATATCTAATACAGATTTCCTGCAGGGCCTGCACTGAAGTCCCTTTACAGTTGAGTTATGCCAGGCCATAGTCATCTCCTTTTATAGGATTCTGGAGTCTCAATCAGTTATTTCCAAAAACAGATTGATTTAGTACATGGGAAACAGTTTTGGCCTTACACCTTCTTTAGCCCATATATATAGAGAAGCTGATGGCCTTCCACCATTCAGACCTCTGCTTGCTTTGGCCTCCCACATACTTGACATTTTCAGACATGGCTCTTGTTGGATTCAGCAGTACTGCAGTCAATCATTAGAGAATTCATCTAGAAATCAACCCATCACTTGAATATCCAAGGGGCTGCTTGAGCATATATTCAAGGCAGATAACTAAATAGGGCTCTGCACTGCCAGCTCTAAATCTCTATCCCTTTATTAAGTCAGATGACCAAAGGCATGTTTTAAGAGCCACTCTTATTTCCACTTAACTCCCCTAAGTTAAGATGTTCTGTTTTGCATCACTCTTTAATGGAAGACAAGTATTAAAAAGAAGTCATAAAATGCCTTTCTGTGTCATTTGTAGAACCATAGTTGAAGATTGTGTCTACCATGTTTCTTAATGTGAATATGTACTTGGTTATTCAGTTTCCCTTAATCAGCCATGTGACCAGGCCTGCTCTTACCCAATGACAGATCCTTCAGTGAAATTTTCACAGTAGATGAGTTTCATGTACTGTTTATCTAATAAGAGCTGGATTAAAAAAAATTCACTGACTTATTGAAAATCAGTTGAAGGCTTCATAGTAAAAACTTCATTTCCCTTTTTTGAGGGCAATATAAAATGTTTCAACCACGTTTAAAATTAGGAATGGTGAGCATAATCTCTATTCAGTAAATCTAAAATAGATTTTAAAATACCCTTATCTTCTATTGTGAAGGAAAATTACAAGGGAAGGAGAAACAGGATGAGAAGCAGGAAGAACAGAGAAATGATTAAAATATGTACCAAATTCCAGAAAGGCAAAATACTGGCTGTTGTGTTGGTCTTCCTCCCTCCCTCCCTCCTTCCCTCAGTCTCTCCTTCCCTTTCTCTTCTCTTTCCTCTAAAAAAAAAAAAAGAGAGAGAAGATAAATCTGGAAACACCTTGTATTTTATTTTTAAGTAAATAATGTTTAAATTTCATCCAAACTTTGAAATGATTGATCCTCTTAAAATCCTTTCCCTCTTAAAAAGAGGACATTTAACATATTGCTTTGGAGAATGCTGATCAACTTTAGGGAGGAAATGGAATGATATCTCTATCTTGAGGCCTTTTGGGATGCTGTAAACTACTGAGAATTTTAAAGCTGGTGCAAACAGTTCTGCTGAGATTCAGGTGAGATTGTCTTTGACATTTGTCCTGGGTCTAGATAAAATGTAAGTGTCATGCTGATCCAAGCCCAGGGGCTGCTGCTGGTGGTCAGTAGCCTGCCACTGGCCACCGTGTGTCTCAGCATGGCACCTCTGCCCTGAGAAGAGGTTCTTGGGTTGCAGGGCTAATCACCGAGTAGCAAAGACTGGGGACATTTAAAATACTTTTGTATTTCTATTTTTGAAAATGTATTACATCACATGGACCAAAGTTCAGAAAGTAAAGACAGAATGTTGGAAACAAAAATAAACTGTAGCGCATTATACATGTTACCCTACTTGTTGATTTATTCCCCCCCAATGAATGGTGTGTCTTATAGGTCCATGTCCTTACCTGTAGAGCTGTCTTATTCTTTATAATGGGTGCATATTATTCCATGGCAGAGATGATTTTATGCAAAAGTTGGACTTTGTACATGAGCTAAATGTACTATAGAAGCTAATCTCTGATGAATCTTGTTAATGTTCAGTGTCAATGTTCGGTCTCTTTCTCAATATTTTATTCCCCTTAGAATCTTTTGTCTCCTTCTTCTTACCCCCACCAACAGATAATAATTTAGTAAGTGGAAAGCTTATTGATTTGAATGGAAGTTAAGTTGACATTTATGTTTACATCTATGACTATTCCTCTTTCTTCTTAAAGTTCCATATTTAGCTGTATCTCCTTCATTTTTAATGTAAGGAGAGAGTTGAGACAGGTTTCCTGTAAGGTTTACAACAGCATATTCCATTTTTGATTAGGAGCTTCCATTTAGAAATAAAGTCATATTCCTTTTCCTGAAAGAACAGCAATAAGAAAGCAAACAGATCTGACCTTAACCCTGTAGCAGGCCCCTTTGTAGTGCTGATGGGGGTTGTTGGGGGGAAAGGTTGGTGTTGGTCTGGAACAGATTGCAAGGGGAGGTCTGGGCCCGTCAGGCTCAGCTGAGCAGAGGGCCTGATCATTTATCACTGTCAGAGGGGGTGGGGGTGGAGGGAAGGGGGAGGTACTGGACTGTTCCTGCCCATTGGCTGACTGACAGCTGACTGTGCCTCTTGCAACCTTCAGGCAGCCTATGTGCCATTGAGGGGCAATGTGCTTCCTGCTGAAGGCTGCTGACACATTCACAAGGAAGAAGAAAGAAGGTCTGCTGCATGCTGTGGCTGCTGCATTTCCATGTGGTGTACACAACCATTTGTAAAAGCTGACTTAATAGTATTAGAGGCATACAGTTGGGCCCCAAAGTGATCCTAGCACTCTGATGATGGGTTGAGAAAACATCTCTGTGGTCTCTTGCCAGAATTACATTCATAGGACTTGGATACTCTGCACAACATTGATTATTTTAATGTGGCAGAATTGACATTGACAAATGCTGGGGAAATTGTAAATAATTTTGCTTCATCTATGAGTAAGGGACCAAAGCAATAGCAGCCAGGGAAGCCAGGGTCCCCTACAGTTCTTTGAAGGGCAACAATTCTAAAAAGTACGATTTCTATGTGATCCTTTATAGTTATGTTTAACACCCATCTTATAAATCCAAACATGTTTTAGGATCAGTAAGAAGCATGTACTTTAGAATAAAATAAGATCATTTTGGTGTACAGTCCCATTTTTTAGTACAACTGTTTTCAACTGTCCTATTCACAGAGATGTCACACTCATCAGGATGACATGTAGATTTTAATCCTTAAAATGACTTTATTTTAAATGGAATTTCAGTTCTCAAAATTATCTAATTTTGGTAGTCATTAGGAATTACATGGCTTAAGAGGGGGCGGGGAAATTTTTATAAAAGTCAGGTGGAAATTTTCCATCAGTTAATATTATATACATATCACAGATGCCTAAGTTAGACATGGTTCCTAAATGTGGTAACTAATAACACCATTACAAAGGTAAAAATGGAATTCTTCTAAAAATGAAATAAACGATAATGGAATGCTTTTTTAGGATAATGTAGTGTGGGAACTCATGTAGTCTGATAACAGGATGGATGCATTAAGAGCTGTAGGCAGTGCTGCTAACACAGAAGCCTTGTCTAGGTAAACCTGATCAGCAGCCCTAAGAAGGGGGCTGGTTGGTGGTCAGTGAAGGATAAGGAGAAGGCAGGCATTGTCTTACTATTTTTGTTAAAGATTTTTAAAAAAATCTTTAAGTAGGCTCCATGCCCAACATGGGGCTTGAGCTCACAACCCTGAGATCAAGAGTCACATGCTTTATTGAGCCAGCCAGGCACCCCTTGTCTTACTATTTTTGTGACACTGACGGTAAACCCAGTGCCTGGCACATGACTGGTGTTCAGTAGTTGTCTTCTGAACTGTGATGTTAATGGGGCAGGATGTAGATCCCTGTGCCTTGACTTACTGGGGTGGATATACCCGCCCTGTCCCCCGTTCCTCTGTCAACCTTCATTCACCTTTTCTCGCATGCCTACCTATGATTTCAGTAGCTCATGAGCCCTACCCAAGTGAGGGACAACCTCTGAGATGGCCCTCATCAGAGAGAATCTAACAGGCCTGAGATACAGCTGACTTGAATTAGTCTGATAGCCCCAGGACAGCTCCATCGATAATCACTTAGGGGGCAGTGTCTTCAGGAGCAAGCCAGAGAGTTTTAGGTATTTAAAACTGCAGTGAAAAGGTCCCTTTGATGAGGCCTTATGTGATTAATCAGGAAATAATCTGCTCATTGGCTATTTTCATTTAAGAAGATTTTATGCTTTCTCTTGCTGTTTCCACTCAGAGAAAACGTTTAGATTGTTATAACTTGAAAGTATACCTGATAGGATCTCGATTTCTTCTTTATCAAGTTTCCCTTTTAGTTTTTTTCTACTTTTTATGGTTTACTGATTGTCAAAGAAGTATTTTCTCAAGAAAAATTTGGAAGCGTAAAGACGGAAGAAAAATTAGCCATAACTCAGCATATAGAGGTAGCCACTTTTACCTTTGTATTCTGTTTCCTTATGATCATTTTTCTGTGCCTTTATTCTTGAGTAAGATCCTTTTTTGTATCTTGCTTTTTTTCCCCACTTAACTTTACCTTATTACTCTTCTGATGCCATGAACAAAACCTATTTATGATCATACTTTTAAAATTAGTATGCAGTATTCTACCTTAGAACTGTGTCTGATAATTTACTTCATTATCTCCCTTTTGTTGGGCCACTTAGGTTGCTTTACAGTTTCTCATTATTATAAGCAGTTCTGTTGTCAGCATGTTTGGAAACCTTTGTCTCAGTTCTGATTTCCTAAGGTAGGTATCTACACTTAGAATTACTAGGTTGGGGATCTAAATGCTTTTGACGCTCTTGGCATGTATTGCCAGATTGCTTTCCAAATAGATTGTATTTTGTATTGTGTCGAATTCTCACTTCAGTGAGTAGTGCGTGAGAAGGCCCATCTCCCTACACCTTCACTGGTACCTAGCATTGCTTTGTAAGGGTCACTACTTTCATGAATTAAAAATAGTATCTCGTGTGGTTGAGCATCTATTCATGTATTTTACTTGTTGTTTATATATTTAGAATTTTTTATGTGTGATGCGTGTTCTGTCATTCTCCACTTTCTCTAAGGCAGTGAGATGGCTGTCTTTTACAGAATTGTGGTAGTCTGCTTGGGACATGTGCAAAAATCTTTCTGATGCTGGTTTCTGGGGCCTCTGGCTTGCCTCCTGAACTCTAGTTGCAGGTACCTCTATGTTCACTTTCCTTCACTCTCCAGGACACTCTTGTGGCCCCAGGGGACACAGGAACACAGTAGAATCATTCTAGGCCAGTTTTTCTAAGGGACAGAAAAGGGCTCGTGTCTGAGGGTGCGTGCATTTGGTGTGTCTATTCCAGGTTTGTAGTCACACTTGTGGTCTTGTGCACTGAGCAGACCTCAGAAAATACAGCAGGCACTTCGTGAAAAATAAAAATGTCCCATGCTTGCATAAAAGGCCTTACTCTTCTTAAAACACAGCCGTATCCTCACTGCCTCATTCTTTCAACTGGAAATCTCCCCTTAGGGCTCTCTCAACAAGTTTGTTGGTTAAATGGAGATCCTTAGTGTAGGATCTATGAAATTTATCTTTGTTCCCACAACACCTAATATCCTGCACATACTAAACACTCAAGATGTAATTGCCTGTGGATACGAGCCAAAGACCCCAGCCATAAGTATTAGCTTATGCTTCAAAATGTGTTATTGTGTGGGCTGGGGTTTAGGCCCTGCCTTGTGCTGCCCTGTTCTGCTCTGACATTGTGAAGTTCAACCTTCAGCAGAGGTACACTGGGAGGTGCAAGAGCTGCTTGACCTGGGGTGTCAGCTCCTTTCCTGCCTAAGACATGCAGCTTAGGTTTGCAGCATGTAGAGTGAAAGGAGAAGGGAGACTGGAGTTGTGTTGGTAGATTGGATTTAACTGAAGGAAGGACAGCAGTCAGGGCATGAGGATAAAATCCTGAATGATATATGAATTTTTTCCTTAGAGCTACAATCATAAACTGTTCCATCTGATTTTCTTCTGCTTTTCGTGCAGCTTATCTTTTGTTTTTAGAACAGCTCCCATTCATACATAGTTGTTGGTCACCATGTGAGGAAGACATTGAGGGCTGGCTTCCCCTCCTCCTACAGCAACGAGAGGAAAGTTCACCTCTCGTTGCCCATGTCAGTTGAGGACTTTTGTTTCATTCCCACCAGTGCCTTTACTGGGGGCTCCTTGCTAGCCTCTCCTAGCCACAGATTCCATCTGCCTCTAGTAGTGTACCTCACCAGTCGATATGAAAGACACAGACTTCTTTGGACACAGGATGCATGGAGAGCAGAGGCTGGCCCTCAGGCTGAGCAGTGTCTCAGTAGCATTCCCACTGCCACCTCACTTCCCAGTCTTTCTCTCCTCACATACAGAGTACATTGTTGGGGCCAAAACCCACTCTGGCTTGACTTTCACCTTACAACACCATAGTTAAAAATTATAGCAAGTGTAAAGGACCACAATGTATAGGAACAATACAGAACCACAGTGCCTCTGGGCATAGGTGACTAGAAGCATCTACCTCTCTTTTTCTAGTGCACCTGTCCTATATTTCAGTGACGTGGTGACAGGCACACCCTCAGGACTCCAACTCCTCTTTCTTTAAAAACCAACAGTCACAGTTGTCAGATCATCCTTAAAATGCTATAGAAGGCAGCTTGGCAGGACCTAGGGCCCTGAATGCTCGGTCAGTGTGATCCAGGGCCCCTTTACTGGAGACAGGAGAGGCTGGTCCAAAGCTAGGACTTGGGGGCCAAATATGAACCCTGCTTAATTCCAGCCTGACTTGTACCATGAGAACCCCAGGAATTTGTGACCCTGCGAAAGAGCCACAAAGAAACAATGAGAGGGAATGTGAGACCATATATTGCTTTGGGGCTTGACAGATTTTTATTACCATATGAATGAAATAAAGGTACTCTTACTCTGGGCCCCAGCTAAAGCTAATCATCACCAATAGGTTTTGTCTCAGCATGAATGATTGATAGTAACACTTGCAAGTATGGGTTGGGTGTTTGCAGGATTAATAATGTGACTGGGACACAAGGCTGTTCCAGTCCTGGGATGGTTCTGGGTCCAGCAGCTGACCAGGACTCCCAGGATAGCAGAAACAGTTCCTGGAGTCTCGAATTCGGGAGTGTAACCATGGTCACCCAGACTGGAGGGGATTGGCCCTACAGGAGATAGGGAGGGTCTGGGGGCCCACCCTGCAGTCCCCCACTTCCTACCATTTACCTCTCGTCTCTGCACTCTCCCCCTCACCCAGAAGATACAAATTTTAGCTCTCTCGCTTTGAGCACAAGACATGGAGCTAATCACTGTTGGTTTATGTCTGAATTTGTATTATCGCAGGTGTATTATTGAACAGTTTCATTGTATTATTTTCAAGGAAGAAAACAGTCACAAAGTTTGAAGTGCATTAGATATTCATAAAACAAAAGAAAAAAATTGTGTTAGTATCATCTTCTGAAGCTTTTAAACGTGTCCCCCAGATCCCCTTCAAAATCTCTCTGATAGTTGACTTTGACCCAATCTTGCTCTAATTAACCTCACTGTTCCACAAGCACTGGGCTTTCAAGATAAATGAAAATCTATTCCTTGTCCTCATATACCCTTGACTGAGGACATGTCATGGCCATCAGCAGAGGTTGTCTTCCTGGAGCATGTGGCTTTGGAACGTGCCCCCATGGAGTGGGGGCAGGGACATCTGCCCATCTAGCCAGATTGGAAGCATCCACCCTGCTGTGGCTGTGCAACAGATGTCCCTGTCAGTGACCCTCTCCTGTCTCCATTTCATGCTCTGCTGGTAATCAATAGTTAGTACCCAATCAATGAATGACTTTTCTTTTTAGTCAGTGTGATTGTTTCCGTGGTGACATGTGCCACCAATTTTGGAAAAAAAAAATGCTCATTAGGTCCCCAAGTTAGCCCGTCTCCCCCCCATCTTATTTGACCTATCTAATGCGTTTAAAGGATCTCTGGTTCTTTGTCCCCCAAATACTTGCCTCAGCAGAGCTTTAATAGGAAAGTGCCCTTAGGAGCTAAGCCTCGGTTTCCAGGAGTAGAACTGCCATTGCTTGGTTTTTAAGAACTCACCATTCTCGCATTATGGAATGGAAAGTAGCAGTCAGATTTCGCCCTATTCTTTTATCCCTAAAGCTGTATATAGAATTTTGGAGATTTTCAAAGGATCTTTTTTTTTTTTTAATTGCATTTTTTCATATAGAAACGAGAAGGAAAATGGCTTCTTTTTTGGTCCATTTTTGTGTTTTATTCACTTAGACCAGGAATGACTAAAGAATTTCATCATACATACACATATATCTAAATAATAAGAGACTCTATGGGATGCTAGGTTGAGAAAAGATTCTGTGGTCACATTTGGGGACCAAGAAAGTATGCTTTGGTTGATTGGTGATGTCTTCCATGAGCATGGAAATGGAGGTGAGGTACATCACGTGTCATGTACTTGTCATTCCTGACTCGGATCTTGTGAAAAATAAAGTTCACACATATGATAATGCTAATGTAACAGTTAAGAGGTGTTTACCAAGTGCCAGGCACTGATCTAAGTGCTTTAAATATATTAACTAATTTAATTCTCAAACCAGCCCACAAGGTAGGTACAAATGAGGAAACTTACAATGAGGAAAATCTTACAAATGAGGAAACTAAGGCACAAAGAGGTTAAGTAAGCCATATTCCAACAGCTAGGAAGTGGGAGGACTGAGGCTCAAAGTCAAGGCAGTCTTGCTTCAGAACCCATGGCCTTAGCTGCTGATACTGTGCTATCTCTTCTTGGCTGATGCTGTGTCTTTGCTGTCTAGTAACTGACTCAGCTGCAGTTCAGAAGAAAATATAAAATCAGGGACACCTGGGTGGCTCAGTTGAGCGTCCAACTTTGGCTTGGGTCATGATCTCACAGTTGGTGAGTTTGAGCCCCCTGTCGGGCTCCATGCTGATAGCTCGGAGCCTGGAGCCTGCTTCAAATTCTGTGTATGTCTCTCTCTCTCTCTTTCTCTCTCTCTGTCCCTCCCTTGCTTGTACTCTCTCTCAAAAAGAAATAAATATTAAAAAAAATTCAAAATCAGGTTTATGGACCCTGTTGTCTTTGGGCCTCAGGTGCTAGAATAAAAGACAGGGCCCAAAGGAACCTTAGCATTGAGGCGAGAGTTGCATATGAACTTCCTCCTTCCTTTCCAGTTCAAGTAGCATTTCTAGTCTTCCTGCCTCTACTGGCACTGTCGCCTTGTCAGATGAGAGAAGATGAATGGGGAGGGAAGAGGGGCAGACATTTATAGAGTAGAACAGAGGGGAGTTCCTTGGACTCTGGGCCACCTGGCTGGGTAAACTATTTTTGAATGGCCATTTTCAATGATCATTTTTGTGTAAAGGACATGTACGTATAAAGAGAACTATGTCATTAGTATAGCAAATAATAAAGCTTTCATAATGGCTGAAGAAATACTTTTTAGTCTCTCTTTTTATACTGTTTCTTTCTTCCTTCATTATTGTAACAGCTATTTATTGAGCACCTATGCTGTGTCCCTGTTGGACTAGAATTATAGAAATGGCGAACCAAAGGAGCTATGAGCCCTGTCCTCCCTGTGCTTATAGTCTGCTTGTCCAGGTAATGATTAAATGTGAGGTGCAGCTCTGGTGAGTGTTGTAGAAGAAGGCCTTTGGTCCCAGGAAAGCAACATGACTGTGGTAGAAGGAATGAGGGACTGAGGTGGTCATACCACATGGGTCCTTGAAGGCCATGTTAGAGTTTTAACTTTAACATAAGAGCATTGGGAAGCCATGGAAGGTGGGAGAAGGTTGGGGAGTTTGTGTCATGCAATCAGAATTTTTCTTTCTTTTTTGAAAGGTAATTGTGACTGCACTGGGAAGAGTGAATTGGAGAGGGGACATAGATGAACTAGAGGCATTCATAGGAGTCTGGGCAAAGAGGCCACAATAGTTTGGATTGGAATAATTTGGATGGTGAAGGGAAGAAGTAGAAGGATTCTGGATGTCTGGAAGGTGAAACTAACTAGATTTGGTGATAGACTAGATGTGGGTAGTGAGGGCTAGAGAATGGGCAAGGATGCCTAGAAAGTAGAATGGCAGTCTTATTCCCAGAGTTGGGGATGCTGGAAGAGCACCGTGTTTAGGGTGGAAGGTCATCTTTTGTTGGAGGTGCTTTTGAGCTGTCTGAGAAGAGATGTCAAATAGGGTACGCTTTTCATTGTAAATGTGTAGCATTTCAACTGGCTATAAATAAGCTTTGTCCTGGGAAACCAAGTACTTACTGTGGCAAAAAAAATTTTTTAATCTATAATTTCATTGATTTTTAAAATTCCAAACATATTTTCATTTAGAAAGTAAGAATCTAACAGTAACAAAGGAAAATACTAAAGGTAAATATCGTGCATAATCACCCTGGTCATTTTTATTTTTGTATGTTTCTCTGCCAGAGGAGCATTTCTCTTTTCCTATAAGCATTCATATTTTTTAAAAAAATTTTTTTTTCAACGTTTATTTATTTTTGGGACAGAGAGAGACAGAGCATGAACGGGGGAGGGGCAGAGAGAGAGGGAGACACAGAATTGGAAACAGGCTCCAGGCTCTGAGCCATCAGCCCAGAGCCTGACGCGGGGCTTGAACTCAGGGACCGTGAGATCGTGACCTGGCTGAAGTCAGACGCTTAACCGACTGCGCCACCCAGGCGCCCCATAAGCATTCATATTTTAATTAGTTGTCATTATAATCTACCTCCAGTGTTGTAATAGGATTGTATTCAATTACCATTATTTTTTTTCACATTTCTATATATATTTCTATATAACTCTCAAATGCTGTATTTAAAATATGTTACATCAACCCCGGTGGCTTGATCAATTAAGTGTCTGACTTCGACTCAGGTCATGATCTCACATTTGTGAGTTCAAGCCCCGCGTCGGGCTCTGTGCTGACAGACAGCTCAGAACCTGGAGCCTGCTTTGGATTCTGTGTGTCCCTCTCTCTCTGCCTCTCCTCCTGTTCACACTCTGTCTCTCTCTCTCAAAAATAAACAAACATTAAAAAAATAAAATATGTTGCATACTATTCTATGGTTTTTTTCCATGCTTTTGATAAATCACAAATTACAATTTTCTAAGCAATTTTAGTACTTTTAGATATTAAGTTGATTTTAAGATTTCATTATTGTAAGTAATAAATATTGCTACGTTTGTCACCTTTCCCCCCCTCCATGTTTCTTTAGAGTGAGAGTTTCTTATGAGTGAGATGAGTGGATTAAAGAGTTTGAATGGGTTTAAAACTCTTAATTTGTGTAAAGGCAAACACTTTTAGAACCGCTGGCAGGGACTGTGGAGCTGACCATAGAACAGAACTCTGACCTTGACATCAAGCCTCATCACACTTCTTTGGATTTAGCAACCAATGGCTGCTAATATTAATGAGTGCTTGACAAGGTCCCATGGCTACCTGGGACTTGGGCTAGCCTCTTCCCTTCCTCCAGGTTTTCTGTTCCTAGGATAGTGCCACCATTACTTAGGAACCAGTGAGAGCCCCTGAACTGATGGTATGCTGAAGGGATTGTCTAAACTTGGCTGAGCCTCCAGATTCCAAAAGACTTGCAGTGTGCTGCAGGGCCTGCCTTGGGTTCCTTTGAGCTTAGATGGGGTTCTCAAGACCTTCCATGACCTGGTCCCTGCCTACCATCTGTCCTTCTTTGCCACTGCCTCCCAACATATCACCTCAGCGGTGCCCAGGCTAGACTTTATTCTGGCCCTGGATGATGCCTTGGTTACATCCACACTCCTGGCTTTCATTCAAGGTGCTTCCTCACCCTCTGCCTTTCCAAACCCTGCCTCTCCTTTAAGATTCTGCACTAGTTATAATTCCTCCAGGTTGCTGGCTCCCACTTCCCAGCTTGCTGTTCCTCTGCCATGAACTTTTACAGTACCTTTAGTCTCCATTCCAAGACTTAGCACATAATTGTAAGCTTTCTGGTAAAGTTTGACATTTATACCTCTTGAAGATAATTATACTCTCCAAGAGGGCCATGTCTTACTCTCCCCAGTCCCCTCAGAGCCTAGCTGTGGTGCTAAGCCCTTGCCAGTGCTCCATAAATCTAATGTGACCCATGAAATCAAAATATATGTGCTATGTGATGCGGTGTCAAAGCTTCTGAGCCATTCTTATATATTTTCAACATAAATGCCCACATGGAAAAATTGCTGAGGATATTTTAAAAATACTCATAGCTGGACATACTCAGATTTTCTCTACCTGACTGCATTTTGGGAGGTTTTGAGAACAAGTTAATGCTGGAAAACCAATACCTGGTCACATTTTATTTCTAAGTCCTTGATATGCACAGGGTGGGAAGGATGATTGGTGGAGGGAACCAGGGTGGATGAAGGGTAGGTAGTAAGAAGCACTGGGACATCCATCTTGTCTTTAAGAAGCCAAGTGTCTGTGGCTCCTGGAAATAGTACTTGAATTGTAGTGCAGTGATGTGTTCTGCTATTCTATTTTTTTGAAAATTGGCCCTGATGTTATCCTGCTGTCTTCACGGCTCACTTCCTTGACTGGGTCAATATTGTGATCATCAAGAGTCTTCAGACGAAGCCTCCCCAATTTTCCCTGGAACCTGGAGCTTCCTTGTTCTTTAGGACCTGGCCTGGTGCAGTGGGGCCCTGTGGCTAGGAGTCGGGAGCTTTGCGGCTGGGCTGGCTCTGTGGCCACTAGCTGTATGGCTCTGCATGAGCTCGGGCCCTGGCACCCTTCTTTGTAAAGCCACACGCTCAAACTAGATCATTTCTAGGCTCTTCAGTCACTGAGACTAAAAACAAAATAATTGGAGCTCTCTTAAAAAGGGTAAGCTTTGGTGCCACTTCTAACTAAAAATGAGAAATAGACTCTTTGACACATTTAATGACATGTGTTAGTATGTGTGTGGAACTTTACACTTAACTTGTATTTCTTTCTTTCCTTCTCTCCCTCTTTTTTTTTTTTTCTAGCCAAACATCATGTCAATGGCAATAGAACAGTTGAACCTTTCCCAGAGGGAACACAGATGGCTGTATTTGGTAAGATATCAACTCTGAAAGAAAACCCAAATTGTGTGCAATGACTAGTGCCAAATTTCTGAGTTTTAGCAAGTGTCCTCAGGGCTTCAAAATCTGGGCTCTTGTAGATATTTACAAGTCATTGGAGCCAAAAAAAAAAAAAAAAAACTATTGAGTTCCTAGTATTTCTGGGATCAGAAAAGATTATTCTATAGAATTTAATATGCTTTCTTTTCTCACTTTGCAAACCAAATATCAAACTGTGTCTTTGCTGTTTCTTATGTCCACACTGTGAATTAACCTGATAATTTACAGTTTGAGTTTTTCTTTCCTTGAAGGCTCCCCCACCCACCACATTGATACGTAACTTTGTCAAAGGCTGGGATTCAAGTAGTTTTGAGTTGTTATTCCACAAAAATCAATCTAATTGAATAATCTCTTTCTCCTCCATTATGAATTCAGCATATTCCTTAGAAAAGAAGTTAATTAAAATGTTTTAAACAGAATAAAATCTAATCTCTGAGTATATATTTACCATATACAATTATGTGGTTGAGCAGAACTTCCCTGTTAGCTTCCAAACCTTTTGGTGATGAGGTCCTTTTTAATTCATTGTTCCTTACCTCCATATTTAATGTCACCTAAACTTCTCTTAAAATGTCCCTACACTTGGCACTTTCTTTGCCAACCTTCCTCCTTTTCTCCCTCCTTCCCTTTTCTTGCTGATGTCCTCTTTCCTCTTGTTTTTGCCTTCCCCCCTCACTCTTCCCTCCAGCAATGCCCTGGGGTCCATCCCTTATCACCCTCTCTGGGGTCACTACCTCTGTCCCCTGAATTTTCGTTTTCTTGTAGCTTCTGGGTCCTTCCCCTCAGCCTTTAGACAGGTTTTATGATCTTTCCCATCCTAAAAACCTGAAGTCCCTGATTTTATGCCTTCTTCTAGCTCCCATTCTACCCTGGTCTTGATCCTCTTCTGTAAGGCTTTTGATGTAAAGCTGTTTTAAAGCATGGAGTTCTCCTTGAGCTGCAAATTAGCTTCAGGATCACCCACCTCTAAATTAGCCTATTCAGCATAAAGTATTAACTTATTCATAGAGATGGAACCAGAATTAGTAATCAATAATGATTAACGGTTGGAGAGTTATGAAATAGGGAACTAATTCTGCCTGGGTATTTGTAAATCTTGCTCCATGTGGGCTAGCACCCTTTAAAATGTACTTATCAGTGGTTAGAAGTTATTATGCTCAGAAATTTAAACAGAGAATATGATTTTTATAGAAAAAAGCATAATGGACACTCTAAAAATGTGTGCTGAATATTTGCTTTGTTACTTTTCTTCTGTGTACTTATGCTCACACAATGCCGTTTTTCTGGAGTTGTAGGTTTGAAACTATCAGGGGACAGTTACCAGGGGACAGCAAATGTCACATCAGTGTGCAATGGGTTATTTTGATAATTTTTTTTTTGTATTTCAGATTTTTCACCCCCCAGACATGTTAGACACTCAGTTCCATGTCATATTGGGCAATATAAAATAAGGCTAACCTATCTTAGCAGGGTTTCCTCTGTTTTGCTATTAGAGGAGAGCTTCCTTCCCAAGGGACAGACCCAGCACCAGGCAGGTATGGATGTTGTTTGGCCACAGAACTGGAAATATCAGTGAATAAAGCTCTGTGATGAGATTATGATTATAATTTGTCACAGTTTTGGTTTGTAGTGGCTTTCCTAAAAATCCTAACCCGTGGCCTTCATTGCTTGGCTTTGGGCAAGCACCTTTCCCTTTCCAAGCTTTAGCATTTTTCACCAATAGGATGAGGATTGACTGCTCTGAGACACTTGCCTTTGCTTCTCCATCTTACATATTCAAGACCCAAGGCTCATCTGGTGGTAGGCAGTCCTCAGGAAACCCGCTGTGAGTGGCCAAGGTGTGTGGTTTTAAGAGGTGAATCGTGTATCATTTCTGCAAGTGCAGAAATATACAGATTGTAAACTAGAATATCTTTTGACATCTAAGAATGTTTACATTATTAGAACTTCAGTTTGACTCTTCCAGATGCTTAAATTAAGGCCCTATTTGGGTTAAGTAGGTGCAAGCATTTTATATTAATGTTTTAAAAACTGTTCTCATTTTATATCACTTGTCTACCTGGCCTGCAGTGAAGAGAAGGAGCAGATGGCTTTTGGGGTGGGCTTCTCTCATTCTGGGTTGTTTGTAGCTCTACTGAAAAGGTTAAACCAAGTATATAGCACTTGGCTCTTTGACATATGTTGGACATTTAATCCTCCTGGCACCTTGCAAGCCTGGTATGAGTATGTAATCCTCTTCTCAGAGAGCTCATGTGACTTACCCGAAGTCACTCAGCCAGTGATATAGCGGAGGGAGAATTAGAGCCCAAGTGTAACTAACCCTGAAGCCCACGCTCTTCTTATGATGTCCCCTGACTCTTAGCACTGGTTGAAGAAGCCGTGGGCAAGTCTGGTAGATTCAGAAATGGCTTTCAGCTGGATCCATGCACAAATGCACGATTTCCAGCCAAGCCAATTTAGCAAATTGATTTGTGAATTTCTATGCATTCCCAGAGTGCGCTGAAGGACTCTTGACATATAGCTTTTGCTGGGAAAATACTGCTTGGAATGACATCTCCTACTACTTATCACTTTTACCCATTTGATTTTAGTAGCATGTGTTAATATACAGGGGAATGTCTTACATCTACTTGACTGTGAGCTCACCAAACACCAGTGGCACTTTCTAGTTGTCCCAACTTACTCTTCAGCCTTGGAGGTGTTAATATTTTATGACAAAATAGTATTGCCAGTTGCAATTTTATTATCTATTGGTTAATCATGTGAAGATGCCTTACAGAATGCTATCTACATAGGAACTTTTAAATTAAATCCACTCTGAAAGTGGTCGTTGAACTGCCATTAGGCATTTAGAGTGGATAATGTAAGGAAGTATAAAGGACAGGGTACACTCCATTGTAAAAAATACACAAGTGCGTCATTGTGTCATGTGACCAAAGAATATATAGGTGTTCCTTAGTTTCTGGCATGTAATCTTCACAGATTATTTTTAAGCTAAGATGTTTATTTTTTCAGATTTTCTTTCGTAGCCCATTTGTTAGTCCTCGTCTTGTTTTTGTGTGGCCACAGTTCTTAAGCTTCTTTGTTGCTCTTTCTCTCCTCTGTACTTTAGGACAATGATAATGAAGGTAATAGGCTCTGCTCTCCCAGTGGGCTTCTCCTCGTCTGTGTATGATGCTGTCTTTCAAGTCAGTGGGAGCCCTTTTTCCACAAGCTGGAGAAGCAGAACCGAACATTTTGCAATTACTTCATGCCTTTGTTCCCGGTGGCTGACAGTGCCCTATGGCTATCATCCCTTTAATCCTACAACAGCCCTGTGAAGTGGGCATTATTGTGCTCTGTTAGAGACAGAGAAACTGAGGCACCCAAAGATGAAAGAAATCTGGTCAAGTGGAGGGAATGCTTTCTCCGGCATGAGGACACATCCACATTACATTTGCCAGCATGCTGTGCCTGACTTAGAAAGGTTCTCTCCAGCTCTCAATAACTTAATGAAAGTGACATCCCATTGGCAGTGAGCCACTCCATCCATGCAGAGAGCACAGAGGCTCCAGCCATTCTGTGGTTTTTTTTTTTTTAAAGCACAGAACAAAAAAAAAAAAATAAAGCACAGAACAACTATTCATTTTATTAAATATATAGTCAAGAAGATTTATCATTTTCAAATAAAATAAAAACTTATTAATTGAGGAAAATGCAGAGAAGCTGGGGGTTGGGAAGATGTGTGAATTTGCGAAGGTTTTTAGTACAACTTAAAAAAATGAAATACAACTTTTAAAAACTTTAAAATACAGTACTGTGCCATAAAATTTGTCATCCAAAGTAGTATACTTTTGAGAGTGAAAGGGTGCTGTTAAAAATTACATTAGATAATGAGGTACAAACCTGAAGGGTTTCAGGCAATTGGGATATAATGTCACCCTATGACAAGAGTGTATATTGTAAAATATTGTGCCAAGAGTAATAAATACACATTGAGTCAAGTTGAAATTGAACTTAGATATATAAAATGAAGTAAACAAGTGAAAAAACAATGCAGACTATACTATATTATATATGATGTAGTATCAGCACCAGTAGTTTCACTAACTTCCAAGATTTTCCTCAGTAAATATTGTTATATCTTTCTGAATGACTTGAAATTAAAAGCTAATTCATATTTATAAAACCAGGTTCATAGCTCTTTCATAAGAGATGGAGAATTGATCATCACAGGTTAATGCCTTTGCAATTTTAATATTGTACTTATAGTATCCAATAACATAGGGTGGTGAGTTCTCCACCATTAGAGGTATTTAAATGATAGAGTGGTCATTCCTAACAAATTGGAAAATGGGACTAAATAGCATATAAGAGTCTTTCTTCTCAATTAGTGAGCATTTACTTTATTTCAGAATGTTAAACCCTTTTGAAAAAATTCCTTCTAGCAAGAAATTCTTTGATCCTGTCATTTAGAAACCCACACCAAGCCTGTCTGCAGAAAGGTAAGGTTCTGTAGCAAGGAATCTTAATGTATAGGAATTGATATCAGTGACAACACTAGAAGTATCTCCATGAATTCTTAGGGTGGGTTTTTAGGCTCTCAGTATCCTGACAGCAATGGCTCTGTGATCTCAAACATGTTTTCTTTGTCAGGTTCTCTTAGGGCTTCTCAAATGAGAGGGAGCAAAAGACAATCCAAGATATCATGAAAATGTGCTGATGACCTTGTTTATCTCTGTTTATAGCCAAGGTGCCAAGAATTTACCAGACTGTTTCTCAAATAGGTGTGTGGAAGGGCTGATTCCAGAGCAAGGGCTAGTGACTGTTTTAGGGCCACAGATGCACCCCAGTCCAAGTGACTCACCTTGAGCACTCCAAAGGAGAATGAGATCCATGTCTGTAAGATGAACCAATCATAAGACATTTTTTCCCCCTGACTTCAATTGGAGGTGAATTTTGAAACAGCCACAGTTATTTTGTCTGCTAGCCAAGAAAACAGCATTGAAAGCAGCAGGCAATATGTCAGACTTCAAAGGAAAATATATTGGTGGCTCATTGGCTTGAATCCAACATTATGTTGGTAAATAATCAAATCCCGGTGTGGCATATTTCTCCCTGAACCTTGACTGAAAACCATTGAAGACCATTCTGTGAGCTGTAGAGTGGCAGTCACTCATTCTAGGAAAAAGGCCAGGAAGAATGACTTTGAAATGTGTTTATAATTAACTAAACAATCTAAATTCACAAGACTGTTAGAACAGCAGGCTGCTAACTGGTGCAAACTTCTTAAGTGATGAGGCACTTGGGGAAACAAAAATAGGCCTTCCTCCCATGATAATCTGAAGCACCTTCAAGGGACAATAATTGGTCATTTAGGGACATGTTTTAAGATATATTTTATTTTATTTATCTTTTGTGTGTGTGTGTGTGATGTTCTCAATTTTTATTTCCTTTTTGAGCGTGGAGAGGTCAGATAATACAGGGAGAGGGGAAGAGACCTCCCTGAATATCCCATTTGGATTGTATGACATTGCTTGTTATGGCACAGCACACCTGGTCCCAGTCCGGAAGAGCACAGGTGTGGAGTTGGAGAGGGTATCCTGGGGGCGGGGAGGGTGTGAGAGGAGGATATATTTAGAATAGGGAAGCTGGAGTGTGGGTGGGGATTTTTGTGCTTAGAGAATGGAACTGAACCCATTGTAGAAAGGAGTAAATCCAAATCCAGTAATGTTTGATAATCGTGTATCCACCAACCTCAATCATTTGGAATGCATGTGAGAGCCAGAAAATAAGCTCTACCCCCCACCTCCCACCACACACACAAAAGTTGTGGAGGAGTCTATAAATAATTCTGAACTCACAGAGGCCTTTGCTGTCAGATAAACCTTGGTACATGACTCTAGACAAGTACCTTACCTGCTCTAAGCCCCATTCCTCATCTGTAAAATGAGGTGAAGAATGTCTGCCTCACAGGGTTGTTTTCAGAATGTCATGAGCTAATGCCTCAAGGCATTTAGGGTATGGGGGACAGATGGGACAGATCTCAGGCACTGCTGCTCATAGGACAGCCTGTGCAGTGTTCCCCGGGAGGCCACCTGCTCTCCTCAGCCAGAATGCGCTGTGATCCAGGCCCCAGGCGATTGACCCCAACATTAGTCAGTTCCATTTGATCCATAATCTCTCTTGCATAATACCTGATGAGCCCTGTAACTCAGGGATTTTGAAGGATAACAGATTGCATTAGTGGAGAACTCAACTAATACTGGCCCAGTACTGACCAGCCCTTGTTAAAACTTTCTAGTAGGCCACTCTCATTATGGGTCTAAATGAGACTGGTTGCTTCCTTGTGAATCAACACAGAGCTCTCAGAAAATGCCATGATTTCTCTTTTGGCCTCACCTATTGAGTTGATCAGTTGTGGCTAATTATTTCACTGTTCTTGCTAGTATATAGTGACCATCCAATTGACCAACTTTTTGTAAACTTTTGAAAATGAAGAAGATTTATAGAATTTATTTTACCTATATGGCAGTAATTTCTTAAATTTCTACCGAAAAAATATGCTCAAGAGGATGTGCTAGTGAAACAATTATGTATCTACTGCTTCTCTGTGATTTAGCTTTTTTAGAAGAAAAATGTAGATATGGAGAATGACAAAAACTGAAGTTAATCATTATTCAGTTTAGCTCAACTAGCATTTTTAAGAAAAATACTGAGCCCCATGTTGCAGATGATATAAGACAGCTAATATATTCTCTCTTGCTCTTACTCTTCCCAATCATTTATCTTTGGCCTTGTTATAAAACAAAATAAAGGAAAATTAAAATAGATACAAGACATGGAAAAATTGCATACTTTAGAATTAGCTAAATGTTAGACCAAAGAAAAATATGAGAAATGAAATACAAATAGTACGTGCCATGATACAATATAATTTGTTAAAGTTGGCCACAGATTTGGCTCTATATTTTCTAGCAGCATTGTGAAGACCAATTAGTTGTATGATTGGTTTCCGTTTTTAAAAATTGTGGTAAAACACATAATATAAAATTTGCCGTTTTAACCATCTTTAAATGTAAAGTTCAGTGGCATTAAGTACATTCGCATGGCTGTGCAACCATCACCACCATCCATCTCCTGAACTTTTTCATCTTCCCAACTAAAATTCTGTATACCTTAAATAATTATTCTCCATTCTGTCTCCACCAAGTCCCAGCAACCCTCATTCTACTCTCTGTCTCTGTGAGTTTCACTACTCTAGATATCTCCAATAAGTGGAATCATTCAATATTTATTCTTTTGTGACTGGCTTATTTCACTTGGCATACTGTCTTCAGGGTTCATCCATGTTGTGATGTGTATCGGAATTTATTTATTTTTATTTATTTTTGAGAGAGAGAGAGAGAGTGCGAGTGAGCAAGGGGCAGGGGGAGGGGGAGAGAGAGGGAGGGAAAGAGAATCCCAAGCAGGCTCTGCACTGTCAGCATGGAGCCTGAGGTGGGGTTTGAGCTCACCCAGTAAGGGGCTTGAACTCATGAACTGTGAGATCATGACCTGAGCCAAAGTCGGATGCTTAACCATCTAAGCCCCAGAATTCAGGTGTCCCAGAATTTCCTTCCTTTTCTAAGGCTGAGTAGTATTCCACCAAATATATATACCACATTTTGTTTATCCATTCATCTATCAAAGGACACTTGGGTTGCTTCCACCTTTTGGCTATTGTGAATAATACTGGTATGAACATGGAAGTGCCAATATCTCTTGAAGACCCTACTTTCAAGTCTTTTTTTTTTTTTAATTTTTTTTTTCAACGTTTATTTATTTTTGGGACAGAGAGAGACAGAGCATGAACGGGGGAGGGGCAGAGAGAGAGGGAGACACAGAATCGGAAACAGGCTCCAGGCTCTGAGCCATCAGCCCAGAGCCTGACGCGGGGCTCGAACTCCCGGACCACGAGATCGTGACCTGGCTGAAGTCGGACGCTTAACCGACTGCGCCACCCAGGCGCCCCTCAAGTCTTTTAATGAGTATACCTAGAAGTGGAATTGCTGGATCAAATGGTAATCCTCTGTTGTACTTTTTGAGGAACTGCCAACCCATTTTCTACAATGGTTGAGCCATTTTACAGTCCCACTGGCAAAGCACAAGGATTCCAATTTCTTCACCTCCCTGCCAACACTTGTTATTTTGTTTGTCCATAGCCATCCCGATGTGTGAAGTGGTGATGGGTTTCAACATTTTACTTAATGATATTAAAAATCTTCATGCTTGGGGGAATCTTAAAATTTCCTGATTCTAGAACCAGAAAGAAATTTCTTTTAAGGGTATGTGTAAGGAGAACACTGTAATGTGAGACAGTCAACAGTACTACTGCTAACCCTTTAGAGTGAGCAGCATGAGGAGATTTGTGAGCTGTTGGTCACACTGCTCTTTTCTTTGGACTGCTGACACACACCAGGGAATATTTAGGCCACACACTGCACTGTGACGGGTTGCACAGTATGCTTCTCTGGCTTAACCCATAAATTACTTGTAATGCATCTAAAACAATCAATAGACTGGTTATCTTATAAGGAATTTTCTATCAATATTATTTCTTTAATGGATTTTTAAAAATGTTTACCTTTTAGTTTTTTATTGTGAAAAATTTCAAACATACTAAAAATAAACTGATATAAGGAAGCCTCCCTTATTCAGCTTCAGCTTATCAGTTAGGGCTGAGTGTTTTTCATGTATATTCTCAGTTGCTCTCCACCATTTCAGGTTATTTCAAAGCAAATCTCACATATCATCTAATTTTTTTAATTTAATTTTGTTTTGTTTTGTTTTATTTTGTTTATTTTATTTTATTTTATTTTACTTTATAGAAAGAGAGAGAGAGAGAGAGAGCATGAGCTGGGGAAGGGCAGATGGAGAGGGAGAAAGATAATCTCAAGCAGGCTTCATGCTCAGTGTGGAGCCCTATGCAGGGCTCAATTCCACAAACATGAGACATTATGACCTGAGCTGAAATCAAGAGTCAGACCCTCAGCTGACTGAACCACCCAGGTGTCCTACATATTATCTCACTTTATCCATGAATATTTGGGTACATATCTCTAAAAAGAGCAGCTGTCTAGAAAACATACCATACTGCCATTATCACACCAAAAAAATACAATTATTTAATATCATCAAGTATGCCATGAGTCCATATTTCCACTATTGTCTCATAAATGTTTTTTCAAACCATTTGTTTGAGTCAAGATCCAAATGAGTCCATACATTGTAATTGGTTGATATAAATATTTAGTCTCTTTTAACCTGTAAGTTCACCTCTCTCTTTTTCCTTGTAATTTATTTGTTGAATAAATTAGATAATTATTCTGCACTATCTCCTTCAGTCTAGATTGAATGGCCATATTTGTCAGTCCTCTGTACTTCCTAAAAATTGGGAGTTAGAGTACTGATCAGAATCCATAAGTGGGGTGTGTAAGCCATTCAGGAGGCATTTAATAACTGAATCATTAAATTAGCAGCCCTTAATGATCATTGCCTAGGTCCATTATTTTATCCAAGGCTATAGGATGGTGCTATTTTAATTCTAACATTTCCTTTTACTTATGAACTAGCCCTTTTATTAACTACTTGGTTATCTTGACATCCAGTTTGATTAAGAAAGATGTGTCATTCCACCCCCCCCCCCTTATCTATCACTTTGCTCCATGGATCTGAACATGGGTTAAAAGTATATTCATGAGTTAGAAGCATATATAAATACAGTTGCTTAAGTCAAAAATGATTTAACAAATGATGGAAACCTCTTTAATTTGAATGACCATTTTCACTTGAGCATTTAACCAAATTATTGAAATTTGTGACCATTTGGCTAAACTTGAAAATGCAATCACAATAGACAGATTGCCTCAACAGATTTGGGCAAAACAAAGTAGCAGACACATACATAGCCAGGTGGCAGAAGGTATGTCTCCGGCAAGGCTGGATCTGGGGAGCAGCCATCTTCTCTGCTGTTCTCACCCAGGTCTTGTGACCAGAGGACATGTTGCCTTGTGGGTTCTAGTCCTGAGCCTCAGCAATCCAGGATGAAAAAGCCAACTCCAGAGAGGGGGCCATCTTGTTTCTAGATGTGGAATGCTGTGACAATATTGGAATGATGAGAATGGATAAGCAGCCAGGAAATGACAAAGCCTCCTCAGGAATGCTGCCCACTGTGAAGACTAACAGCTGAGCTATCTCACCTGCAGCGCTTTTTCATGCTTTGGCTTAATATTGTGAATGCGTTTGAGGGTAGCAGAAGACATATTTTTCAGAGTGCTTTTCCCTTGTCTCTGCCTTCTAGTTTTCACAGATAGAACAGGTAAGACTATCTGCAGTTTTCACTACCAAGTATTTTGGGAACTGTCTACTGACTCACTTATTTTTTTAATCTCATTTTATCTTTATTATTTATTATCTTATGTATATATAAATTTTTTTTTGGTGAGTTGTCTCAAATTTTCCTTTTGGAATGATGCTGTGTATAAATAAATAAGAGTAAAATAATTCCTATGAATGAAATTTCTTAGGCCTAGTACAACATACAGTTTTCTTTTCAAGGCATTAAAAATCAAAAATGCCAGATCTGTTTTTTCAGAAATAACTGGAATGTTATCACCAAACCCTAAGAAGTGGGATTCTGTTGAAGCAACATGTTTGGTTCACACTGAGAAATGATTGTTTAGCTTTGCCTGCCTTTGGCCAAAATAGCGTGAATGATGATGAAAGAGCCCCTGTGAACTTTTCATGAATTCTTGTGTGTAAGTGTCAGCAACATCCCAGGTGTCCTTATATACCAGGAGTTACTACACGGAACACCTTTCATCTTCCTCTTATGTCATTGGTACCCCAGGATTTAGACAAAGGATTATAGTTGGTCAAGACCAATCACATTGGGACCAAAGGTGGTGCTTGCCAGATGGCTATCTTTCTGGTACAAGTCTGACCATAGATTCTTCCAAGTCCCAGCTGGGATGCCAAGACTCATGATAATATGGTGATGATTAATGATAGTTCATGATAGGCCTTATCGTGAATGAACTCAAAAAGATATTTTAAAAATATAATTACTTTAAGATGATTGAGGGGCACCTGGGTGGCTCAGTCAGTTAAGTGTCTGACTTCAGCTCAGGTCATGATCTCATGGTTCATGGGTTCAAGTCCCACATCGGGCTCTGTGCTGATAGCTCAGAGCCTGGAGTCTGCTTCTGATTCTGTCTGTCTGTCTGTCAGTCTCACTCTCTCTGCCCCTCCCCCGTTTGCCCTCTGTCTTTCTCTGTGTCTCAAAAATAAATAAACGTTAAAAAAAAAAAAAAGATGATTGAAAACACTTTCAGGGGCGCCTGGGTGGCTCAGTCGGTTGAACAAACGACTTCGGCTCAGGTCATGATCTCACGGTCCGTAAGTTCGAGCCCCACGTCGGGCTCTGTGGTGACAGCTCAGAGCCTGGAGGCTGCTTCAGATTCTGTGTCTCCCTCTCTCTCTTTGACCCTCCCCCGTTCATGCTCTGTCTCTCTCTGTCTCAAAAATAAATAAACATTAAAAAAGAAAAAGAAAAAGAAAAACAAAACACTTTCAGATGTGGCTTTCCAGAATCAAGCTTACTTAGTGGGAATCAGTGTCGTCTGTTTTGTGGGAAAATAAAGTTTAAGTTTTTTGGCCATATCTCTGGACTCCCCTGAAACCCCCTCTTGCAGTCATTTGAATCTCAAATGTCTTTCTGTGATGGTCCTTTCCCAGTTTCTTAGTTTCCATCATATTGTCACTTAGGTCAAGATGAATCCCCTGTGGAAGCCTGGCATTCATCTTGCTTCTAACACTCATGCATTCATTTAGTACTTGGGAGAATTTCTTGTCACCCTCTTTGCCACCAGCCTTCCCTTTCCTTACCATAAAAGTTGTCCAGGTGGCATTGACATTTGCATTGAGAGGAGTGGAATAGTTTGTATTCACCTCATAGGGAACATTAAGAAGGAGGAAGTTTTGGGGAAGGTCACCTGGGAAAATTCAGGAATATGATGATACTAGGAGCTTAGAGTGAAAACAACCTGTGTATCAAATGAACTGTCAGGAATGCATAGGAAATGCTTCTTAGCATTCCTTTTGGCCGAAGAGCTCATGTTTGGCAAGTACGTCCTTTGGCCAGGCCTCCCCTTAACAGCTTTGTTGTAGAAATGTGCACTAGCATGACCATAAGATGGAGAAGGCCCCATACGCATGGGTTCAGCATTGGCCTTGCTTTCAAACCACCTGTAAAAGTAAGAGCTGGATTCCCAAGCAAATCATATGTGCTTTAATCCTGGTGCCAATACATGGGTCTTCAGTGACACATAATAAATAGGTGGGCAGGTGTACCGGCTGAATGACAAATAGCTTTTCAGTTGCTATTGATGCATTCGTAACTGGACTGAAAGTCTTTTTTTTTTTTTTTAATTTTTTAATGTTTCTTTTTGAGAGAAAGAGAAAACCAAAGCGTTGGGGGGGGGGGGCGGGAAGGGGCAGAGAGAGAGGGAGATGCAGAATCTGAAGCAGGGTTCAGGCTCTGAGCTGTCAGTACAGAGCCCGACGTGGGGTAATGGACCATGAGAGATAATGACCTGATCCGAAGTTGGGTGCTTAACTGACTGAGCCATCCAGGTGTCCCTGGACTAAAAGTTTTGTCCCTGTTTTTCTTCCTTCCATGTAGAACATTTTTATTCTACCTAGCAATGAAGTGACTGTGAAACACCACCACTTATAACTAGTTAGTTATAAACTAACTTTTATATTGAATAGTAATTTTTATACTTTAAAGTATTTTTAGATATATTATGTTACTTGTTCTTTGTATTTAGCTCTGAGATGAGAAAACTGAGGCCTAGAGAGATTAAGGGACTTTCCTGGAGTCAGGCTACTAGTTAATGGTAGAACTAAGTCTAGGACTCAGATAATTTATTCACTTATTTATCAAGTTGTTTATTGCAGCAGGAAACAGGAAAAATATCTCCCCTCAAAGAGTTGATAAGGTAAAAAATAAGATAAATATCTAAAGTATATGGTACAGAATATCAGATTGTGATAAGTGCTGTGGATTTATATAAAGCAGGGGAAGAGAATAGGGAATGCCAGGTTGGAATTGGGGTGAGGGCTTGCAATTTAAAATGATAGTCAAGGGACACCTGGGTGGCTTAGTCGGTTAAGCCTCCAACTTCTGCTCAGGTCATGATCTTATAGCACGTGAGCTCAAGCCCCACATCCAGATCTCTGCTTTCAGCACGGAGCCTGCTTGGGATCCTCTGTCTCCCTCTCTCTACCCCTCCCTACCCCTCTAAAAAAAAAACACATTAAAAATTGTTTTAATAAAAAAAATAAAATGATAGTCCAGGAAGGCATCAATGAAGTAATATTTAAACAAAGCTCTTAAAGAGGTAAGGGGGTTGTTATACAGAGATCTGTGGAAAAACCATTCTAGGCAGAAGGAATACAAGTGCAGAGTCCCTGAGGCAGGAGTGCGTGTGACACAAGGTCCATATGCTGGAGTGTAATAAGCAAAGAGGGGAGGAAGAGGAGCTGAGGTCAGAGATTAAGAAGGAGTTAAATCATGAAGGGTCTTGTGGTAACTGTGGGGACTTTGACTTTTATTTTGCATGTTATGGGAAGCCTTTAGAGGATTTTGGGCAAAGAAATGAGATAATATGACTCATTTTTTAAAACAATCACTTTGGCTCTGATGGTAAGAAAAGAAGCAGAGATACCACTTAGGAGGCTGTCTTCTCTCTGCCCAGTACTTGTTGTGTGAACACACACTGCCTTTAATTGATAATAATCATAAAAAGCCTATACCTTTGTGTATCTTTCCCAAATGCAATATCTTCATAGTTTTAGAATATTTTCTTTCCCTGGGTATTAAGAATTTAAGTGCCCCCCCCCCTTTTTTTTTTAAAGAGGGGAAGATTTAAAAAAATTTTTTTTCTTTTTTTAACATTTATTTATCTTCGAGAGACAGAGAGAGACAGCATGAGTGGGGAAGGGGCAGAGAGAGGGAGACACAGAACCCGAAGCAGGTTTCAGGCTCTGAGCTGTGAGCACAGAGGCTGACACGGGGCTCGAACTCAAGAACTGCGAGATCATGCCCTGAGCCAAAGTCAGACGCTCAACTGACTGAGCCACCCAGGCACCCCTAAGTGGCCCTTTTAAATGACACATTAGCTAAGAACAGATACAAATCCTTTGTAGAGAGTACAGTTGACGCTTGAATAATATAGATTTGAACTGCGTGGGTCCACTTATATGTGGATTGTTTTCAATAAATTTATTGGAAAGTTTTTTCGAGATTTGTGAAAATTTGAAAGGACTTACAGATGAATGACGTTGCCTGGAAATATTGGAGAAATTAAGAAAAAGGTATGTCATGAATATGCATAAAATATATGTAGAGTCTGTTTTTATCATTTACTACCATAAAATACAGACAATTCTATTTTGAAAAGTTAAACTTTATCAAAACTTGGACACACACTTAATGGGCCATGCATGGTGCCATTTGCAGTTGAGAGAAATGTAAACAAGCATAAAGATGCAGTATTAGATCATAACTGAATAAAATTAACTATAGTAATACTGTACAATTGTCATAATTTTGTAGCAACCTCCTGTTGGCATTGTGGTGAGCTCAAGGGTTGGGAGTATCCGCTTAAAATGCCACTTGATACTTATCATCTCTACATGAACAACTCATCTGTTTTTTAAATTGCATATCCCGGTTAAGAGTGATCTCTCATGGTTCTTGCGTATTTTTCATCGTGTTTAGTGCAATACCATAAGCCTTGAATAACACCACAGGACTCCTACAAAGTGCCGCTGGTGATGCTGGAAGTGCTCCCAAGAAGCAGAGAGAAGTCATGACATCACAAGAAAAAGTTGAATCGCTTGATATGTGCCATAGATTGAGGTCTATAGCTGAGGTTGTCCGTCATTTCAAGATGAATGTGTCCAGTGTTAGGACCACTGTAAAAAAAAGAAAAAGAAAGATGTGAAGCCAGCAGGTACAAAAATCTTGCACTTTTTGTGAAATACCTATTTATCTCATATTGAAAAGGCAGTTTTTGGCTGTAAGAAAGGCCTCCTATTAGATTCAAATATGATTCGAGAAAAAGCGAAGTCATTAAACTTAAAGCAGAAAGATGGTGAAGGATCTAAAGGTGGAGAATGTAATGCCAGAAAAGGATGGTTTGATAATTTTAGAAAGAGGTTTGGGTTTAAAATGTCAAGATAACTGGAGAAGCAACTTCTACAGACCAAGAGGCAGCAGATAGGTTCTCCGATGCCATTAAGAAAATCATTGCAGACTGTTGGTGGGAATGCAAACTGGTGCAGCCGCTCTGGAAAACAGTGTGGAGGTTCCTCAAAAAATTAAAAATAGATCTACCCTAGGACCCAGCAGTAGCACTGCTAGGAATTTACCCAAGGGATATAGGAGTGCTGATGCATAGGGACACTTGTACCCCAATGTTTATAGCGGCACTTTCAACAATAGCCAAATTATGGAAAGAGCCTAAATGTCCATCAACTGATGAATGGATAAAGAAATTGTGGTTTATATACACAATGGAATACTACGTGGCAATGAGAAAGAATGAAATATGGCCTTTTGTAGCAACATGGATGGAACTGAAGAGTGTTATACTAAGTGAAATAAGTCATACAGAGAAAGACAGATACCATATGTTTTCACTCCTGTGTGGATCCTGAGAAACTTAATGGAAGACCATGGGGGAAGGGAAGGACAAAAAAAAGGGTTAGAGAGGGAGGGAGCCAAACCGTGAGAGGCTCTTTAAAACTGAGAACAAACTGAGGGTTGATGGAGGGTGGGAGGGAGGGGAGGGTGGGTGAAGGGTATTGAGGAGAGCACCTGCTGGGATGAGCACTGGGTGTTGTATGGAAACCAATTTGTCAATAAATTTCATATTAAAAAAAAAGTAAAAAAAAAAAAAAAGAAAATCATTGCAGAGAAAGAGTATCTGCCTGAATAGATTTTTAATGCAGAAAAAAGTGCCCTATTCTGGGTGGGTGGGAGGCGGCAAGACACAAAGGACTTTTATTAGTAGGAAAAAGAAGCAAGCACCAAGATTTAAGGCAGGAAGGGATAGATTAACTCTACTGTTTTGTAGAAATACAGTTTGGTTTATGATCAGTATCTATAAATCTGCTAATCCCTGAGTCTTGAAGGGAAAGGTAAGCACCAACTGCCTTGTTTTGGTTTTACAATAAGAAGGCCTGGACAATGAGAACCCTTTTTCTGGATTGGTTCCATTGATGTTTTGTCCCTGAAGTCAGGAAGTAATTGCTGGCAAGGGACTGCCTTTTAAAGTTCTTTTGGTACTGGAAATGCTCCTGGCCCTGCAGAGCCCCATGAGTTCAACACTGAAGGCCTCAAAGTGGTCTGCTTGCCCCCAGACACAATGTAATTCAGCCTCTGGATCAGGGGGTCATAAGGACCTTTAAGGCTCATTATGCATGACACTCTGTGTAAAGGATTGCCAATGCAGTGGAAGAGAACCCTCATGGAGAGAACATCATGAAAGTCTGGGGGGATTACATCATTGAAGATGCCATCATTGTTACAGGAAACGCCATGAAAGCCGTCAAGCCCGAAACAATAAATTCCTGCTGGAGAAAACTGTGTCCACATGTTGTGCATGACTTTACAGGATTTACAACAGAGCCAATCAAGGAATATCATGGCAAAGATTGTGGATATGACAAAAAAGGTGGGGTGTGAAGGGTTTCAAGATATGGATATTGGAGAAATTCAAGAGCTAACAGGGACACACTGGAGGAATTAATAGAAAATGACTTTATGTAGACATGTGGTTCAGAACCAGTATGCAATGACGAGGAAGACGTAGAAGAAGCAGAGAGAAAAAACAAACTGACGTTGGAAAATCTGACGGAAGGTTCCAATTATTCAAAGGTGTTTTTGACTTTTTTTTTTTAAATGACTTCGACCCTTCCATAATATGAGCACTGAAACCAAAGTGAACAGTGGAAGAACGCTTGGTACTGTATAGAAACATTTCTAGAGAAAAAAGAAGCAAAGTCAGAAACTATAGTATGTTTCTGTAGGGTTACATGGAGTGTGCCTGCCTCTTTTGCCTCGCCTTAACCTCTTCTATCTCCTCCACCTCTTCCACCCCTGGAACAGCAAGACCAACAACTCCTCCTGCACCACCCCCTCTTCCTCTTCCTCCTCCTCCTCCTCCTCCTCCTCTGCCTACTCAATGTGAAGACAATGAGGATAGAGACCTTTATGATGATCCACTTCCACTTAGTATTAAATAATCATCATGCTGTACAGTTTATAAGCTCATCTGTTGTATATGTGTGTGAGTGAATTTGTGTGAAGATCTAATCACTGTAGGCAAGAACTGCATGAGATGTTTTTGTGTCATAGTCACCTAATTATTCATCATGTAGAATATCGTGTGAAAGACTTGCATGGAAATGGATAGCCTGTCTTTACAGAGGCATAAGATGAATGATATATAATGTAAAATTAATGTGCCAGCTTTCTTACTGTTATAACTATGCTTTCAAAGAGTTATATTGTCATATAGTATGCTTCTCTCTCTCATAATTGGAGACATTGCATATCAGCCTATCATCACAGGGAAGTGGTTTTTTTTAAAGGTAACAATATTTCCAATAGTATATTATGAAGACTGTAATACTGTATGCCATAAAAATTTTATAGTAATTAACTCGTTAGTGTGTAGTCTAGGCTACCATGAAGCAATCATACTGCTGCTTCTTTGTTATCAGTGCATGAATCATTTTACCTGTAAATAAACATGCATTTATTTTTCACATTATCTTTTCCTTTCTGATATCTAGTGTTAGTAATATGTGTAACATCAACAGTGTTTTGTATCATATAATACTATATTGATATAAGTACTGGTAGACTATTTTATAAACAGACAGTGTAAACTTATGGTATTGATAAATACAGCAGTACTGTTTTTTGTTCCTTATGATTTTCTTAATAACATTTTCTTCTCTGTAGCTTACTTTATTGTAAGAATACAGAATATAATACATATAACATATAAAATATGTGATAATCAACTGCCTATATTATTGAATAAGGCTTCCAGTAGACTATTAACAGTTAAATTTGGGAGAGTCCAAAGTGATACCTGGATTTTTAAAAAAAAAATTTTTTTTAACGTTTATTTATTTTTGAGACAGAGATGAACGGGGGAGGGTCAAAGAGAGGGAGACACAGAATCTGAAACAGGCTCCAGGCTCTGAGCTGTCAGCACAGAGCCCGACACGGGACTCGAACTCACGGACCGTGAGATCATGACCTGAGCTGAAGTCGGCCGCTTAACCGACTGAGCCACCCAGGCGCCCCATTGATTTTCAATTGTACAGGGGCTTGGTGCCCAAACCCCTGTGTTTTTTAAGAGTCAACTGTATGTAGGTATTATTACTCTACTTACAGATTGATGTTCTTGCATCTTTAGATGTAATTGAATTAAACCACTGAGAATCAAGTTGAACAAGTGCATAGGAGTCCTTTCAAAATGGTTGTTCTACAATACATTAAACAGTGTAGAAGTACTTCAAATTGTACTTCTGGTATACACAGAATACGGAATGGAGCACAGGTCAAAGGAATGCGGTGATGTGATTTAAAATATGAAATCACAGGATTGTGCATTCAAGCCCCATGTTGGGTGTAGAGACTACTAAAAATAAATAAAATCTTAAAATAAAGTAAAATAAAATAAAATAAAATAAAATAAAATAAAATGTGAAATCAATGCTTACAATAAGATTAAGATTTATCAGTAAAATAAATTGGTATTTCCCTAAACCTCTTAACTCTTCCAGCTCCAAAAAATGTTGGGATGGAATGTCAGATATGTTATCTTCCAAATTTGGGTTTAAATTCTAACTAAGCTGATTTCTGAACTTGAATACGTTTCTGAAGCTCCATCTGATAACATCTTTGTGGACAAAACCAAACAAACAAAACCAAAAAACGGTTACTTGAAGGAACTGGTGAACAACAAAATGTTGTTGTCTGGGCAGAATCTGAAGGGAACATAGCTCTTAAAATAAGGGAAACAAACCTGATAAGCACCACATTTAACCAGGTTTTTCCTTGAGGGTGCTTTCCAGTAGTCAGTTGCTTAGGAACTGCTTAGTCAGTTGCTTAGGGAATAAAGAGAGTACAAATAGAAAGTAACTATCTTACCAGGCTGAATAAAAAGAGGTCAAATCCAGGGCCTGCAAGACTAGCTAGAAATCAATTCAAAACATTCTGGAAGGAAGGAGCAGTAGAGGGAGAGCCCCCACAATCTCTTACCAATTCCCCTTCAAATCTGTGGCTGCCTCTGTCTGTACATGCACAGAGTGAGATTCCAAAGAAATTCCAGCAGAAAGCAGCTGCTAGAAGGCTGAGTCAGTGGCAGCTTGGTTCTGGGAGAGAATTGGAGTTCAAGGCTTGCTAGGTTAAAGAGACTTTTAAAAACTTTGGGCTTTTATTTTAAACTCTAGGAGGGCCATGTCTTAGAAGCAAACCCAGGATAAAGGGTTACATCCTAGGGCTAAGGAGAAAAAGCAAAATAAACCTATTCTTATAACTCTAAATCTAAGTCTTTATAGGATCAAGATGACCCATCAATAATTTACTTGCTTGTTGGGACAAAATTCAACATTCTTTAGGGAAGAATCACAAAATCTAGCACATATCATCCACAGTGTTTAGTATGCAATAAAAAATGATCAGATATGTGAAGAAACAAGAACATATGGTTAAAGAAGAAAAAAAGTAAATAGAAGCAGGACCAGAGATGAGTCAGACATTGAAATTAGCAGACAAGGACCCAAAACATATTATAAATACCTTAAAGAATTTATGGTAAAGGATGGATTGAATGAGTTAATAGATAGGGAAATATCAGCAAAGAAATGGAAATTATAAAAAAGAATAAAATGGAATTTCCAGGACTGAAGAATACAGCATCTGAAATTTAAAAACCCCACAACTATTCAATAGACTTAACAGGAGATTCAATATTGCTTAAGAAGGGATGAGTGAACTTGAAGACAGGTCAATAAAAATTATACAAATTTGAGAATTTTTCTTTTTTAATTTTTTTTTTCAACGTTTATTTTATTTTTGGGACAGAGAGAGACAAAGCATGAACGGGGGAGGGACAGAGAGAGAGGGAGACACAGAATCGGAAACAGGTTCCAGGCTCCGAGCCATCAGCCCAGAGCCTGACGCGGGGCTCGAACTCACGGACCGCGAGATCGTGACCTGGCTGAAGTCGGACGCTTAACCGACTGCGCCACCCAGGCGCCCCGAGAATTTTTTTTTAAATGAACAGAATCTTGGTGATTATGAGATAATGTCAGTTGGTCTAATATATATGTAATGGAGTGTCAGAAGGATCCCAGAGAGAGAGAGACTGGGACAGAAATATATATAATAACCATAAATTTGATGAAATTTTTTTTGGGGTTAGTCAAACTGAGTGCCAAATCTAGAGAGTCAAAGGTAGGGATCTAATGAGGACAATGGAATAAAGAGTTTTGAGTGGGAGTAAAGATTAAATAAAAATGACTGTAAAACAGGGAAGGTCCATCTTGCCCAAAGACCACCCCTATTCCCACATCTGTGCTCAACTCCTGTACTCAACTCCTTTTAGAACACTTTGTTTCTTCTCTTCTGGTTCCATGGTGACATTGTTTTGAAATGGACTCACTCTTGGGTTCAAACCCTAGCTACCCTAGCTTTGCCTCACCAACATATCCTTACGGTCTTCATCCTGGGATCATCCCTTATCAAATGAAAATAACGGTAACTTTCTCAGAAGGATCCCAGATCCCTCTGGAATAGACTATGTACATTTTATAGGGTAGTGCTGTCCATATCATAGTCAGACCCTTGGTAGTTAGTAATTTCCTTTCCCTACTTAACTTGTTCCTATTGTGGTTTTCTGACATCACTACCTATCCAGTTAGCCAGGTGAAGGAAATTGTACCTTATCTTAAGAGCAAGAAGAACCATAGAAATGATGGGATCATGGTTGAATTTTAGAAAGATCACACAGGCTTCAGTGTGAAGAATGGACTAGAAAGATGTGAGATAAGATTTGAAAAGATCAGATTGGATGCTATTGAAGGCCATTTCTTATGCCTTCTTTTTATACTCTTTTTAAAACAGCTGCATTATCCTCTTTTCTTTCACAAGAGACCCTGCTTTGCCCATATTACAGCTTCTATCATTACCAGTAAAAATAAAATCAGGTTCCCCTTTCCTCAGGGACAGGGATGCTCTGTCTTTAAATGGTGTGAGATGATGGTTATCTGAACCAGGGTGGTGGCAGTGGGCATGCAGTCCAGTGGACACATCTGAGGTTCTCTCTGCAAATCTGTCATTGTCTTTTTGTCTTTTTTTCCCAAAGAGATTTGATCACATAGCTGACAGAAATACTTCTCAAAGTACAAGTATGATTATACCATTCCTTTACGGGGGGATCTTTGTCTCTAGGAAGATGTGTCCCTTCCTTAGTGTAGCATTTAAGGCCTTGTAAAACCTACTTCCAATCTGCTCAATAAGCTTTCATTTTTAATGTGACTTTTCACCCAAATTGTGAGGGGCCTCCTCCTAGTTCTCTAACCACTCCATATATTTCTACACCTTCAGTTTAAACCCTGCTTTTCTTGGAAGTCTTGGCAACTTTTCCCCAGTTTTCCCCCCCAGATCTTTGTGCCTTTGTACATCACATAAGATTTGTCATCTTGCATTATGATGAGATATTGAATTGACAATCTCCCTCTGTCTACCTGCTTTCTGATGAAAGGGAGCATGTCTAGGTATCTTTGTGTTACCAGGCCCTAGTCTTAAATACAGACTTTCAGTGAAAATATTCATTAGATGAAAGAATGAATAATAGCAGAAGGTACTTGCAAGGCAGAAAAATAGCAGAGGGATAGGAAACTGAAGGAGGGAGTAATATAACCGTGCCCACCCCATTCCCTGCCCTCCCCCAAAAGAAGAAAAAGTATAAATGACGGTGAAATGCCAGAGGAACGATGGAATGTCTTAAATTCCTCAGATTCACTGTACAGGCAACCTGGGGAGTAGCCTAGGATGCCTTTCAAGTTATCTAGTTGCACCTGGATCCTGTGGATACTGTCATGAAATCTGGTGTAAGGTGGTGGCAGAGACCCATGCTTCTAGTGTGTTTTCACACCTATTCATAGAGCAAAAAAGTACCTGACCAAGTCACTAGGGGTCACTTTAATACTGCTTGGTCTAGGGGTGCCTGGGTGGCTCAGTCAGTTAAGTGTCCAACTTCAGCTCAGGTCATGATCTCCTGGTTCATGAGTTTGAGCCCCCCATCAGGCTCTGTGCTGATAGCTCAGACCCTGGAGCCTGCTTTGGGTCCAGCCTGCTTCGGGAGAGAGCCTGCCCTCTCTCTCTCTCTCTCTCTCTCTCTCTCTCTCTCTCTCTCTCTTTCTCTGCCCCTCCCCCACTCATGCTCTGTCTCTCAAAACCAAAACAAAACATTAAATGCTGCTTAGTCTAATGAAATCACTTAGTATCTCAAACTAGTTGTCTTGTCTAATCCTCAGTTTCATACTGGTACAATGAAAGCCTTGGTTTTCACTAACATCCATCCCAGCTACACTGTTTCTTCTTGATAAAGTGGAATGATCCAGGTTGACCCTGGCCTCTCTTTATTGTCTTTCTGCTTCTCAAGAAAAATAAGAAGAGGGTCACATTGTGGTTGCAGATTGTTTTGGAAGTTTTCTTCATCTGGGACCTCTTTCCACATCCATATGTCTTCTGTTTTCTCTTAGGATTGAGCTGGAACTGAAAACATTCTACTGTGTTAGTCAACACCCACTGGTAAATGTCATGGTCATTTATTCGTTAAAACTCTAGAACTCTCCTACCCATTTTAAAAAGGGAAATACAATTTCAGGCACCTTAGAGAAGGCAGGGACCATGAACAGACAAATCTGGGAAATTAAAAAAATACTTTGCCTCTTGGGAAAACTGAATGCTATTTTTTTTTCTTCATGGCTTTCTTTTCTTTGCCCCAGCCAAACTGTTAAACATATTTGACAGGTTTTGATAAAAATCCCATAGCTCACTCTTACCATGCCTTATCTCTAGCCTCATGCTCATCCTCAGGAGAAGTATGGTTCTCTTGGATCAAGGTGCTATTCTTTTTAATTATGATCCCCTAGTCTAGCTAGCAACCGCTTTCTTTCCAGTAGCTGAAAGAACTGTGCTGTTTCCAGCAAGCTCGGTTTTCAAAGCCTGGTGTTTCACAGTGCAGACACATCCAATGGTCATCCTTCACAGAGAAATCCACTGCCTCATCAGCGTGTACCTGGGGAACAGTTGTGGCTTCACGGTCCTTAAGGGATACAGACACACTTGTGCACATTCTGATGAGAGCAGTTAGTGAGTGAATTCAAATATATGTCTAATGAATGGATGAAGGAACTTGTACTCAGCTTGGACAAGAGGAACTCAGTGGAACTGTCTTCAAATGGCGAAAGTGTTGTAGGGTTGTCATGCAGAAGAGGGGCTAAATTTGTTCTTTTATAGCCTCAAGGGAGAGGATCAGAACAAAGGAGGGGCTCTAGGGTTTCTATTCAATGTAGGGAAGACCTAGCTATCATTAGAGGTAGACTGGACTGCTTCAAGAGGTTGAGGGCAATTCAGGCTTTGACTGGACAACTATTTGCTGTGATGCTAAGGGATTTTTTACTCTTCTCAGGGCATTTAAGCTAGATGAGAGGTAAGGTCCATTCCAACTTTGCAATTCTGGTTCCTGAACTCTCTAGGTGAATAAAGATCTAGTGCTCTTTAGAGACTATGATGAGGTTAAATGCTAAAATACAGCAATGTGTAGAAAGGTTGCAGGATGGTATCAATCACAGCACAGAGGTAGAATGGCAGATGCATGTGTCCATATGGGCATATTTTAAGTTAGGGAAGAAACTGCAAAAAATAATCAAATTAGAGAAGCATTAGGAATTGATGTGGTAATTAATTGTCATCAAATAGTGAAAATATTAATCAGACTCTAATTGCCATATGATTTCTCTTTTAACCACAGTGTGGTAGAAGTTACTTTGAAATTTTGTAGTTTTCTTTTTTTTAATTTTATTTTTTATTTTTTAAAATTTACATCCAAATTAGTTAGCATATAGTGAAACAATGATTTCAGGAGTAGATTCCTTAATGCCCCTGACCCATTTAGCCCATCCCCCCTCCCACAACCCCTCCAGTAACCCTCAGTTTGTTCTCCGTATTTATGAGTCTCTTCTGTTTTGTCCCCCTCCCTGTTTTTATATTATTTTTGTTTCCCTTCCCTTATGTTCATCTGTTTTGTCTCTTAAAGTACTCATATGAGTGAAGCATATGATATTTGTCTTTCTCTGATTGACTAATTTCGCTTAGCGTAATACCCTCCAGTTCCATTCACGTAGTTGCAAATGGCAAGATTTCATTCTTTTTGATTGCCGAGTAATACTCCATTGTATATACATACCACATTGTCTTTATCCATTCATCCATCGATGGATATTTGGGCTATTTCAATACTTTGGCTATTGTTGATAGTGCTGCTATAAACATGGGGGTGCATGTGTCCCTTGGAAACAGCACACCTGTATCCCTTGGATAAATGCATAGTAGTGCAATTGCTGGGTCATAGGGTAGTTCTATTTTTAGTTTTTTGAGGAACCTCCATACTGTTTTCCAGAGTGGCTGCACCAGCTTGCATTGCCACCAACCATGCAAAAGAGATCCTCTTTCTCTGCATCCTCACCAACATCTGTTGTTGCCTGAGTTGTTCATGTTAGCCATTCTGACAGGTGTAAGGTGGTATCTCATTGTGGTTTTGATTCATATTTCCCTGATGATGAGTGATGTTGAGCATTTTTTCATGTGTCAGTTGGCCATCTG
This sequence comes from Prionailurus bengalensis, assembly GCF_016509475.1. Lineage (NCBI taxonomy): Eukaryota > Metazoa > Chordata > Mammalia > Carnivora > Felidae > Prionailurus > Prionailurus bengalensis. Next base: position 51,223,557 of record NC_057344.1, read on the forward strand.
GATGTCTTCCTTGGAGAAGTGTCTATTCACGTCTTTTGCCCATTCCTTCACTGGATTATTTGTTTTTTGGTGTTGAGTTTGATAAGTTCTTTGTAGATTTTGGATACTGACCCTTTATCTGATATGTCATTTGCAAATATCTTCTCCCATTCTGTTGGTTACCTTTTAGTTTTGCTGATTGTTTCCTTCACTGTGCAGAAGCTTTTTATTTTGATGAGGTCCCAGTAGTTCATTTTTGCTTTTGTTTCCCTTGTCTCCGGAGACGTGTTGAATAAGAAGTTGCTGGGGGCAAGATCAAAGAGGTTTTTGCCTGCTTTCTCCTCGAGGATTTTGATGGCTTCCTTTCTTACGTTTAGGTCTTTCATCCATTTTGAGTTTAGTCACTTTCTGACACCATACACAAGTTCATTCTTCTACATGTCGCTGTCCAGTTTTCCCAGCACCACTTGCTGAAAAGACTGTCTTTATTCCATTGGATATTCTTTCCTGCTTTGTCAAAGATTAGTTGGCCATACATTTGTGGGTCCATTTCTGGGTTCTCTGTTCTGTTCTATTGATCTGAGTGTCTGTTCTTACGCCAGAAATTTTGTAGTTTTCAAGTAAGAGAGTGATAAGGAAAGTATCTTGTTGAGTTATTTAACATGATATAGGTTTGCTAAAAAGTAAAACTAGGAAAGAAAATGTACTGAGGCCCCGTTTACATTTCTAACACCTCTTTTCATCTTTGGGAGATAGTCATAGCATTTTAGAACTGAAAACTGTCTTCAAATCCCTCTTCTCCACCTCCCCCTCTGCTGGATAGCTGACCAGTGGTGATTTGCCCCAGGCAACACACAGCCAAGGTTTGTAAATGTGTGTCGGTGACCAGTGCCTGGCCACCTCTTGTCTTAGGTCTGCTGAGTTGCCTTTCTAGAATGTAGTCTAGGACATTCCCCATCTCTGCCCAGGTTGTCATATTGTGGCTGGAACCTGGGTTTGTTTATTGCCCTGGTTTGAGCACTCATCTAGACCAGAGCGACAACATTTAGGTGTCATCCCTGTGCTTTATAAAGGATAGGGACCCATGGAAAGGAGTGCCTTGGAAATGTGTGAATAGTGCACTGTGTCTTTGCCATTGACTCTTTAGATACTTTATTTATATCTAGTAAAATCCCATTACAGAAAATGCAGTTCCAGCAGAGTTCTCCATAAAATCACGCTGCTTTTACAAGATTCACATGAACTGCCTTTTATTTACCAGGTGCCACTGAATACCCTGTAATGAATAGTGTGGTAGATCAGAAGCATCCTTCAAACCCTGTAACTGTAATAGGGAGGATCTTAATTCAGCTTGCTTACAGGTCTACACAGTTTTCTACAAAGATAAGCTTGTGAAGTTGTTTCTAGGAAAGCAGCATAGCATAATGGAAAGAACACCAGCTTTGGATTCCAGGTATACCCAGGTTGGAATCCTGAGTGTGCCTTGGTTCTGTGTTTTTGGGGAAGTGACCTACCCTTTCTGAATCTCCATCTTCTCATTGTTAAAGTGGGGCTGATTCTGCCTTCCCTGAACAGTTATTGGGGGATTCCATGTATACAAAGATACTGGTACAGTGTGTGGCTCACACCAGGAATGTGGCCTCCTTAATTCTTTCCCTTTCCTTCCTTTTCTTCTAGGCATGTAAGGAAAAGGATACCAGGTTATGTGCTGTTTGTAGGAAAGATTTTATTTGCCCACTGATCACAGTCGTAAAATCACAGTTAAAGTTAAGAAGAGGAATATAGATTTCAGTTCTGCCTCTTATTCTCTCTACAGAGCCATCAGATCATTCAGTGATCAAGCTGGATGTTAAAAATAACTTAACTCATTTTTCAGATGACAAATGGATGCTTAAAACATCCCAGTGAATGGCCCAGAGGCACACAGCTCTGTGCCCCTGGTTGAGGCTAGCCTTCTTTGTTGCTGTGGCATGATGAAGACCTGGCTGATAACATTGGGCAGGAAGGAATCAGTGAGCAGGCAGAGATGTGAAGAGATGTTAAGCTTAAAAGAAAGAAAGAAAGAAAGAAAGAAAGAAAGAAAGAAAGAAAGAAAGAAAAAAAAGTGATGCCTTCAGAAGTAGCTGTTAGAGAAGGGATGTCTGAGTTGAGTGGTAACTAGAGAGTTATATGCTCAGGAAATGGGGAAGCTAGCTCAGAGAATTCTGTGGGCAGAAATCCAGAGAGGCTACTTAGACCATAATGCAGTCTGTTTCATTTGAGATCAGAGGGGATGGCTCTCACATTTCACCATGGGACAGTGTGACACCTCAGGGACCAAGGGTGTCAGGAAAAGGAGCTCTCACCTTGGGTGAACTGAGAGAGGGAATTTTGAATGTGTGCACACATTGGTACCATACTACCATACTACCCACTACCATACCCCACATTGGTAGTGGGACATGGAACAAGCAGGGAAAATGAGAGAAGAGAATGGAAATGAACACTTATTGAGGACCTACCATATGCTTGTTGACATGTTTTATATGTTATCTATGAACTTTTTTCAATGACTCTGTGATTAGTACTGTTAATCTTCCTACTTTATAGGTGAGGAAACTAAAACTTAAAAGTATAAGGAGCTTTCCTGAGTCCACCAAGGTGGTAAATGTTTCAGCATACAGGCCTGGTTGAAATATCCACCTTCGATGATTCTGAATCTGTCTACAAAAATACAGGAATTTGGTAGAGGAAAGAGAAAGTTAAATGAGAACTTTTTTTCTTTCTATGTGAATGCTCTATTTTTCTCCATATAATCACTGAGTTTCCACTTTAGAAGCCTCAAAGGAAGATCTGAGTAGTCCATAACCTGGCACTGTGATTTCTAGGAATACCTCCTTTAAAACACCATGATAATGATCAAAGATGGTCCGTTAAATTTCAGTGAATTCCAGTTCCATTCAAAAGATTACTCCCCTGAGGGGTCCACCATGCTAGGTGATAGGAGGAAAACCAACTCCAGAGAGATAGGCCCATCTTCTTAGTTCATAGTGTAGGGAGGAGGTCACAGCACAGAACTCAATAGTCATTACATAGGGCAGACTATATAAATGCCTGAGGTAGGAGGGTGGAAATAGTTTGGGGTTCTAAAAAGAGATACTTTATATCTGAATGGCCTTCTGGAAATACTTAAGGGAGGAGATGATATCTGAAATTATTCTGGATAGATAGGATTTCCAAAGGTGGAGTGGGGGTGAAGGATGTGGAGCACGAGCAGATAACATGGTAGTCGAGGACAATGGTATTGAATGGTATTCCAGTTTGGCTGAGGATAGGGTATGAGTATTAGAACTTTAACAATTACCTTAGTTTTCTTGGTTATAAAAGTGGCACAGGGGCACCTGGGTGGCTCAGTTGGTTAAGTGTCACCCTTTGGCTCAGGTCGTCATCACATAGTACGTGGGTTCCTGTCCCACATTAAGCTCCATGCTGACAATGCAGAGCCTTCTTGGAATTCTCTCTCTCTCTCTCCCTCTATCTCTCTGCCCCTCTTCGATTCACAATTTCTCTCTCAACATAAATTAACTTAGAAAAAAAAGTGTTAGAGAGAATTTGGAAAATATATAAAAACACAAAAGAGAACATGAAAATGCAACTATTATTCCAACATTTTGTTGTATTTCCTTCCATACTATCTGTCAATCCATATAAACACCTAAAAAAAAAAACCCTCTACTTTTTGATTATGACAGTTGGAGTACATATTTCTTTTTTAATTTTTTTTTATGTTTTTATTTTATTTTTTAGAGAGACAGAGTGCGAGTGGGAGAGGGGCAGAGAGAGAGGGAGACACAGAATCCGAAGCAAGCTCCAGGCTCTGAGCTGTCAGCACAGAGCCTGGTGTGGAGCTCCAACTCATGAGCCATGAGATCACAACCTGAGCCAAAGTCTGATGCTTACCCAACTGAGTCACCCAGGCACCCCTGGAGTACATATTTCTTATAGAAATTTGGAGAATACCAAAGAGTATAAGAAGAAAATGAAAATCACTTGTAATCTTGCTATTAATATTTTGGTTTATTCCCCTTGAGTCTGTTTTTCAAAGTGTATACATTAAACCAAATGTGAACCCATTCTTCATGTAGCTTAATACCCTGAATTTTCTTTCTTAGCATTATATTTTGAATATTTCCATGCAATTAAATAATCTTAGAAAAATTGATGAGTAGCACTCCAAATTATGGGTGGACCATCATTAAATACTTTCTCTAATATTGATTATTTAGGTTGTTTCAAATAATTAATGGTTATAAATAATGTTGTTAAGAACATTTCTGAAAAATCAGTATTTGTTAATTAAAAGGACTTCCTTAGGACTTCCTTAGGACTGCTTCTCAGGAGTGGAAGCATAGGATAAAAGAGTGTTATGACTTTTAAGATTTATGCATACTACCTGCTTGTGGTTTTAAAGAAGACAAATAACATGTTGGAAAGTGTAGGTGAGGAAGATCAACCTGAAAGCAATGTGAAATATACATGTCAGTGAGGGAGCTGAGGTGGGATGACAGTTGAGGGGGTTGTTGTCATCATCTAGCTGGTGAGTTACTGGACCAGGGTGATGGTGATGGGAAGGGAGTGAGAGTATGAAGGACTGACTACCAGGAAACTGGTTAGGTTGAGAAAAGTAAAAGTGAAGAAACAATGGGGACTCTCAGTTTTCTTACTATGGTTTTAGGAAGAGGCTGATGCAGTTAAAACAAATAGAGACATCAGAAGAAGATGCTGGCTTGGTTGGTCTATTAGACATTAGATATACTGAATTCAAGGCATCAGGGAATCTTCCAGGTGGACATACCAAGCAGGGAGTTGGGAATGCATGTCTTTCTAAAGCTTTCTTAGGTGGATGGTCAGGGGTTAGACCTATGGATTAAGAGCCATTTTCAAATCGGTGATATGTGGTTTGAACAATATAGAAAAGGGCTGTTTAAAAGTGCAAACAGGAAAGTATAAATGTGTACCTCACAGTAAGCTGAACCAGGCAAAGTGATCTGGGGACACTGAATTGTCAGAAACTATAAGTTGTTGCGGGGAGAAGTATGCAGTCTCAGAAGTGGGATGGCTGTGTCAGTCTTCTTATTCTCTCTAACTTTCTGGGATTCTAGTAGTGGAGGTAGCCTTGGAAGTGATTGTGAGCACAGCTGTTTTATGTGTGAAGTCTAGAAGTTGGGAAAAGAGCTGGAAGAGAGGGAACATTTGGATAAAATGCTAAAGGAACATGTGATGACTGCACATGTTCTATTGAAAGCCTGGCCTCCCTGTTGGTTTCCACTCTGACAGGGCAGACCGCTCTTCCTATCCCATCTGTTGTCTGAAGGTTTGTTATTCAGTGACACCCCTTGCAGGCAGAATTAGGAGAGTGGGGTGTGCTAGTTAACAGAGCATGGAATGCACTGGTGAGCAGAATTTGCCCTAGCCACTCTATGCAGGGTCCCAAGGCAGACAAGTGAGAGCACCCTTCAGGAGTGCCCAAGTTGTAGTGGTCAGCCTCTCACTTGCTTTTAGAAAAATACCATTTCAACAATCACATATCTTTACTAATCAGGTCAAAAGTTGCAGTGTGAATGTATAGGGCTTTATGAAATTTTGAGCTTTCTTTAAAGTTCTTTCTGAAGATTTTAGCTGAGGTATCATAAATCTTAAGGGAAGATAATGTAATTCCCAAAAATATAAAAAGTGCTGTAGCCACAGATAATATTCATGAGAAATGAGAGATAAAAAGTTTGACCAAAAATGCAGGAGTATCAAAGTAATTCTTTTTTTTTTAAATTTTTTCAACGTTTTTTTATTTATTTTTGGGACAGAGAGAGACAGAGCATGAACGGGGGAGGGGCAGAGAGAGAGGGAGACACAGAATCGGAAACAGGCTCCAGGCTCTGAGCCATCAGCCCAGAGCCCGACGCGGGGCTCGAACCCACAGACAGCGAGATCGTGACCTGGCTGAAGTTGGACGCTTAACCGACTGCGCCACCCAGGCGCCCCAAAGTAATTCTTAACAAACAAACAAAACAAAAAATTTTTGAAAAAAATTTTAATGATAGTGTAAAAAATGTAAATCTGATCCAATGACACAGTTGTAATTTTGATATGATCTTTAAATCTCTTAGATGCTTAAATTATGATATAAATTGGAATCTTCATTTCCCTTCTGTTCAAAAATTTATTTCTACTGAATGCAGAATAGATGTCTTTCAGAAGTTCTGGAGTGATGGTGGTGGTGACAAATAAATTGACTGAATTCATGACTTCCAAAGATCAGTCTGCAAACCACGGGCATCACTATTGCTTTAGGATAAAATATTATTGTTTTATATAACTAAAGAACCGTTTGGTTATATTCTTTAAAAGAAAGGCATTGTACTCCAGGAATCTAGGATTTACCTTTCTCTTATAGCAGGTCACTCTCAACAGGTTTCAAAAGAATATAAGAAAGATCACATAGTCTAAGCACAGTGCAACAAAATTGCATCAAAATGAGAAGATAGTCTAAAAAACATACCATATGTTTGAAAACTAAAATGTACACCCTTGAATAACTTGTGGGTTAAAAAGAAAATAACATGGAAATCATAAAATATTTAGAAACAAAAGACAAGGAAAATACTACATATCTAAACATGTCTAAATATGTGGATATATCTAAAGCAAAACTTAGAGGTAAATGTATAGCCTTAAATGCATTTATCAGAAAACAAGAGAACTTGAAAATAAATAAGCTAACTATTCAAATTCAGAAGAAAGGAAGGAACAGATCAAGAGTAAACTGCACAACATAATAGTAAAGAAAGGACAGAAATAGAAAACAACAACAGAAAAGAGGATCAATCAAAGTCAAGGTTTGTTCTGTGACTGAAACCTCAAAGAACAGAAATAGAAGTAAGAAAACCTGAATAAACAAGTAACAGTGAAATCATCTCCCCCATTTCTTCCTTTCTCTCTAAAGACACAAGGTCCAGGTAGCTCAGAAAGTTTTATTTAACTTCAAGGAACAAATAATCCTTTTCTAATGCAATGTTATGTAAGAGGGGGGAAAAGTTAGCTAATCCATTTTATGAGGCCAATATAACCTTGAAACTAATTCTGGACAAGACAGTACAAGAAAATAAAATTATGACAAATCTTCCTTAACATAAATGAAAAAATTTGAAGTAAAATGTTAACAAAAGTAATTCTTCAATATCAAAATGCATTGTAAGTAGGTAAGGTTTATTGAAGGATGGCTCAGAAAAATATATAAATGTAATATACCACTTTAAGAGATGAAAGGAGGGAAACCATATGATCACCTCTAAAGAATGGAGTTTTGTTAAAACTCAAAACTCATACATGAAAAAAAGCTATTTACAAACTAGGAACTGAAGGAAACGTTTCTAATCTGATAAAGAGTGTCTAACCAAGAACCTACAGCAAAACTCACTGGATCATTCTCACTAAAATTAGGATGAGACAAAGATTCACACCATCACCCTTATTATTCAGCATTGTGTAGGAGGTCCTAGCTGATGGAATAAAGTAAAATAAGAGAAGAATAATTGGACAGGGAAATATGAAACTGTCATTTGTACGTAATATGATTCTTGGTAAAGGAAGTGGAAGAGAACATGGAGACAAGCCGTTAGAACTAATGAGAGAATTCTCTGAGTTTTCTGACCATATGGAAGGCATACTAAGATCAATGGTGTTTTTGTATCACAACTATAAGCAGTAAATAAGTGTGATAAGAAAAGTAGTGTTTATAGCAGCAGCACAAATCATAGGATACATAAAACTCTATGCAATACAAATGTACAATACCTTTATGGAGGAAATGACAATGTAGTATTGAAGGATGTATAAATGGAATATTTATATATGGACATATATATTTGGACAGCTGAATAATGGACAGCTGTAATTGTGTTCATTGACAGACTCGTTATTAATATGACAACATATTTTTTCAAATTAATCTATAAGTTCAATGTAATTCTAATCAAATTCTGAACAGGATATGTCATAGAACTTGACAAGCTAATACTAAACTAAATTTAGAATAGAAATGGGCCAAGAATAGCAAAGAAAATTTTGAAAAACTGTAAGTTAGGAAGACTTGCTAGACTGGATATTATGACTCATTAAAACTAGAGTAATTGCAACCCTTGATTTTCCCCTACAAACCTGCTCCATCCACAGTTCTCCACTCAAGCCAACAATTTTAGAGTCAACTTTGACTGTTTATTTCAAACCCTGCTTCTAAATCGGTCAGGAAGTCCTTTTGGCTGTATCTTCAAAATGTATCCAAAACCTGATCACGACTTCTTCTGCTACCACCTGGTCTAAATAAACCATCATTATCTCGCATTTGGATTACAGCAATAGTTCCCTAACCATTCCCTGCTTCTGTGCTTGGTCCACTCCAGTCACTTCTCAGCAGAGGACAGCCAGAGAGATCCCTGTAAAATGGAAGATCCTGGTGAAACATGGCATTCCCTTTCCCGCTCAAAACTCAACAATGGCTATCCACTTCAGTCAGCGTAAAATTCATAGCCCTTCAGTAGCCCAAAAGGCCCTACACAATCTGGCTTTCTTGATTTATGTTCAGATTTATCTTCAGTCAAGCCATGTGCTTCTTTCCTGCCCCTTAAACATAGGAGGCATGTTGTTAGTGCCTTTGTAGTGACTGTTTCCTCTGCCTGAAACACCCATACCCTGCTTGTCCTTGGACATAAGAAGTCCAGAGTACCTAGAAAACAGCTTCAGCATATAGTTCAAGGGATTCTTGCTATGTCTCCTGATGAAAGTTTACTATTCTGGGGGATCAGGACCTCTAACTTTGCAGAGCCAAGAGTTGTGGGGACAGGAGTACAAAGTTCCCCAGTGGTCATTGGGAATGGTAGTAAGTAGAGCCAATTCTGTTTCTACCTTTTGTTTTTTTAATGCATACATTCATTTTTGGGGTCTCTCATTCAGTGCATATTCAGTTTTCTGAAAGATAGCTCCCCAGTCTCCCAGAGTATTATCTCTAAACTGGTGTTGCAGCTTTGCCTCTGGGCTGTTCCAGTGCTGTATCAGGATGGCAGCTTCTGGGTGGTGTGGTATTCATGGGTTTGTTGCTGCATCTTCTACACTGTAAACTTGGTTCTCTGGTCTGATGCAGTGTTATATGGGACAGGAGCTGACTGAATTCTGAAGGCAGGAAAGTGAAACCCATACATGGAATATGTGTCTGTTACTGTGAGAACACACCAGTGGCCCTTTCAGCATGGAAGGAGCCCAGTATTTCCCCCTTGGCACCTAGTGGTTGCTTGGACCCCTTGAGAAATGGTAGTATATAAGGTGCTTGGAGACTGTCTCTGTTGCTGGCAGGTTAGACATCGGTGGTGGCAAAAGTGGATAAGATTTGGTAAGTGGGAGTCCATTGTTGTGCCCATGTGTGTCCTCCATCTTTGTCACTTTGGCCATTTTGTTCCTGTACCCGTGATACTAGTACTGGGGTGGCCAATGAAACAGGCTGACTGATGTTCATCAGCCAGGTCATTTGGTCAGTTTTGTATTTAGTGCCCATTTCTTGTCAGATGCTCTCTACCTGGCATTAATATTAACATGTGATGCAAATATGCTTCTACCTTAGATTTCCTTATTTTTAATCTTTCAGGGTTTTTGTTTATTTGTTTGTTTCTGGATTCTCGCTAGTCAGCCAAGCCATTTGCTACTGCCTATGAATTTATGTATGTTATAAACTTGGGCTTTTCCTTACACATGAAGTGGATAACTGGTACACTTCTTGAAGTGTCCTCACCAGTTGGGAGGAATTATCTTTTATGGCCACTCCTGAGTGAGACCACAGTGTGACTGCTATGCATTTTTGACTTGCATCTGTACACAGTAAGCCAACTATCCATAAACAAAAATCTAGCCTTTTTCTTGTCCTTCAGCTGGTTGTATAGGAGCTCCACTCAGACATAGGTTTGAACTGAGGGAGTGGTGTTGGTGCAATCCTGGTGGATGCTGTGGAGGTCTGACTACCTATTCGTGCAGCTTATGCCCTGTTGCCCTGCTAGTGTATGATTCCAGATGTATAACTCCTATCCTATGATGGATTGTTGTTGCACTCTATGGACCTTATGATTTGGTAGGTCTGACAGGGCTTAGATTTTGATGGACTGTTCCACCCACATGGTTTCTTGGTGTCCCATAGCTGGCTGTCTTTGATAAGCATCACTAGTACCCAGGTCATGGTGTTGAAATCCCTTTCCTCATTTAAAGAAATCAGGCTTCTTAGAGAAATGGCTGATGGCAGATATGGGGTAAGAAATGTACAAGATGAGCCTGGAACATCCTGTCATACCAGATAGCAAGAAAGCAATAGAAGACTATGGAGGATGTTTCAAAGGAACTCCCAATTTGAAGTTCAAAGGAACTTCAAAACAATTTGAAGATAATTTTTCTTGCCAAAGATATGTCAAGTGGAGTTTACGTGAAAGGAGTGATGAAAATGGTGAAACACAGCAAATATGTTTAAATAAATGATATAAATATATTATTAAAAAATTGGTCAACCTTGGAATGGAGAAGTTCATCATCTTAAAGACTGCTAAATAAATGGACATAACTAAATACTTATTTTCCCTTTCTTTTATGAACTATATCACTGAGTAACAAAGAGTAGTTGAGAAAAAGTATTCTCTCTCTCTATATATGTATATATATATATATATATATATATATATTCTCATTATAAAGACATTTCAACTAATAAATGTAAAAGAAGTGATAGAATTAGAAGGTCACCATTTCACAATTAACATATCTGCTAAGCATTGAGTATCAATGGATGTTAACATCACCAAATGAGAGACAACTAGACATTATGTGCTTCATGATCAAAGAACATAGAAACCAGTCTGTAAAGGCTAGAAGAGGTAAGTGCTTCTTCAAATGCACAGACACCAATGCAAGGCTACGTGAATTTTGAAGAATCAGGCAAATATGAGACCACCAGAGGAAGCTAATAAAGTTCTGACTGCAAATGGAGATCTATAATTTGCCTGACAAAGAATTCAAGATAATTATCATAAAGAAATTGAATGAAATTCAAGAGAACATTCATTAAAAATCTAAATGAAATTGGGAAAAAATGCATGAACAAAAAAAGAAGCTTAATAAAGAAAGAAAACCATAAAAGAGAATTAAGCAGAAATCCTGGAGCTGGAGAATACAATGACAGAACTGGGAAATTCAGCAGAGAGCTAAATGACCAATTTGTTCATGGATAAGAAAAATCAGCAAACTCAAAGACAGATCATTTGGAATTAGCCATCTAGAGGAACAAAAAGCAAAAAGAGAGGGATGTAGAAAACCTCTGTGAATTATAGACACCCTCAAGTGAAAGAACATTTGTATCATGGTAGTCCCAGAAGGAGAAGACAGAGAGAAAGGGGCAGAAAGATTATTTAAAGAAATAATTGCTGAAAACTTCCCAAATCTTGGGAAAGATAGGGACATCCAAGTACAGGAAGCTCAAAGAACTGCAACCAGGATCAACCCAAAGAAGATTAATATGAGCCACCTTATAATTAAAATGTTGAAATTCAAAGACAAGGAGAGAATTTTGAAAGTAGCAAGAGAAGAAATGACTCATCACACACAAGGGAAGCCCCATTAGGCAATTAGTGGATTCTTTTGCAGAAGCCTTGCAGACCAGTAGGCAGTGGGATGATATATTCAAAGTGCTGGAAAAAACCCACAAACCTGTCAACCAAGAATACTATACCGATCAATACTGCCTTTCAGAAATGAAGAAGAAATAAAGGCATTCCCAGACAAACAAAAGCTGAGGGAGTTCATTACCATTAGACTTGCCTTGCAAGAAATTCTAAGGGGAGTTCTTTACATTGCAATGAAAGAATACTAAATAACAACATGAAAACATATAAAAGTATAAAACTGACTGGTAAAAGTAACTATGTAGTCAAATGCAGAATAATCTAATACTGAAATGTAGGTGTGTAAATAACTTTAACTCTGGTATATAAATTAAAAAAAATAATAAAAATATAGCTATAATAATTTATTAACAGGTACACAATATAAAAAGTGTGACATCAATAAAATGTGAACATAAAATATGAGGGGAGGAGAAATCAAGTGCAGAGTTTTTGTAAGTAATGTAAAGTAAGTTATTATCAGCTTAAGATATTTTGTGTAAGCCTCATGATAACCACAAAGAAAAAAAAACCTATACTGGATACACGAAAGATATAAAGAAATGTATTATAATATACCACTACAAAATACAAATAAGGAAGACAGTAAGGGAAAAGAATAAAGGAATTTAAAAAAAATAGCAAACAATGAACAAAATGGCATCAGTAAGTCTTTACCTATTAATAATAATTACTTTAAATATAAATAAACTGAATTCTTTATTCAAAAGACCTAAAGTGGTTGAATGGAGAAGAACACAATATCCAACAATATGCTGCTTTTAAGAGACTCACTTTAGCTTTAAGTACACACATAGGTAGAAAGTGAAGGGATAGAAAGAGATATACCATGTAGATGGTAACCAACAGATAGCAGGAGTGGCTATACTTATATCAGATAAAATAGTCTTTCATTCAGAATTGATCACAAAAGACAAAGAGGGTCACTAAATGTTGATAAAGAGACTAATTCATCAAGAGGATATAACAATTATAAATACACATATACCCAACATTGGAGCACATAAACATTTAAAGCAAATAACAACAACTAAAAGGAGAAATAAACAGTAATACAATAATAGTATGAAACTTCAGTGCCTCTCTTTAAACATTGGATAGATCACCCAGACAACAGGTGAATAAGTAAACAGCAGATCTGAATAACACTCTAAACCAAATGTACCTGACAGACATAGAACATTACATCCAGCAGCTTCAAAATACACATTCTTTGCAAGTGTACATGGAACATTCTCCAGGATAGGTCAAATGTTGGACCACAAAACAACCTTAACAAATTTGAGAAAATTGAAATCATATCTGATATATTTTCTAAAAATAGTAGCATGAAAATAGAAATAAATAACAGGAGGAAAATTGAAAAATTAAAAAAATATATATGGAATTTAAACTACAGACTCCTGAGTTAAAGAAGGAATCAAAAGGGAGATCAAAAGTATTTTGAGGGGCGCCTGGGTGGCGCAGTCGGTTAAGCGTCCGACTTCAGCCAGGTCACGATCTCGCGGTCCGTGAGTTTGAGCCCCGCGTCAGGCTCTGGGCTGATGGCTCGGAGCCTGGAGCCTGTTTCCCATTCTGTGTCTCCCTCTCTCTCTGCCCCTCCCCCGTTCATGCTCTGTCTCTCTCTGTCCCAAAAATAAATAAACGTTGAAAAAAAAAAGTATTTTGAGACAAATTAAAATGAAAACACACATACCCAAACTTATACTAAGAGAGAAGTTTATAGAGATAAATATCTCAAATAAACAACCTTACTTTACACCTGAAGCATTTAGAAAAAGAACAGACTAAGCTCAAAGTTGGCAGAAGGAAGGAAATAATAGGAATCAGAGCAGAAATGAATGGAATGGAAACTAGAAAGATAATAGGAGAAAAATAAATGAGATTAAAAGTTGTGTTTTTTTAAAGATAAATAAAATTGCCAAACGTTTAGCTAGGGTAATGAAGAAAAAAGAGAGGGATCAAATAAAGCTATAAATGAAAGAGGGGACATTACAATTGATACCACAGAACTACAAAGGATCATAAGAAACTACTATGAAAAATTGTATGGCAACAAATCAGATAACCTAGAAGAAATGCATAAATTCCTAAAAACATACAGCGTCCCAAGACTGAATCATGAAAAAGTAGACAATCTGAACAAATCAATATGACTAAGGAGATTGTGGCAGTAATAAAAAATTTTCCAACAAGAAAAGCCCAAGATCAGATGGCTTCACTGGTGAATTCTACCAAACATTAAAGAAGAGTAATGCTGATCCTTCTCAAATTCTCCCAAAAAATTAAAGAAGGAACACTCGAAAACTCATTTAATAAGGATAGCATTACCCTGATACCAAAGCCAGGTAAAGATGCTATAAGAAAACTAGAGGCCAGCATCTCTGAAGAATATAAATGCAAAAATTTTCAACAAAATATTAGCAAGCAAAACTCAATAGCACATAAAAGGATCATACACTGTGATCAAGTGGGACTTATTCCTGGTATGCAAGGATGGTTCAACATATGTAAAGCAATAAATGTGATATATCACATAAATGGCGTGAAGGATAAAAATCATATGACTCAAAGATGCAGAAAAAACGGTTTGCCAAAATTCAACACCCTTTCATGACAAGAGCTCTCAACATATTTGAGAAGTTATAGAGGGAACATACCTCAACATAATAAAGACCATACATGACAGACCCATAGTTAACATTGTACTCAGTGGTGAAAAAGCTGAAAGTTTTTCTGCTCAGATCAGAAATAAGACAAGAGTGCTCACTCAAAAGTCCTATTTAACATAGTACTGGAAATTTTAGCCAGAATAATTAGGCAAGGAAAAGAAATAAAAGGCTTCCAATCAGAAAGGAAGAAGTAAAATTTTCTCTGTCTACAGACCACATTATTTTATATGGAAAAAACTCTAAAATCTTCACCAAAACAACCTGTTAGAACTAATCAGTGAATTCAGTAAAGTTTCAGTATACAAAATCAACATACAAAAATCAGTTGCATTTCTATACACTAACAATGAAATATCTGAAAGAGAAATAAAGAAAATCCCACTCACAATGACATCAAAACCAATAAAATGCTTAGGAGTAAATTTACGTGAGGTAATGGAATAATCTGTGCATTAAAAACTATAAGATATTGATGAAAGAAATTGAAGAAGACAGAAATGGAAGATATTCCATGTTCATAAATTGGAAGAATTAATATTGTTAAGATATGTATACTCCATAAAGCAATCTATATATTTACAAACCTAATATCAAAATTCCAGTGGCATTTTTCATAGAAATAGAAAAACAATTTTAAAATTTGAATGGAACCACAAAGGACCCCAAATAGCAATTCTGAGAAAGAAGAACAAAGCTCTAGGCATCACATTTTATGATTTCAAGTTATACTACAAAGCTATAGTAATCAAAACCGTAGGGGACTGCCATAAAAACAGACACATAGACCAATGGAATAGAATAGAAGGCCCAGAAATAAGCTCACACATATGTGGTTAACTAATAATTGAAAATCAAGCCAAGAATACCCTATGGGGAAAAGATAGCCAAATAAATAAATAATGTTGAGAAAATTGGGTATTCACATGTTGAAGAATGAATCTGGACCCCTATCTTACACCATTCACACACACACAAAAATAACTTGAAATGAATTGAAGATTTCAGCCTAAGACCTGAAATAATAAAACTTTTAGAAGAAAACTTACAGGAAAAACTCCTGGACATTGGTATTGGCAATAATATTTCAGATACCAAAAACTCAAACAACAAAAGCAAAATCAAGTAAGTGGGATTACATCATAATATGAAGTTTCTGCACAGCCATAGAAACAATCAGCACAATAAAGAGGCAATGGAATGGAGAAAATATTCACAAACCATGTATCAGATAAGAGGTTAATATCCAAAATATATGAAGAACTCATACAACTCAATGTCAAAAAAAATAATTTTATTGAAAATGGCAGAGGACCTGAATAGACATTTTTCCAAAGAAGGCATGCAAATGGCCAACAGGTACATGAAAAGACACTCAGCATCACTAATGACCAGAGAAATGCAAATCAAAACTGCATTAAGTATCACCTCACACCTGTGGGAATGGTGGTTACCAAAAAGACATAAGGTCACAGGTGCTGGCTAGGGCGAGGAATAAAGGGGACACCAGTGCTGTTGATAGGAATGTAAATTGGCACAGCCATTATGGAAAACAATACGGAAGTTCCTCTAAAATTAAAAATGGAACTAGCATGTGATCAAGTGTACTACTTCTGGGTATATATCTGAAGAAAATGAAATGACTATCTTGAAGAGATATCTACACCCCCATGTTCATTCCAACATTATTCATAGTTACCAAGACATTGGAAACAACCTAAGTGTTCTTTGGCAGATTAGATAAAGAAAATGTGGTATGTATACAGTGAAATAATATTCAGCCATAAAAAGAAGGAAATCCTGCCATTTGTAACAACATGGACAGACGTTGAGGGCATTATGCTAAGTGAAATAAGTCAGACCAAGAAAGTCAAATACTGTATAATCTCACTAACATTGGAATCTTAAAAAAAAAAAGCCAACCAAATTCGTAGGAATGGAGAGTAGAATGGTAGTTTCTGGGGGTTGGGAGGGGTGGGGGAAATGGACAGATATTGGTCAAAGGGTACAAACTTCTGATTATAAGATGAATGGGTTCTGGAGATCTAATATTTATTATAATTACTATAGTTAATAATACTGTATACCTGGAGGTTGCTAATCGATCTTACATATTCTTACTACAAACAATAAATTGTAATTATGTGAGGTGATGGTTGTGTTAACTAACTTTGTTGTTGTAGTTATTCATAATATGTATGTATGTATGCCAAATCATGTTGCATACCTTAAACTTACACAATGTCATAGGCCAATTATATCTCAATAAAACTGGGGAAAAATTTAAAGTTACATAAAAAGGAACATAGTACCACCAGTAGTTTTGTCAAAAGGATGAAATCCGAGCCTGATCATGGTTCTTGATCCAGCTGCAAATTTTCAGGAAATAACTGAGGATAGAGGAACAGGTTGAGTTACACTATGAGAATGCAGTTGGCAAGATCTACATTGTGGGAAGCTCTGCAGGTCAGTGACCCTTGTTTTCTTCAATGGATAAATTAGAAGGAAAGAAAGGAGAGGGCACATGTTGATTAGAAGAACTTAAGGATGTATCAAATTTTTTAAATATGAGCACCACCAAACTATAGAATTGGGATGGACACCTTGAGTGATAAAAATATTAAAGAAACACAAGGAAGTGAATATTGTAAAAGTCAGATAGCAGTTACTTTTAGAGGGAGGAAGGGAGTTGTGATTGGGTTGTGACATGAGGAAGGATATCTGAGGGCGATGGCAAACTTCTATTACTTGACCTGGGTGGTGGTTACAAGGATGCTTGCCTAATAATAATGCATTGAGATATGTATCTCTTCTGTGTGGCTTTTCTCTTCCTATGTTTTCCTTTATAATAAAAAGTTAAAGTATAAAATATCTTAAAGAATATAGCACGTATTGTCTTTTTTGTTATTTATGTTTTTTGCTAGATTATGTTTACTAAAGTTAGTCTAGTAATGTATTACTAGATTGTGTTTACTGAATTCTGAGAAATTCTGCCATACACTTGTTTTCTTTAAGTGCACACACACACACACACACACACACACACACTCAAAACCAAATAATTGAATGCTTAGGTTATACTGGAAGCCACCAGAAAATATCTGATTGCTTCAAGGAGGAGTTTTATTCTTATAATAACCCTTATTCTAAGCTAAGTACCTCTCCAGAAATTTTGACATTGATTACACACCAGGCCCCTGAGCATTCTTTCAGCCACACATGACCACCCCCTGCAGGCCTTTGCCCAGCTGGAGTTGGGTCATCCTCCCTCTAGCAGGGGGTCTCTTCTTGATCCCTATTAAACATCAAAAGGAGGTTAAATAACTTGCCACAAAGATTTTGTTTGGTTTGGCCAAGATCCATTTTAAGTGTTATAACTCTATAAAGCATGAGGATATAGGGAAGATATAGGGTCTGGGCCATCAGTATGAGACTATAGACAATGGTCAGGTTAGGCTGATTGCTAAAATGGCCCATCATTTACATTGTACAGAAAATGCCGAAAGCTTGAAGTACCCTTTTGTACCATTAATGTTAGTCATTGTGCATGAAAGAAGTATTTTATTCAGTGAACTTAGCAGATTTCTGAACTTCATAGGTCTAGAGTACCTTCAGCATATCACACTACTCAACTCCTGGGTGTGTTTGAGCTCAGTAATGCTTCCCAGCTTACTTTTTATTTATCCTCCAGAGGTTCACTGTTGTCATTCCTGTGATGGCTAATTTTATGTGTCAATTTGACATGGCTAAGGGATGCCCAGCTAACTGTTTCTGGATGTGTCTGTGAGGATGTTTCTGGAAGAGATCAGCATTTGAATTGGTAGATTGAGGAAAGAAGGTCACCCTCACCAGTGGGGTCATCATCCAATCTGTCAAGGGCCCAGATAGAATAAAATGCTAGAGGAAGAGTGAACTTACTCAATCTTTGAGCTGGGACATCCATCTTCCCCCGCCCTCATACTTCATTGTTCCTGATTATCTGGCCTTCAGACTTTGGACTGGGACTTACATCATTGAGCCTCTTGGTTCTCAGACCTTTGGGTTTCAACTGGGATTATGGTACCAACTTTCCTGGGTCTCTGGCTTGCAGACTACGCATCATGGACTCCTCAGCCTCCACAATTGCAGGAGCTAATCCTCATAATAAATGTCTCTCACTCTCCCTTTCTGTATATCCTATTGGTTCTGTTTCTCTGGAAAATCTTGACTAATATAATTCCTTCATCCCAGAAATGCAATGAATAAAATTAATAGTGAATTCTTGTTCCAGAGATTTGAGGATAGTCAATTTTTCAGTAAATATTTAACTATATTCTCTAGCAGCAAACAACTTGCAAACAGGGAAGATGGTCTAGCAGTTGTAACTCAAACAATGCATATGGTTATGTTTTTCTTTGAATTTTTTCTTTTTTAAAAATGTGTATACATTTTTCATTTTTAAAATAATATGAATCTATTACAGAAAAACTTGAAAAATGAAAAAATTTCCTGTATTCTCCTGTAAAACAATCATGGTTATAACTTTGTATATTTCTTTCTAGTCTATTTTGGTATGGATGTTTTTTTCATAGTTGTAATAAGAACGTGCATATATGTATGTTTTTTTCCTTTTAAATTTAGCCTTAATTATAATGTAATCATATACATATTTCCATGTTGTATTGTTATCACAACAGTAATTTTTTACTGCATTAATTTTTATCACTTGGCTCTATCATATTGTTTAACTGTTAATCTATTCTTAGTGTATTTCCCCTCACATTGGAGCAAATATATTTTTGTATAATGTATAGCATTATGCACAATGTGTTTTGGTTATTACTGCTCTGAATTTTTAAAGTAGATTATTAACAAATGTCAAAAATTTCAGTAGACTTCCATCTAATTTTTCTTTCAGCTCTGTCATCAAGTCTAACAAATCCAGTGATTGTAGGAGTAGGAGGCATATATTAATTTGCCAACTGTTAGTCTACCCAAGATCTTAATTATATATGACTTAATAAAGCCATATAAAACTTGAGCGAGGCAGTAATCTTGTTTACATCTAGATATTGGTCACAGAATAGTAGTTGTGGATGGTTTAGAAACTTCTGGTAGAAAATTAGGGTTCTTTATTTGAAGCCCAGGGAGATGTAAAGCAACATTTTGGAAGTGTGTAAATATGTGCATTCTTGGGAGATTGGTCTTCATTTTTACCATATGTTCAAAGGAATCCAATAACTAGTGATATGAGCACAGTGTTTGCTAGTTGAATAGAATACTATTTTTTTGTGAGTTTCTTTGTATATTTGTCATCTCTTTTTTCTGCCTTTCCCCTTCTCTCTCTTTCTTCATTCATTGTATTTAGTAATAGAACTCAGAAAAATATTCCCTTTCGTGAGCACTGAAAAGTTTATAGCAACTTAAATATTTTTGAAGAAACTGAACACGTGTAAAATTGTTAATTGAAAACTGCATCAGTCTGTGTTGATTTTGCTAAGTTTTCCTACTGAAGTCAGTAAGTTAGTGTTACCTTTATTTTGTTTGTTTGTTTTGAGAGAGAGAGAGAAAGAGAGTGCGTGTGCACATGCACACATGTGCATTGGGGGGTGGGGGTTGGGGAGGGACAGAGAGTGAGAGATAAAGAGAGAGAATCCCAAGCAGGCCACACTGTCAGCACAGAGCCCCACACCGGGCTGGAACACACAAACCATGAGATCATGATCTGAGCCAAAATTAAGAGTTGGACGCTTAAGTGACTAGCCACCCAGTTGTCTCAGTGTTACCTGTCTTTGCTAGAATTAAAAAAAAAAATAACCATAACATAACTCAGTCAGTAAAGCATCAGACTCTTGATTTCAGCTCAGGTCATGATCTCATGGTTTCGTGAGTTCGAGCCCCGAGTTGAGCTCTGTGCTGACAGCTCAGAGCCTGGAGCCTGCTTGGGATTCTGTGTCTCCTTCTCTCTTGTGCTCACTCTCTCTCTCTCTCTCTTTCTCTCTCAAAATAAAGTAATAAACTTAAAAAAATAAAAATAAAAAAGCATAACTAGGATGCTGATCATTAAATAAATTTATGCTATTAATATAGGTTATTATGTTTTGGGAAGTCCAAAATGAATTGAGTGTTGAAATGCAGTTATCTTTTTACTCAGTTATTTGGAAAGGTATGCTTTACTAACTTCATTAAAATTTGAGGCTTCCTAAGTTTTTGTACAACTAAAGCAAATAGGCATTCTATGCAAATAACCTTAAATAAAATTATTTTTAGGCGTTAAAAATTCTTCTTAATTAATTTTTTTATTCTTGACTTCTAACATGTTTCATTTTTAATTTGAGTATAGTTGACACACATGATACAATAGTTTTAGGTGTACAGCATAGCAGTTCAGCAAGTTTAGACGTTATGCTGTGTTCACCACAAGCACAGCTGCCATCTGTTCTGAAACATTGCTGTTACAATATCGTTGACTATATTCCTTATGCTGCACCCTTTATTACTATGACTTATTCATGACATAACTGGGAGCCTGTATCTCCTACTCCTCTTCACCCATTTTGCCCAACCCCCTTCCCCCTTCCCCTCTGGCAACCATCAGTTTTCTGTATTTATAGATCTGATTCTATTTTTTGTTGTTTGTTCATTTGTTGTTGTTGTTATTAGTTTTTTGATTCCACTTATGAGTGAAATAACATGGTATTAGTCTTTCTGACTTATTTCACTTAACATAATACCCTCTAGGTACATTCATTTTGTCTCAAATGGTAAGATCTCATCCTTTTTTTGTGGTTGCATAATATTCCTGTGTGTGTGTGTGTGTGTGTGTGTGTGTGTGTGTGTGTGTACCACATCTTCCTTATTCATTGTCAATAGACAGATACTTAGGTTGCTTCCATGAAGCTTTCCTTTTTTAAAAGATAACATCTTAGTTATTTTTGATTACCAAATGACATGAACAACTTCTCATTTTTAGGATAACAGAGTTTCTAATATGCAATTACTAGTTGTTTTTGACAAAGGACTAATCAGTATCTTATGTTTTTCTTAGGAATGGGCTGTTTCTGGGGAGCTGAGAGGAAATTCTGGACTATAAAAGGAGTATATTCAACTCAAGTTGGTTATGCTGGAGGCTACACTTCCAATCCTACTTATAAAGAAGTTTGTTCAGGTACGAAGAATTTTTTCCAACTTCTATTATAAGGAGCAAGAAAGGACTTGTCTCTTCTGGCAGGTGACAGGATCTTCAAACTGCAAATATGATTTTTCGTGTTTCCTCAGTCTTTTCTTTCCAATTTCTATAAATATGTTTTTTGGCCTCTCACTTTATATTTAAGAAGATAATAGATTTCTTATGGAATGTATTGTTTGGCTATTGTTGCATAATAATCACCATAAAAATTCTAAAGCAATCATTTATCAGCTTATGATTATGTGGGTCAGCAATTTTAGCTGGGCTAATCTTGGTGGTTCTTCTGCTGGTCTTGTCTGAATTCACTCATGTGACTCCAGTCAACTGGTGGGCTGCCTGGGGACTAATTGGTCTAGGATGGCTTCACTGATAGGTCTGCATTTGGTGCTGGCTGTTGTTTTTTGTTGGCTGGGGTAATGGGAATGATGGACCATGTCTTCAGCACATTCGCTCCGGGCAAATTCACATGGCGGGTACAGAGATTCCCAGGAACAGCAAGAGAGGATAAGCCCCATTCTGTTAGCACCTTTTAAGTGTCTGTTTATATCACATTTACTGTTTCCATTGGCCAAAGCAAGTCACATGTTCTAGCCTAGAGAAAATGTGGGAGGGATCCCCTAAAGGCAGGACTGCAATAGTCTATTACATGGGACAGACATATCACACACCATAATTGTTTGTCTGTGGGTAAGACATTAAAATTTAGGCTCTAATGAAGGGATAGCAAACTGGCTTATAAGCTGCCTACTGCCAGTTTGTGTAAATAAAGTCTTATAGAAATACAGCCACACCCATTTATTTATATATTATGTGTCAGTGTTTTCATGGCACAATGGCAGACTTGAGTGGCTATGACAGAGATGGTATGGCGAAAAGCCTAAAATATTTATGATCTAGCCCTTGTCAGAAAACTATTTGGCTACCAGGATAGGCAGATGCCCCATGGCAAATTCTAGCTCAAGTACCAGGTAACCATTCTGGATTTGGTTTTTGTTCTGGCCTTCAAGGATTTCCTTTACTTCTCTGCCAGCTCAGTTAGCGTTTATTTATTTATTTTGAGGGTGTGGGGCAGGGTGGGGGGAGCAGAGAGAGAGGGAGAGAATCTCATGCAGGCTTTGCACTGTCAGCACAGAGCTGGATACAGGGCTTGAACTCATGAACTGTGAGGTCATGACCTGAGCTGAAATCAAGAGTCAGACACTTAGCCAATGGAGCCACCCAGGAGCCCTATCAGGTAGCATTTAAAGCATAGGTTTTTCTTTTAAACACTTTTTCTCATTTTTCAAAAAAAATGGTATATGTTTAAGGAGTATGACATAATGTTTTGCTATACATAGTGAAATGATTACTAATAGTCAAGCTAATTAACATTAGCTTAACTAATGTTCATCTCATTATCATCTCCTCATCCTTCTCATTGTCATCTCCATCATCCTAACATTATTATTCCACATACTTTTCTTTTTGTAGCAAGAGTGCCTGTGATCTACTCTCTTACCAAATTTCAAGTGAACGATACAGTATTATTAACTACCATCACCATGCTGTACATTAGATCTCTAGAACGAATTCATCCTACATAAGAGAAAGTTTGTACCCTTCAACCAACATTTCCCTGTTTCCTTCTACTCTTGTCCTGCTAACCACCTTTTTATTCTCTGCTTCTATGAATTTTTTTTTTTATTTAGATTCTACATACAAGTGAGAACATGCAGTATACATTTTTTTCTGTGTCTGGATTAATTTCACCTAGCATAGTTTCTTTCAGTTTCATCCATGTTGTTGCAAATGGCAGAATTTCCTTCTTGTGTAAGGCTGAATAATATTCTGTTGTCTATATGCCATGATATCTTTATCCATTCTTCTGCTGATGGACACTTAGATTGTTTCCAAACTGTGGCTATCGTGAATGATGCTGAGGTGAACGTGGGGAATAGCTCTCTTTGAGTTCCTGATTTCATTTCACTAGGATATACAGCCAAAAGAGAGATGGCTAGATCATTTGATAGTTTTATCTTTAATTTTTTGAGGAACATCCACACTGTAAAACACATTTTTTTGAAAAGAATATTTCATTCAATATTTTAAGAGTTCTTGATAGGGAACATTTATTATCTAGATGTGTAGTATAGATAATATTGATAAAAAATGGATTTTAAAAATACATAAATAGTTTTATCTTTTAAAAATAAAGGGTTGAATTTGTATAATTTGGGGAGGGCCCTCTCAACTCTCCAAGGGTACCGTGGATGCAGGTCAGGGAGGAGTTGGAGTACGGGAGTTTGTTCAACAATGAGCATGTTGGTTTGTTTGCTACAATATTAATTCTGATTTGGAAATGAAATTTGAGCTGTGCAATATTGAAAATATCATGAAAACATGCATTTTCTTGCTTTACTTGCCTTTACAGAAGAATTGAAATATATTCATTAGTGTTGAGAATGTGGAAGATCGAACCAATACTTTCATGGTTCATCCAGTTTTTTTCCTTGCATCTGTTTCAAAATTAAACAAATGCTTATGCAGAGCTATAAATAGATTCAGACGAACCCTGGAGACTGCCCAGGTGTATCCTCTTAAGTCTCAGGAATGGAAATGAAGAGATTCCTTCCCATGATTGCAGACATGACTTAATAACCTAAGAGAAAAGGTTGCTAAGAAAACCTCCAAATATCTACTGCTTATGCTATTATTCTCCACCAGCAAAATGTTAATAATCAATTAGAATACTGTGGTTGCTTGTTTGCTCAGACTTGGTCCCATTCAACTCTTTATGTTAATAAGAAAAGTATTCTAATTGCCCTTTGTTGAACTCCTACTATGTGCCACTGTAATAAGCACTTTTTGTATTTTTCCTTTCATCTAATCTTCCAAAGAATTCCATGAAATGTCTCAGTTTCTGTCTGTTACAGAAGGAGTGTTAAGGCTCAGAGAGGAAAAGTAACTTTCCCAAGGCCATGTATAGCAGGAATTCCAAGCTCATCAGCTCTCAGCTCTAAGTTTGTGCCACTGACCAAGGTGTCAGTCACCCACTTGTCATATCCCAGTGATTCTCCATTCATTCATTCATACTTTCCTCCACCAAGTCACACAGTCTCGTCATGTCAACCCTTCTGCTATACTTTTGAAAAATTGGTGTGCTTTTTAATGATTACAGTAAAGAAAATACCAAGCAAAAATTTTTTTTTGTCTTTCTGATGTTTAGAATGACAAAGAACAAAACTCTTTTAAGATACAGTTCATGCAAACAGCTGGTATCTTAGAGTCTTATACAGAAGCCACAGAGGTTGGTAAAGAACTCTATTTGATATGAACACTACCTGCTAAGTTAGTGGTGGCATTGGGAAACATGGTTGTCATGGAAACTTGTTCCTGATTGGGAAAAGATGGTTATGGGGTCTTATCCAGACACAGAAAGAGATGATTTCTTTCCTTGGGCTTTTTTTTTTTCGTCCTGATCATGAAAGGAAAAACAAAAAGAGAGAAACTGTGATAGAAAGGACCCTCTGGCACAGAAGTAGTAGAGCCTTCAGATCCCTGGAAATAGCAGGGAAGGAGAACAAACAAGGTCCTCAGCTAGAGTAATTATGGCAACCAGCTAATTAAAGATTTTTCACTGAGGAGAGGATGGGGGAGACAGAAAGCAGGTTATACCGGCAGGGCTTCCCTGCTGAAGCCTTGGGTCCTCAAAGCCTTATTGAAGGAGTCAGCCCTGGAGGGGTCTGACTTGCAAGGAAGAAAAACCAAGGCTCCACTAAGATGCATAATAATTGCTGAGGTTTCATATGAGAGAAACACTAGTCTGTGCTCCAATATTTGGATTTATTTCAAAATGGCTTACTCTTGTGTTTGTAATTAAGTTTGTAAAATTTTGGTCACAACAAAAAGTATTTTGTAAACATATTCATTCATTCATTCATTCATTCATTCATTCATTCATTCAAGATATGAAGCCTAAGGACCTGGACTGTCTGCCAAATTCCTTCTCTCATATAGCAAGTACACTTGAGCCTAAGATACCATTTGGTTTCTTGGGGCAGGTGCTAGAATTAGAGGGGTAGCACTTGGAGTGGGGGTGGGAGGCAATTTTCAAAATCCAAAAGAGGTAGAGCTAGCCATTGTAGCTCTATCACTTCCCCTCCCCCCAGCCCAACATATGACTAATGGCAGAGCTTCCACATCACTGTCTTGGCACACAGATTGGTGATCACAAGCCATGAAACCAGAAACATTGGCTGAAGTTTGTCATGACCACATGCTGGTGGGTAGGCACTGCCTCAGGGGATGAGTGAACAAGCTAGGGTGTGTGTGAGTGTAAAAGCTGGTGTGTATCCAGGTAGGATGCATATTAATGTTGGAATCGTATTTCTTTGAAGCTATTGATGCCCCTGTGATTCTGAAACCCGAGCTTTAGGCACATAGAAAAGCTGTATGACTTCTAGTAACAACCAGGAAAAGAGGTGATCCCATGGTGACACGTGAATAGAGTTGACTCTGACCTGTCAGTAGAACATTCATTGATGGCTCACTAATAGGTATGTTACATACCGGGTGATCTGTGTGATACTTGAGCCTGACATCTATACAAGATACAAGGGACAGCAATTCCTCAAGGCAATAAAGTTGCCCTTTGGGAATAAAGTATAAAATAAGCCTGCAATGCCTCAGAGTGGAGGCAGGAAGTCACTTAGAAGAGAGCTTGACTTCCTGGTCTGTAGGACCTCTAAGTAACCCAATGGAATGCTCTGCCCTATGTAAAAAGGATAAAAAAGAGGGCCTCTGCAGGGAGGCTGTTCAGCCAGGCCAGCCTGGGAAAGGGGAAGTCTGGCAGGCACCCTCCAGGTTGTTCTGTAAGGTTTGGCTGCTGGACAGACTCCCAGAGCCTGATACCTGAGGCTTTTAAGTTTTATCAGTAACTCCTCTTATTCTGATCCACACTCTGTAGAAACTTCTCATCTTTTGTCCTCCTGTGGAGATTATTTACAGAAAGAAAATGCAATGAGACCAGGTTGGTCAGCCAGACTGTCCTAATTCTCATTTCAAATTCAATTAAATGCCATTCTAAGATGTATATCTCAGTTTATTGTGAGTTTAGTCTACACAGGTCATTCTCTCCATATCACATTAACCTTGGGTTAAATTAAATGATAAAAATGGAATTTTTGCCTTCAAAAGCTGAGGGAAGGCAAACCACAGTGATTTTCCAAAGGCTGTGACTGCCTCCTTGCATTTCCTTGGAGATTCCTGCCCCTCCCATGTGTCCATCATTTCAATTAAACCTGTTTTAAAAGTGACCTTTCTCCTGGAGCAGGTACTTAAACTTCCCTTCCTTGGATTCATCAATTAGCACTGAACCCAGAGCCACAGGCTAAGAAACTTGCATCTCCTATAGCTGTTCCAGGACTGAATTCTGAGCCCTTGGAGAGCTGCCCACCACCAGCTCCTGCACTGGGAACCCCAGTCATAGCTTGGATATGAGGTGGCATTGTTCATGGCTGCTGCTCAGCCACTATTTCTTGTGGTGTTTCAGATCTGTTTCTAATAGTGTGCTGAGAAGTAATCTAAGTCCTAGTGGCCATCATTCTAATCCTAAAATGACTTCCAAGGAGTTACTCATTCATTTGGTGTTCCTTAAAAGCTCAGTATATGCCTAGTACTAGAGAACCCCTAGAAACCTAGAATGGCATAACCACGAGGAGCCTAGATTTCATGTAGCCTTTCTTGAATGAATTAAATAGTACCTGTCTTCCAGAATTCTTTCTCTGATGTCAAATGGAGGCTTGATCTTTCACATTTGTTTTAAAGTGTTGTGCTGACCCTGGATTTCTCTTTACACACACATGCATGTGTGTGTGTGTGTGCGCACACACACACGCACACACACACACACACCAACTCCCCCAAACATTTGTTATGCAAACCGACTGATTAACTGGCATGCTGTTGCTTTACTACATTGATTTTAGAAGTAATTGAGCTATTCAGATTTCTGAATACCCTGATAGAGAATTATTCTTACATTTCATAATAATGACTACACAGATGAAAATATGAAAAGACATTCTGCAATGGGTAAGCATTCTGGGTTAATTTCAGTGCATTAGCCTAATACACAAATAACCCCATTTCTGGCTAGAAAACCCAGGATGTTCATTCACTGGGTAATATCTTTTCGTATTTTGCTTACAGATGTTCAGAACAATTCCATGTTTATTAGTCTATTCAAAAGCTTTTAGAAATCTGCACAGCCAAGTAGCACCAAAACCAGAAGCATGAAAGGGGCTGCATAACTTTTTCTCAGAAGTGACATTTACACAATCACCACTCAGAAGCCGAGGCCCAGATACTTTCTTTCAGTGGAACACTCCAGTGGATTTTCAGGCATCATGTCCAAATGCAGTCCTGAGCCGGAGCCTAGTCTGGGAGGAACAGAGTGTGGGAGTCCTCATTTTACCTTCCAGTGGTGTCGGTGTTCAGGCAGTTTTGCTTCCTGGACTGTTTCCTCTCTTGTAAAATGGAGGCAGTGCTATTTTAGGAAGCCAGTATTGTTGTGGCGAGGTTCTTATTTGAAATTAAAATTATTTCAAATTGGAAATGTTCTAGAAAACTGAGGATAACATATGCTTTCTACCACTCTAGCTCTTGGGCATTACACATCAAAGTGAAGGGGCGCCAGAGTGGCTCAGTTGATTAAATATCTGACTTCGGCTCAGGTCATGATCTCATGGTTCGTGGGTTTGAGCCACGTGTCGGGCTCTGTGTTGACAGCTCAGAGCCTGGAGGCTGCTTCAGATTCTGTGTCTCCCTCTTTCTCTGCCCCTCCCCCCCCCAAAATAAGTGAAAACATTAAAAAAATCCAAGTGAAGGATTATGAAGCATCGCTTGATAGTGGACTGGGGTCCGCCCACAGAATGTGCACACAACATAACAATGGAAGCCGTTTGTTCCTTTTCCTCCTCTGTGTTCGTTGTAGGTCATAGCCACCCCCTCTCCAAATGCAGATGCTTATATCCTTGAGCTGGAGAGCTCTAACAAAGCATTGAATAATTTCCTCATTAATATAAAGCAACTCAGTATACTTTTTTTAGTTTGACTTAATTTCTGAAGTGTTTGGGTGGATGTACATGTCTATGTATCTTGCATGAGATTAATGATCCCATTTTTCTTTGAAGTAGTGATGAGTTCTGTTATTAGCAGATTTTACCAAGCAATGTAAAACTCTTTCTAAATTCCTTGCAGACTACATTAAATCTCTTTTTAGTGTGTAGTAAGTCTTATTGTACTCATTTCAATGTCAGTCAAGGTAAATTACTAAGTTATTGGCATATCCCTAAAAATTCAAGAATTCCGGTGTTCAGTTCTTGCTATAAGCGATTTGATCACTTTTTGTTCCTCAGATGTCAGACATAAAATTGACCTTGAACTTGTAACAGGCAGGATGAAGATGCTTGTCTGTCTCAAACCACCTGGCAGAAACCAAGCCCCGAGGTCAGGGGTCCTGTGACTCAGAGTTATAATTCCTGGGACCAAATATAGCCCCTCCATCCAACCCATCCACAGAGCTGTTCAAGACAGATTAGTTCGGTGAATGGACCCACTGCCTGAACGGACAAAGTATAGGTCATGAGAAAACTACCGTTTTTATTTATTTTCTAAGCCTCGATCACTAGAAAAGACAAACGTGGCTTCTTGACAAGAAGGGCTACCCCTCTGAAATGCTGACATCAGTTCTGAGGCATAGGTCATGGGGGGCATTTCAGGCCTGTAAGAGACCATCTTCTAGTCCTGTGGCTTTCAAAGTGGGTGACCGTAGAACACTTGGGCTCCAGGAAGGTGCTTCAGGGGTTCCACCAATAATGAAGAATTTTCTAACTAAATAACAACGACTTAAGCTGCTCAGAGAACTCATTCACCCTTTTAGTTATATTATATGTTGCAGTCTTGACTAATGTTTTATTGCTTTAAAAAGTTTTTGAGAATTTTTGAAAACCACTGAGACTACTTTGTCAGATAAGGAAACTGAGGCCGAGAAAAAATGATTGGGGAGATAGATTTGAGAAGGGTTGAAATTTGTCTTGCCAGGTCACTGTGTTGCTGGAATCCTAAAAGGAAGTTGAAATCTGTGTCCATTATGTTTTTTTCAAGTGAGAATGGGGATCAAGGATTCAGAATGGAGGCAGCTTTTCAGTTTGAAATGTTGAGATTTCAAGATATCAGTATTTTGTCAACTAGATCCTGGTTATCTTTTTAGTTAGGCTGGAATTCTTTTTCTTTTTTTTTTCTAAAAACTGAGTACTGGGATTTTCTAGTAGACCATTCTAATGTCTGCTAGATGTGCTAAGTGCTGACTGCTACAGCCAGGAGCAGAGCTGAGGGTGTGACAGTGGAGCCTGCAGGAGCCTCTTTTGTTAACCACTGCGTTGGTACCTTGTTTCCCCTAGACTTACAAATGAGAAAAGAAATCATTCAACAAGAGGACATTGTGGACTCACTCTCTTTCCAAGCTTCTACAAATTTGGTTTCCAGCCTGGGCTGTGGACCTGCAGGGTCTGCAGCGTTAGGACACAGAATCTGCAAATTGATTTGTCCACTGAGCGTGGCCTCATGATCTGAATAATCACCTCGCTCATGTCTACTTCCACTTTTCAATCTGTAAGGGAGCTGACACTGTGATAAATAAAATCTACATTCATCCAGCATTACTGACCTCAGAACAGCGCTTTGTCATCAGAGATGCTCTTCATCCCTGGATTCTAAAATAAGAGCAACTATCCTGGGAGCTCTCATGCAGAATCTTGACCAAATCACTTGGTCTCTCATGCTGATATGGGATCACCATGCTAAAGGGTTGTCCTAAGTTCCCAATGTGAAATGAAATACACACAGGTACACTTTGCTAGAGACATTTTGAGCTTGACAGAATACTTCAATCCAGCATTAGACATCACAGAAGATAGGTATTTTCTATAGATCAAAGGATTGCTAGCTGCAAACACCAACAGATGAGGCAACACAAGACCTCTGTCCTCACATGGTCAAGGAAGTGTTGGTGCCTTTCCTTCATGTTGGATTTATTGGCCAAAGATCCCGGTTGTGTCAGTGTCTATTCTTTGTCATTTAAGGGAAGGGGTAGTGAATACATTTTGATGGTTTATGGATCCTCTGAAGACTAGAGCATGTTCCATATATTCTTTGTATGACCTTGGTATTTTCATGTTCTCTAGCTTATTTCGCTGTTCAATCCATCTTTCCCCTTGAGCAGCTTAAACCACTGCTGGGAACAGGTGTGGTGGTCAAAGGTCAACAGACCGACAGACTTTAAGTAGTTAAATGTGTCAGTATTTCAGCATATCTGATAGTAAAATTCTCATAGGCTCTTCACATGGAAAATAAATTAAATGAAAAGGAACAATAATAAAAACATTCTTTACATTCACCCAGCAGTAGAAATAGGTTCTTCTTTCATTGTTTCAGGATTATATTCTCAAAGATTTAGGAGGGAGATTAAGAGGAATTTGCCATAGCAAGCAGTTCTTAAAACATAATTGCAAAAGCAATTGATGAATGTGCCTACACTGATATTTTCAAATCACATAAAATGGAGCCATAATGTAATATGAGAAAATAACCTTATAGGGGGTTGAGCTTCTCTAGGAATTTTATGTGATTCTCTGGGTCTTAATCACTTCATAATTATGGACAATTTTTAGAGCCTTCGAATGGGCTTTCTTTCTTTTTTTTTTCCTAAGTTACATTAAAAATAAATATCTGGGTCAATTACTGCCCCATCTGCCAGTTACAATTTAAACAAGAGGGACCCATATGAAAACACGGTCACCCATCCTGTGAGCTACTGGTCTAGTAGGAACAGAGCAGCTTCAGAAGAGGTCACTGCTGTTTTGCCACGCGGACACCTCTGATTCGCCCAGGCCTCATCGGCATGTGACTTAGCTACAAACCACTGAGTCCCTTCAGCTGTGAGCTAGGCTTTGCTTAATAAATCCTGGCCTCTGATGGTAGTATTGCAATTTATCAGGGAGCACTGAGGGACCAAAGTGATCTCAGCGCCTTTACTCTTTGCAAATGGGAGCTAGTGTGGTTTCTGTGTGGCGGAAGCTTTATCAGGAGGACTGCTTACCCACAGTGGGGCGGAACCCTGTTATGTGTTGCTGTCCCCTTCCTCTTCTTTTCAGTGATTTCCTCTTCCCCTCCTCCTCCCCTTCCCTTTCTTTCTCCTTCTTTCCTCCAGTTAAGGATACCTTGCCTTTATACTCCAGTACTATTATTATCACAATAGTCCTAAAAACAATCACAACAAGTAGTGACTTACACAGTGCCCATCTTAGGTTTAGAACTGTTTGCAACTTAATATTGTCCACAGGTGTTCTAGTAGCTCATATTAATCACTAAATTTATAAAATCTACAAAACATTTTCCTGGGATGATCTTTGTCATGGGCCTATGAAACAGTTGCATTGTCAGTCCCACTTACAACAATGCCAAGCACTCAGAAACAGTGAGTTGCTCAGTGTGACACCTGATAATTAGAGGTACCCACAGGCTCTTCTGATAGCATTTCTTTTGAAAAGGAAACAGAGGTTGTATTTCAGACTGTCTCCTTCTAAGCTTTTTCTTTATCCATTTCCAATAAATGCTTTGTCACATGTCCTTCTTGAGCATTTTACGATACTTTGAAAGAAATTAAGCTTGTGAAGTTGTTGTAGGAATAAACTAGAATTTTGAAAATGGTTTGTAAAAAGTGTCTGGGACTTTAGGTGAACCTGATCTATAGAAACATAGATTTTTTATTGAAATACAATTAACGAAGTTCTATTAGTTTCAGGTGTACAACATAGGGATCCGACAATTCTATACATTACTCAGTGTTCACCATGGTAAGTGTAGTCACTATGCAATGTAATTATAATATTATTGGCTATATTCCCTATGCTGTACTTTTCATCTCCATGACTTAATCTGTTTTATAATGGGAAGTCTATACATCTTAATTCCATCCCCCTACCCATTTCTCCTCTGGTAACCACCAGTTTGTTCTCTGTATTTAAGAGTCTTTTTTTTTTCAAATTTTCTTTTTAAGTTGGATAGATCTTAAAGGTCATCTGTTCCAGTGAGTTTTGAAGCTTCTAATAAGCATTAGAGTATTTTCTCCAGATAAAAAATTTGCACAGGTGTCTAATATTAAAACCGTGTCCAAGATACTCTGAATGAAAGAGGGGGCTTCCCCCTACAGAATCCTCATTCTTTAGACCAAGGAGGTGCATCTCTGGAACGAAGTCTAGAAGCAGTTGAGGATCAGGGACAACTTCACTCTGGGCTGGAACACATGGAGGAGGAGGAGACCTCCCTCACCTCGTTAAATCCTCAGGCCTGCTTTAAGCCTGCACACTGGAAGTTATGAAAATCCCCAGGATTTTGAGGGAGTCCATCCAGAGAAAAGTGCTGGAAGGCATGAGAAGGGGGCCTTTCCATTCTCCAGAGTCTCAGAGCTATATCTGGGCACCTAGCTGTATCTAGGTTCTGAAAGCATAGATGTTTTTACATGAGTTTCAGGTCGCAAAGCAGAAGGGCCCAGAGCATCCAGTTTCTTCCAAACCACTTGTGTTCCTTTCGTCTTCAGTTTCAGTTCTGGCTCCTTGAACATGTTTATTTGAAAGCGCTCCCTCCCCTCCTTAGTTTTGGAGATGAGGAACTGTTAGCTACCTTAACACCCATGCCCCTGTCAGCAGACCTGCTTTGCTCATGAAGGGTGGGTTGACAAAAAGTCATAGGTGCCTGAACTTGCGTATCTTTGTACACAAGAAAAAAAAAATCTGTCACCTTGTTTAAGGCTTGTTAGGTTGTGTTTGATAGTTTGAAAATGCTCCAGGGAAAACCATCTGTCTACTTTTGAGAGTCAGGTTGTAAAATGGCTAAGCCACATACTGGGGATGGGGGGGCGGTGGCATCAGGAAGAAGCCATCTTTTTTTGGATCTTCAACAACGTTTTTAAATTAATACATTTTTTTTAGGGCAGTTTTAACCTCACAACAAAATTAAGAGTAAGGTACAGATTTCCCATATATCCCCTGTTCCCCCTCCCCAATATGCTTCCCCCCTCACCACCACATAGACTCTCCTACTATCAACATTCCCCTTTAGAGTGGTACATTTGTTACAAGTGATGGACCTACTTTGACACACAATTATCACCCAAAGCTCACAGTTTACATTAGCGTTCACTCTTGGTGTGCATTCTACAGGTTTGGGCAAATGTATAATGACAGGTATCCACCATTATAGTATCATACAGAGTAGTTACACTGCCCTAAAACTCCTGTGCTCTGCCTATTCAACTCTTCCTCCCACCCCCACCCCGGCAACCACTGATCTTTTTACTGTCTCTATAGTTTTGCCTTTTCCAGAATGTCCCATAATTAGAATAACACAGTAGATAGCCTTTTCAGATTGGCTTCTTTCACTTAATGATACACATTTAAGTTTTTTCCCGTCTTTCCATGGCTTGACAGCTCATTTCTTTTTGGTGCTGAATAATATTCTGTTCTCTGGATGCACCACATTTATAAAGCCGTTCATCTCTTGAAGGGCATTGTGGTTGCTTCCAGGTCTTGGCAATGATGCATAAAGCTGCTATAAACGTAGGAAGCTGGTTTTTTAACCACACGGCACAGGGATTAACTCTGGGGTGAGGGCATCCTGGAAGGCTGGACTGAAGGGACACTCTGCCAGAGAGGATTGCTATTAGATAACTTTAGGCACTTGGGGGCTTTATCCACCAGAAACACACCTTTTGTTAAATTCTCTACTTGAATTTGTGTGTGTGTGTGTGTACCACATAGGTAGCAAGAATTTGGACATTGTGCCTGTGTCTGGGTGGCTGGTGGTTACAAGATCTCAGAGGAAGTAGCTTTCCTCTCTCCTCAGAGGAAAATTCAGATAGTCCTGTTTTCATGCTGCACTTTTGATGGGCCCAGTGTCTTTCTCTGTTCACCTGTACATTGAGGATGTTGTTCCATGAAGTTCCACCTCTATGGGGGTGGTTCCTATTAGAGTCTTCATCTGGGGGAGGTCCCTAGGCCTCACCTCCTGCCCTCCTTCCCCCACCCCAGGTAGCTACCAAAGTAGGTTCAGAAGAAACTCCCAAGTGCTTTTGAACTTGTGCCCCTTCTGGGATTCTTATTTCACCTTGTTTTTAGCTCCTACATGCTTCTTTCTTTCATAGCAGCTTTGTGAAGAGTTTTTAGTATTTTATTGTTAAATGTAACATTTTTTTCATATATGTTTTAAATATGGATTTTACCCAAAGTTTTAGTTTTACCAAATAGGGAGGTTGCATAAGATGTTCATCTGCTGTATTCTTGGCCAGGGCATTCTGAGGACTGGTTAGTGGTCAGAGACAAATGGGGGTTGTTGGAAGTGGGAACACCATTGCTTGTTGGTGTGGCTAGGCACCTGTCTGAACAGATGGAAGGAGTGACCTGGAAGGGTCCTTGGGCAGCCTGGAGGTAAAGAGGGAGATGATAGGCCTTTTCCAGCTATAAGCAGAAACAGTGTCCTTAAATATGGAATACCTTAACATCGGTGGAATTGAGCTTAGGGGTGTTGGGCATCTGGCCCACTTAGAGAGTGCATCAGGCAACTGAGGTCCTCCATCAGCCCATGTATTCTATTCAGTATGTGTCCAAGAGCCTTTTTCATTTATTTTAAATTGTTGTACCCCTATGACCTTCCATTTGAGTATAGTCAAAGGAACCTATAAAAATGGTCGGAACAAGGTTCATAATCATTCAGATGGTAAAGTACATACCTCATGGTGAAACCAGGTCCTTAGGGACTCATGTCATTCTCAAGTCTGTAGTAATGTTTCTCTCTCTTCCCTCCTGTCACGGGATACATAAGTCATGTTCCCTTTTCTTTCCCTTCCTATATGTATCGAGTCTCCACTAGCTGAACAGCATTCTTCTGGGCATCTGAGAAAGTTAGTAAAGAGTATATTGAATATTCTTCTCTAGGAATATATACCGTGGTAGGGGATATAGGACTCAAGGTAAGTGATCTGGGTATATGCTGAGGAGAGAAGCCAGGTGTGGTGTTTTCCATTTTCCTGGATCTTATCTTCCACATCCCTGACTTTGTCTTTGCAGATTGTGACAGCTGCTCTCCCGGGCTTTTCCCTTTAGATTTGTAGCTTTGGTCTGCTCATCAGTGTTCTGGGCATTGGTTCCTTTAGGTTCTGCCTGCCTCACCCCAGAGGCCCTCATGACAGGTGGTTGCTAGTGGTCCTGCTGTGATGTATGCCCTCAGAAAACCTCGACACAGAAACTCCAGAAAAGGGGCCTGGCCCTGTTGCCCTGAGATTCGATAACCTACAGACATTCCATAAAAGAAAATACAACCTAGTTATTTAGGTCGGTTTCCAAATGTGGATTGGAAGCAAACACCGCCGAGACGAAACAGACACAACAACTATAAGATCTGTCAGAACGAATGGTGAGTAGATAGGAGAAATCAGTGGCTGTGTGTAGGTGAGCCGCTGATGAATGAGGCTCACCCTGTAATTTAGACCAGTTGCAGCAGAATGAAAGCGCCACTTCTAGATGAGGAGTCACACATGACAAGCAAGCAAAAGCGATTTAACACCACCATGCCTGGCTAGTTGTATGGGGCACAGAGTTCAGTTTAGTAATGCAAGTGCAGCAAAAAAGCCACAGGTAGCCCAGGGTATCAGTGGAACAGAGAAGGAGCAAAGTTTCCACAGGTGTGTGTGTGTGTGTGTGTGTGTGTGTGTGAAGGAGAGAGAGAAACAGAATGTGTGTGTGTGTGTGAGAGAGTGTGAATGTGTGTGTGTGTGAAAGAGAGAGAGAATGAATGTGTGTGTGTGTGTGTGTGTGTGTGAGAGAGAGAGAGAATGAATGTGTATGTGTGTGTGTGTATGTGTGAGAGAGAATGAATGTGTGTGTATGTGCGTGTGTGTGTGAAGGATATAGAGAGAATGAATGTGTATGTGTGTGTGTGTGTGTGTGTGTGTGAAAGAGAGAGAATGAATGTGTATGTGTGTGTGAGAGAGAGGAGAGAATATGTGCGTGTGTGTGAATGATAGAATGAATGTGTGTGTGTGTGTGTATGTGTGAGAGAGAATGAATGTGTGTGTATGAGAGAGAGAGAGAATGAATGTGTATGTGTGTGTGAGAGAGAGAGGAGAGAATGTGTGTGTGTGTGTAAGTGAGAGAGAGAGAATATGAATGTGTGTGTGAGAGACAGAGGAGAGAATGAATGTGTGTGTATGTGTGTGAAAGAAAGAGATTGAGTGTATGTGTGTGTGTGTGAAGGAGAGAAACAGAATGTGTGTGTGTGAGAGAGAGTGTGAATGTGTGTGTGTGTGAAAGAGAGAATGAATGTGTGTGTGTGTGTGTGTGAGAGAGAGAGAGAATATGTGTGTAGGTGTGTGAATGATAGAATGAATGTGTGTGTGTGTGTGTATGTGTGAGAGAGAGAATGAATGTGTGTGCGTATGAGAGACAGGAGAGAATGAATGTGTGTGTATGTGCGTGTGTGTGTGTGAAGGATATAGAGAGAATGAATGTGTATGTGTGTGTGAGAGAGAGAGAGAATGAATGTGTGTGTGTGAAAGAGAGAGAATGAATGTGTATGTGTGTGTGAGAGAGAGAGGAGAGAATGTGTGTGTGTTTAAGTGAGAGAGAGAGAGAGAGAATATGAATGTGTGTGTGAGAGACAGAGGAGAGAATGAATGTGTGTGTGTGTGTGTGTGTGTGTGTGAAAGAAAGAGATTGAGTGTGTGTGTGTGTGTGTGTGTGTGTATGTGAGAGAGAGAGAGAGAAAAAAAATGCGTCACAACAGCACATGCACATGAGCAGGGCAGCCCATGCTGTCAGGAAGCACAGATGGACTGGTCACATGGCCTGGAGGTAGGGCAGCAGATGGATGATTGATTGCGTAAAGTGGACACCCACAGACTACAGCGCCTGCTAGGAAATCCAAGGACGGATCAGGTTGACCCAGTAACAACAACATACCTGGGCAGAGATAGAACCAGGGTGCCCATGATCTGAGAGGGAAGTGTACAGTAATTTACACTGATGGGGAGAGAAACAAATGAAATTCATTAAGGGAATAAAGGAAGTCCTAACATCTGTATATGAGTGTTTCAAAATGATTTTTTGTCTCTTCATAAGAGGACTCATTGTCTTTCATTCATCTTTAGAAGACTTCACATTATGATATTGCTTCTGAGTACTGTAGTCATATGACATTCAGTTCTGGAGGAGGAACTAACATTTAGGTATTTCACATATATATTTGAAATAAATTTCCTTGGTGCTGAATTTTACTCTAAAAATAAAGTGCAAAATAATAGCTTTCTTGAAAATAATGTTTGGTTTTTAAAATACACCATAAAATGCAAGATGAAGCCTTCATTTAAAGCCAAATAGTGTTAAACTAAAACAAAAATCATTGTGTCTGTCATATTTGAGTCATTTTAATAATGTACCACAAAACCTGTAGTCTGTGCTGATAGTACTGATAACGTCTCTCTTAATTTGATGAAAAAAAAGTGAATTGGCATGTTTTTAAGTGGCCTCACACTCAATAATACATTTGGTATATACATACATTCATGTTAGGAGTTCTCTTTTGAAAAGTTTTCTAAAATTTAGTACCTATTCTGTGAAAGAACCTGTGTGAAGTGTCAGATACAGTGGTAGGCAGGGCAGATTTCTTTTCATTTTCATGAAGGTTTGCATCCATTAGGTTTTTTGTGTTTTTTTTTCTCTTTAGGCTTAGAGAAACATGAGCAGGAAGTACAAAGAGCTCTTGTGTCATTATCCCTGACCCCAGTCCCACACATAGATTTTTGCCTTTTATTAACACCTTGCGTTGTGTGATACATTTGTTATACTTGATGAGTTAATATTGATACATTATTTTCTGCTGAATCCATAAATTTGCATTAAGGTTCATTCTTTGTGTTGTACCTTCTATGGGTTTGGACAAATGTATACTGACGTGTAGCCACCATTATGGTATCATACAGAAGAATTTCACTTAAAAATTCCCTGTGCTCCACCTCTTTATCCCTTCCTTTCTGCCTCTGAATCCCAGGCAACCACTGACTTCTTACTGTTTGTATTTTTACCTTTTCCAGAATATACTTGGGAGTATATGCTACACAGCCTTTTCAGACTGGTGTTTCACTTAGCGATATGCATTTAAGGTTATTCCATGCCTTTTTGTGACTTGATAGCTGATCTCTGTTTATCACTGAATAATATTCCATTGTGTGGATGTATAATAGTTTATCTATTCCTCTGTGGAAAGGCATTCCAGATTTTTGCAATTATGGGGAAAGCTTTTATAATCATTTGCATGCAGGTTTTTGCATGCACGTGAGTTTTCAACTCATTTGGGTAAGAGCCTAGGAGCGTGATTGCTGGATCACATGGTAAGATGATGTTAGCTTTGTAAGAAACTGCCAAAGTTCTTCCCAAGTGGCTGTGCCATCTCTCTTTCCCACCAGCGGTGAATGAGAGCCTCCGTTGTTCCACATGTTCACCAGAATTTGGTGTTGTCAGTGTGTGGGGTTTCTGTCATTCTAATATATGTGTAGTGGTATCTCATTGTTTTAATTTTCAATTTCCTGATGATATATAATG
The DNA here is from genome assembly GCF_016509475.1 of Prionailurus bengalensis. Lineage (NCBI taxonomy): Eukaryota > Metazoa > Chordata > Mammalia > Carnivora > Felidae > Prionailurus > Prionailurus bengalensis. The sequence continues at coordinate 51,262,804 of NC_057344.1, forward strand.
CTGATCATCTTCTCATTTGCGTTCTCAATTTGCATATCTTCGGCGAAGTGTCTACATATATCTTTCATCCATTTTTGTATTTGGGTTTTTTGTTTTCTTAGTAAGTTTTAAGAGTTGTATCCATTTCGGATATATGACTTGAAAACATGTCCTACTCTGTGTCTAGTCTTTTCATTCTCTAACAGTTTGTTTTACAGATCATCCATTAAGTTTCCAGTGCTTGGGTCAGGCACTGGTAGACCAGAGCTGGTTTTGGTGTGGAGTGGGGGTGGCGTGAGAGTTGGGACTTCAGATCAGACTCTGTTACTCCAGGCTATTCTTCCAGAAAAGCACTTTGGGCTGTACCATACCTGAATCCTGGTACTCTTATCTTTCTTTTTCACTTGGGTCTATTGACCTTGACACTGGGTTGTACTGAAGTTTCCATCTCTCATGTTTTGCTCTCTTGGACATGTTGTCCTTCTGCTGATTTTAGTAGCTGACCCTGGCTATGTTCCCTGATGTCCCACTCATTCTGTTACCTGACTGTTACTGCTCACCTACCCTTGGCTGGTGTTGATAGTTTTGTCTGCTGATGGTTTTGGCTTTGTTGATACAGCTTATCATGTCCTACACTGATACCTAGTGTCTAGAGCAGTTAGCATAGTTTCAGTGGTTGATTATGAAACCACTTTTCAGCAGCGTATTTATTGTTTTACATGCTAAACCCAAACCTTTTATCACTCTCACTCCCAAATTAACTTCTCTTTCTGACATTCCCATTTTCCCCCCTGTCAATGGCCTCACTTTTCTAGCAGTCACTCAAACTGTAAACATCACAGGGTTATCTTTGATTTATGCTTTGCCTTTATCACATGTAGACAATCAGTGGTCTTGTTCTCCAGCCTGAGTCCTTTAATGCCTCCTCTTTACTACATCAAAGGACCTGGCTTCTACTGCAATAAAGAAAAAAAAGGTTACATTGTCCCAGAAAGATATTTATGTCCAGACATTCTGTTAATGCTATATACATTTTATAAAACACTGTGTATCTTCTTTTCTGTGACAACTTCCAAGAGCCTTTTTTGAAAACTTTTTTAAAAGTTTATTTATTTATTTTGAGAGAGAAAGAGAGGGAGGAGGGGCAGAGAGAGAAGGAGAGGGAGAATCCCAAACAGGCTTCACACTGTCAGCACAGAGCCTGATGTAGGGCTTGAACTTTTGAGTCGCAAGACCATGACCTGAGCCGAAATCAGGAGTCAGATGCTCAGCCAACAGAGCCACACAGGCACCCCTCCAAGAGCCTTTTCAGTGCTACATTCTGGAAGGATTCTTTGGCTTTTTTTTTAAACCCTAAAATGTTTCCAAGTCTTATCTTCTCTTTTTCTATTCCAGCTCCCACCAGTGTGGAAGGCGCTCCAGTTTTATGACTGGCCCATTGAAGGGAGCCTGTCCAGTGGCAGGAATAGAGATGGATGGAGCTGAGTAGGAGAATAAGACAGAGAGGACCAGATACATTTTCAACCCATCTTATAGTGATGAGTTTGCATGACTTTACAGCATGATTTTGTTACTCTATTTGAAGTGACTATCCAGTGCTTTTAGAAATCAAATATAGATACAAAACACATTACAAAACTAAGCTTTAATAGTTTTAAAGCCTTTGTCATTTGCTTATTCATACTGTTGTTGCCTCCTTTTTGTTCAGACAAATGATGATTTGACTTTATGTATTTTTTTTACTTTAAAAAATATTTCCTTACAAACTTCAGGTCTCTGTGTCTACTTTTCATGGAAGTCTTTTTTTCCTTTAATGGGCTAATGTTTATTACAACTTTGTACTAAAGGATGACTTCACAGTTTTGACTAAAGAGCTACCTTTCTAAAAGCCAATCTTTTAGAAATTCACCCTTAAACTTTCCCTGTGTCATTAAGTCACAGGTAAAATGATCTTCTCATTTCCACTAGCTTATGAGAACTATAGCTATTAGCATGTAGCATTTTCACATCATGTAATGTTAGGACATTTGGTGTCCTTAAGTGTCCAAAACAATCTTATCACTGAATATAGCTATTATGAATTATATGCACCTAGTTTAAAATAATTACAAGATATATTTGGTTCCAAGTTTGTTTTAGTTTTTTTCAGAAACTCAACATTGAATGTTTTCAAATTTTTTTATTCTGCAACTTTTCCAGATACATTTCAACTTGTTTGTTGGAACTGTGGTTGTTTGGGCTAATGCTAGAATTGCCAGGCGAAACTGCTCCCGGTTGGGACCAGGTGGGTGCAGCAGGATGATGGCTGTCAGGCTGGGCCTAAGCTGCTTGGATAAGCAGGAGTGAACAGGTGGGCATGACTAAGGGCGTGGCTGGAGTGTCCAAGGTGAAGAAGGGGTACCTTCTGGAGTACATGGTTATTAAGTTGACTAATTGTGAGGAACCTTTTACCTTGATGAATGGACCAAAGATATAGTCCTATATGTCAGGTCCAAGGAAGTAACCTGGGAATAAAGTGCACAGCCAATGAGGAGGGTCCTAGGAAGTCAGTGGAATAGATAGATAGGCTAGTATGTGGAGGAGGTTGAATGAGAGGCCAGTGGGGGATATGGGGGCCAGGTCACCCCATAGGGGGAAAAGAAGCTTTAAATTCACTTCTGACAAAGTGCTGCCACAGGAGCTGGAGTAAGGTTGAGGGTTTGGTGGAGTCATAGGTGGCCACTCGGATTAATCCTGACAAACTGAGGTTTTTGACTTTGATTCGAGGAAGCAAGAACCTTGAGGGTTATTACTCACTTTTCACCTGTGGCTGATTTGATGCTTTGTCTGACTATCCTGGTGGCGTTTACCCAATTAAGTCCTGGATGTAGGAGAAGCCAATCCGTATTCCAGAAATCAGACCAGATGCTAAGGTACCAAGTGGCCGGCTGGAGGAAAGCCTGCTCAAACACCAAGAGCCGGGGGAGCCGGGGCGGGGGGCGGGGCAGGGAGAGAAGAGAGGAGCAAAGGAAATAGGCTGGTCTGGAGCAGCCGCACGGAATCAAGGTTGACTTTTGGTTCCTGGAAGAGGTACATGCTGCACACAAGATGCCAACCAATGGGTGTTTCAGGCAAGACAGATATGTCACTGGGGCTTCCGGGCAGCGGGCAGCTTGGGGCACTCCCTCTATGTTGAGTCTTTAGGCTGACTGAAAGGGCCTGAGGTTGTCACAGACTGTGGTGACTGCTGGAACAAGTGACCCATGCCTCAACCAAATTAACAGAGCTGGAGGGGACTTTGGAATCATTTCTTTTCACTCAGTGGGAAATAGAAACTCAAATAAAGTTAATGACTTACCATTGTCAGACAGCTAGACTATAGCAGAGACTAGAGCAGGACCCTGGTCTTTTAAAAAAATATATTAATTTTTTAGAAACCGCTCTCTTGAGATGTAATTGACATATAGTAAAATACACATATTTGAAGTATATAATTTGACAGGTTTTAACATATGAATATACACTGTAAAACTATCACTGCAATCAAAACATTGAACCTATCCATCACCCCCAAGGTTTTCTCACATACCTTTATAATCTCTTATCCTGCCTCCCTCATTCGCCTCATCCCCTGCCACCCCTACCACTGGTTCCCCACCCCCCATGCCTAGGCAACGTCTGATCTGCTTTCTGTCACTATGGATAAGTTTGCGTTTTGTAGAATCTTATACGGTATCATACAATATGTGCTCTCTTATCTCTGGCTTCTTTCATTCAACATAATTGTTTTGAGGCATCCATGTTCTTGGATGACTTTTTATTGCTGAATCATATTCCATTGTGTAGATACATTATTCATTTACCCGTTGGTGAACATTTGGATTATTTTCGTTCTTGCCAATTACCAATAACACCACCACAAACATTCATGTACAAGTCTTTGTGTGGATATATATCTTCATTTATTTTAGAAAGACACCTAGAAATGGAATGGCTAAGTCACATGGTAGGTACATGTTTAACTTTTTCAGAAACTTCCAAGCTGTATTCCAGTGGGAGTTCCAGTTCCTCTACATCTTCACCAACACTTGGTATGGTCAATCTTTTTAGTTTTAGCCATTCTAATAGATGTAGAAGATACCCCTTTGGTGATTTTCACTTGTATTTATTTAATGAATAAATGATATCAAGTATTTTTTATGTGCTTACTTGCCATCTATGTACCTTCTTTCATAAAAATGTCTGTTCAACTCTTTTGTACATTTCTATGGGATTTTCTTATTTTAGAGTTTTGAGAGTTCTATATGTATTAAGATTACAAGTCTTTTAGCAGTTACATACTTTGCAAGTAAGTTTTCCAAGTCTGTGGCTTGTCTTTGCATTCTTTTAACAGTATCTTTTGAAGAGTAGAAATTTAAATTTTGATGAAGTTCAGCCTATCAATTTATTCTTTTAGATCATCCTTCTAGATATAGTATCATGTCTGAGAGATCTTTGCCTAACCCACATTCACAAAGATTTTCTCCCGTTTTTTTTTTTCTAGAGGTTGTATAGTTTACCATATGCATTTGTACGTGGGCCTGTGACCCATTTTGAATTAATTTTTGTTTATGGTGCAAGAACCCCATACTCTTATGACATATGTGCAATATAGTAAAAGGCACGTGGAGTCTTTATTCACACATGATGACAGGAATCTTCTACCAGCACTGTCATATGTAAATGCAGAGGTCAACCATACATTAAATATATACATCACTCAAAAAACCCACTAAAATACATTGCCCAGTTTTCATAATACATTTAATGAAAGAATAATAAGGTCATTAAGGGCAATCAGTGTTCTGTTATATTCTTGATTATATTCTTGATTATAGTTTGTTCTATTTCTTGATATGAACATAGTTGTAGTAAGAAGTGTGCCTCTTCCCTTTTAATGGGGACCAACATAGTTCTGGATTTAAGTTTAAAACCTTGTCAACAACTATGATTGCACGTTGTTTACCTCCACCTCCTCCTGTTGTGGTAATTATGGCACTTTAGAATTCCTGGAGAGGATGCCGTGCTTAATCAATCATGTAATTATGTCCCAAGCAATGTGGGGCATTCTCTTTGCCATTCATAGGAACAGCCAAAAGAGAAGTTTGTTTTGGTTCTTATTGTGAAGACCCAGCAGGAGGGGAGCCGCCAGTGGCTCATGAGAACAGCTCATGGACAGAGAAGGAGTTGATTTGGAGAGAATGAATAGGGCCATGTAGGGATATCTGGGGTTTTATCCGTGCTTGTCTTTGTAATTATGAAAGGAGGAGGAGGAGTTCTTAGCACCATCTTCTTGACCATAACATACAGTGTATGACTCAAGTCCCATGACACAGGTAATTGGTATTGGAGCTAGTCATTTCATCCCTGGGGATTCTTTATAGTCTCTAGTATTCAGTCTTCCACTGCTCTCTGGCCATCGGGGTGTGCTTGCTTTCTGAAAGGTAATAGAGATGTACAGAAAGGGGGAGTAGGATAGGTGTCAGAAGATGGAAATGCTTGTGTTCTGACCTTACACCTATGCAAGACCACGAGTAAGTCCTTTAGCCTCTCCCAACACCAATTTCTTTATCTGCTAAATGAGAATATCTTTTTAGTGCATGCATGGGCATGCTAGGAGAATGTGTTCTATACATGTACAGTGTTACTGTTAATGGGTCGGGGCCATGCATCCTTTCATTTGGACAAAAATGCTTGCATGTATTCTTTAGGAAGGCATCATGAAAATGTCCTTTCCTCCTCCGGGGATCTTTCCTAACCTCACCCCCAGAACTCGAGGCCAGGTTAGGTCTGTCTCCTTCTCATTACTTATTGTATATCTTCCTCTACATCTCAAAGATATCTTCCTCCTTATGTGGAGCAGGAGTTCCTTCAGAGCCAGGACATTAAATTTATCTTTATAATCTGAGTGCCATTTAATAAATGTTTGATGAATAAACAACTGAGTGAATAAATGTAGAGATGAGAAGGGCATTCCTTGTATTAAAGGAATTCATAGGAGAGATGGGAGAGATGGATGTGTATATGAATACCTGTATCACACTGTTCCAACTACAACAAGCCATTCATTTATTCATTGTTAAACAGAATAGGAACACTCCATTTCTTATCTAACAAAATAGCTTTTATTGGCACTCAAGACATTTGGGTGGAAAGTATGCTGCTGAAAAATTATTTCTAAAGAGAGTAGAAGAGATGAGGAGAGACATTATTCCATTATTCCAGGCATTACTCTTAAGTCTTTGATTTGTGTGGCACCTCCCCATCTACTCCCTAGATTAGATTAGGTGCCCCCCCCCATTGTGCATTCTCACAGCACCGTCCTTCTCTTTTCTGACAAATTATTTGTTTAATATCTACCTTAGTAACTGCCTTGTTCACTACTCTGTCCTTATCATCTAGAACAGTGCCTGACATATAACTAAGATCTCTGTAAATTGATGTTGAATAAGATTAGCAGACATGCAGACACGTTCTGACCATAAAGTATTTTAAACAAATGACATTTCTTCAAAACTGTTAAGGCCTTGAGTTATTTTACATCATCATGGGATTTTAATATGGCTGTGACCCAGTATTCCTTTTGAGCAAGACTACTGGCTGATTTTCTCAGTAGACCACACTAAGCCATTAAATGGATCTCCATATACCTAGTTGAGCTAACCTATGGAAGAGAATTATTTCATGTTATCCTCCTGAAATTTAGGTACAATTTAACTTCTTGCTGTTGTCACACAACTTTATAGTAGTAACCTTTTCCCACCTCTTGGGACCCTTATTTTTAGTTTTTCTGGAAAAGATGCAGATTTGAACACAATTGCTACAAATAGATAAGGCATACCCCACAAACCCTTTTGCAGGTGCTCCCTGTGTTTCCTCACACAGCCATTTGTCTCCAGGTTTGAATGCTTCTCCTGCGCCTTTATTGGCAGTGGAAAATAGAGTTCTAGCCAATGTAGATGCATTGTTACCACAAAATGCAATTTGCTGCCACACGTTGTGTTCAGATAATGGGAAAGAGTAGAATTCATCCAAACAATTGTGCTCAAACAATTGTGCTCAAAGAAATGATACCACAGAGTGAGCCATTCTCAGTTTTTCTGAATCATTTAAATGGTTTCATTGTAAGATATCCCTTTGTCAACTATTTTTCAGTGGGAAAATAAAGGCTTAAAGGAATTTCTTTTCTTAAAGAAACAGAACTTACAGCAGAATCAGAAATATGTCATGACATATACCCATTTATGAAAAAAAAAGTTACCAACGATTACAGGATCACTTTTGTGAGGCTAAGACTGCATTGTTAATTCTTTGAGTTCTCTGGATGCATCAGGCATAGGCTTGTGTGGAAAAGAGGGGACTGTTACCTAGGGGGAACCAGGAGGCACAGTGACCATAGCATGGGGTTTACAGGTGGAAAACTTGGCTGTCAGCCTTGTGGCTCCCACTTGTTCTCTCTGTGATCATGGAAAAATGAGCCTCTTGATCACCATCATGAGTTTGTTATGAGTGTCAAAGAAAACAATGCAGATGTACATAGTATTGTTTGGAGAATGAAGGAGGAAATTTTTTTCATTGCTATAAAAGTAATATATTCTTCTATGAAATGAAAAACTCATTGAACTTTCACATCGGAGGCTTGGTCTTTCCTTAATGCAATACTATTAGAAAAATTAGTTTTGTTATGTATCTATCTCTGGGCATTTCACTATACCAGATTCTGTTCTAACTAGTAAACTAAAGGTCTGTCTATCACTAGCTATTTTTGTTTCAGGATAATACACCCAGCTGCAAGATTCCATATAAAAGGCAACCTGATATCCTTTGGAAGGCCGCATTTCTATGTGTTTTCCACAGAAATGATGAGTGTGGCTTTTTTGGAAGAAAATCCATAGAAAAAATAATGTATGATCTACTAGTTGCCTTATTCATGTAGTAGAAATTTTGAATCCAGGTTTAATTATAAAAAGTAATAAAGAGAATTTTGCAAAGTGGCAGCTGCCAAAAGTCATATGTAAGATTTTCACATGGACTGCTAGCAGGGTCACTGCTAGCATAAAGTCACTAAAACCATGTCACCCGGCTTTAGTTCCAAACACTTGTGAGGGATGCTGTCCAGGCAAGAGTCATATGGGAGGGTGTGTCTGAAATTGTCTGATTTTATGAGCACTTATATAAAGTATTGACACAATATATGTCATTAGTTCATTTGTATATGATCTAACCCCATGAAGAATTTAGGAAAAGTTTGCTTTCATGGTGTATGGGTTTTTTCTTCAAAAGGAGAAAATTGTTAAGCCAAGCTGAAGGTACTGCAGTGTGGGAATCCGTGAAGCAGGAGACGGGCATCCAAACAGAATAGAAAGCCAGGCGTCTTTCCCCACCACTTGGCTTTACCACTACAGAAACACTGAGTTGGCAGAGATCTCATTTCATCTCTGGAAGAGGGCTTTATTTTATTTCAAACCCCCAGCTGCCTGGTGCACATTTTTGTTCTGGCAGTAAATAGCTTTAAGCTCATTTATGAGTTCTCTCTCTTTTTCTATTCCATAAAGGATAAAAGTTTTTATATAAAGAATAAGGAAACAAACAACTTTTAAAAAGTAGGCAAGAGATTTGAATAGACATGTCACCAAAAAAGACATACAGATGGCATATAAAAAAACATCTAAAGGTTCTCAACATGATTAGTCATCAGGGAAATGTGAATTAAAACCACACTGAGGTACTATAACTTAGTAGAGCGATTAAATCAAAAGTACTGACGATACCAAGTACTAGCGAGGATGCAGATCCACTGGAATTCTTCATATGTGGCTGGTGGGAATGTCAAACGGCACAACCACTTTGGAAAACCATTTGGAAGTTTATCGTAAAGTTTAATATACATTTCCCATATGAACTGGCATTCTCACTCCTGCGCATTTACCCAAGAGAGATGAAAACTTACATTTATACTAAAACCTATACAGGAATGGTTATAGCAGCCTTATTCATAATAGCCCCAAATGAGAAGTATCTCAAATGCCCATAACAGGTGAATGTATAAACAAATTTTGGTACCTGCATTCAATGGAATATTACTCAGCAATAAAAAGGAATAAACAACTGATCCACATAATAACATGGGAGAATCTCAAAACAATTTTGCAGAGTGAAAGAAACCAGACAAAATAGTACAGACAGTATGCTTCAATGTATATAAAACTCTGGATATACAAACTAATGTACAGTAACAGAAATGTTTGGTTGGGGCCAGTGAGGGATGGGAAGGAAGAATTACAAAGGTGAATGGGGAAAAGCATTTGCAAGGGATGGGGATATGTTCATTATCTAGATTGTGGTGATGGTTTTAAGAGTGGATATATATGTTAAAACTTCTCATGTACATTTTAAGTATGTGCAATTTATTGTATGCCAATTATAGTAATTCCTATTTTAGATATTTTTAATTCTTCTACTTTGTGACTGAAAGTCATTTCTATAGAAGAATTTGAGCTATTAATGTAGAGGTAATTGGAGAACTAGCAAAATCACCTCTAATGAAGTAGTTTCTTTTGGCAACGTTCACCCTGATGAAACCATTAGGATAAACATTTCTGGGAACAGGTTAGATGGCTCTTACACCCTGAATCCACTGATCAGTTTCAGCATTACTGGAAGCGGAACAGCCACACATTATACATCTCCTGATTTGATGCAAGATGAACTACACAGTACCATCTATGAAGAATTCTTGCTAAGATAGTTGAACCTAAAAAAAAGCCAAAACCTTAGATCTGGCATCCATTTAACATGAAATAAGAGGCGATAAAGAAACAGCTTGCATGATACACATATCATTCATTAGGAAGCAATGTTGCAAATATAGAACGTAGGATATGCTAAGGACAACTGACCTAATTTCTTAAATATATAAGTGAGTTAAAAAAGCATTGTCAATTGCATAATATTTAAGAGACATAACTAGGATGTGTGGACCATGGATGGAAATTGATTTGAAGAAAACAACTCAAAAAGGACATGTTTTGAGGGCAAACATGTTTTGAGGGCATGTTTTCAGGGAAATTTGGATACAGACAGGAAATTAGATGATGCTAAGAAGTAACTAAGTGCACTAAGTACACTATCTAATTTTGTTAGATTAGATAATGAGTTATGAACAAAAATATCCTTATTTTTTTCTTAGAGATTATATAGGAAAGTATCTAGGTGTGAAACAATGTGAGAAAATTTGCTTTAACATACTACAAAATAAAGGAAAAAGGAAGGGAGAAAGAAAAAGTATGTATGTATGCTCAAGTAAGTATGCTCAAATGTTGGCAATTTTGAATCTGTAGGATAGGTGGGTAAATGGGGTTTATTTTACTATTATTTTCACTTTTGTATATGTTTGAAAACTTTGATAATAAAAATTCTTTATAACCATTTTTCTAGGAATTATGCAGAGTATAAAATATGAGTAAATAGGCACATAATTTTTGGAATAGATTACTGTGCATTTTACATGCAAGAAACACCTGCCCGTAAATTCAATTAAAAATGGTTTTATCTCTATTAAAAAACTCAGATTTATCAACTGTCTATTAGCATTACAAAGGGGATTTTTTCTTTTATAGAATGGTTTACCATGGAACTCCATTACATGATTTATTTAATTCCCATGAATATTCTCTTCTAAATCCTCACAATTTAACCTTTCTCTTTCCTCAGTTTCTTCTACTCGCTAGCCAAACATACCGAGTCTCTCATGTCTCCAAAACTTGATGAAATCTTGTTTCCTTTATCTGAAATTATTTTCTTCACTTTGTACTTCATGAAGGCTTATTTTATTTATCAGGGTTTCCCAAAGAAACAGAACCAATAGGATGGTGATCAATCGATTGATCTAACTATCTATCTAAGAAATTTATTATAAGCAATTGGCTCACAGGATGATGGTGGCCGACAAGTACTAAGATCTGCAGTGGGAAAATTGGAGACCAGGAAAGCTGATGTTGTGAGTTCCAGTCTAAAAGCTGGCAGACTCTAGACCCAGGAAGAGTTGATGTTTGAGTATAAGTATGAAAGCAGGACAAAACTGATGTCCCAGCTTGAAGGTAATCAGACAGGAGGTGTTCCCTCTTAACTCAGACTTTTTGTACTACTCAGGTCTTCAACTGATAGGATGAGGCCCACCTGAATTAGAGAGGGCAATCTATTTTACTTGGTCTACTGATTCAAATGTTCCTATCATCTAAAAACACCCTTACAGTTACACCCGGAATCATGTTTGACCAAATATCTGGACACCCTATGGCCCATTCAAGCTGATACATACAATTAACTGTCACACTTCTGCATGTTTTTAGATCTAGCTCAAATACAAATTGTGTAGTAAAGGCTCCCAATGTCTATAGTGTATAGATTCACACATCTGTATTTTGTTCTAGGCTATACATTCCTTAATGCAGAAGTTGTGTCTTACTCATCTTTCAGTCACTAGAGACTAGATGAGGGCAAGGCATAGAATAGCTGTCAAATAAATGTTTGTCGAGTGAATGAATGGATGAATGATTGCATATGCAGATTAAGGAGAAACTCCATAGGTTAGCAAATATCAAATTTTAATCTTCTGAATTTGAATATGACTTTCTTTTTAAAAAAATTTTTTTTAACGTTTATTTATTTTTGAGACAGAGAGAGACAGAGCATGAATGGGGGAGGGTCAGAGAGAGGGAGACACAGAATCTGAAACAGGCTCCAGGCTCTGGGCTTTCAGCACAGAGCCCGACGCGGGGCTCGAACTCATGGATCGCGAGATCATGACCTGAGCTGAAGTCGGCCGCTTAACCGACTGAGCCACCCAGGAGTCCCTGAATATGACTTTCATAAGTGGATGGGTTAGGGGATTGATAGAAGTAATCCTGAAGGATGATGGTCTACTCAAATGTAGATGAAATACTTGTTCAGTTATATTGCTTATATAGAGGTGGAAGCAGGCCACAACCTCTTTGACCTCAGCTGCAGCAATTTCTTACTCGACACATCTCCAAAGGCAAGGGAATTAAAAGCAAAAATGAACTATTGGGACCTCATCAAGATAAAAAGCTTCTGCACTGCAAAGGAAACAATCAACACAACTAAAAGGCAACCGACAAAATGGGAAAAGATATTTGCAAATGATATATCAGATAAAGGGCTAGTATCCAAAATCTATAAAGAACTCACCAAACTCCACACCCAAAAACCAAATGATTCAGTGAAGAAATGGGAAGAAGACATGAATAGACACTTTTCCAAAGAAGATATCCAGATGGTCAACAGACACATGAAATGATGCTCATTGTCACTCATCATCAGGGAAATACAAATCAAAGCCACACTGAGATACCACCTCATGCCAGTCAGAGTGGCTAAAATGAACAAATCAAGAGACTATAGATGCTGGCGAGGATGTGGAGAAACACTGTTGGTGGGAATGCAAACTGGTGCAGCTGCTCTGGAAAACAATGTGGAGGTTCCTCAAAAAATTAAAAATAGATCTACCCTATGACCCAGCAATAGTACTGCTAAGAATTTACCCAAGGGATACAAGCGTGCTGATGCATAGGGGCACATATACCCCAATGTTTAGAGCAGCACTTTTAACAATAGCCAAATTATGGAAAGATATCAACTGATGAATGGATAAAGAAGATGTGGTTTATATACACAATGGAATACTACTTGGCAATGAGAAAGAATGAAATCCTGCCATTTGCAGCAATGTGGATGGAACTGGAAAGTATTATGCTAAGTGAAATAAGTCAGTCAGAGAAAGACAAATACCATATATTTTCACTTATATGTGGATCTTGAGAAACTTAACAGAAGACCATGGGGGAAGGGAAGTAGAAAAAATAGTTACAAACAGAGAGGATGAGAGGGAGGCAAACCATAAGAGACTCTTGAATACAGAGAACAAACTGAGGGTTGATGGCGGAGAGGGGAAAGTGGGTGATGGGCATTGAGGAGGGCACTTGTTGGGATGAGTACAGGTGTTGTATGGAAGCCAATTTGACAATAAATTATATAAAAAAAAGTAGATGAAATAAAAGCAAAATAAAGTCATCAAGTTCATTCTTAAAATAAATACAATTCCTGTATAGATTTGAGGTTATAGGTATGATCAGGTTATCACTCAATTGAATGTATTTGAATTTTAGTCTTACAGTGAGTTATTTTATAAGATATTTATATACAAATGGATAAAAATCAATTATCATTTAAAGTAAAAGCAATATTCATCTTCCTTATTCTACTCTACCTTAAATCCTGCTCCCCAGAAGTCTGTACTTTATTTTAGCTGTTTCTTCTACTAGTGACCTCCATGTCTTAAAATAATACGTTTACACTGCTGTTTGTTAGTTTACCCATTTTAGACATTAATTCCACTCCCTAGTAGGTATAAAGCTTTGGACAGGTTATTTGACTTTGTTATGCCTCAATTTCAAGTTTTGTAAAAGAGGGAAAATAATATTACTGTATCTGCCAACATTCTTGTAAGGATTAAATGAGTTACCATATGTAAATTGCTTGATATATGGTAAGAATCATGTAAGCTTTAACTATGATAATAATAATGGTAATTATTATAGTTGCTAATAATAGATAGAAACTTAGATTTCTTATATCACCCTCCTACCATCTCATCCCCTCTCATTCTTCCTATATAACTATAGCAGAGTTTATCAACAAATCAATACAAAATGTTATTATGATTATGTAAATGTGTTGTCAACTGAAGTAGATAATATATTCTATATGTTAGGGTTCATTTGTGTTAACAAAATGATTCACATTACCTTAAGTAAAACCTGATGAAGTTAACTGGGGGCTGACAGTGTGATCACAGCCAACAGTTGGGTTTAGCAGCTTTCTATGGGTACATGAGGTGGCAGTTTCCCTAATAACCTTGAGAGCAAACCCTTATATAGGAGGTGAAGACTGGAGAGAGTCCTGTCCTGTCCGAGGAGGGAAGCACAGGGGAATCTGGTAGAGAAAAACTCTTTTCTCCTCTAGGGTCCCTCTGACACCCTCTAGTGACAAGGTTGAACATCACGGCATCTGGCAAAATAGAATATTTTTTACAAAGCCCACCTCAATTATCACAGAGCAGGAAAGAAGGGTGGATTTGGAGCTAAGAGGCCATGACTTAATAACTGCCACTTCTATTATTCTTTTATTATTATTATATATTATATATATTATAATTAATATATATTATATATATTATTCTTCTATATTCTTCTTCTTCTATTATTCAGAAACCTTTTAACATATTATTAGGGTTAAGTTCCAAATACTAAGTCAAAGGCTTGGGTATGTATGGTGGGAGATGGGGAGTTAGTTGTTTTCAAATATTTGAAGAACTGCCACATGAGGGAGGAAATCATTACTGTGTGTTGTTCAGAGGGAACAAGACTAGTGAAAGGTATTGGAGGGGGATTTTGGCAGATTCCCTGAGGAATTTGGACACTTCTTGCCACATGCTGTAATTATCCTGACACTAAGAATGATCCAACAGAAGGTAGGGTGACTCTCCACATTTGGGAGAACAGCTGGGGTAGGACGTTGAGATAGGTGATTTCCAAGCCCATTCCAATGTGGAGAAACTATGGACTTTTCAGGAATACCTCTTTTCCTAAAGTGAGTGTGCATGTATATCTATCCATCAGTCTCCCTGTTTTATCTTTCTATGCATTATGCCCACCCATCCATTCTCTTTTGAGTTGTCCTAAAAGCCAATGAAGTAATTTCACTCAGAACTAATGTCATATGGACCAGTGTTTATTGTTTGGCTTCCCAGAGCTATTATATTAACAGTGGAATTGACATTACACACAAAGGCATTATTTTTCTCGGTTTAAATATTAGAATAGGTTTCATTTGTTGCCTTTTATATTCCAGGTGTACTTTTTCTATTTTTTATTTATTTATTTTTTTAAGTAAGCTGTAGGCCCAACAGGGCTCAAACTCACAACCCTAGGATCAGGAGTTGCATCCTCTACTGACAGCCAGCCGAGTGCCCCACAGGTGTCCTTTTTCTAAAAATTTCTTTTATTTATTTGTTTGTTTATTGATTTATTCAGAGAGCAAGCACGAGCAGGGGAGGCACAGAGAGAGATGATCCCAAGCAGTCTCCACTGTGTCACTACAGAATCCAGTGCAGGACTCGATCCCATGAATCGTGAGATCATAACCTGAGCCAAAATCAAGAGCCAGATGCTTAACTGACTGAGTCACTCAGGCACCCCAGAAATTTCTTGTAATATGCCAAAAAGATAGGAGCAATATCATCAAAGAGACTGAATAAACCATATACAACCAGTGGCTCAGTCGGGTAAGCATCCAACTCTTGATTTCAGCTCATGATCTCACAGTTTATGAGACTGAGCCCTGCATTGGGCTCCGTGCTGACAGTGGGAGCCTGCTTGGGATTCTCTCTTTCCCTCTCTCCTTCTCTCTCTACCCCACCCCCCACTCGTATGCTCTCTCTCTCAAAATAAATAAACATTAAAAACAACAGCAACAAAAAAAACCACATACAACCAAAGCAATAAAATGAGAAAACAGCATATTGTACAATAAATTAAGGGACTCCAAGGTAATTCCCCCTTACAAGTTTCAGGAATGTAGTCCACAGTTTTCTCAGCAGAAGAGCTGGGCCTACGATCTTGGATCTTCTGTCTCTCATGGCTTATTTTCTGAGTTCAAGCTTTGTCTGAGAGAGTTAACAGGATGATTTTACTTTTGGAAACTGGATGTGTTTTCTTTTCTGACACGTGGGAATTTTAGAGAATTGGGTTGCTAAAACAAATGAGATCATTCAAAGCATTTCCTTGGTAGGGCCCCTTCATTGCTCCGTGTCGAAACACGTACTAATGATGCCCCGCTCTTTGCCGCTGTGCGGTAGTATCTCCCGATATGTTAGAAAAGATGGAAGTGTAAGGGGTGCGATGGCACATACACAGTTGGTCAACTCTGTTGCTCACAGAGCCATGTAACATGAAGCCAGAACCATGGCTTGATTCAATGAAGAAAGTAGGGCCCAGAGAAAAAAGTGGACTGCCTAACATCACACGACAGAGTTGCACATCTGGGATTAGAAATTAGATCTCTTGATTCACAGCCTGGAACTTTTTTTTTTTTTTTTTGACCTACTTTTAGTTTTGTTGCATAGAAAATCATTAAGATAATTGCTCGGGAAAATAACAATCCTCCTGCTGAAAACCTGTTCTCTGGTACTCAGGGGTCGGTCCCTTCTGTCCCTCAAATGCTTTGGCATCATTTCCTTGCTGTTGCCTATCCAGCCCCTCTGTCCCTGTCTGGATCAGCCCAGCCGCCATCTCAATGGAGGAGACAGGCGGCATGTGTGAGCTGGGCTCCACAGTCGTGCTTCCTCCGCTTCTCTATGGACAGGCCTTTTTCTAATCAGTAACCCAAAGTAGTGGCTCCCCGACGATGCTTCCTGCGGCAGCTGTCTGGGGCTCACCGTCTGGGGGCACGGTCGCAATAGTGCATACCACCCCGTCCTGACAGTGAGAGCTGGTTAATCACATACAATCCACCAACAGTGGGCCGCCTTGTAATTGTTACAGAGCCCTTTCAATTTCTTGCAATTTCTTTTGTCTCAGCAGTTTTGGTTGCATCCTGAAAACTGTCAGGCTTCCTTGTTTCTGTAAGGACCTGACAATTCCGGCCTCACAATGCAGCTTAAATTGGACCAGCTGCTGCCTCAATGGAGCAGTCTGCCCATCTCCAAGGCATTAAGCCCAAAATTATTTCGAAAATTGAAGCCTTTGACTCGCTCTGGATTAATGTGATTAAGCAGGGCTTGCTTTAATTTGTAGCCATCTCTTCCTTTATTAATAACATCTCATCAATCGGAGCAGCATGTATGTATGCGAGACAACAGAAAGTTAGGTTGATTGCAATTTGTCTGTAAGAAGTCTTTAATGTTTCAGTAGCAACTGTTACAAGGCTTCAGTTGTGGGCAGATTTAGATCTGCTTGTTATTCTTAATTTTTTTATGGAAACGTAATAAGCAAATGAGTCTTCCCTCCTTCTCTTTGTCCCCACCCCCCTGAGGTCTACATTTGATTTACAGCTCTCTTTAAGTAATAAAGAAAGGATCTTGTTTTCATCTGAATTGTATCAGCTGGTGAAATCTGGAAGAAATATCATTCAGGGTTAAGAAAGGTAGAATTAAAAGAGATTTGATTTTTTTCCCTCTGTGTAATTGAAAGTGTATAACCATTATGATGATTAAAAATAATCTGTTAGCTTTTCTAAATAAGAAAGTACATACCTCACTACTTGAGACCTAGATTTTAATAATAATAATGGTGGTTTATAGTGGAAGGAATAAGGGCAATGTTTAAAAAATGTCTTTAATAATTTCTTTAAGCTCAACTAAGTTATTCTTACAAAATGTATCTTGGCCAACACCCGATAGTTCTAATTTTAGGTCGTACCTCTTTTCCCCTTAGTATAGTTTTACTAATTGGAAGTATAGTTCAAGTCTTTTTTCGAAGTTGTGTGATCTTCCTTTTATACTAACAGAGACAAAGAACCCAGGTCTGTGAGTCAGCAAATCTGGAGTTACTCTACTTTTTTTTTTTTTCCCCACCAAAAAGCTGTGCCACCTTGGGAAAGTGAGTCAACTTCTCTGTGCCTAAATTTCCTTGTGTGTGTGTGTGTGAGAGAGAGAGAGAGAATGAGAGAGAGAGAGAGAGAGAGAGAGAGAGAGAGAGAGAGAGACTGCACTCATGCATGCATACAAGCTGGGGAGGGGCAGAGGGAAAGGGAGAATCCCAAGCAGGCTCCATGCCCAGCTCAGAGCCCTATGTGGGGCTCGATCTCACAACCATGAGATCACGACCTGAGCCAAAATCAAGAGTCAGACACTCGGGTGCCCCTCCTCATGTTTAATTAGGATATCTAGGAGGAAGCTTTCTAAGATCCCATCTAGTCCTATTCTTCTATAGATCCAACTTTAAGATTTCTTACCCTGTTTAAAAAATACAGTTCACTGGGTCTGATTCCAGTGTAGTGTTCTTGCCTTTCCCTTTCAAAGTATAAAGTATAAATGATCAAATTTACTGATATTTGGGTCACATCCTCAATTTGGTAATTTCTGGAAGTCAAAGAGTCTCAAGTAACTCAATATCATTCATATACTTACAGTTTTATCTAAAGCCCCAGACATGTGTCTTCCCTACGGTTTTCATTACATGTACACATAAATCAAGGTTTTTATTCCTTCATCCTGTTTCATTTGAAGGTGTATATCTAACAATCCTCACTTAAGAAACCTAAAAAGGAACTTAATACTTAGAGCTATCCCTGCTATAAATAAATGGTCATCTGAATTATAGTTTCTTGGCTCCTTATTGACATAAATTTGATTTGTATTATGAACTGTTTAGATGGGCAATAAAAACCCATATCAAAGAGCGATGCATATTTTGCCAAGAAGCTCTAAAAACATTTTTCATTTCTTCCTCTTATGTTGCCCAGTATTTTGATATATCTTATAACTCAGATGTTCACTGTCCTATTCAACACTTTATAATCTGCTGAATCATTCTTTTACTTATTCTTTAGATCTCACTTCCACAAATGCTATGCGGTAGTACCCCTGGACTGAGGGAGGCTGGCCCTGGGCTCCAGGCACAGCAGCAGGTAGCACCTTGGAAGAATTCACAAGTTGTGCTGTGGAGTTTCCGTGTGGTCAGTCACAGTCATCTGTTTTGTAAATCTCTTTAGTATATGAGAGGCCTCATACCTGTTTCTTGACCTGGTTATGCCACTGTCTATGGGATTGGACTCCCTTTGTGACAGATAAACCCTAAAAATGTGCAGTGGCTCAGACACAATACATATTTAGTTTTTGTTCATGTAACAGCCCAAAGCAGGCATTCTTAGTCGGTGGGCAGCTTTTCTCACATGGTGATTCAGAGAACCAGGCAGCTTCCATTTTGTGACTCTGCTGCCCACTCCGTGCTTGTTGTCATTTACTTCTGGTCTACCAGATGGGCAGAGAGAGCATGGCAAGGGCGAACATGTTGCTGAAAGGCCGTGGCTCCAAAATGGTCCACATCGCTCCTGCTCATGTTCTTGGTAGAACTCCATCGCATGGCCACACTAACTCCAAGGAAAGCTAAGAAATGCAGTTAAGATGGGCTTCCCAATATGCAGAAGTAGATTTCTGGAGCAGACCTGGCAGAATCTGCTGCAATCTTTAAGTCATTTTCATCTCCATCTTCCTGCAATTTCATGGTAACTCCTGGAAGAAAATGCCAAAATGGTTATCATTTGTGAATGGAGCTCTTTATGGAACTTTAGACAATTCTGGTGCTCTTCTTGAGTTGATTTCAAAGGACCTAAGCATCTTAAGCCCCCTTCTGACTAATTTGACTTCTGGCTTGGTCCTTTGAAGTTCACCAGAGCTTTAAGCCTTATTGGTACCATTTGGGTGGCAGTCAGGTAGTCTTCATTGAATGCCCAGAATAGATTTTTGCATTCAAGTAGAATTAAAATTTCCCCACTTTGTTGTTGTTGTTGTTTTAACAAAGAGCATGTAGGTCATTGATTATATGGGGGTCATGTTGTTGTTTTCTTCTTCTTTCCTACCATATTGTTTTCCAGTCTCTGTTGCTAAATGGCTACATAATTTTGGGTATCTGTTTGAACCTTTATGTCTTCATTAGTAAAAGTGCGAATACTAATTCTCACCTTGATGGATGTTGTGATTATTAAAGCATGCATTACATGTTTTCTGTGTAGCTACTCAACATATCCCTGTTAAGAGAACTAATTAAAATAAAATAGCTGGCTCTACAGACATGTGTAATGGGTGAAAATAGCCAGGGATAGAAGTGGAGGAGTATGAACACTCATTTAGAAATACACGTTCTTAGAGGTTTAAGAAATCAGTTATATTAAAGCTATTCCCACTGAGAACTCACTTTAGCCATTTCCTCTTTAGGGCAATCTGCCTTGACTTCACAAGTTGGGGTTCAGTGTCTCCCGTGTGCTGATACCTCACTCTGTACACAAACCCCTATGGAACACTCATCCATTGTATTGCTCTTGCCAGTTCATGTTCCTACTCTTCATAACATCGAAAGCTTTTTATTTTCTGCTTTATCTCTGGGTCTAGCAAGGTTGAAATGCACAGAATTGCCATTTTTTTTATAGTAGAATAATGTTGGATGTTAGCAATTTCATATGGCTGAAGCTACTAATACATAAGTAGCATGAGATGTTTTGTTGGCTGTTGAGTGACATTTGATATCTAAAAGTGGGATCCATGCTACTTTTGAGTTTCGTGCTGTTTAATATCTATTATGGCATCATCGACATCATATGGGCTAATATATGATGTAATTCTTAGTGTGTTTCTTCAGCTATTTCAAGTACTTATGACTCAGATTCTCAGGTGAACAACTTCCTTAAGAACAAGCTAGTGTCTGGTTTATTGTGTAGCTCCCACAATGCCAAATAGTTGTAAGCAAATGGTTGGCACTTTAATATTTTCACATTTGTCTTGAATCCACTTGTTTTAAATCTTAGTTGAAGAACAAGAGTCTTCTAATTGAGAAATGTTAAGTGATTCAACCATAATACCAGAGTCTTTGACAGAACTAGTGTTTACACTCAGTGGCTAGTCTGTTTCCATGATGGCACGGTTGCCTTAGACTTACTTGTTAAGGATGTCAGGATGATTTGACAGTATGTTTTCTTGCTCTAGGCTTTTTTGTGTGTGTCATCAGGTTTCATGGGAAGAAACACCAAATTTGGAATCAGACCTGGTTTCAGATCCAGTTATGCCATTTATAGACATGTGACCTTGGCATAGCCATTTACATATTTGCTATTTTATTTGCTTCATTTGTAAAGTGCCTGCTTCACACCATTGTTGTGAGAATTTAATGAGATCCAATATGTAGATACTTTTGGCAGGGAGTAACAGAAATCTCAACTAAAATTGGCTTAAAAATAGGAACATGTACTGTTTTTTTACATAACTGGAAGTCAAGAAGTTCCAGGGTAGTTAATTTAGTGATTCAAAAAAGAAAAATCATCAAGAATTCAGGTTCTTCCTATCTTTCTATTCTGCTATTCTCAGCTTTGGCAGCATCCCTCACTGGCCCTGGATGGCTGCCACCGTTTCAGGCATCCAGGTCCTCAACTTCAATATCCACTGTCAAGAAAAGGGAGTTAATGCTTCATTTTTGTGTCCTTTTTTGTAAGAAGGGGAGGAGTTTCTTAGAAATCCATCAGAAGACATCCCTTTATGTGTCTAGAGCTAGAATCGTTTCATGTGCCTGGGCCTAGACCAGTCACTGGAAAGTGGAATGCAGTGGCCATGAAGAGTAAAAATGGTCAAAACTTACCCCTGG
Source organism: Prionailurus bengalensis (assembly GCF_016509475.1). Lineage (NCBI taxonomy): Eukaryota > Metazoa > Chordata > Mammalia > Carnivora > Felidae > Prionailurus > Prionailurus bengalensis. The sequence goes on from NC_057344.1 coordinate 51,284,232, forward strand.
TGTGTCAGAAGGGCCCAGCCTGCCCACTGTTGCCTGACTGCCTGCCATTATCGATATTCTGTAAGCAAAGAAAACATGGGGAGTTGTTGGACAGCTGACAATGTATGCCATCCCATGTGACAGTGCTTGGCTAACCATAAAGTATGATGTAAATGTAGGTTTAGGATTATAATATTTAACTGCATGGTTATTGGTGTGTGTCTAAAACCCCAGAGGCATTCCTTCCCTGTGTTTTCATTTCATACACACAAGTTGAAGTTCTTGTTCATTAATCCTGTTTCATTTGAAGGTATATGTCTAAGAACAATCTCCATAAGAAAATAGAACTTCAAAAATGTAACAAGATTTGAATACTTAGAGACGTCAATTTGATAAAACGTGTGCTTTCTGAGACTTTGCCAGAAGAATAAACAAGTAGCTGTATAGGTCTTCAGACATTTCATCCAATTACCATACAAAAGTAAAAACAAATTAAAAACAAAACCAAACACTTGTCATAATAAAGGCTGGGCTCACAAGAGAAGTGTTGCCATAAGATGATCACATTTATCTTACTCATTATTGTAGACTTGATATAAGATATGATTTGCTAATGGGAGAATAGCAGATTTGCAAAAATGTTTGTAAGCATTTATCTGCATATTTTTACTTTCTGAAAAAAAAATCATGACTTTGTTTTACTGTTCAGCAACTGGGACCAAATGTATAAATCAAAGGTATGAGTTAACCTTCTTTGTCAGTGTCTTCCATCACTGAAGAATAACGTATGTACATTGTTAAAACATACACGTATACAAAAATTCTTTCAATGCTTGTTAAGTGCTATTCTACATATGTGTCAGTGTGGGTGCTGTGAGGGATACAAAGGTTCAGAAGATAGAACTTTATGGTAATTCAGGTAGCAACAATGATTTCAGGAGTAGATTCCTTAATGCCCCTTACCCACTTAGCCCATCGCCCCCACAACCCCTCCAGTAACCCTCTGTTTGTTCTCCATACTTAAGAGTCTCTTATGTTTTGTCCCCCTCCCTGTTTTTATATTATTTTTGCTTACCTTCCCTTATGTTCATCTGTTTTGTCTCTTAAAGTCCTCATATGAGTGAAGTCATATGATATTTGTCTTCCTCTGACTGACTAATTTCGCTTAGCATAATACTCTCCAGTTCCATCCACGTAGTTGCAAATGGCAAGATTTCATTCTTTTTGATTGCTGAGTAATACTTCATTGAATATACATACCATTCTTTATCCATTCATCCATCGATGGACATTTGGGCTCTTTCCATACTTTGGCTATTTTTGATAGTACTGCTGTAAACATTGGGGTGCATGTACCCCTTTGAAACAGCATGCCTGTATCCCTTGGATAAATACCTAGTAGTGCAATTGTTGGGTTGTAGGGTAGTTCTATTTTTAGTTTTTTGAGGAACCTCCATACTGTTTTCCAGAGTGGCTGCACCAGCCTGCGTTCCCACCAGCAGTTCAAAAGAGATCCTCTTCCCCTGAATCCTCATCAACATCTTGCTATTGCCTGAGTTGTTAATGCTAGCCATTCTGACAGGTGTGAGGTGGTATCTCATTGTGGTTTTGATTTGTATTTCCCTGATGATGAGTGATGTTGAGCATTTTTTCATGTGTTTGTTGGCCATCTGGATGTCTTCTTTGGAGAAGTGTCTATTCATGTCTTTGCCCATTTCTTCACTGGATTATTTGTTTTTTGGGTGTTGAGTTTGATAGTTCTTTATAGATTTTGGATACTAACCCTTCATCTGATATGTCTTTTGCAAATAGAGAAGATAATTCTAATTGAAGGTAGAAAGTGCTGAGAGCTACAGGGCAGACCCAGGTGGATAGCTCTGAGAACTCAGAAGATTTCAGTGAGAAAGGTGTCATGTAGGGGCTGACACTGGACAGGTTGAGGATGATGGGGAAGAAGTGGTCAGGGTAGAAGTGTGTGAGGGACAGTGTCAGGAAAGTGGTGGGAAAAGCTGGCAGGAAAGGGAGATTGAGGCAAAATCCTGTGGCTCACACACAGCATAGAGTAATATTATGACATTGAATAATTTCCCATGGATACCAAAATGCGTTTTTAAATAGTCAAAAAGATAATGAAAATTCATCAGTTGCCTTCTATTTTCACTAGTTTCTCCACAAACCCCAGGGTAGTCAGACTCTTAATGGCTCATATTTAGAATTCCATTAAAGGAATGTTCATTTGCTCCATGGAAGGCACTGACCTTAGATGCTTGGAGCTCAAAGGCAGAATGTGATTTAGCTCCTACCCTTGAGAGGTTAGGCTCCAGGTTTCTTCCATCACCTAATCCCAGGCTTCATCATCCCTTGGCCTCTATGATTATTCTAAAATTTCTCTCTTTGAGAAACAGGCTAGTTCTTCTACCTTGTTACATGGGGAGTTGGGAACAGCTACACTCCCTAGGGGTAAATCATCCAGCCGAACTGCAGGGGCTAAAACTTCAGAGAGGAAAAACTGTGGGGAACCAGCCTGCACACCCCTGTGTCAGCCTGTATCTGGCTTCTGCCTTTCAGTCACTTCTACTAATGGATTCCTTCATAGCATCCAGGCAGGGAGGCAGAGCAAAAGTCAAGTGGAACCGGATGTTAAATTCTACTCACCAAGGTCAACAGACCCCCCAGAACCTAGAGCAATGGAGGTGGCACCAAGCCCCACATTCTGCAGAGAGGTTTTAGACCACCTCTATGGGACATTCTAGGAAATTGCTAAAATGCTTTATACCAGCATTATACCAGCTTTATATCAGGCTTTTGGAGAGTTGAGAGTGAGGATTTCTTTGGAGGATGTGTTGGATGAGGCGTTCTCTCCCACTCAGTACCTAAGAAGAGCCAGTAAAGTGGATACCTTGTTGTTACCTCAAGCCAAGTGAAGGAGGACTCGAGGAGATGACCTGAGGAATTTCACATCTGCTCCTAGAATTTGGGAAGTGTAAGGATTGGTGTATAATTCCTGCCCATGGAGGGCAAAGGCTAAGGCTGCGGCAAGAGCTGGCTGGCTGGCAATGGAAAGAAGACACAACCAGGGATATCATGGGATGGAATCTGTTGTGCTTCTCCCATCATGGTGGGGCAAAGGTGTGTGTGTTTTCCAGAATTGGACCTTGTGATAAGAAGCCAGTCTGGGATCTTTTACAAAGTATATCTCCCAAGAAGACCACACAGAGGTGCAAAAGGAGTCCTACAGAGAAATCTATGGGGTGGATTGCTGGAAGCCCAGAGGTTAGGAGCAGGTAGGGGCAGTAGTAAGCAGCTGGATGGAGCAGTGGTAACCTCCAGGGAGCAGTGATCAGAGGTTCTTAGAGGGAGGATCCCTGGAAACCTATAAAATTACCCAGTGAGGAAAAGAAGTTTAAGTTACCCATTTACCATATATAGAGGGAAACTCAATACCAGATGTATTTTATAATTTCATAGGACTGCCATAGCAACTTCCACAGGCTGGGTGGCTTAAACAATAGCAATTCATTATCTCACAGTTCTGGAGGCTGGAAGACCAAGATCAAGGTTTCTTCTGAGGCTTCTCTCTATACTATAGCTTGTAGATGACCACATTCTCACTGTGTCTTCACTTGGTCTGCCCTTGGATGTGTCTGTGTCCTAATCTCCTGGTTTTGTAAAGATTCCAGGCATATTTAGGGGCTTCCCCAATGACCTCATTTTAACTTAATTACCTCTTTAAAGACCTACTTTCAAATATAATCACATTCTGAGGACTTGGGGGTTAGGACTTCGGCATAGGAGTTATGAGGGGACACAATTCAGTCCATAACACAGATTACAAATACCACCTACCATATATGGCTGAGTTCTTTCTCCCTTATCGTCTCTCTCTCTCTGGGCTCAACCATGGAAAGGTCAGGATGACAGAGAAAGGGGATAAAGCAGAGCATGAAGAAGCTAACTATTTCCTCCCCATCCAACTCCAAGGTTCCTGGCCTGAAGCTGCCCAAATGAGGAAAAGAAGTTAGAGTGTCCTCAGAAGGCTATCATCAGGAAGCCTTTGAACCTTGCAAGCTATGAACAATACAGCCCTCCTCTCAGATCCTGATTTTTAAATTAACCCAGTCATTCCATGAAGGCATTGTCTGTGGTAGGAAAACACCTAGTTTATTTTAAAGTTTATTTCAAAAGGCAACCATATTTAACTTCCTAGAAGAGACCTCCCAAGAGTCATTGAACATTGTCCAAGCCACTTTTTGAGTTTTATCATTTACAAGGCTTCTGAAGAGTAGCTTTTAATAGAATAGGAAAAAGAGTTTTGAATCCTGGCCTTTCTAATGAAAATGATTATTTTCAGTTCTAGATTGACACAGTACAACTTAAAAAAAATTAGTAGACTAGTAATTAACTTGTGTGCTTGTATGTATAATTAAAGTTAAATACTCAGGTGAGGTATTCAGAATAACTTGCTCTTAAAATGAAAAATAAAGGTTAATATCCATAGGCTTTTTTTTCTTCAATAAAAACAGATGTAAGTCTGATATAAGGGACATTACAGATATTCCTTTTAAAATAAAATTAAGTATTTGATCCATGAAAGGTATTATATAAAGTGAATTTAATTTGTAAAGCTTAATAGAATGAACCCATCATTCAACTTAAGAACTAGAACTTTACCAGTAACATCCAAGCCCTTGGCATGACCCTCCCTAATTTTATCCCCAAGCCTTCTTCCCAGCATTGTCTACTATCTGAATATGGTTTTGATTGTTCCTTTGCTTTTCTTTGTAGTTTTGTCACATGTTTGTGTATCCCAAAGCAATATATTATTTAGTTTTGCCTGTTTGGACCATTTCATAAGTGGTGTCCTATTGTATGGATTCTTGCATGAATTACTTTTCTCAGTCAGCATTTTATTCCTGAGATTCATCCATATTGAGCCACATAGCTGTAGTTCATCACCTCTTTTCTGCTGATGGCGTATTATTATATGGCCATGCTGTTATTTATTTTTTCATTTTTCTATAGATGGACATTGAGTTGTTTCCATTTTTTCCTCCTATTATAAAAGATGCTGCTTTGCGCATCCTTACATATCTCCTGGTATCCTCGTGTTAGAGTTACCTACAGGTCGTTCTGGAATTTTGAGTTGTAGAGTATCGGTAGCTTTTGATTTACAACGTAGGCTAGACCTTTCTCAGTGTATGATTTTTTTTTTTTTTGCCAAATCTATTGATATGAAATAGTATCTTGTGGTTTTAATTTGTGTTTTGTTAATTACTAATGAGTTGTAAGTCATTTTCATATATTTATTGACAATTTGTTTTTCTCTTCTGTGAAATGCCTATTTTGATCTATTGCTAATTATCCTATTGAGATTTTTGTCTTTTTCCTTCCTCATATAAAGTTGTTTTGTGTGTGTGTGTGTGTATTCTTGATGCTAATCCTTTGATACTTAGATGTATAGCAAATATTTTTCTTATCTTTGGTACCTTTTCTTTTAAAAAGTCTTTATCTTTTGATGAGAAGTTCTTAGTCTTAATGTGGTTGAATTTATTAATCTTTTTCTTTATGGTTTATGAATTTTGTGTCTTGCATAGATTCCTTAACCCAGGATCATAAATATCTTTCCCACTGTTGGTTTCTAAAAGGAAATAAAGGAGTTTTGCCTTTTACATGAAAAGTTTTAATGTAAATACAATTGATTTTTGTTTTTTATGTGAGGATCTGATTTTATTTTTGTCTTTATGAATAATCAGTTGTTCTGGGGGTTCCATAATGTAACCATTATCGTATAGTAAGTTTACATACTTGCCGGGTCTCTATCTGGGCTAATTGTTTTGTTCTTTAGCTTTATTTATTGTTCAGTGTGCCAGTGTATCACCTTAATTATTAATTATATATTTGGTAAGACAGGTTTTTGCCCACTAGTTTTTAAGGAGAGTCTTGGCCATTCTAGCCTTTGCTCTTCCATTCTGACTTTATCAACCTAATGAAAAATTCCTGGTCATGATTATGATTACATTTTTGTGATAAACCTAATAAGTTGGCCATGAAGTTTAGCTTTTAAATGTATCATTGGGTTCAGTTGCTATTAATTTTGGTTTGGAGTTTGCAGTCAGGTTTGCATTTTGGTTCATAAATGAGATTGGCCTATAATTTTATTTTTTAAAATACTGTTCTTATCTGATTTTAGTATAGAATTATACCAACATCCTAGACTGTTCTGGAGAGCATTCTCCCTTTTGTCTAATATTTTAAGAGATTGTATAAGATTTGGATAATCCATTTCTTGATTGTTCTATTAGAATTTACTTGTAAAGCTCTCTAGGCCTTATGTTTTCCTTTTGGAAAGATTTAACTAACAATATACATATTTTAAAGGCTACTAAAGAGAATCCAGCCTTTCTTTTTCTTTATGGGCCAGTTTTTTTAGTTACATTTTTCAAAGAAATTTGCTGGCATGAATTATAATGTTTTTCTCATCTTTTGAATCTTTGTTGCATTGGTAGTTTTGGCCACATCTTACTTGTAATAAATTTATTTGTGCTTTCTCCTTTTTCCCTGATCAATTTTTGGCTTCAGGATTCTTTATATTGAAAATTGTTTTATGTTTCGTTAGTTTATGCTTCTATCTTGTAGTTCCTTCCTTCAAATATTTTTGTTATTCTATTGTTCTCTAACTTGTTCCTTTGTTCATTGGTTTTTAAAATTTTTGCTCCTTCCTCATAATGAAAGTTGTTACTATCCAACAAAGAACCAGTTTTACTGCTTCCCAATAGTTTATTTACTTTTTTAAGTTTATTTATTTTGGGAGAGAGAGAAAGAGCATGAGAAGGGTTGGGGCAGAGAGAGAGGGAGAGAGAGGATTCCAAGCAGGCTCCATGATGTCAGCACAGAGCCTGACATGGAGTTCAAACTCATGAACCATGAGATCATGATCTGAGCTGAAATCAAGTCAGAGGCTTAACTGACTGAGCCACCCAGGTGCCCCCCGATAGTTTTGATACTACAGTTGACCGTTGAAGAACGCAGAGGTTAGGGGCACCGACCCCCCATGTATAACTCTTGACTCCCTCAAAAGTTAACTAATAACATAGTGTTGATCAGAAGCCTTTCTGGTAACATAGTTAACACATTTTGTATGTTATGTGTATTATATACTGTGTTCTTACAATAAAGCAAGCGAGAGAAAATAAAATGTTATTAAGAAACTCATAAGGAAGAGAAAATACATTTACTGTATGGCACTGTAAAAAATCTTCATGTAAGTGGACCCATGCTGTTCAATCCCATGTTGTTCAAGGGTCAATGGTAGTATTTTCATTGTAATTTGGCTTTAAGTATTTAAAAATTTTTATTGTGATTTCTTCTTTTTGACTTGTTTAATTTTCAATTTTTTTTATACTGATAACCTACTAGTCTTAAGTCAAAAAAGCATTTGTAACCCTCATACCTTGCTGGGGGGAAGGGGAAGTGGTGCAGTTACTTTATATTTTTGATATTCTGTAAACAATATTTTGTTATTCTGGAAACTTTGGAAAGCAGTCTGGCAGCTCCTTGGAATGTTAAACGTAGATTTACTGTATGACCTAGCAGCCCCACTCCTAGGGATATGACAACCTATGTCCACCCAAAAGGCTATGCATGAATGTTCATACCAGCATTGTTTGGCTATTCAGCATAGCTAAAAAGTGGAAACAACTCAAATGTCTAGCAACTGGAGAATGGATAAATAAAGTTGTGGTGTATACATAAAATGGACTATTATTTGGCAATAAAAAAGAATGAAATACTGATACATGCAACAACATGGTTGACCTTGAAAAGATTATGTCAAGTGAAAGGAGCCAGACACAAAAGACTGCATAATGTATGATTCCTTGTATTTGAAATGTATGTATTTTCAAAGTACGGAAATCCACAGGGACAGAAATTAGATTAGTGGTTGCCTGGGACTAGAGGAAATGGATGATTTGGAGGATAAGAATGAAAGGGTATGGGATTTTTCTTTAAAGCCATGAAAATGTTTTAAAATTGATTGTGGTGATGGTTGCCCAATTCTTTGAATATACTAAAAACTGTTGAATGGTACACTTTAAATGGATAAATTGTATAGTGTATGAATTTTATCTCAACAAAGCTGCCACCAAACAAAATTGTCAATGCAAGAGTTTTCTTTCTTTCCCTTTTTAAAAAATGCTTATTTATTTATTTTTTGAGAGAGCACGAATGCACGCATGCACGCATGCACACACACACAAGTGTAGGGAAGGGGCAGACAGAGAGGGAGAGAGGGAATCCCAAGCAGGTTCCATTAGCTCAGAGCCCAACGCAGGGCTCAATCTCATGACTACAAGGTCACAACCTGAGCTGATATCCAGAGTCGGATACTTAACCAATTGAGCCACCCAGGTGCCCCAAGAAAGCATTTTTCTATCAAAATTGCCAATAAATTATAATAGGTCTAAGCTACTGAGTTTAAATTTGTATGTGCCAATTCTTATTCTTTCTCCTTTCCCTTTACCAGTCCCCCTTCTTCTTCCTCCTTACCCTCCTCACCCCCACCTTCTTTCCCTCTCTGTCACTGGAAATGTTGAATAACAAAATTTAACTTATTTGTCAAAAAGGATTGATTTAACGAAAATTAATGGAGAACACTGACGTGAACATAATTTTCCAATTTCCACCCTCATGGATAATTGTATACAAACAGACTGAGATGACTCAAACATGGGGATATGAGTACTTACTAACTAGCACACAAGGCTTAGACTCAATGGTTTTGAGAAAACAGAGTCCTGAAACGATACAAGCACAGTGAATGTAGGAACAAGTAGGCCATACATAACATACCTTAGAAAGTGCTATAGATAAGAAATGATCTTTAAGGGATGATTTCCGGCGTGTGCCACAGGGGAAAATGGTATCAAATCTACACAATGACCGGGTTCTATGGAGTGACTCCTCTGTGGAGAATTTTACTTTATTCTCTGTGTCAGAGACCTTGACCCCACCCTGTCTGTGAAGTAGGAGCCTGCTTTGTAAAGGGGCCTGATCAAGACGATGGCCATTATCGAGCTGGGATCCGAACATCTGAAGCATATAGCCAAGCACAATAGTGAAGGCTTCTTATCCACGTTTCTAATTATATTTTTTCTGCTTTTTAGATAAAGGGACAAAGAAATATAGGACTTACTTTTCAGGGTTTTCAGGCTGCTCTGAAGTGTTCTTTTTAAGGTAGAGGGATGTAGTTCTGTTTAATAGCGGTGCTGTGAACAGGGTGTGTTCTTCCAGACTGTCCCCCTTGTGTATAATAGCACGTGGATGTCCGAGATGCATTAGGAGCTGAAATAGTTCATTTGTTCTTTCTAATGAATAGTAATAATTTACAATTTGTCCTAATCAGAAACCTTTCATCCACAAAACCCAACAAGCTTTCCAAACATTATCCTCTCACGAACCTCGAAGTAAGTGTCTGGCAAGTACAATTATCCCTAATTTGCAGAAGGGCTAAGATGGAGAACACAGTACAGAAATAGTTATTGATGTATCTGCAGCTTGAAATTTATATTTTGAAAGTCACTTTGGCTTCTTTTCATCAGTTATTTTGGCGCTTAAGGAATATAATTTATACTGACCTTACATAATGGCGATGTACCAAGGTGAAAACTATAAAATTCATTTATCCCAGGTGTTTTCGATATTAACAGACCTAGAGAAGCTCACATTTGCCAACACCATTGCCATTCGGGGGATGGGTGTCTATTCTGTGCTCCACTCCTGTCCGGTCCAATTGTCTGCGCAGTCCCAGACAACAGAAGCAGCCATGGGGGTGCTTGCATCACAAATAGCCTTCAGCGCATTCTAGTCTATTCTCTGAGCAGTAAGTGATGGTGACATGGGTGAGGGTAAACCCAGAAGAGTGGAGATGCCTCTTTAATCACAATCTTTGCCTCTGGACCCCATTCCCACCAAAATAGCCCACACGGGGTTGAATATAATCTTTTTTTTAATGTTTATTTATTTTTGAGAGAGAGAGAAAGAGAGAGAGAGAGCAAGCAGGGTAGGGGCAGAGAGAGAAGCAGACAGAATCTGAATCAGGATACCAGCTCTGAGCTATCAGCACAGAGCCTCATGTAGGGCTTGAACTTGTGAACTGTGAGATCATGACCTGAGCTAAAGTTGGACACTTAACCAACTAAGCCACCTAAGTGCCCCTGAAGTTAATTCTTTAGTGCAACTCTCACCAACTCACTTTCTTGCCACCAAATCTGTACTTTTGATCCTGGAATTCAGAACTCTCCATCAAAAACATAGAAAAACATACTGGTTCCATTGCTCTGATCAACTCCTCTCTATAGTTTGTTAAGGAAAAGACTTGGATTTGATTTAACTAACATCCTTCCACCCCCTCTCCTGCAAAAAGAAGAAGAAGAAGAAGAAGAAGAAGAAGAAGAAGAAAAAGAAAAAGAAATTAAGTCAGTGCTGACCCTCATAAAATTCATAGCACTTGCAGACTGCTTTTGAAGACAAAGAATGGAAAATCCCATTCTTGGTTCCAGGAGCTTCCTTAAACCTAGCCCAGAAGGCTTCTCTGAAAGTCCAGCCAATTCAAATGATAGATGCAGACATATTGTAGATGCATATATTCACACCACACACACACACACACACACACACACACACACACACACACAGACACAGCTTTCTTCTTTCTTGGAAAAGGTTTCTTACAGGAGTTTCTATTCTTATAAACCATGCGAGATGCACCCAGATGTTCTCTTAGGTTCCGGTGGCACACAATGAATCTAAATTTTGTCATATAAAAAGTACACATCATTATCAGCTGACTTCAGAGCTGTCTCTGTAGTCTCTGTGTTTGTCAGGAAGACTACTGGCTCCTGTCATGCTCAAGCAGCTGAAGCCATTCCTTCCTGTGGATTACCAGTGTGGGCTGACTGCTTGCCTCCTGGGCTGCATTAGTATCTGAGACTTGAGTTAGGATGAATATAGCAGAAATGTCTTAGCCACTGCTTTTTGGGGGATGATAATTGTTTAAGTAGGAAAATTGATTAAAGGGAGGGTGAATCATTTAAAAAAAGGTTTATAGAAACCTTTTTTTAGACTTAAATAGACATACCTTCTTGTGCCGACCTTTGGTTGTGGGGTCAGTGTCTTTCCTTTCATGGTAAGTCTCTTTCTGGAGTGCCTCCTTATCTTCCTTACCTAGCCCGGTGGGGATGGGGATGGGTAAGAGTGCATACTCTGGAGCTAGACTCTAGCCTGCACTGTGACTCATTCCATTATTGATGCTGTGATCCTGGCCATGCCATTTAACCTCTTGTGCCTATCTGTCCTCATCTCTAAAATGGGTATCATAACAGCCCCACTCTGATTGGCTTGTTGGGAGGATTAAAGAAGTCATATGTAAACTGTCTAGAACTGTCTTTCATACAGAATAAGCCCTGTTTGCCATTATTGTTATTATTATCTACAATTTCTAGTTTTGTCTTCTTTCAAATTAAGACACATGTGAAGCAATCTGAACATAGAGTTTATCTAGATTTTTATGATTTCCTCCCTAATTTTTTTCTTTTTTGTTTTTAATTGTGGTAAAATACACATAACATAAAATTTACCAATGTAACCATTTTTAAAATTTTCTTTTTTCTTCTTTAAAATTTACATCCAAATTAGTTAGCATATAGTGAAACAATGATTTCAGGAGTAGATTCCTTAGTGCCCCTTACCCATTTAGTCCAGCCCCCCCTCCCACAACCCGTCCAGTAACCCTCAGTTTGTTCTCCATATTTATGAGTCTCTTCCGTTTTGTCCCCCTCCCTGTTTTTATATTATTTTTGTTTACCTTCCCTTATGTTCATCTGTTTTGTCTCTTAAAGTCCTCATATGAGTGAAGTCATAGGATTTTTGTCTTTCTCTAATTTCACTTAGCATAATACCCTCCAGTTCCATCCACATAGTTGCAAATGGCAAGATTTCATTCTTTTTTTATTGCCAAGTAATACTCCATTGTGTGTGTATCTCATATATATATATATATATATATATATATATATATACACACACACACACACACACACACACACACACACACACACCACATTTTCTTTACCCATTCATCCATCAGTGGACATTTGGGTTCTTTCCATACTTTGGTTATTGTTGATAGTGCTGCTATAAACATGGGGGTGCATGTGTCCCTTCGAAACAGCACACCTGTATCCTGTGGATAAATGCCTAGGAGTGCAATCGCTGGATCGTAGGGTAGTTCTATTTTTAGTTTTTTGAGGAACCTCCATACTGTTTTCCAGAGTGACTGCACCAGCTTGCATTGCCACCAATAATGCAAAAGAAATCCTCTTTTTCCACATCCTCACCAACATCTGTTGTTGCCTGAGTTGTTCATGTTAGCCATTCTGACAGGTGTAAGGTGGTATTTCGTTGTGGTTTTGATTCATATTTCCCTGATGATGAGTGATGTTGAGCATTTTTTCATGTGTCAGTTGGCCATCTGGATGTCTTCCTTGGAGAAGTGTCTATTCATACCTTTGCCCTTTTCTTCACAGGATTATTTGTTTTTTGGGTGTTGAGTTTGATAAGTTCTTTATAGATTTTGGATATTAACCCTTTATCTGATATGTCATTTGCAAATATCTTCTCCCATTCTGTCAGTTCCTTTTAGTTTTGCTGATTGTTTCCTTCACTATGCAGAAGCTTTTTATTTTGATGAGGTCCCAGTAGTTCATTTTTGCTTTTGTTTCCTTTGCCTCCGGAGATGTGTTGAGTAAGAAGTTGCTGCGGGCAAGATCAAAGAGGTTTTTGCCTGCTTTCTCCTCGAGGATTTTGATGGCTTCCTGTCTTACATTGAGGTCTTTCATCCATTTTGAGTTTATTTTTGTGTATGGTGTCAGCAAGTGGTCCAAGTTCATTCTTCTACATGTCACTGTCCAGTTTTCACAGCACCACTTGCTGAAAAGACTGTCTTTATTCCATTGGATATTCTTTCCTGCTCTGTCAAAGATTAGTTGTCCATACATTTGTGGGTCCATTTCTGGGTTCTCTGTTCTGTTCCATTGATCTGAGTGTCTGTTCTTGTGCCAGTACCATACTGTCTTGATGATTATGTTTTCTAGTATAGCTTGAAGTCTGGGATTGTGATGCCTCCCGCTTTGGTTTTCTTTTTCAAGATTGCTTTGGCTATTCGGGGTCTTTTCTGGTTCCATACAAATTTTAGGATTATTTGTTCTAGCTCTGTGAAGAATGCTGGTGTTACTTTGATCGGGTTTGCATTGAATATGTAGATTGCTTTGGGTAGTATCAACATTTTAACAATATTTGTTTTTCCTATCCAGGAGCATGGAATCTTTTTCCATTTTTTGTGTCTTCTTCAATTTCTTTCATAAGCTTTCTATAGTTTTCAGTGTGTAGATTTTTCACCTCTTTGGTTAGATTTATTCCTAGGTATTTTATGGTTTTGGTACAACTGTAACTGGGATCGATTCCTTGATTTCTCTTTCTGTAGCTTCATTGTTGGTGTATAGGAATGCAAACGATTTCTGTGCATTGATTTTATATCCTGCAACTTTGCTGAATTCATGAATCAATTCTAGCAGTCTTTTGGTGGAATCTTTTGGGTTTTCCATATAGAGTATCATGTCATCTGTGAAGAGTGAAAGTTTGACCTCCTCCTGGCCGATCTGGATGCCTTTTATTTCTTTGTGTTGTCTGATTGCAGAGACTAAGACTTCCAATACTATGTTGAATAACATTGGTGAGTGTGGACATCCCCGTCTTGTTCCTGGTCTTAGGGGGAAAGCTCTCAGTTTTTCCCCATTGAGGATGATATTAGCATTGGGTCGTTCATATATGGCTTTTCTGATCTCGAGGTATGCTCCTTCTATCCCTAATTTCTTGAGGGTTTTTATCAAGAAAGGATGCTGTATTTTGTCAAATGCTTTCTCTGCATCTTTGGAAAAGATCATATGGTTCTTGTCCTTTCTTTTATTGATGTGATGAATCACGTTTTGCAGGTATTGAACCAGCCTTGCATCCCAGGTATAAATCCCTCTAGGTCATGGTGAGTAATTTTTTTAGTGTATTGTTGGATCCAGTTGGCTATCTTGTTGAGGATTTTTGCATCCATGTTCATCAGGGAAATTGGTCTATAGTTCTCCTTTAGTGGAGTCTCTGTCTGGTTTTGGAATCAAGGTAATGCTGGCTTCATAGAAAGAGTTTGGAAGTTTTCCTTTCATTTCTATTTTTTGGAACAGTTTCAAGAGAATAGGTGTTAACTCTTCCTTAAATGTTTGGTAGAATTCCCTTGGAAAGCCATCTGGCCCTGGACTCTTGTTTTTTGGCAGATTTTTGATTGCTAATTCAATTTCCTTACTGGTTATGGTTCTGTTCAAATTTTCTACTTCTTCCTGTTTCAGCTTTGGTAGTGTATATGTATCTAGGAATCTGTTCATTTCTTCCATATTGGTAGTGTATTTGTTTCTAGGAATTTATCTATTTCTTCCAATTACCCATTTTACTGGCATATAATTGTTCATAATATTCTCTTATTATTGTTTTTATTTCTGTTGTGTTGGTAGTGATCTCTCCTCTTTCATTCTTGATTTTATTTATTTGGGTCCTTTCCTTTTTCTTTTTGATCAAACTGACTAGTGGTTTATCAATTTTGTTAATTCTTTCAAAGAACCAGCTTCTGGTTTCAATGATGTGTTCTACTGTTTTTGTTTGTTTGTTTGTTTTTGGTTTCTATAGCATTAATTTCTGCTCTAATCTTTATTATTTCCTGTCTTCTGCTGTTTTTGGGTTTTATTTGCTGTTCTTTTTCCAGCTTCTTAAGGTGTAAGGTTAGGTTGTGTATCTGAGATCTTTCTTCCTTCTTTAGGAAGGCCTGGATTGCTATATACTTTCCTCTTATGACCACCTTTGCTGTGTCCCAGAGGTTTTGGTCTGCGTTGTTATCATTTTCATTGGTTTCCATATACTTTTTAATTTTCTCTTTAACTGCTTGGTCACCCCATTCATTCTTTAATAGGACGTTCTTCAGTCTCCAAGTATTTTTTACCTCTCCAAATTTTTTCTTGTGGTTGATTTTGAGTTTCATAGTGTTGTGGTCTGAAAATATGCACGGTATGATCTCGATCTTTTTGTACCTCCTTAGAGCTGATTTGTGTCTCAGTATATGGTCTATTCTGGAGAACATCCTGTGTTCACTGGAGAAGAATGTATATTCTGCTGCTTTAGGATGAAATGTTGTGAATATATGTCTTAAGTCCATCTGGTCCAGTGTGTCATTCAAAGCCATTGTTTCCTTGTTGATTTTTTGATTAGATGATCTGTCCATTGCTGCGAGTGGGGTGTTGAAGTCTCCTACTATTATGGTGTTACTATTGATGAGTTTCTTTATGTTTGTGATTATTGATTTATATATTTGGGTGCTTTAACATTTGGCACATAAATGTTTGCAATTGTTAGGTCTTCTTGGTGGATAGACCTCTTGATTATGATACAATGCCCTTCTGCATCTCTTGATACAGTCTTTATTTTAAAGTGTAGATTGTCTGATGTAAGTATGGCTATTCCAGCTTTCTTTTGTTGACCATTAGCATGATAGATGGTTTTCCATTCCCTTATTTTCAATCTGAAGGTGTCTTTAGGTCTAAAGTGGGTCTCTTGTAAACAACATATACATGGATTTTGTTTTCTTATCCATTCTGTTACCCTATGTCTTTTGATTGGAGCATTGAGTCCATTGACGTTTAGAGTGAGTACTGAAAGATTTGAATTTATTGCCATTATGATGCTTGTAGAGTTGGAGTTTCTGTTGGTGTTCTCTGGTCCTTTCTAATCCTTGTTGCTATATATATATATTTTTTTCATCTTTTCTCCCCTCAGAGAGTCCCCCTTAAAATTTCTTGCAGGTCTGGTTTAGTGGTCACAAACTCCTTTAATTTTTGTTTGTCTGGGAAACTTTTTATCTCTCCTTCTATTTTGAATGACAGCCTTACTGGATAAAGAATTCTTGGCTGCATATTTTTCTGATTCAGCACACTGAATATATCCTGCCACTCCTTTCTGGCCTGCCAAGTTTCTGTGGATAGGTCTGTTGCAAACCTGATCTGTCTTCCCTTGTAGGTTAGGGACTTTTTTTCCCTTGTTGCTTTCATGATTCTCTCCTTGCCTGAGTATTTTGTGAATTTGACTATGATATGCCTTGTTGATAATCTGTTTTTGTTGAATCTAATGGGGGTCCTCTGTGCTTCCTGGATTTTGATGTCTGTATCTTTCCCCAGGTTAGGAAAGTTTCCTGCTATGATTTGCTCACATAACCCTTTTACCCCTATTTCTGTCTCTTCCTCTTCTGGGACCCCTGTGATTCTGATGTTGTTCCTTTTTAATGAGTCACTGATTTCTCTAATTCTTAAATCGTGCTCTGTTGCCTTAATCTCCCTCTGTTTTTCTGCCTCATTATTCTCTATAAGTTTGTCCTCTATATGGCTGATTCTCTGTTCTCCCACATCCATCCTTGCTGCCGTGGCATCCATCCGTGATTGCAGCTCAGTTATAGCATTTTTAATTTCATTCTGGCTACTTTTTACTTCTTTTATCTCTGCAGAAGAGATTCTAATCTGTTTTCGACTCCAGCTAGTATTCTTACTCTTGTGATTCTAAAATTCTGTGTTGGTTAAATCCCTGGCTGTCGTTTCTTCGTGCTCTTTTTTGGGGGGTGAATTCCTTCATTTTGTCATTTTGAAAGGAGAAAAGGAATTAATGAGGTAGAAAAATTGAAATTAAAAAAATTAAAATAAAAAATATTAAAATTAAAAATTAAACACACACACACACACACACACACACACACATCAAATAGATGGTGCTAGATCCTAGGTGTGTTTTGGTGTAGGTGTTGAAAGTGGTTTGACAGATTAGAGGAAAAAAAGGTGGGGGGAGGAAAAAAATAGAAATCGTCTGAGAATTTGAAAAAAATGAATACACTGAAGTAGACTAAAATGAGATGATGGGGGTAAAATAGAATTTGAAAAAATATACACAAAGGAAAGAATATAGTAGAAAAAATTAAGGAAAAATAGTTTTAATAAAAATTAAAAATAAATATGAATTTTTTTCTTTTACTGTATTTAAGAAAAAAGAAACAAAAAAGAAAAAAGAGAAAAAAGAAAAAAGGAATCATTTGAAAATTTGAAAAAGTGAATACACTGTAGTAGACTAAAATAAAATGATGGAAGTAAAATAGAACTTTAAAAAAATTTACATAAAAGCAAAAAATATAGCAATAAAAATTAAATAAAAATATTTTAATAGAAATTGAAAGTACAAATGAAGTTTTTCTCTTTCTGCATTCAAGAAAGAGAAAAATGAAAAAGAGTAAAAAAATAAAAAAAGAAATTGTTTGAAAATTTGAAAAGGTGAATACACTGAAGTAAACTAAAATAAAATGATAGAAGTATAATAGAATTTGAAAAAATTGACACAAAAGTAAAAAATATAGTTATAAAAATAAAGAAAAATATTTTTAATAAAAATTGAAAATAAAAATGATTTTTTTCTTTCTATATTCAAGAAAAAGAAAAGAATTGGAAAAGAGAAGAAGAAAAAAAAAAGAAAGAAAATTGAATAGATGAACCTGCTAGGAGATTGAAGTAGGTCTGAAATTGCTTCATTTACTCCTAGAATCAGTCTATGTAGCTCTTTATAGTCCATAAAGTAAGCCAGTGGTGAGACCTGTGTTCTTGAAGAGCGAAGTTGGCCCCGTTGGGCGGGGCTCAATGTAACAGCTCTGCTCTCCACTAGATGGCGCTGCTAGCCTACTGGGGTGGATTGTGAGCTCGTAGGTGCGCATGCGCATGCGTGGGAGCGGTGAAAGTGGCACCACCCAGCTACCCAGTCTGTTCTCCCTGATCAGCAGTCATGCACCTGTCCTCTGTCTTCAGCTTTTGTCCACTCCCTGCTTCTTCACTGTCTGTGACCAAGCCCCAGGCAGTACCTCTCTCCTGAGTTTTGCTTAGATGCGGCTGTTTTCCCTGGCCCCTTACTTCTGAAGCACTGTGGCTTTGACCTGTTCTGCCCCTCTGGGGGAGGGTCTTCCCAAGAAATGGCCAAATGTCAGCTGCACCCAGGAACGCTTGCAGGACCCTGCTACTGCTGGTGCCCTGAGGCTGCGGCCAGGTGCCAGCCCACCCCAGGAAAAGTTCACGAGATAGTGTAGCAGCAGCATTTCAGGGATTATGGAAAATCACAACACATGTCTGGCACCAGGCTTCACCCTTAACGACCTTGTTTCAGCACCAGCAAATGTGGCCGTTTTCTGGGGTGTTCTGGGACTAGGTGGCTTCAACAGTCTCTACCAAATGTCCTTCCAGCAGTGGAACCGCTTTTCCCCATGTGGCCCGAGACCCTCCCGGACCCCACTCTGTTCCTGGGGATTCTCCCTTCCCACCAGAGCGCTGCCAGGTATTGAGCTGCAGAGTTGCAGCCTTTGAGCTCCCTTTGTTTACAGTCTTAATGGAATTTAAACCCTCTCCTTTCTCCTCTCTCCCTTTTTAGTTTAGTCCCTGTGGTTGTTTCCAATTTTCCACTTTCTCTCCAGCTCCTTTTGGGGAGGGTTGCTTTTCCCATATTCTCCCCCCTTCCCCAGTCTCCATCCTGTCTCCACTGCAAAAGCGGTGCCTTACTGTCCGTGGCTTCTCGCTCCCCAAATTCACCTGTCCGCGCCACATGTACCTGCTGAATTCTGTGGTTCAGGTTGTGCAGATTGTTGTGTTAATCCTCCAATCAGTGTTCTAGGTGTGCAGGATGGTTTAGTGTTGGTCTGGCTGTATTACATGGACGCGAGACACACAGAAAACTTCCATGCTGTTCTGCCATCTTGGCTCCTCCTCCCCAACTTAACCATTTTGAAGCATACAGTTTTGTAGTATTAAGTTCATTCACATTGCTGTGCAACCATCACCACCATCCATCTCCAGGACTCTTCATCTTGCAAAACTGAAACTCTGTCCCCATTAAGCATAACGCCCCATTTTTCCCTTCCCCCAGCCCCTGGCAACCACTCTTCCCAATCTCATGTAGTAGTCTTTCCCACACTTAATTTCATAGTGTTTTTTTTTTTAAAGAGACCCAGTGTGGGGCTGAAACGTACAACTCTGAGATTGAGAGTGGCATGCTCTACTGACTGAGCTGGACAGGTGTCCCTTAATTTCATTGTATTTTTGAATAATTTTCTTTTATTGCCTTTTTCTAAAGCCTTCAAGTTAATTCTTAATAGAAGCAAAACTCTTTCTTCTGTATGTAATATTTAATTAAATTTTTAAGTACAACAAAGAGTAAATTGGTCTAAACAGGTTTGGGAACAAGCATAACCAACTTGGTAAGGCTTCCTTCAATTGATGGGAGCAGAAGGGTGCAGGTGTACCAGAGAGAGTCAGACGTATTCTGGTGCTGTGGTCTTTGGCCACCATGTTTGCCAGAAGGAATGATGTGGATCAGTTAATTGGAGACTTTGTGTCAATACTGTGGTTTACCTTCTCTGCTGTATAGTGCTTGTCATTTTCATCATCTGAAATACCTACATACCCAGCTCTGTATGTCTAAATTGTACCCACTTTTCAATGTCTAGTTCAGATGCACCTCCTATATGAAAACTTCCCTGTTCTTTCCTTTCAAACTTCTTTCTTTTAATGTTTATTCTTGAGAGAGAGAGAGCAAGAGAGAGACAGAGCGTGAGTGGGGGATGGGGAAGAGAGAGAGACACACACACAGAATCTGAAGCAGGCTCCAGGCTCTGAGCTGTCAGCACAGAGCCAAGTGTGGGGCTTGAACTCACGAACCCTTGAGATCATGACTTGAGCCAAAGTTGGACACTTAACTGACTCAGCTGCCCAGGTGCCCCAAACTTACATCAGGGGCACCTAGGTGGTTTAATCTGTTAAGTGGCCGACTCTTTGAATTTTTTTTTCTTTTCTTTTCTTTTTTTTACTTTGAGAGAGAGAGAGTGCAGTCAGGGGAGGGGCAGAGAGAGAGGGAGGGAGAATCCCAAGTAGGCTCCACAGTGTCAGCACGAAGCCCGACACCAGGCTTGAACTCATGAACCGTGAGATCATGACTTAAGCCGAAACCAAGCATCAGACACTTAACCAACTGAGCCACCCGGGCACCCCTTTCCTTTCAAACTTCAAAGGCACTGACCTGTACCTCTACAATGACATCTAACACTTTCTACCTTGCATTGTTAGTATTTCTGTGAGTTCCCCAAGAGCAGGCTCTGTGTCACATTTCTTTGGATTTCTCATATCATTGGCTTAGTGCTGTGCATGTAGTCATATCTCAGGCTCACATTTATTAAATTACTGCCTTGCAAGGATGGGACAGAGAGAATGAGAAGGGGTAACTAACTATTGGAGCACTTTTTGTTAACAAAACCTGTGTGGGTGTGTGTAATACAGTGTATTTTTTGACACTTTTATTGTAACTGTTTTGTAGATGAGGAACCTGAGACTCAGAGAAGTTAAATAATTCATCCAAATCAAATATTCTGACTGCACTATCAATGCCCTTGGCATAGTGTCTCAGAACTTCTTTGTTGAAACCATTTGGTTTTGTTTAGGGTAGTTCTCTGGGTTCATAAATTAATTACTAACTGTCATCAAAGAACTGCTAGTCAAGACTAAAAGATTCCCAGTATCAATCAAATTCCAGCTGAATTGGATCTGTAGGCAGTCATAGGCAACAATCATTTGGTGGTTACCCTTAGGATCAGTGTTTATGGGCAAAGAGCAAAAGGCTATGGAATCAATAACTGGGTTGGAGCCTTGGCTCTGACCTATGTTCTGGGGCACCTGGGTAGCTCAGTTGGTTAAGCTTCCGACTTTTGATTTTAGCTCAAGTCATGATCTCATGGTTCATGAGTTACAGCCCCATGTCAGCCTCTGTGCTGATAGCACAGAGCCTGCTTGAGATTCTTTCTCTCCCTCTTTCTCTGTCCTTCCCCTGTTCACACTCTATCTCTCTCAAAATAAATAAATAAACTGTAAAAAGCAAACAAACAAAAAAACCCTACTAAGTTCTGCTACCTACTGAGTGACTTTAATTCAAATAATGTGACCTCCTTGAGTCTTGGTTTTCTCATCTATAAAATGGATGTGATAATACATGGAGTTACCATGAAGATTTAGTTAATGCATATGAAAATATTTTGTGCTCTATGAGGGTATTACACAAATCCAAAGTATTGTTGTCATTAACCTATACTTACTGAGTACCATTGATCTCAAGGTACAAAAAGTCCAGGGCAGAGTTTGGGTTAATATGGAACAAAGTACCTTCAGTCCAAAATCAGGACTCTGGTGTTAGTTACTCTAGGACCCCTATGGGGACATATACCCATCTAATATGGTGTGGCTAGTATTAGTATCCTGTACTGATGGATTTTTTTGCTCAGGGACTTGTTTCCCTTCACAGGCTAAAATAACTATAAGCAAAGGCATGTAGTCTAAGGAAATGCTCCCCATTTGTGTTTTGGATTGCCGGGATATCCAACAAGTATGAGGTTGCCAAGAATGAGAGAGGCCTAGGGGTCAAGTTTGGCTATGGTAGAGCTTAGTATTAAGAGCACTGGAGTGATCCTCTCCACTGAGAAATCTTCCCTGAATCTTCAAGGCTGACCTTGGTACTCCTCCTGTGTGCTCCCATAGAACTCTGAGCACACCCCTCTCCAAACAGCAGTTGCTTTATCCTGTACATTTCCATTTACACATTTCTCTTCCCTCTTGGACTGTGTGCTCCTGTAGGCTGGCAACTGTCTTATTCATTGTTGTCTTAGTTGCACCCAAAAGAGTGCTCAGAGTTCAGGCTAGCTGTGCAGTAAGTACTTGTTGAATGAATCCCTCCTCTGGCAGTCGTGTTCTATTACAAGCCCCATCCAGAAGTGAAAGTGAGGTGGGAGTTATGGTAAATTGCTTCACCATTTTGATTGTACTGTTGTATTAATTAAATTAATTAGATCAGTGTTTCTCAATCTTTTAAAAATTATAGGCACCCCTTTGGCCCCATTTTAGCCATTTCTTTTTAAATTTTCTCTCCCTATTCCCCATTAAAATTTAATCTCACAGATATACTATATGTTAGTTTATATACTGTGGCCCTTTGAAAGGCCACAACATTTTGATGTGTAGATGGTTTTGTCCCTTAAGAGACAACTTTTTTTCCCCTAGGAGTGATATCACCCCATTAAGAATGTCTGAATTAGATTCTATGTGACTAAATGTGTAGAATCAGCTGGTTTGGTATTGTGCAGATATTTTCTATTTGATATTTACATAGTTATAACATTAAGATTAAGCCTTGGTTGCTCATATTATTGATACGCTTTCAAGATAAGACTGTGGGATTGATTTTTTTTTTGTACAACGTAACTGGTGCCTTTGGTGCTATTTAAATAAGGAGACAAAGCCAAGACTTTTCCCAGACCACCAACAGTATTTCAGTGTGGGGCTATTATGCATAAATCTGAAGGCTTGGTTCACAATTCCACTCTTCTCAAAAATATTTAAACTAAACAAAAAGTTATATTTATTGCTAATGAATGTAGACATCTAAATAAGTCAGAGCCATGCTGCTTGGACGATCCTGCCAGATTGTTCCTGGGCGGGTTATTTATAAATAATGTACCATTCAAGTTGGGAGAATATGCTACTACCACATGAACTTCAAAAGCAACTGTCATGTGGTTTATGTTCAAAATGAATAGGCAATTATTATCTTTGTATGACTTAAAGCAACTCTTCTGGAAATTCCATGTAAGCAGCCACAGTATTAGCAATGACAAGCTTCAAATGGGTTGCCTTTTCTCCTCCGTGTTATTATAAATAGAGAATGGTTTTTGAAGACTATAAAAAAAGTCTGACTTGGTTTTAAAGACCTTTCAGTTCATGATTTCAGGGGTTCTCTAGCTGTCTTTTCACTTGGATTCAGAGCACATGCACTTTTAGGAAAGCATGCCCTTGGCAGCCTATGCAGAGAAACCCATCTTTGCTTGGAAAGCAGTCCATGTTGTTCTGTTTATATTAACCTAGATCCTAATGGTTTGGAAGTTGTTGACTTTTATAGTGAAGTTCCATCATGATATGTTCATCATTAGTAGTATGTGGCTATGGAAGCACTAATTGTTATATAGATTTGATTACTACCAGTAAGTCCCCAGAGTGCTTTCCCTTTATCTCTGTTATTGAATGCTCTCAACCATACTCAAAGATTGATAGGGACAGGTCTTAGTATTCTCATTTTACAGATGAGGAACTTGTGAGGAAGGGGAGTTAAACAGCTTATCTGGCAGATTATATATGCTCCACATTAGGTTCTTTGACTCCAAAGGCAGTGCTCATTTAATTGAACCACGATGTCCTATGCTTTCAGCTTTTTCAAGGGTCATTATGGACGAGTGACTGGACGTCAAAGGCATAACCTGGACCAGTGAGTAGAAGGAAGTAGACTTGACTCAGTAAAGGCAGAACTTTCCAGCAATTAGAACAGTCCAACAATGGCATGGATACTTTGGTGAAGTAGTGTGTGTCCTGTGACTTGAAATGGTCATCTGAATGTTGCAATGGGGTAAAACACAATGTGGCATTTGGCTAGATGATCTTTTTCAAGTCCCTTATAATCCTGTACATTATTTTAAAAAATCTTATGTCTTATTTCCTCTCCCTTGATATAGTTTCATATATCAAACACCTAATTTCATAGTTCTCTTTCCCAACTGCACATCAGAAGCACCTGTCAAGCTTTGTGAAGATGCACGTGCCTAGGCCTGACCCCACACCCCCTGTGTCAGAATTCCAGTGTGAGGTAGAGTGGGAGGTATGAGAATATTCTTTAAAAAGTGTGATTAGAAGGCATAGGCATAGGGTTGTGAACCACTCTTCTGGTGTAACCCACTGATAACAAGGTACAGACGGGCCTCATTTTGGACTTGGTGTCATTTAACAGCATCCAGAAGGCATAGTTTCTAAGCATACAATATCCTTTTAAGTGTTAATCAGACCCTTAATAAAAGTGTGTTTGTTCCCTTGGCTGTGAGAGTACCATGATCCCTTGTTGGCAGGTTAGTTTTACCAATATCTCATAATGCTTGTCCCCCTCATAGTAAGTTGGGAGTAGGTGCTGGTCCAGGAAATGGACATTTGATCAACCCACCTACAAGAGCCTTTCATATACTTCTTGTTCTGGAAAAAACACCTCAAAGGGTGTGAAGGTCAGCCTCTATAATCAGCATGTTGGATACAGAAACTAGTCAGCTGCTCACTCCTAGACTGCTTACCCACTAGTTAACTTCATAGCAGTGAGAAACCTCCAGCGCCACAAAGAAATGAATGGTTGTAGTTTATTGCTTTCTTGAGGAATTTTCTTAGCAAGTACTCAACTATGTTTATAGCATTCCTCTGAGAGAATAATCTCTGAAGAATGTGCCTGTATTACATACACACCAGAGGATTATAAATTCCCCACTATGTCTCCCCATGGTGGACCGGAAAAAAAAAAATCACAGTTGTTCCAACAGGATTTTTTTCTACTTTTCAATCAATAGGATGCTTTTGAAAGCTTATATTTCTCTTTGGACACTTTAAGTGACTGAAGAGACAAAAGAAAAAAAGCAAAGATAAAATGACAGTATAGATACTCCTCAAATCCTATAATGAACTCCACAGGGCACCCAATTTTGATGTATTAGGATTTTTTTTATAATGAGTACATTGTTGGAAATCACATTTTCTATCTGCAGGAGCTGGAGATGAAACTGAGCTGACATCTTACCTCTTTGTAGTTAATTAGCAAGAGGGAAGGAGTGTTTTGAATCTTGTATGGGAAGAGGGAGGTATTAGTCATCCAGTACTCCCCCTCTCCCTTCAAACACCTGGATCTTTTTGTGTGCTCTTTGATTTGGTTTAACAGTTTGGATGGGTCTTGTTGGCTGGGAAGGATGAGGGGAGTTGGAAAATGGTTATTATTTAATGAAAAAATAACTATAGCTGACTTCTCCCTGCCATCTTCCCTGTAGGATAAATAAAATAGGTCAGGTCGTTTTCTTTAAAGAGGAGTTCCTTACTTGGACCCAGACTGTGGGCAAAATCCAGGCTGCCAGAGTTTTTGTTGTTGCCTTATTAACACTTGTCATCATTGAATCCCCAGCACTTAGTGAAGTGCCTGGAACTGAGTAGGCATTCAAATATTTATGAGTTTAGTGAGTAAACAAAACATTATGCTGACCCATACGGTGAGGTAGTTAAGTTGTGTTAGTTGTATCTAATACCTTTCTCTGGGTAGGTATGGTGAGTTTTACATAGAATTCAGCAGTTTGGGACAGAGGGGAAGAGCAGAGCATTTATATATAATTCCATTTAGGAGACTGGTCCTTGGGCAGGTGAGCAGTGCTGGGGCCAGTGTGGACACTCATCCAGATGAAGGCTCGATAAGTGGCAGAAAAAAATCAGCACAAAGGATCCTCCAATCTGTGTGTATTTATTAATATCAGATCATGTGCCCAGTCCTGGGGGATGATAGAAAAGAGCCAGTGTCATGGTTCCTTTTCCCAGGAGAACTCTGTATACACGAAACACTGAGAAAGCGCTCAAAAACAGTCAGGACTCAAGTGTTACAAGGTGAGGGACTGATTCCAAGTAGAAGAAGGAGGCTGGATTGGTGGTGTTTGGAAGACAAAAACCATTTTCTGAGTACCCTCTATGAGAATCGCTAGATCCTACCTGCTACACACATCTCTTTTCATCACAGGGATTTGGCGAGAGACCTCAGGGGACCTGACTCAGTCAGCAAGCCTGGATCTGAGCAAAGCAGATCCCATTGGAGCCCACTGACTGTGCTTTTTCCCCTATATCGTGCCTCTTGTCCAGGTCCTATACGCAGGGAGGGCTTCCTGGAAGAAGCAGCACCTACGGGGACCTTGAGAGTAGTGGAGGGCTTTGATTTCAGGTGGCTGGAGGGTGTGTACTGCAGGCTGGGGGACTACAGCAGCAAGGGGTGGGGATGGGGATATGGACTGTCTGGATCAGGGAGAGTGTGTGGGGAAATGAGATTGGAGACATGGAGAGGCCTGGTGGTCAAGAAGGGCTCCTGTAGGCCCCTGGGCAGAGGGCAGTTGTGGGAGAAGTGGCTGGAAGTGGAGCCCATTGACAGTGGTCAGATTCTCGGTTGTCTCAATTGCTTACAAGCTCTGAGACTTCAAGCAAGTTATTCAATCTCTTTAAGCCTTGGCTTTCTTGTCAATAAAATGGACACAATAGCATTAATCTTACTAATTGCCCTGGGAAGGTGGCTGTGATACTAAAATGAATTTGTGGAGCCAGAAGCACTTTGAAAATATAAAGTGCTGTGTCCAAATGCAGGGGGGTTTGTGGTTATGTTGGGTTGAGCAGGGGAGCTTGGAGGGTGAGCCAGCTAAGAGGCTTTTCCAGTTACAGCGCATGATAGCAGGTCTGTGGCGTTGCAGCAGAAAAGAGCTCCCTGTCTCTTTGCCTGTCCTTTTTGAAATCTTGTTTTTGTTTATGACCGTGGCCGTGGCCTGGATGCACCCCCCCCTCTTCCATGAAGCACCTCTGACTTCTTCTGTCCACAATGGCCATTTCCTTTCTCTTGTACCTGATGTCTTGATAAGGATGTTGCCCGTTCACAAACCCACCTTACTCACGCTGCCCTCTAGTCTGTGAGCCGTGGCATGGTGGACTCAAGTCCAGTCTCTGCCACTTAATCTTTGACTTTGGGTTCTTTTACCTCTTTGCATCTTAGTTTCCTCCTTGAAAAAGTGGGAATAATAATATTACTTATCTCAGGGTTTTTGTGAGTGTTAACTTCATCAATTTGTATCAAGAGTTTAGAGCAATGCGTGGAGTTTAATAAATGCTACATTTATTAAAGGTATTTTGCTATTCATGTTTTCCTATCACCCACCTCCTCCTCATTCATTCCACAGATCTTTGTAAAGAGTGTTAAATTAATTAAACAAGGAGGCCATTAGACTGAGGTGGGTCTATTAGTGTGGCACCAACATAAGCAAATCACAGTCTAGGCCTATAAATACCTCAAGGTTATGAAACCAAAATGCTAAGGACAGCCAATCACAAACAGCTAACTAACAGCTTTAGCCAGTCAAATAATTTCCTTTATTTGCTTCCACAATTTCTCTATATGTTTCTCCCCAGCTCCTGTCTTTGGAGT
Organism: Prionailurus bengalensis; assembly: GCF_016509475.1. NCBI lineage: Eukaryota > Metazoa > Chordata > Mammalia > Carnivora > Felidae > Prionailurus > Prionailurus bengalensis. Next base: position 51,311,484 of record NC_057344.1, read on the forward strand.
GCTCCTAGCCCCTTCCTGTTTGTCACTGCCCTATTTTGCATAGATGTTTGCTCAGATAAACACTTAGGATGTTCAGTATCCTTCAGTTTATTTTTTTAATGTTTATTTTTATTTATTTATTTTTTATATTTTAGAGAGAGAGAGAGAAAGTGATAGGGGAGAAGGGCAGAGGGAGAGAGAAAGAGAAAGAGAGAGAGAGAGAGAGAGAGAGAGAGAGAGAGAGAGAATATCCCATGTAGGCTCCATGTCCAACACAGAACCCAACGCAGGGCTTGATCTAACAACCATGAGATCATGACCTGAGCTAAAATCAAGGGTTGGATGCTTAACCCACTGAGCCACCCAGGCGCCTCCAGTGTATTCTTTTAACAGGGGTTAATATCCTTCCTCCTTTCCTCTGTGCTCCTCTCCTTCCCTCCTTCCCTCCTCACCCATTCCCGTCCAGCCTGCCTGCCTGCCTGCCTGCCTGCCTGCCTGCCTTAAGGACTGTGGGACTCTCATGCACCTTCTGATAACTAAGACAGTGAGCACTGAGATCCAGGAGAGGGAGGTTGACAGCTGGCTGCTTAAGGGGTGCACTGGGCTCAGGATGAGTGGTTTTTACACTTTTACACTTAATAGTAACTCTGTTAAGAATCACCTGGGGAATCTTGTAAAAATACAGATTCCTGGACCTTCTCCCCCAAATTATGAAATAACAGTGGCAATAGTAAAAATAACAATACTAACCATACTGTTATGAATAAAGCTAATATTGGGTGGGCCAGACTATTCTTAGTGCTTCCTGTGGATTATCAAACTAATCCTCACAGTAGTCCCTGAGGTGAGTATTATGAATATCCTCATTTCACAGATAAGGAAACGAAAGCTTAGAGAAGAAAGAGCTTGGTCAAGGTCACACCACTGCCAGGTGGCCACGAGGCAAGCCAAGGAAGCACAATGCTGAATGCTTCCTTGGGCTGAGTGGTGCCCAGCAGGCTGGGTCTAGACAGGCACCCTGTCAACTGTGATGTGTGGCTCATGGCTGGATCACAACATGGGGAGAGGAGCGAGCAGGCCTGGAGGTCTTTCATTGCCTTGCAGATACAGTAGAAGCCCTGCTCGCTGCAAGGGGTACCCATGTGGCTATACTGTCTGCTGGGGGACCAGGTGGGTGACCGTTCCCCGACCCTCCCCACAGCAGCAGCAAAGGGCCCCAGGAACCTTGATACTAGGAGCGGAAACCATGGGCACAGGTCTTATCTGCAGCCTGCTTTCCTTGTCTCCTTTCCATCTCTCTTTGCTTTCCTCCTCTCTGCCCTTGCCACGCCCCCTTCCAGAGGGCAGGGTCTCTGCCCTCCCAGGCTTTTCCTCCCACCCTGGGACCTAGGAATCCACACAAACCATGCAGGTCTGGGCTGCTCGGCTTGCCTTTGGAGCCCCTTTTGCTCAGGCCAGACACCACACCCAGGAGCCCCTCACAGGCTCAAGCTGCCCTTGGCATGGATGGTCATGCTTATTCGCCTTATGGAAATCTCCTCTGCATCAGATTTGCCCGTGCTGTGGGGAAGGAGCCACCATTTCTACCGAGAATTTGGAATAGAACTCAATTCACTTGCTTAGCTCACTTGCTTATCATGCCAGCGTTGTGATTCTGACCACTTGTGACTGCCGCCTGCTGGCCTGCAGCCATTACGCTTTGACTTGAGAGAGGTGGCCTCACATATTCTGCCCTGGGGACAGTGGGAGGGCCTTCAGCTCTTCTCAGTCCAGGTGGCTCTTCACCGTCTCCTGAATATCATGGACTCTGATGGACATAGGTTCTTGTCCAAAAGAAGTTGTTGACAGGTGTGATGGCATAGTAGGAAACAGTGTCTCCAGGGAGGCAAGGTTACAAACTGCTTCCAGAGGCTTCTTTTTACCTGAATTAAGAACTCTCTCATTAAATCCATGTCTTTTAGTTCTGATTCTAAGGTGAGGAATCACACTTGATTCATTATAGTTCATCAGAAGAATGGGAATCTGGGTCTTTGCCTGGTGTGGATGAAGGCCTAACTATAGCTCCCATCGGGGCTGGAATGTGTCGGCTGGGACCTCACCTGAGCACCTGTTTGAGTAGATGTAGACACTTAGCTGTTATTTCTAGAATAGATGCATGAATGAAATCACAATTAGACACTTACAGAGATAAAATTTAGTTTGATGAACTAGAAGCTTCCTTGTATCATATGTTTTCTCCTGTGATTTAGTCCTTATGGGGCAGGCATCCCTTTTAAGAAAACTCAAAAGGGAAATAACAATAGAAATCTTATTTATGTATAGAGAGCTTTACTCTTCCCCAGTACTTTCCCACATATGACCTCATTTAATCCTGATGAGTCTTCTGTCACAGAGGTTATTTTTATTTCTATCCAAAAAAGAAGACTTGGGATCACAGTCAAAAAAGTGTCAAACTACTTGTTAGACCTATGGTCTAAATTACTTCTTGTGACTTTAATTCCAGTCTTTTCCCCTTCTACCCCAGCTGAGTAGAGAATAATTATAATAATACAACTTTTGATAATAAGACATAGAGAATTAGAGAGACTTACATCCTATGTGGAGGCATGTTCTAATTCCACATTTAGCAGATGAGGAGACTGAAGGAAGTTTCCTCAAGTAGATGAAGCAACTCAATAGATAAAAGGGCCTTCAAAAATGCATGTGGTCCCCTTAGGGAAGGCATGGCTCATATGCCATGGAGCTCTGATTTGAACCACCCTTTTCTTCTGTCCCTGGCCATGCCAAGGTCAGGCAGTTGCCACGTGGCTGACCCAGAATGGTAGCCCAGGCAGTGTGTGGCTCCTGAGTGGGGGCTCCCCACGAGCACACAGCACTGCCCTCTGCTACGCTCCCCCTGCCCTTGCATCTCACCAGCTTCCGGGCTGTCTCCTGTTTTTATCTACTGGGCAGACCACCTTCTTGCTCTCTCCTCCCTTTTTACTAGCCTGAGTATAGCAAAACAAATCACACTAACCTGGAAGAGTTGAAGATAATGTTTTCCCCATGGGATGGAAAGCCATGACATAGAACTTTGAAGACAGGCTAATTATCTTGGGATTCTCCTTTATAACACCTGGTTCACTTGGCTTCCACAGAGGTCTAGGTGACTGCAGAGTGCCTGATTTTTCAGCACCACTCCCCCCACCCCAAACATTCCTTTAGGTTTCTTCTGGGATCTTTTGTCTTATAAGGAATGACTGCCCATAACCTACTTCTCTGCATTCATTACTTTTCTTTGGGTTCATGAGGTAATGAAACACTGGGAAATGCTCAGAGAAGACATTAGTCCTTTTCATTTCAAGACATTTTTGAACAACAATGTTAGAACCCCTCTGATGCTGCTATGAATTGTTAACAAGCATGTTTGCACATCACATCTATCATGGTATTTGCACGATGTTATATGAAGAAACAGCTCAAAGTATTTTAAGATACAGCCTTTTATCTCTGGAAGCACCAGAAAGTATTTGCAGATTGGTCCCGGGAATCAAATTAGCCTAGCACATTGGTGAGTTCCTGGAGGCGTGGGCATTTCTGTAAGTGGTTCCTAGCCCCTTAATCCTTTTGATCATTTGCACTGTGTATTTTTACACAGACTCTTGTACTTTGGAGAAATAAAATAAAGAAACTTAAAGGTGAGTTTGATGAGGGCTTCTCCCCACTGTTTGTCAATGCAGATGGATCTTGAATTTTAATGGTAGCAGTTTCTTTTAAACCACCAAGCTTCTTTAAACCTCTCCACAAATAATGTCCGTGCTTAGATTATGTCTGAAAGTGTTTATGGAAATCTTTCCTGACCCCATATTCCTACCACAAAAGAAGGGCCTAATCCTGTAAAATAGTCTTGACAGCCTGGATGTCAATTACTCCACAGCTGTGATTTCTCATATAGGGCCACTGCCTATATGACATTTGCAGCCACTTGCTGACTTCAGCGGTCTATAGTCAGGAGCCTGGCTTACGGGCATAGAATGAGCACCTCACTAGATCCTCCTGCTTATTGGCTGTGGGATGTTGTGTGAGAAAACTTGTGGAGAGGACTTAGTTGTCTTACCTTTAAATGGGGACTGCATCTCTCTTATAAAATTGTTGTGAGACATATTTGTATGCCCATGTTTATAGCAGCGTTATTCTCAGTAGCCAAAAGGTGGAAGCAACCCAAATGTCCATTGACAGATGAATGGATAAGTCAAATGTGGCATATCCATATACTGGAATATTACTCATTCTAAGAATGAGGGAGGAAATTCTGACACTTGCTGCAACATGGGTGAACCTTGAGGATTGTGCTAAGTGAAAATTGCACTTTTCTGAAGTGTCTAGAGTGGTCAAATTCACAGAAACAGAAGTGGAATGGTTGCCGGGGGTTGTGGGTAGGAGAGAAACGAGGAATTAGTGTTCAGCGGATACAGTTTCAGGCTTGCAAGGTGAAAGAAGTTCTGGAGATGGATGGTGGTTGACAGTAGCACATCGGTGTGAATGTAGTTTATGCCACCAAACTGTGCACATGAAAGATGGTTAAGATGGTAAAGTTTGCTGTGTGTATTTTCCACAATAGGAAGAACTCGGGAAAAAAACTTGTTATGAGCATTAAAGAAGGTCAAGTAGGTAAAGTGCCTACCGTTTCATCAGACTTCAGTGAAGGCAACACTTTTTACTAGGGTTAGGACATTGTATTGTAACGGTCACATGATACTTCACCATGAGGTTATACCATAATTGGTTTCTTTAAAAAAATTCTTTTAATGTTTATATATTTTTGAGAGAGACAGAGCATGAGCAGGGAGAGGGACAGAGAGAGAGGGAGACACAGAATCTGAAGCAGGCTCCAGGCTCTGAGCTGTCAGCACAGAGCCTGATGTGGGGCTCAAACTTAGGAACCAGGAGATCATGACCTGAGCTGAAGTCAGACACTTAACTGACTGAGCTACCCAGGTGCCCCAATTGGTTTCTTTTTTTATTTGACTTTTGGATATCTTATAGTACTCCAGCATTGTAATGATGGAGTAAAAAAAAATTTTTTTTTGCATGTACATATCTTTTCCATTATTTGGGGTTGTATCTTTGAGATAGATTTTCTGTATCACTTAGTGGAGGTGAGTTAATCTTTGTGGCTCTTGATACATATGCCTGTGGGAGTTGGTCATTTATACTGTCACCAGCCAAGTAAAGATGCCAGTTTCATAGTCTCCTCATCAGCGCTAGTTACGCTTTTAAGCAGTTTTTTTTTTTAATTTTTTTTTTCAACGTTTATTTATTTTTGGGACAGAGAGAGACAGAGCATGAACGGGGGAGGGGCAGAGAGAGAGGGAGACACAGAATCGGAAACAGGCTCCAGGCGCTGAGCCATCAGCCCAGAGCCCGATGCGGGGCTCGAACTCACGGACCGCGAGATCGTGACCTGGCTGAAGTCGGACGCTTAACCGACTGCGCCACCCAGGCGCCCCAGCAGTTTTATAAAATGTAATGCGAGATGGTATGTTCATGTTTCAATATGCCTTTATTTGCTTTTATCACTAAAAATGTTGAGCATTTTTCAATCTTGACTTACATTTATTTCTTCTTACATGCACTGCCTGTTTACATCTTTTACCTGTATTTCTAGTGTGGTTTTCTATGCTTTTGTTACCAAATATATTTATCATAATTGTTACACATTGTTGCTACTTTTAATATTTAGAGAGTTTAATTTTTATTTAATTAGATCATTCACTTAAACATTTCAAAATACAAAATAATAATAAGATTTTCAAGTAGGATCAAAAGTGGTTTATAATAACATTATTATACTTAATGTATCTTCTTCCCATAATTCTCCCATAATTCTTTTCATATCTGTTTGTATAAAATCTGTCTTTTGCTTACTTACATGCCTATAGAATTTGAATTGAAATTATGTAAGATGACCAATTCATTTAAATATAAATACATTTTTATTTATTTATTTATTTATTTATTTATTTATTTTTATTATTTTATTATTATTATATATAATATTTATTATATTTTATTATATAAGTAATATAATATATTATTATAATTATAATATATAATATATATAGCCTGATGTGGGGCTTGAACCATGAACCATGAGATCACAGCCTGAGCTGAAGTTGGATGCTTAACTGACTGAGCCACTGAGGTGCCCCTAAATATCTTTTTAAAAAATAATAAGAAAAATAAAAATATAACCCAATATAAAAAGGATATTGCCAAAATCAGAGCAAATAAATTAAAGTTATTAATAAACACGACCTTTTTCTTTACCTTACTAATAATTAAATTCATTGAAAATAAACTGATATGGTACAATTGTCCAACTGGTAAGAGTTAAAAACATTATAATAGTGACTGAGACTGGCCTTGAAATATACTGCCAATAGGGAGAGAAAATTGGGTCAACTTTACTGAAGCATTTAAGCACTAGATATCAAGAAACTTAAAAATGTTTGTAAACATTGGTTTAGAAATCCCACTTATGTAACTGTGGCTTGAGACAGTCTTGGAAATGTGGAAAGATATTTATGTTGATAGATAAAAATAGGATTCAGTCTAAACTCCAATGACAGGGAGTGATTGAATAATAGTACAACCATCTTTGGAGTGTTATATAGTCATTATAATGGCTTTTTCTAAAAATTTTGGTGATATGGGGACAAACAATATGCTGGTATGCAAAAGAAAAGCATGATGACGAGATTACAATAAAGCAAATTGTACATGGTGTGGTGGTGTGTGTGTGTATGAGCACATGTGCACTTGTGTGTATTTGGTACATATCCAGAAAGAATTGTGTAAAAAATGTTGATAGTACTTATTTTATGTTGTCAGATTACAACACATTATTTTTTTTCTTTTTTATACTTCTGCACATTTTCTAAGCTTCATATTATTTGCAAATTATTATTTCTACCATCAGAAATAAATTTAAATATTAAAAAAAGATTAAATATAATGAATAGATTTTTATTTTCTTTTTCTGGATTCATGTTCACTTTGCTTTCTTTGCTTTGTTTATTGGACAGAATCCTGGACAAAACACCAGAAGGTTTTTAGGTTATGGTCCAGAAACTCACTAGCTCTATGTGAATTTGGGGCAAATATAACTTCTGTGTATCTCAGTTTTCCAATGGTAAAATGGTTGAGAATTAAGGTGAGATTAACAACCTATGGGCAAACACTTTGCAAACTAAGTTGCAAGTTCAAGGGATTCCTGGACCACTGTGTGGTCTGAGAATTTGTTAGGACTCAGAGAACTCACTGAGAACAGTTATCCTCAGAGTTACAGTTTATTATAGGGGAAGGGTATGGATCAAAATCAGCCAAAGGAGGAGATGCATAGGGCAGGGTCTAGAAGGATTCCAGTGCAAAGTTTCTGTGTTATCTTCCGTGCAGTCAGGATGTATTACCCTCCTGGCATCCATGTGTGACAGTATGCAAAAAGTATTGCCAACCAGGAAGCTCACCCATGCTTTGATGTCCAGAGTTGTTATTGGGGCTTTTTTACACAGGCATGATTTATTGATTGCCCACAAGGTTGAATTCTGTCTCTGGGTCAGCTGATGCTGTGTTACCCAAAGACCCTACTCTCGGCACAAGGTTGGTCTGTCTGGCATGACCAGCCCTGAACCTAACTAACACTGTTGGGTATGGCCAACCCTACCCTATGATTCAAAGTGACCAGCTCCCACCCTAGGACTGTTGGTGTGGCCGGCACCACTTTAAAGAAGGACATTCCTATCAGGTATGACATAAATTACCTTCCAGAGGCCAAGGCTAAGGCCAGATATCTCTTTGGGCAAAGCTAAATTCTTAACTATGCATAAGGTGACTGGAAAGAGATGGAAAACAAATTTAAATATAGAAATGATATGTATGGAGGCTTCTATCACTTACTACACTCTAACACCGTAAAATAAGGCAGGGTATGAATTCTATAGATACAAGTGCAAATACCCACTTCCCTGATCTACAGAACCTTGGGGACCACCTCTGAGAATGTGCATGCTAACAGAGACACATTTGCTGCAGTGGTTGTTTACCACGAGACGAATTAGACTGAGAAAACACTTACCACCCCGCTGGGTATGTGAACCTGACCCTTGCCTCTGTGTTAACAGCACAGCAAATATGTCCCCCCATTAACGAATTTATCTGATGCAATATAAGCCTGCTTGTTACAGGTTTCTTGATCTGGCACCATCTCATTCTGTTAGTGCAGCAAAACTTACTGCATATAGCACAGTGTGGTGATGATAAAAATAAATTGGCTCATTCCCCTCACAGAGTTTCAAACCATGAGCACTATGTCAGATTGGATGCATAAGGTTTGATAAGAGTGAGATTAAAAAAAAAAAGAAAAGAAAACCCAAGTTTGTTTTCTCATGAAATTAAAAAAAATAATTAGAGCACAATGACAAGAAGTCATCATCCTCAGGAAGCTTGCCAGAGGACAACTGTGTGCTCTTATGGAGAAAGAACCAGTGACAGACTTACTATGAAACCATTCGCTAATGTAGTTATGCTCCCACCCTTCCTTCGGAGGAGGGAAGAATTTTAGCCCTTGTCTGGTGATTTTTTTGGAAATGAGTAACTTGTAGTAAATTGGTGTTGTCAGTAAATTTTGGTTGTATGTTCTGTTTCTTTCAAGGAAAAACTGGCCATGCAGAAGTAGTCCGAGTGGTGTACCAGCCAGAACGCATCAGCTTTGAGGAACTGCTCAAGGTCTTCTGGGAGAATCATGACCCGACCCAAGGTAGATGAGTGAGCCAGTATTTAATTATCTTACTAATTACAGCTGGGATAATTAGTGTTTGAGCTGCATGGAAGAGATGAACCTTGAAATCACACAGGAGCTCAAGAATATGATTGCAGACATTTATTGACGGAGAAGAGGAGGGGCTGGGGAGCAACCGGGGGGGAGAGAATAAAGGCACAGCCATAGTCTGCACTCCTCCCCCCTTTACAGCTGTCAGGGGTGGGAAAATTCCCACAGAGAAAGACGCCAGACAATAGAGATTCGTTCACCTTTGATTATTGCATTATTCCTCCTTAATGCAGTCTTTTGTCTACAAAATTAAAGTGTCTTTCTAGCAGCTCCAAAGTTTTCCTGATTTATGGTTCCTTTATTTCCCTGAATTTAGCCTTTCTCATCTTTTGACATTATCAGGCTCTTTTTTTTTTAAATGTCTGTGGGTGATAAAAAAAAAAAGAACATAAAGGTAAAATGCAATATTCAATGGGTCCACAATGCTTAGGTTATTTACATATTTCATTTGTCTTCTTTGAGATTTGTTATATGGAGACATTAATATGTTTGGGCTATAAACAATGGTGGCCAGAAATTTTATTTGAATGCACACACAAGCAAAAATCCCCTGTTGGCAAATATCATTTGTAATATTCAATAATGAAGCAATTTCCAGATTTCATCCTAACAGCCTTACAAGCACTGCCTTGCCAATATGATGATCTGATATTATGAGGCTTATGAACTGAAAAGTCCTATATAATAGATGTGATTTTCACAAACCCTGTTCATTTAGCAATCAGTCTATTTAACAAAAATATTTTCCCTTTGGTGTCAGGTTTTTGTGTAGCGGGTATGCTATGTTGGCTGTTTCTGAAGAAGGGATCTGTTTTTCCAAATGTGCATTGTGCTTTGTGGTGGAATTTTAATATGACCCCAGCAGCACAGGATGGTGGGCCCTGAGTTCTGGTTCTAAGAACCATTCAGTGCCTGGGTGATTTGCTAGAGGGCAAAAGTCAGAGCTAAGTGTAGTAAAATGATAAATAAGCCAGGGTACTGCACGTACAGGATCCAGGCAAATCCATCAGGGTGGGTGAAGGCCTAGGAAGGAAGCCAGGAGCAGGAGTTCCATTATAGTGAAGTCTGGTTTGACATAGGGGGATGAGTCCCTAGCAGTAGAGGGATAAGGTATGGGGCAGGGGAGGTAGAAGACTAGTAGGGCAAGAATACTATAATGAGAAGATTCAGATGTCACCCTGGTCTGGACTACTAGACTGGCCTATCATATGAGAAAGGCAGGTCTGACAAACTCAGTCTTGGCTCAAGCAGGAGGCTCTGACAATGAGCATCATAAACAAGAGTGATGATGGCTAAGAGCTTGTGCTGGTGGGCCTTTGATCCAGGTGGAGCAGGCATTTGGCTCTCAAAGCCAAGGGTCATAGCAGATGCTGAGAGCTCCAAAATTCTTAATGAAGATACACATTAGGAGCCCAGGCAAGCCTGAAGTCATGTAGGAGACAGGATCCCCACAGGCTTACAAGGTTAGGTACATGGCCTTTGGCCTGGCCATCCATAATGTCCTGTCCTGATAGAATCACTTTATGCTTAGCCCTGGCAAGATTTCAGAGGGTGAAGTCTGTCATGCACTTCTCTCTCCTTTCTTCTCTTAACTTCTTACCTATTTTATCACATCTTTACCAGCACACCTCAGTTAATTATATCACTAGTACTGGCCCCTAAATCTTAGAGGGAATTCTACTTTTAAAAGAACCTTAAAAGAACCTCTTGTTCTCCCCATCCCACATATCAAATTTGTCTCAACTGTGCTTCAGCCCTCTTTCAAATTCTTTGTTTGCTGTGTATTCTATTGTTTGCTAATAACAAGGTACCACAGATCCGGTGGCTTAAACAACAGTAATTTATTTTCTCACATTTGAAGAGGCTAGAAGTCTGAGAGGAAGGGGTCGGCAGGTTTGGATTCTTCTGAGGCTTCTCTCCTTGGCTTGTAGATGTCTGTGTTCTCCCTGGGTCCTCACATAGTCTTCCTTTCACATGTGTCTTTGTCCTAATCTCTTCCTATAAAGACACTGTCATGTTAGATTAGAGCCTACCCAAATGACCTGATTTAATCTTAATCTTTAAAGACCGTCTCCAAGTAAAATTATATTCTGAGGTACTAGAGTTTAGGGCTTCAACATATGAATTTGGGAAAGATATAATTCAGCCCATGACACTGTTCCATAAAGTATAGCTTGGTATACTATTCTTCCAGAGGTATTTTGATTCTAACAGAGGGTTTGTAGATTCATAGACTAGAAGGGATGCTAGAGGTCATCTGGTTAATCTTCAGCTTCAATTCTGTAAGTCAAAAGATGAAATTGCTACTGACAGCGTTCACAGACAATAGGATTTGATTGTTGAGTACATATTTTTTTCACTGATATTTTAGAAAAATTATGCATGGACAGGAATAGTTTTTCTACCCTCGCATATGTCTGTTTCTACTTACAATATTGCTTGATGCAGTATATGTAGTCACAGGTATTAAATTGCAAGATATCTGATCTTCCCACATTATTACTAGGATTACTTTTGTTGGATAGTTTGATGTAATGGGCCATGGTAACAATCTTTTTCTGTATTCCAGAGTTTCCCATGACACTTCTGGAAATAGGGTGAAAGGAGTGATCACATGACCCAGGCCTGGCCAGTCACAGTATCTTTTTCTATTGCCAACAGTGTTTGATTCAGGGAATGGGCATGGGACCCAAGCATGACCAGTTGGATCCCTTCTCTGGGACTGTTGTGTGAGAGAAAAAGGTGTTCTCCCTTTTCTGGGGAGGTGGAGGTGCTCTGTATGTGGAAAGAGCTTGTCCACAGAAGAAGCAAGGGAGGAAGATGGGAAGAGACACTGAGAGACAAGAGATAGGAAGAGAGAACCTTCAGGAGACTGAGGTCCTCTCAGCTATGAGAGCTGCTAGGTACCTACCCTCCATCTCCATCTTTTTTTAACTTAAGCTAGTTTGTTGGGTTTCTACTACTTGCCACAACAACAACCACAAAAATTACTGCTTCACCACTCATTCAACTTAATCATTGTGCTTATTATATCCAGCCATTGTTAGTTAACCATGTTCATGGTCAACCATGACCTCTATAAATTAGAGGTTTAAAGCCATTTGGTTAATAATTTTGTCATTGATTCAGACATGAAGTGGAGGACATTAAAGATTGTTTTCTCAGTACCTGTTGGTGGTTTGATTCTGGGGTTCCTTGGTAATTCAGATTGAAGAATTGGGGTTTAAGATTTGAGATACATGGCTTGAATATATACCAAATCATCTCAATGTTTCTAAACTGCTATGAAAGACTATCAGTCATTAATGACATTTATCTTGTATCTACTCTGTTTGCCAGGCACTTTGTTAGGTGGTGCTAAATCACCAAGTTGTCTATAAAATGCAGCAGTATCCAGCCTCTTGGCTAATGCATAGAGAAAATAGATTTCTATAGGCAGAAAATAGTTTAATCTGAATGTACCGAGATCAAATGAGCATTCAGATAAATGTGTGTAAGACCAACATATTAACCTGAAATCATTAAAACAAGTATATGCTAACATTGGAACTTTAAAAGCAAAAACATAAATTCAGAAGCAAGCCGGTGTCAATGAATTTAATATTCCCAGGGAACCCAGAGGATCCAAAACATGTAGTCACATGTACTTTTTCTGAGGTAAGAATTTGAAGCCCACTCCCTGAAGGATGGTCACAAAGCAGGTGAACTTGGCCATCTGAACACAACTTCTGAATTCTCTGCTTAAAGTCACATGGTGACTCCTGTCACTTTTCCTAGTGCAAAGTGGCCCAGAAAAGAGAACCACCCAGTAGAACAGAGGAGGGACAGAGAGAAGTGTAAGACTGACTGGTGTTACTCGGAAAGTGGATGTTTCAGAAGACAGCAGCATGTTGGCTTTGGAGAGACTCTCATTGATAAAGCAATAGCCAAGTCTAGGTTGTTTTCTGAAACAGGAGTGATTCTTAAAACTGTGTAAGGAATACTCTTGCCTATGCCAGAGTTGCTTACCAGCAAAAAGACAAAACTTGAGTAAAGTTGAGAAGACATTGACCTTTGATGTGAAGATATGCTCAGGAAACACATGATTCTCAACAGTAATATGGCTCAAGAGAAATGTGTTTTAATTAGCATGCTTGAAGACTTCAGTACTTTGCTTATAGAGTCGTTAAACATTTGAAGGAGTCACTTAAATTTTTTAGGTATGATTTACTTCATTTTGTGAGAGAAGAAATATCCTAGAATAATATTTGCAAATGTGGAGACTCTTGCTAATGTTCAGGGTTTACTATGGTAGCAATGGCATGAATTTAAGTGTAAAGTCCCTTTCAATTAAATTAGATCTTCATGGCATAGGCCAGACAGAAAAAATCCTTCAAGGTACTGAAGCAGCTCTCACGGTATCTGCCCTAATGGCAAGAAAGAACTTCCCATGGTCTGCATTTGGAAGGGAGCAGAGCTGGAAAGAGAACCATCAGAAAGTGCAGGCTTTTCAAGGTACAGGTGGGGCCAGAGACCTGCTATTTCACAGCCAATAGGCAGTGGGTCCTGAGAGAGTGCTACTCAGTGGATTAGCTTCAAGTGAAGTAACAGACCTAATAGCATCATTATACGTTTGGCCAGTAATTGGAATAGTCTTTTCTCTTAATTTACCAATTACCACAAAATCTCTATTTTGCCGAAGCACTCAGATACCACCGTTTAAGCTAATATGACTTGTTCCGGCGTTCTGTCTTACTCATGAGACAAATATGGTCCCTCCAGGTTTCTAAGGATAGACTGGAGCATGCTCATTCCTGACTGTGTGATCTCCAAACCCCCCAGTCTCCAGGAAACATGGCAGAGCCTGAGATTTAGGAGATTTGGGGTCTGGGCCCACCTCGCCCCTTCCTAACTGTGTGACCTTAGCCAAGACACTTTATTCAATCCGAGCCCTCTATTTTCTAATCTGTCAGAAGGGGATATTAATGTCTATACTGCATGGGTCATAGGTTGTCATAAGTGTTAAATGAAATAATGTGAAAATAACTTGAAAACGGTCAAGTACCATGCAAGTGCCAGGCATTGTCCCTGTGTCCTCCTCAATACAATACAGTTTCACTGGGTTTATTTATTTTTATATCTACAATTTCTGTGGGAAAATATTTACCCTCTGCCTACAAAAGTGTGGGTTTTCTACCCACAAACTTTCTTTTGTCCTTCCTGTTAGTTGAAAAGATTTCAGCATTGTTGATGTTGTCATTCTGTGATGAAACGGCTGCGGTTGCTGCTGCTGGGGGTGGTGGCTGTGAGGCTGATGGACAGGTGGCTCTTTAGCTTTGCTGCTGACACAGTCACCCAAAGAAGCAGATCACATCCCAGCCTCTCATGCTTGATCTGTTTCCTGCCTGGTACCCTCTGTGCATCAGTTACACCATTTCAGCCCTGTTCCTGCACCGACCCAAACCTTGGGCCAAGCCACAAGGACACGGGCGCAGAATGTAGAGATTTCAACTTCGTCTCACTTGATCCCCCAAGTCTGACTTCTCGGTCCCAACCTGTTTTATTCTCCTCAATCCTGGGAGAAGGGATAGCAACATTTTCTAAGCACCTTTTATGGGCCAGTCTTAGTGATAGATGTTTTATATTTATAATTTCATTTAATCCTTACCACAGCCTTAGGAAGTGGGGTTCATTGAAACCCCATTAACTGAAGAGAAGAAATAAGGTTCCACACAACAATCTTGTTTGGTATTGATGGCAGTATTTGGACTCGGCTCTGTCAAGTCAAGGCTTGACAAGCTCAAGGCTGTTTTCTTTCCCCTTTACCAGAGGGGTCCAGACTTCCAGACTAGGGGAAATTCTTCCAAGGACAAATGATTTTATGGATCCCCTCTCCCCATGTGATCTAGTTGTGTTCTTAGTAACCTTTTTAAAGCAAATATGTTAAGATGCCACTATGAAGTTAATTACACTTTAAATTGAATGCTTATTTTATTAACCACCACAATATCACATACCTCTGGAAAATAGAAATGCCCACACACATAATGCATTCTACAGACTCCAGGCAATGCCTGCTGCATGGTTGGATTTACAGACTTCTTGTAGTAGCTCCAAGCCTTCTCAGAGGACTGTGGCTATAGGTGGAAGCTCCTCCAATGTGCTCCTGAGGGAGCAGTGGCCCTTCTGCAGATGCCTGCTGGCTGAGACTGCTCATTGACCCCAGTATCAGTTTCCCCACTTCTGTAGGATTGTAATTTTAACTAGATTGGTAGCACCAATTGAAACTAAATTTCTCAGACTCCTTATGGCTAAGTATGGCCACATGTCAGAATTCTGACTATCAGGGAATGAGCACACATGATGGTTGCAACTTCTGGGTTGTATGTACTTAGAGCAAGGAGTATTCTCTTGCTCTTCCTTCCTTCCTACAAGTTGCCTCTAAAGGTAGTGGTGAACCAGCCTGGAGCATGTGGATGGGGGTCTCACCCTTGTAATGGAGGCACTACAAACTAGAATGCTCCAGAGTCACTATTCCAGGCTGAACTGTGTGTAAGAACTATCTTCTTTAACCAATTGTTATTTTGGTTCAGTTAGGCTTTCCCCACCCTCCCTCCCCCCCCAACATTTTCTACAACAGCTGACCTTATATCTTTACTAAAATAGCCTTCAACTAGAAGCTGGTGATGAACTCCCAGTCACTCTTCTGAAGATCTTAATTAAAATGTTTCCTTAATTAAAGCATCTTTAATTAAATCTGTTAAGGGTATGGACCCTAGGGTTAGAGAAGATATGGCTTTAACCAGGTCTGCTGTGAACTAGCTGCATGACCTGGGGAAGTTACAGCACATCACCAAGTCTCATTTCTCTCTGTCTTTACTTGAACTCCTGGGTCTGAGCTATCATTATCTCTCATCTGGCTGCTACACTAGACTCCTGACTGGCCTGTCTTGCCCTTTCCCAATCCAGTCTCCTTAATGACCTGTTAAAAACACATTACAGAGTATGTCCGTCTTCTGCTTAAAGCACTGCGCTGGTTGTCCATTTTGGGGTAGGATAATATACAGTCTCTTTACAATGGTCAACCTGACCTGGGATTAACTGATTGGCACTCACTTGTGCAACCTCAGCACCTGCACTTCCATGTAGCTCCCTGCCTCACTCCCGCATCCTATTCCACTGCACGTCTGGTGCTGTGCCCTCCTTCACTCCATTCCTGGAAGACTCAAGTGTTTTCTTGCCCCGAGGCCTGTACCTACTGCTCACAGTCTGCCCACAGCTCTAGGCATGACTGGCTCCTTCCTTTTCTCCAGCTTAAAGTGTCATATCCTCAGAGAGGTCTTCCCTGACCCACTCTAACTGAAGTAGTACCCCAAGCCCTCACTCCCAGGTTTCGCTTGCCTCCCTAACATTTGTCACAAGGTGTGGTGATCTAACTGTTCACTTGTTTACAAACAATCTCCTCCTCTAGAAAGTAAGCTTCACCTGAAATATTTTGTCATTGAACAAATGGATGAAAACCTCCATTTTCCCATCTATAGAACAGTTCTTACCCCGTAAATGTGTGTTGGGATGTATGAGGAAATGAAGTCTGTTGTGTGGAGGCCAGGGCTAAGCAGAGTAAGCATGTCATAGTTAATAGCCACCTACTCACCCTGCCTACATAAGAGCCATTTCACCAGTTTTTGTTTGCCTTGCTCCTTCCTGAACCCCAGTATTCCTCCAGTTTTTGTCTATCATTTTTCCCTCAGCTTATGTTCTGAATATCTTTGATCATTTCCTGTGCTTGGTTCATACCCTTTATGCTCAATCAACTTCTCAACACCCCTTTCCCTCCCACACCCACTCTCCCCTTCCTGCAGTGAGTCCCCACTTGTCCTCAGAAAGCTTTGTCTAATTCTCCCCAGTTGGCCATACTATCTATGGTATTAGGCTTCATGGGGCCCCAGGACTACACACCCTGGGCCTGCTGCTTAGCCCTCAGAGTCATGAGTAGGGGATTAATGGGACTCTTCAGCCCATGGTTAGAACTAGCGACGCCCACCCCCCACCAAAGACTGTTTTCCATTCAGTGACCTTGCCCTCCCTCCCCACTCCATGTTCCAACACACTCACCATGAAACACTACTTTAGGTGGGTTATTCCCAAGAAGCCCGAGAATTGTGGGTGGGGTTGGTCCATTCCATCTTCAGCAGGTTTGCTTCATAGCCTCCTTCCAGGTGTATGGTAGAGAAGAAGCCTCCTCATGCTGTGTAGTGGGAAACATTGATTGCAGAGAGAAGAAAATCTTATTTCCTTCTGTTTCTCATCAAGTTGGCAATTACGTGCTGGTGTTCATACATTTGAACTTGCCAAATTAATATCTGAACTTGGTTGTGCTGACCCTTTTAAGTTAGTTTTTTTTTAAATAAGTCACCAGTTTTGAAGGACTCTTCTTTTTTTAGACCATGCACAAGGAATCTATCATCTGCAAATAATTAGACAGTGGGAATTATATTGTATTGCTAATGAGCAGATGTGCATACTTATAGTGGAGGAACAGCTGCACACATATAAAATGCAAAAACGACCCAAACCCAGCATTATGAATTCTGAAAGGGATTTCATTCTTTTAAGAATTTCAGAAACAGAGAAAAATGAAACAAAGCATTTAACTGATATTTTTCTTTATTAATTGTTCTTTCAATCGTACTTTTCCTTGCATAACATTATCGTACATGTACATTGTATCTTTGCTATTTGCAAATGTGCTATTTGCACTTTTAAATCCCTCTCTCATGTAATACTATAGAGCTTACATTTAACATTTTTCCTTTGCTTTCTAGTTCTGTAAGGGTTTGGTGCCTCCACATTGAAGAAAAGACTCTTCCTGGGTGTTTTTTCTGGGCTGGGCATTGTGCTAGGCACTTGAATGCTTGTGATCCCGACCTGTGAGTAGGTGGCTTTAGACCCATTTTACAGATGAATAAATAGGCCCAGAGAGGTGAAGAGATTTGTTACAAGGAAGCTATTGTATGTGACAGAGCCGGGATTTGGACCTAAGGGCTTACTTAATTCAAAACCTTATTTTCTTTCCATTGTATGGTCCATGGTCCCACATTGTTAAACATTAGTATATGAGGCTATCAGCCAACAGAAAACACAGCGCACTATGAAAACAGCAGTGCATTATTCAGTGAGAAGTTTCTGTCCTCATGAGCTCCTTGTAATATCCATTACATTTATATAATCTTGTTAAGCAAATGCAAGATGAAGGAGTTCAAATAGTTTGGCTTTTGAAAACTTGCAGCTCTGAAGAATTCCACATATTTTAGACAGAAATAGTTAGGTCATTTAAAATTTGAATAAATTTCTGAAATTGTATAAAATCAATAAAAAGAAATGAACTCAGAAGAATTACATTACTTCATATGAAAGAGAAATTCGAAAAGAGAAAAATCAGTGCTCAGCTAACATTGGCAGGAATTAGAATTTCCAAGTTCTGGTAGTAGCAGGCTAGGTTATTCAGATCAACCCTTTCACTGAAAGCAACTCAAAATTTTGGGTGAGATAATAAAGACATATTTAAAACATTACATCAAAGATGTAATTCCCAATTATTAGGAATTACCAGGTTAAAATTGAAGGGAACACAGGGACCCAGACAGATAAGCAGAGGAGTGAAATTTCTCTGAGGGAATTTGCGAATCCCAGAAAAGTTGTTTTGAGGACCTCATTGAGGATGTAGAGGATGTGGCCAGCACAGTTAAAGGACTTGACCTAATGGATATATGTAAAACATCATACCTACATCTGGGCACTGCACCTTCTTAATTACACATAAAACATATATTAGGCCATAAAGGCTCAAACCTTTCAAAGGGATTAAAATCCTATAGATTGTTTCTCTTACCATAATGTAATTATGTTAGAAAGCAATAGCTAAAAGATATCTAGAAATCCCTTTTATGTTAGAAAATAAGAGATTCTCTAAATATCTTCTGGGCTAAAGATAAATGGTAATGGAAATTAGAAATTATTATGAACTGACCAGTGATTAGAATACTACACATAGAAACTTATAGGGCATAGCTAAAGCAGTTCCTAGAGAATATTGAGGCTTAATTCATATACTAGAAGAGAAGGACTGAGCTAAGCATCCATCTCCAGAACTTAGAAAATCAACAACAAAATAAACCAAACAATGAAGAAGAAAGAAATAATAAAGACCAGAAATAAATTAAATGGAAAGTAAACAAGTAGTAGAGAGGATTAATAAAGCTGAAAATTGGTATTTCAAAATGGCTAATAAAATTGATAAAACTTTGGTAAATTGATCGAGAAAAAAGTAAGAAGACACAAATATCCAATATCAGGAATAAGAAATGCTCACTACAGATGAGCAACCTTATGTCAGTAAATTTGAAAAGTTAGATAAAACAAATTTCTTGGGGCGCCTGGGTGGCGCAGTCGGTTAAGCGTCCGACTTCAGCCAGGTCACGATCTCGCGGTCCGTGAGTTCGAGCCCCGCGTCAGGCTCTGGGCTGATGGCTCGGAGCCTGGAGCCTGTTTCCGATTCTGTGTCTCCCTCTCTCTCTGCCCCTCCCCCATTCATGCTCTGTCTCTCTCTGTCCCAAAAAATAAAATAAACTTTGAAAAAAAAATTAAAAAAAAAACAAACAAATTTCTTAAAAATATAACTTGAAGCTGAATAGATCTATAGTCGTTAAGAATTTGAATCAGTATTTAAAAAGCTTCTCATAAAAAAAAGTTCACATGGCTTCATTAATGAGTTCTACCAACATTTGTTGTTGCTGTTGTTGTTGTTGTTGATTTTTGAGAGAGAGAGAGAGATACAGAGCATGAGCAGGGGAGGGGCAGAGAGAGAGGGAGACAAAGAATCCAAAGCAGACTCCAGTCTCCGAGCTGTCAGCACAGAGCCCGATGCGAGGCTCAAACCCACAAACCGTGAGATCATGACCTGAACCAAAGTCAGATGCTTAACTGACTGAGCCACCCAGGTACCCCAAGTTCTACCAACATTTAAGGAAAAGATTATTGCAATCTTCCACACACTCTTCTAGAAATTAAAAAAATGATGTGAGAAAAGAAATGAACTCATGTGCATAAATCTTAAAGTATTAGTATACCAAGTTTAGTAATATATGCAAAGTGTGTGTGTGTATATATATATATATATATATATATATATATACACACACACATGTATATAGGTATATATGTGTGTATATATATATACATATATATATATGTATATATATATATATATATATATATATATATCACGACCAGTTCCTTCAAGGAGTGCAGGGTTAATTTAGCATTTTAACATCAGCAAATACAATTTACAACATTAATAGATTAAAAGAAAAAATCATATGATTATCAAAATAGATATAGAAAAGGTAGTTAATATAATTTAATATTCATAAATGACTAATATATCATAAAAGATAATTTTCTTAGTGTGATAAAGAGTATGTACAAAAGCCTGCAGTAACATACTTAATAGTGAAACACTGACAAGCTACAACAATGTCATTACAGCTTCTAAACAGCATTGTGGGGGGGGGTTCTGGCTTATGCAG
Source organism: Prionailurus bengalensis (assembly GCF_016509475.1). Lineage (NCBI taxonomy): Eukaryota > Metazoa > Chordata > Mammalia > Carnivora > Felidae > Prionailurus > Prionailurus bengalensis. The sequence continues at coordinate 51,331,899 of NC_057344.1, forward strand.
TAAGTCAAGGAAAGAAACAAAATGCATGTATGATGGCTGAAAAATGTGGCAGATACCTATTTGCCCTTCCTCACCTGGACATATTTTCCATCCTCCCTTGTCATGGCCACATGACTGAGTTCTGGCCAATGCAGTGTGGACAGAAATGACATATGCTACTTCTAGGCCTGGCCCGTTAACACCTCCTGCATGATCTTTCAACTTTTCACCTGTGTGCCCCTGAATGTAAATGCCAAGGGAAACCTTTGTAACAACATACTGAAGATGATTAAGCTTTGGTGAGCCTAGGTCTCTGAGGAGTTCATGAAATAAAACTGTTCTGAACTCTTTTTACTAACTGGACATCACATGATCAAGAAATAAACTTCTAGTAAGTTGTCACTAGAATTTCAAGGTTTATTTATTTACTGGTAATTGGCACATTGAAGTAGAATGCTACCAAAATTTAAAGAAATGTGGCATTAGCTTGGTGGTTGGGCAGCTAGAAGATACAATATCTAGTCTTGCTTATGGTTTGTGAAGATTTCACTTGTCTACAAATTATTTTATAAATTCAGTGCAAACCCAAATGAATGCATTTGCGTGGATCTTCAAAGCTGATTCTGAAGTTTACATGAAAATGCAAAAAACTCATGAAAAGTAAAGGATACTCTTACATAAGAACAAGAGAATGGAAGGACTTATTCTTCTACGCATCAAGACTTATTATAAAGCAACAGTTATTAAAACAGTGTGAAATTGATGTAGGGACAGATGACTAGGCCAATGCCATGGAATGGAGAATCAGAAACAGACCCACAAATATATAGATATGACAGATGACACACTTGGCATTTTAGGGAACAGGAAAAGAGCGACTTTTTAATAGTGGTGAGATGATTTGGGTTTTCATATGGGAAAGCATGCAATTGGATTTCTACCTTGTATCATCGCAAAAGTCAACTCTGAATGGATTAAAGAGCTAACTAAAAACAAAACTACAAAACTAATATTCTAATATTTCTAATATTATTATCATATCACCTTGGGTTTAAGAAACGTTTCTCTTTTTTTTGTTTCAAGTTTTTATTTAAATTCCACTTAGTTAACATATAGTGTAATATTAATTTCAGGAGTAGAATTTAATGATTCATCAGTTCCATATAACACCCTGTGCTCATCACAAGTGCCCTCCTTAATACCTATCGCCTACTTAGTCCATACCCCGCCCACCTTCCCTCCAGCAACCCTCATCTTGTTCTCTATAGTTATGGCTTGCCTCTCTCTTTTCCCCTTATGTTCATCTGTTTTGTTTCTTAAGTTCCACATATGAGTGGAAACATATGGTATTTGTCTTTCTGACTTTTTTTTTATCCCTGACTTATTTTGTGAAGCATATTACATTGTACTTCCATCCACACCATTGCAAATGGCAAGCTTTCACTCTTTTTTGATGGCTGAGTAGTATTCCATTTGTGTGTGTGTGTGTGTGTGTGTGTGTGTGTGTGTATGTGTACACCACAACTTCTTTACCCATTTATCAGTTGATGGACATTTGAGCTCTTTCCATAATTTGGCTATTGTTTTTTTAATTAATTAATTTTATTTTATTTTTAAAATTTTGTAATTTATAATTTGGCTATTATTGATAATGCTGCTATAAACATCAGGTGCATGTGCCCCTTCAAATCAGTAGCTTTGTATCCTTTGGGTAAATACCTAGTAGTGCAGTTGGTGGGTCATAGGGTAGTTCTTTTTTGAGCTTTTTGAGGAATCTCTGAACTGTTTTCCAGAGTGGCTGCACCAGTTTGCATTCCCACCAACAGTGTAAGAGGGTTCTCCTTTCTCTGCATCCTCACCAACATCTGTTGTTTCCTGAGTTGTTAATTTTAGCCATTTTGACAGGTGTGAGGTGGTATCTTATTGTAGTTTTGATTTGTGTTTCCCTGATGATGAGAGATGTTGAGCATTTTTTCATGTGTCTGTTGGCCATCTGTAGATCTTTGGAAAAATGTCTATCCATGTCTTCTGCCTATTTCTTCACTGGATTATTTGTTTTTTGGGTGTTGAGTTTGGTAAGTTCTTTATATATTTTGGATACAAACCCTTTATCAGTTATGTCATTTTGCAAATGTTTTCTCCCATTCTGAGGTTGTCTTTTAGTTTTGCTGATTGTTTCCTTCGCTGTGCAGAAGCTTTTTATCTTGTTGACTTCATAATAAATGAGAGGTGGTTCAAGACGGTGGCATAGGAAATTCTTGCAGTCACTTCCCACAGACACACCAAATACACAGTTATATATGGGGCAATTCTGTTTTAAAAGAAACTGAAAACTAGCTGAACAGCTATTTCATAGCAAAGGATCAAAGGCCACATCAAGGTGTGTAGGAAAGGCAGATATGTAGTCTCACCCCAAACCCCAAACTGGTCCAGGGACACAGTATTGAGAAAGGTCCCATAAATATGGAACTCCTCCCTGAGGAGCAAGGGGCTTGTGCCTCACGTGAAGGACCTGCACTAGAGAGATGGGCCACAAAAACTTCTGGCTTTGATAACCAGTGGGGCTTACATCCAGGAGAAACAGAGGGCTATAGAGATTGGAGGTTCTCCTCTTAAATGACTTGCTCACAAACTTACTCACTTTGGGACCACTTCAAAGACAGCAGTTTGGAAAGATCCTAGACCATACGTGAAGGAGATGCATTTGCTAATCTTAAGGTGTCTTTTGAGGGGCAGAAGTCTTTTGGGACCTGCTGCAGGGACAGAGGCGCCATTGGATACCATTTTAGCACTCTCACTCTATCCTTTTAGCACCTGCCTGCTGAGCTGCTGCTGGGCCCCACCAGAGGTTGTAGGTGAGCACCCTCTGCTCCTGCATTGTTGGAGCAGCCCTGCCCCTTCACACCACCACCTTGGCCTGCCTGAGGTGGGGAGCAATGGCTACCCTCCTTGGTGCTGCTGTAGCCCTGCAGATGCAGTGGGCAAGCACCCTGCATCCCTACAGTCCCCCAGACTAGCAGGTTCATGTAGCCCACAGGGATGTTCAGTGAGTAGTGGGTTCTGGTGGCCAGAGGGGGTTGCTGTTCTGGGCCCCACAGGTCTGAAACAGTCAGAAAGTTTGAGAGACAGTCAACAATTAGGGCAAGGTTAAAGGATAAGGCCACCCCTTAGAGACGTGGGGGGGAGGGTAACTGTTTCATGTAACACATAGAAACAAACAGAATCAAGCAAAATAAGGAAACAGAGGAATATGTTCCAATGAAAGAACAAGGTAAAACCCCAGGAAAAGACCTTAATGAAACAGAGAAGAGTAATAAATACCTAATAAAGTAATGTTATAAAAATGTTAACCAAACTCAGGGGAAGAATGGATGAGAATTGAAAAGACTTCCACAAAGAAATTGAAAATATAAGAAAGTGCCAAACAGAAGTCACAGAACTGAAGTTCATAATAACCGAACTTAAAAATTCACTAGAGAGGTTCAACAGTAGACTAGCTGAAGCAGACTAGATGAATCAGTAATCTGGAAGACAGGGTAGTGGAACTTACCCAAACAGAGCAGCAAAAAGAAAAAAGAATTTTAAAAGTGAAGATAGCTTAAGGGATCTATGGGACAATTTCAAGTGGAATAAGATTCACACTGTAGGGGTCCCAGAAGGAGAAGAGAAAGGGGCAGAAAACTTACTTGAAGAAATAATGGCTGAAAACTTTCTACCCTAGAAATAAAATGAATATTATTTGTGGACGAATTTTATATATGGAAAGCCCTAAAGCCTCCACCAAAAAAAACTGTTAGAACTAATAAATGAACGCAGTAAAGTTGCATGCTACAAAATCAATGTGGAAAAATAGGTTGCAATTTTATACACTAACAAGTAACAAAAAGAGAAATTAGGAAAACAATTCCATTTACAATTGCATCAAAAAGAATAAAATAACCTAGGAATGAACTTAACCAAGGAGATGGAAGACCTGTCCACTGAAAACTACAACACATTGATGAAAGATATTGACGAAGACATAAATAAATGGAAAGATATTCCATATTCATGGAATAGAAGAGTTGAATTTATTGAAATGTCCTATTACCCAAAGAAATCTACAGATTCAGTGCAATCCCTATTAAAATATCAATGGCATTTTTCACAGAAATGGAACAATCAATCCTAAGACTTGTATGGAACCACAAAAAAAATCCCAAATACCCAAACCAGTCTTGAGAAAGAAGAACAAAGGTGAAGGCATCACACTCCCTAATTTCAAACTATGTTACAAAGCCATAGTAATCAAAACACTATGCTATTGGCATAAAAACAAACATATAGATCACGAGAACAGAATAGAGAGCCCAGAAATAATCCCATATATGTGTGGCCAATTAATTTATGACAAAGAAGGCAAAAATATACAATGTGGAAAGGATAGTCTCTTCAATAAATGGTGTTGAGAACACTGGGAAGCCACATGCAGAATAATGAAACTGGACCACTGTCTTATACCATTTATAAAAATTAACTCAAAATGGATTAATGACATGAATACAAGACCAGAAACCATACAACTCATAGAAGAAACATAGGTGGTAAACTCTTTGACATCATTCTTGGCAATACTTTTTTGGATCTGACTCCAAAAGCAATGGCAGCAAACACAACAATAAACAAGTGGGACTATATCAAACTAAAAGACTTCTGCACAGAGAAGGAAACCATCAACAAAATTAAAAGGCAGTCTACTGAATAGGAGAAGATTTTTGTAAGTCATATATCTGATAAGGGATTAATATCCAAAATTTATAAAAAGCTTATAAAACTCAATAACTACAATAGCAGAATCTGAATTAAAAATGGGCAGATGATCTGAATAGACATTTTTCCAAAGAAGACATACAGATAGCCAACATACACATGAAAAGTTGCTTAACATCACTAATTATCAAGAAATGCAAATCAGAACCATAATGAGATATCATCTCACACTTGTCAGAATGGCTGTTATCAAAAGGGTAAGAAATAACAAGTGTCAGTGAGGTTGTAGAGAAAAGGGAATACTTACGCATTGTTGGCAGGAATGTAAATTGGTACAGCTACTCTGGAAGACAGTTTGGAGGCTCCTCAAAAGACTAAAAATAGAACTACAATATAATTCAGCAATTCCACTTCTGGGTATTTTTCAAAGGAAATGAAAACACTAATTTAAAAAGTATATGTACCCTTCTGTTTATTTGCAGCATTATTTACAATTGCCAAGCTATGGAAACAACATAAGCATCCATCAACAGATGAATGGGTAAAAAAAAAATGTGGTGAAAGTATACAATGAAATACTACTAAGCCCTAAAAAAAAAGAATGAAATCTTGCCATTTGCAATATAGATAGACCTTGAGGATATATGTTAAGTGATACAAATCACACAAAGAAAGACAACTATCATATGATTTCACTTATATATGGAATCTAAAAAAACAAATGAACAAAGAAAACAAAACAAAATTAAACTCAAATTGTACATAGAGTAGCTTGGTGGTTACCAGAGGGAGGGGAGTGGGTATGGGCAAAATGGGTGAAAGGGATCAAGGGGTTTAAACTTCCAGTTATAAAATAAGTAAGTCATGGGGATGTAATGTAAAGCATGGTGGTTATCGTCAATAATACTGTATTTGCAAATTTGAAAGTTGCTCAGAAAGTAAATATTAAAAGTTTGCATCACAAGAAAAATTTTTTTGTAACTCTGTATGGTGAATGATGGTAATTAGATGTATTGTGATGACCATTTCACAATGCATACAGAGGTCAAATCATGTTGTACACAGGAGACTAATATCATATATGTCAATTATACTTCAATTAAAGTCATACAGGAAATGTAAGAACAGAAAAGTTGTATTTGACAAAAGATTAGTATCCAGGACATATAAAAATAGATTTTAAAAATATTTTCAATAGATATTTTATTAAAAGGGGCGACTGGGTGGCCCAGTTGGTTAAGCGTCTGACTTCAGCTCGGGTCATAGTCTCGTGGTCGGTGGGTTCAAGCCCTGCATTGGGCTCTGTGCTGACAGCTCAGAGCCTGGAGCCTGCTTGGGATTCTGTGTATCCCTCTCTCTTTGCCCCTCCCCCATGTGTGCTCTGTCTCTTTTGCTCTCAAAAGTAAATAAACATAAAAAAAATTTTTAAATATAATTAACCTACAGTGTTATATTAGTTTCAAGTGTACCATATAATAATTCAACAATTCTATACATTTCTCAGTGCTCATCAAGGTAAGTGCACTCTTTTTAAATGTTTTTTTAAATGTTTATTTATTTATTTTGAGAGAGAGAGAGGGTGAGATAGAACAGGGGAGGGGCAGAGAGAGAGGGAGAGAGAAAGAATCTCAAGCAGACTTCACACTGTCAGTGCAGAGCCCAATGCGGACTTGGACTCATGATTTGTGAGATCATTACCTGAGCCGAAATCAAGAAGCAGGTGTTTAACCGACTGAGCCACCCAGGCACCCAAAATAAGTGTACTCTTAATCTCTTTTATCTACTTCACCCATCCTCCCACCCACAATCCCCACTCCTACAACCACCAGTTTGTTTGCTATATTTAAAGGGTGTTTTTTTAATTTCTTTTTTCTTTGTTTACTTTGTTGAAGTTCCACATATAAGTGAAATCATATGATATTTGTCACTCTCTGATTGACTTATATCACTTAGCCCCTTATACACTCTAGGTCCATCTATGTTGTTGCAAATGTCAAGATTTTATTCTTTTTATGGCTAATATTCATGTGTGTGTGGGGGGGTGGGTGTGTGTGTGTGGGGGTGTGTGTGTGTGACATCTTCTTTATCCATTTATCATTCGATAGACAATTGTATTGCCTTCATATCTTGGCTATTGTAAATAATGTTTCAGTAAACATAGGGGTGCATATATTTTTTTGAATTAGATTTTTCATTTTCTTTGGGTAAATACCCAATAGATTTTTTAAAAGATATACCACTGATTAGAAAAATGGACAAAAGATTTGAATAGCAGTGAGGAAACATGAAATGATAATAGATGTCATCATTAGTCAGGGAAATGCAAGTTAAGATCAAATCAGATTCTGTTACACACCAAATATACTGACAAAAAGTAAAAAGCCTGACATGAACAGGTTTTAACGAACTGGCAGACTTTTGGTGCTTCAGGAACTCTTAGGCATTGATGTGGTTTTGTAAATTGGTACAATTACTCTGGAAAATGAATCAGCATCTAGTTAATTTTAAGACATGCAGACTTTATAAGCCCCTGATTTTATTTCTAGATATGTATTCAAGAGAAACACATATATGTGTGTAACAGAATACATGGCAAGAATGTTCTTAGTAGCCCCTAGCTGGTAATATTCATCAACAGCAGAATTGATAAATCACTAGTGGTCTCTTCATGCAACAGATATTATGAAGCAAGGAAAATGAAGAAAATAGAAGAATCTCATGAATGTAATAGTAAATGAAAGATTAAAATAACAGTACAGTTTCATTTATATAAATTTCTCAAGTGGGCAAAACTAAACTGTCTTTTCTAGGTGTGCCTATGCACCAAAGAAATTATTGTCACAAAAATCAGGCATGCTTACAACTAGAAAGACAGAAGGTATTGTCACCAGAAGGGACACATGGAGGGCTTTCAAGGATGATGGCAATGATGTATTTATTGGACTGAGTGGTGGTTATATGAGTGTTCTCTTCATGATAAATATTTTAATGTTATATATAGCAACATATTCTATATAATACATATTATTGATGTGAACACTTTAATAAACTGCATTTGTTTTATGTACTTTTGTAAATTTATTACCTTTTTGTAATTAGATCTAGAAATTACAAAGATTAATATGTTCATTTCCACTTCTGCTAATAAACAATGTCCATGAACAATGTCCATGCTGAAGGAATGTGTGAGCATGTGTGGTTGGTGCTGATTCACATGTAAACATCTTATAAATCTCATGTATGTGCTTAATGTTCAGTAGTGGAGTACTTTGGTGGTCTCATTGCTATGAAACTTTAAGATTTGGGCAAGAAATAGTGATATAGAAATTTGAAAAACTTGCAAGTTTTCTTATGCATTTTGATGACAATTTGAACATTTCAGGACTCATTATATAAACTTGGGAGTTAATTGCATAAATGGATATAAAGTTCCAGACAGTCTAAAAAAGATATAATAATTTAAAATATTTCCTCTTGCCAGACATAAATGGAATTTCCCTTTTATGGAAGCAAAATCTATACTAAGATAACTTTTTACCTTTCAGGGAGAAATCACCACATCTTTTCAAAATAATTTATTTATGAATATAGAAGTAATGTTTCTCATTATTGAAAATGCAAATCTTCCTTTTAGGTAGAGTGAATATTTGGCACTTCTGTTATATAGCAATATCATTGTATCTCTCACGAGATGCATTGCATTAAAACATAGGAAGAATATTGTGAAAATGATAGGGAACACAGTGTTTCCTTTTAGAAGAGAGGCACATAATATCTTTCATAGTTCACTACATCCTATGTCATTTTATTTTTACTTAAATTATGTATTATTTACAAATTGGGACCATATTGGCTACGACATGGGGTTTGGAGTTAGCTAGTTCCAGATCCAGCATTGGCTTGGGTCAATGATTAATCTCTGAGTATCAGTTTTATCTTCTGGGAAATGGGTTTGATAATAATACTCCACATACTTAAAGAATTGAATGAACAGTATAAAGTGTAATGGCACATGGTGAAGGCTCTAGGATCATTCGCTTTTTTGTTGATCACTTGAATGAAACATTAGTTGCATCTGTAGTTAAGATATGTTTAGTTTAATAGGCATTTATGTGTATAATTGTAACTAACTGGGAGAACTGTGTATTTTATGCATTATGTTCAGACATGAGAAGTGAAAAAGATCAGTTAGTTTTTCTTAACTGATATGGCTTGTATTCTTGTCAGGCAGAGGTTGAAATGGGCCATTGGAGTTGTGTTAAATCTGGACTGGCCAGTTTCATAGTGGATCATTTGTCATATTTTCTCTGCCCCAATATTTTTTCCTCTGAGAGTTATTTTCACAGTCCATAGGAAGAAGAGAGTACTTGAAGAATAACATTTGTCTCCTTCTCTTCCTCCTTCTCTCCCTTCCTCCCACTTTCACTCCTTCCTTCCTTCCTTCCTTCCTTCCTTCCTTCCTGCCTGCCTGCCTGCCTTTCTTCCCTCCTTCCTTCCTTCCTTTTTTTCAGTGTGTTTCAAATTCAAAATGAGATGTCATTTAAAATTGACAGAATTAATTTTTCAGTCAGGTAAAGTAAGGTTGTTCCATATTAATAAGGCTTATCTCAAACACCCGAGTTTAAAGGCCAGGTATGCCAGTAAGTGTCATGTGGGTGATGATAAGAGGGCTGTCTATCACTGTGAGGGATGCAGGCTCATCTATCTGTTGGAGGACCTTAGGGCTCTGTGATTTTTTTCCCTGTGGAGGCCCTATTTAGCCATACGCTAAGGAGAGTTGAGTGGAAATAAGAAATCTGAGTCTTTGAGGACCATGGAGCGCACCTTAGTAGCTTTCACTTATTTTAAGTGAAAAAGAAATATAATTCTATTTTGTTTAAGTCAATATTATTTTTGTCTCTCTGTAAAACTGATGGCGGTTCCTAATTGGTGTGGTGAGATAGGACCATACTAATTTTTGAGAGATATGAGACTTTATGAGAATTGTGAAAAGATGCTGTAGTCACCAGCAAACACATTATGACAACTTTAATGTTTCTTTTTTTGCCTGCCCAAACTTTTAAATAAGTAGGAAAACAGACTTTTTTCTTTCTTCTTACAATTGAGAACTTTATCTCTTTGCAATTGTATACATGTTGATTTCAATTCCTGCTTATTCATTTAAAGACTGTAATATTCTTCCCTTCTTTTTAGATTTTCAGTGTGTAACTTACAGTACCATTTTACCTGAAAAATTTTCTTTTTGCTTTTTTAAATGTTTATTTATTTTTGAGAGAGAGAGAGAGAGAGAGAGAGAGAGAGAGAGAGAGAATGTGAGTGGGCAAGGGGAGAGAGAGAGAGGGAGACACAGAATCTGAAGCAGGCTCCAGGCTCTGAGCTGTCAGCACAGGGCCAGATGCAGGGCTTAAACTCACAAACTGTGAGAGCATGACCTGGGCCAAAGTCAGATGCCTAACTTACTGAGCCACCCAGGTGCCCCTGAAAAGTTTTTAAAAGAGGTCTTGTATTCTCTAGTGCAAACCTTCATTCTCTTGAATTTGGGGATAAGAAGAAAAGAAAAGAGAAGAGATGGGAAAGGAGAAGAGGGGAGGGAAAAAGGCAGAAAGAAAGAAAGAAAGAAAGAAAGAAAGAAAGAAAGAAAGAAAGAAAGAAAGAAAAACCATAATGGTAACCACTAAAATTAGTGGATACAAAAGAAAATATGAATACCAAAGATGTGTAATACTCTTTTATAGCCATTGGTTTTCACTGTCCTAAATCTTTCACTTCATTCATGTGTTGCCCTATTTAGCTGCCTTGAAAAAGGAGGCTTTTAAAGTGATGATATCAAAAGATGTTGCTCACTAATATATAGCAGTGGGTCTCAGGTGGGGGCAGTTTTGCCCCCTAGGGGATACTTGGCAGTGTATAGAGATATTTTTGGTTGTCACAACTGAGCGGATGCTGCTGGAATCAGTGGATAAAATCTAGGAATGTTGTTACACGTGCTACAATGCACAAGACAGCCCCTCACAGCAAGGAATTACCCAGCCCATAATGTCAATAGTACCAAGGTTAAGAAACCCTGGCAAAGAATCCTTCTATTTTTAGTTTAGTTGCCTAGCAGTGTCTTTAAAAACACCTCCATTTCATTTATAGTATGTATTTTTATTTCTTAGCATTTCCTTCCCTCTTTTTAAAAATGGCTCAAGTACTTATGCCTCCTTCAAATGGTCTAGATTACAGTTTCCCTTTCTGGTAGTTCATCATCTCCTGGTACGCAAACGAGTGGCTGAAGGTTTATGCTTGACCCAAATCACATGGAAGTCCAAATTTCAATGTAATGTCCTGGGGTGGCTTGACTAAAAAGTCAGGAATTGGACATATTTATATTCTAAATCCAACAGATTGTTTAAAGGAAATTTTACTTTACTTGCCTTCACTTTACTTTTCAAAAGCATCTTCCTTTAGTGAATATTGACATGGAGAATAACTGATAAATGTATTGGCTTTTATAAAGTTTAAGGGGATAAGTTAAAACTATAAGTCTAGCATAAGAATTATGAAATTGAGTGTGTTTCCTAGGAGGGAGTTGCAGACCTGTTAGCTTTCTGAATTATATTCACTTTGTTCTGAAGGTGGAAAATCTGAAAAATGATACCCTTAGGCTTTGTACATGGCAAGAGGAGTGAAATATTAGGCTTGTAGTTCTAGAAGTCATAATAATTATGTAGTGGAATGATCCACTGTTACAAAGAACTACCAATTCGCTTATTGGTTAGATACAGCCAAAACAACCCAGAAGCATTTATCAAGCAACTCTGAATTGGGGCTCTACAGAAGATCCAAGTATTAATCTTGGCTTTGTCATCATGCTTGATGAGGTATTGGGTTTAGATCAGAGTGGAGACAGTGGAAAGGGAAAGATTAGCGAAAGGTTTTACAGAAAAAAAGGTAAAGTTAAGTGACTGCCTGGCTTAAGGTATAAAGGATGTTTAAATGAAACATGGATTACTACAAGATTGAAAGCTTGGGTTGCTAGGAGAAAGATCATGTCAATTGATAGAGATGAGCAAGGTGGGGGACAATGAAAGATAAAGAGGTCAAGTTAAGAACTGAGACACAAGGGAACCTAAGTATGTAAGTGTTTAACAGGAATGTGGTTCTGCATGACTGAAACCCGGAAGAGAATTTGGATCACAAATTTAGATTTGTAAGTTCTTATCACAGAAAAGGGAAATTCCATTGGAGGGCACATGGAAAGGAAGGAGATGGCAGAAGACTGAACCTATGAACAATTGTTGTCAGGACGATGATGAGGGGAATGGAAAAGCAAATAGATAGGGACTATTCAAGTAACAGTAAAAGTCTTAGGTGAAGTGTAGTGTTACAAGGCCAAGGGGAAAAGCATGTAGGGAAGGGAGGTACTGTTAACACTGTTGGATGGAGCAGGGATCAAGAAAAATGAAGACAAAAGGGTAAAAAATGGAGGAGGAAATTAATGTTTTGATTAATGATAGAAATTTTAAAATATTTGCCACCATCTAGATGCCATTTATATACATTTTTAATTTGAATTATTTTGCTGAAATAAATTTACAGAACCCATTTGTTAACAGAATATAAACGTAAAACAAAAAATTAAAAAAAAATGCACCCAGACATCAAAGAATTTTCCAGCCTAGCTACTTGTGCTCCCATGCCCATTATTTTAGCTTTAAATAATATTTTTTGTAATTAGAGCTAGAAGATATTTGGCCCAAAGATTTCTGCTTGGGATTTGAAAAGACTAAAATAATTAGACAAAATACATGAAATAATGGTTCTCAAGACATTGGACATCAGAGAAACAAGTAAACGCTGCACTTGCCCCATCTGATTTCCTAGAGAAAAATTTCTAGGCTGCAAAGCAAGGAGGAGGAACCCAACCCAGGCCTAGCCTCACAGTCTTGAGGGGTTGGGGAGATGGAAATGGAAGTCTAGAGATGCTGAGAAAGGCAGAATTTATAGAGTGGAAGAAGGGTGGAGAGAAATATTGAGAGAGAGAGAGAGAGAGAGAGAGAGATCTCTGGAGATCTGTAAAGTGTTTAAGTGATTGAGTATTGACCAGCATATCATGTGATTAAACAACCCGAGGCCAGCAAAAGAACGACCTTGAAGAATTCAATGGAAAAATTACCAGAGCTCACACAGGTTGGGAATACTGCCTGTTCTCACCAGCCAGAGTAGAGAATATCAAAATACAGCAGGCACCAATCAGAGTACTTTGAAAGGTTTACCTCATTAGTAGGAAAATTAACCTAGAGTAAAATCTCTGGTCCAACATAACAGTGCTTGGAAGTAAAAACCAAAAGGATATGTTAAATTGTAAAACATTTTTTTAGCTTTAATTCCAGTGTAGTTAACTTACAGTGTTATATTAGTTTAAAATGTGCAATATAGTGATTCACCAGTTCCGTACGTTACTCAGTGCTCATCATGATAAGTGTACTCTTAATCCCCTTCACCTCTTTCACCCATTCCCCCACCCACCTCACTCTGGTAACCATCTGTTTGCTCTCTATAGTTAAGAGTCTGTGTCTTAGTTTCTCTCTCTCTCTTTCCTCATTTGTTTTGTTTTTTAAATTCTACACATGAGTGAAATCATATGGTATTTGTCTTTCTCTGACTGGCTTATTTCACTTAGCATTATACTCTAGCTTGATTCATGTTGTTGCAGGTGGCAATATTTCATTCTTTTGTGTGGCTAAATAACATTCCTCTGTGTATATATACCACATATTCTTTATCCATTTATCTACTGATGGACACTGGTGCTATTTTTATAATTGGTATTGTAAATAATGCTGCAATAAACATGGAGGTGCATATCCCTTCAAATTAGTGTTTTTTGTATTCTTTGGGTAAATACCCAGTAGTGCAATTACTGGATCGTAGGGTACTTCAGTTTTTAAGTTTTTGAGGAACCTATATACCGTCTTTCACAGTGGCTGCACCAGTTTGCATTCCCACAATGAACAAGGGTCCCTCTTCCTCCACATCCTCACCAACCCTTGTTCTTTCTTGAGTTTCTTATTTTAGTCATTCTGACAGGTGTGAGGTGCTATCTCATTGTGATTTTGCATTTCCCTGATGATGGGTGTTATTAGGCATCTTTTCATACGTCTCTTGGCCATCTGATGTCTTCTTTGGAGAAACGTCTGTTCATGTCTTCTGCCCATTTTTTAATTGGAATATTTTTTCAGTGTTGAGTTTCGTAAGTTCTTTATATATTTTGGATACTAACCCCTCATTAGATATGTCATTTAATCTTTCATTCAGTAGGTTGTCTTTTATTTTTGTTGGTTGTTTCCTTTTGCTGTACAGAAGCGTTTTATTTTGATGTAGTCTCAGTGCTTTATTTTTGCCTCTGTTTCCTTTGCCTCAGGAGACAAATCTAGAAAGATGTTGTTACGGCCACTGTCAGATTATTGCTTATGCTCTCTTCTAGGATTTTTATTGTTTCAGGCCCCACATTTAGGTCCTTAATCCATTTTGAGTTTATTTTTGTGTGTGATGTAAGAAGGTAGTCCAGTTTCTCTTTTTTGCACATACCAGTTTTTCCAATACCATTTTTTGAAGAGACTGTCTTTTTTGCATTGGACATTCTTTCTTGCTTTGTTGAAGATGCATTGGCCATATAATTGTAGGTGTATTTCTGGGTTTTCTGTTCTATCCTGTTGATCTATGTGTCTGATTTGATGCTTGTATCATATGTTTTAATTACTACCACTTTGTAATATAACTTGAAATCTAGAATTGTGATACCTCCAGTTTTGTTTTTCTTTTTGAAGATTGCTTTGGCTATTTGAGGTCGTTTGTAGTTCCATGCAAATTTTAGGATAATTTGTTCTAGTTCTTTGAAAAATGTTGTTGGTACTTTGACAAAGATTATATTAAATCTGTAGATTGTCTTGGTAACTATAGACATTTTAACAATATTTTTCAACATGCCATTTCTTTGTGTTGTCTTGAATTTCTTTAATCAGTGTTTTATAGTTTTCAGAGTACAAGTCTTTCAACTTTTTGGCTAAGTTTATTCCTAGATATGTTATTGTTTTTGGTGCAGTTGTAAATGCACATATTAGTGACCTAATATGTTACCTATTCTGGGGAATGTTCCATGCAGACTTGAAAAGAATGTGTATTCTGCTGTTTTAGGATTGAATGTTCTGAATATATCTGTTAAATCCATCTGGTCCAATGAATCCTTCAAAGCCACTGTTACCTTCTTAATTTTTCTTCCTGCTGCTTCATTATTAGTGTATAGAAATGCCATGGATTTCTGTACATTGATTTTGTATCCTGTAACTTTACTGAATTCGTTTATCAGTTCCAATAGTTTTTTAGTGGAATCTTTAGGGTTTCCTATATACTATCATGTCATCTGCGAATACTGAGAGTTTTACTTCTTCCTCATCATTTTTATTTCTATATATGGCTAATTGCTGTGGCTAGGACTTCCAGCACTATGTTGAATAAAAGTGAGTGGAAATCCTTGTCTTGTTCCTGACCTTAGTGGAAAAGCTCTCAATTTTTCACCATTGAGTATGATGTTGGCTATGGGCTTTTCATATAAGGTCTTTATTACATTGAGATATGTTCCCACAGACCTACTTTGCAGAGAGTTTTTATTATGAACGGATGTTGTACCTTGTCAAATGTTTTTTCTGCATCTACTTAAATGATCATATGGTTTTTATTTTCCTCTTATTGATGTGCTCTATCACATTGATTGTGTTATGGATTTTGAGCCACCTTTGTATCCTGGGAATAAATTCCACTTGATTGTGATGTATTATTTTTTTAATGTATTGCTGCATTCAGTTTGCTAATATTTTGTTGAGGATTTTCACATCTATATTCATGAGAGATAGTAGCCTGTAGTTAGCTTTTTTGTGTGGTGTATTTATCTGGTTTTGATATCAGAGTGATACTGGTCTCATAGAATGAATTTGGAAGTTTTTCTTCCTCTTGTATATTTTGGAATAGCTTGAGAAGAATAGGTATTAACCCTTCCTTAAATATTTGGCAGAATTTGCCTGTGAAGCCATCTGGTCCTGGACTTTTGTTTTTGGGGAGTTTTTTGATTACTGATTCAATTTCATCACTGGTAATTGGTATGTTCAAATTTATATCTCTTCCTGCTTTAGATTTAAATAGGTTATATGTTTCTGGAAATTTATCCATTTCTTCTAAGTTGTCCAATTTGTTGGCATATAGGTTTTCATAATATTGTATCACAATAGTTTGTATTTCTGTGGCATTGGTTGTTATTTCTCCTGTTCATTAGCAATTTTGCTTATTTAGATCCTCTCTCTCTCTCTTTTTAAATGAGTCTTGCTAAAGGTTTATCAATTTGGTGATATTTTCAAAGAACCAGCTCTTGGTTTCATTCATCTGTTCTATTATTTTTTAGTTTCTATATCATTTATTTCTGCTCTAATATTTATTCTTTTCTTCCTTCTGCTGGTTTTGGGTTTTGTTTATTGTTCTTTTTCTAACTCCTTCAGTGAAAGGTTAGGTTGTTTATTTGAAGTTTTTCTTGCTCCTTGAGGTAAGCCTGTATTGCTATAAACTTCCCTCTGAGAACCACTTTTGCTGAATCGCAAAGATTTTGGACCACTGTATTTTCATTTTCATTTCTCTCCATGTAATTTTTGATTTTTTGATTTCTTGGTTGACCCATTCCTTGTTTAGTAGCATGTTGTTTAACCTCAATGTATTTGTGGTCTTTCCGGATTTTTTCTTGTGGTTAACTTCTAGTTTCATAGCATTGTGATCATAAAAGATGCATGTTATGACTTCAATCTTTTTGAATTTGTTGAGACTTATTTTGTGACATAATATGTTATCTATTCTGGAGAATGTTGCATTCAGACTTGAAAAGAATGTGTATTCTCTGTTTTAGGATTGAATGTTCTGAATATATCTGTTAAATCCATCTGGTCCAATGTATCCTTCAAAGCCACTGTTACCTTCTTGATTTTCTATTTGCATGATCTGTCCATTGATATAAGTGGGGTATTAAAGTCTACTATTACTGTAATACTATTGATTATTTCCTTTACGTTTGTTATTAGCTGCTTTATGCATTTGGGTGCTTTCATGTTGCATGCATAAATATTTATAATTGTTATATTTTCTTGTTAGATTTTCCCCTTTATTACTATATATGGTCCTTCTTTGTTTCTTGTTACACTCTATTTTGAAGTGGATTTTGTCTGATATAGGTATTGATACCCTGGATTTCTTTTCACATCCATTTGCATAATAATCCCTCACCTTCAATCTGCCATGTGTCTTTAGATCTGAAATAAGTCTCTTGTAGGCAGCATATAGATGACTCTTGTTTTTTTTTTTTTTTTATCCATCCCATCACCCTATATCCTTTGGTTGGAGCAGTTAGTCCATTTACATTCAAAATAATTATTGAAAGATATGTATCTATTGCCATTTTGTTATTTGTTTTGTGGTTGTTTTTGTAGTTCTCTGATCCTTTCTTCTTTCGCTCTCTTCTCACACCCTTTGCTGGCTTTCTTTAGTGATATACTCCAATTCCTTTCTCTTTATTTTGTTCATATCTATTGTTGGCTTTTGATTTGTGGTTGCCATTATGTTTTGATATAACATTTTCTGCATATATCAGTCTATATTAAGCTGATGGTCACTTAAATATGAACACATTGTTTACTCCTCTCCCCACCCCCCTACATTTTAGGTATATGGTGTCATGCTTTACATCCTTTTATTTTGTGTGTCCCTTGACTGATTTTTACAGATACGCCTATTTTTACTGCTTTTGTTCTTCCTACTTTTCTTACTCTTACAGTCTTTACTTTCCTCTCAAAGAGTCCCCACCTGACATTTTTGTAGGGCTACTTTAGTGGTCAGAACTCCTTTAGCTTTTGTTTGTGTGGGAAACTCTTTATCTCTCCTTCTTCTGAATTATAGCCTTGCTGGTTAGAGTATTCTTGGCTGTAGATTATGCCTTTTAAGCAGTAAGAATATATCATTCCACTCTTCTGGCTTTCAAAGTTTAAAATGAAAAATCCACATATAGCTTTATGGAGTTTCCCTTGTATGTAATTATTTTCTTTTCTCTTGCTGCTTAAAAAATTATCTCTTTATCACTACTTTTTGCCATTTTAATTACTATATGTCTTGGTGTGGACCTCCTTGGGCTGATTTTTTTGGGAGACCTTTGTGCCTTCTGGATCTGGATATCTTTTTCAGCTGTCAGATATGGAAATTTGTCAGCTGTTATTTCTTCAAAGAAGTTTTCTGTCCCCCTTTCTCTCTCTTCTTCTTCCAGGATCCCTGTAGTGTGAATGCTATTATGCTTGATGGAGGTGCTGAGTCCCTTAAGTCTATTATTTTTCATAATTTTTTCTCTCACCTGCTCAGCTTGATTACTTTCCATTACTGTGTCCTCTAGGTCAGTGATTCATTCTTCTGCTTCTTCCAGACTGCTATTTATTCCATCTAATGTATTTTTAATTTCATTTATTGTGTTTTTCATTTCTGTTTTTTTTAAATCTCTGTATTAAGAGTCTCATTGATGTCCTCCATTCTTTTCTCAAGTTCAGTGAGTATCTTTATGATAATTAGTTTAAATTCTCTATCAGGCATATTATTTATATCTGTTTCACTTAGATCTCTTGCTGTGATTTTGCCCTGTTCTTTCATTTGGAAAATATTCCTCTGTCTCTTCATTTTTTCCAATTCTCTGTGTCTGTTGCTGTGTGTTAGGTAAGTCAGCTGTGTCTCCTGCTCTTGAAAGTAATAGCCTTATGAAGAAGAGATCATGTTGTGCCTTGTAGTGCAGTGTCTCTTGTTCCCCAGAATATGGCACTTCAGGGGTTTCTCCTGTGTGTGTTGCATGAACCCTGCCATTGTGTCTTGGCTGCTTTTTCCTTTGGTCCAGTTGTCTTCGGTGGTACTCTTTGCCTGTTGTGGGCAGTGTTTGATCCCTATGGTGTTAGTGCACCAATCCGGGGCTGCCATGGGCTTAAGTTGATTCAAAATAGACATTTGCAGTAGCACCAAACTGCAAGGCACTTTCCCTGTATTGTCCTCTGAGAAGTTTTCATTGGTGGGCAGGGCCTTCAATCACACCAAATGTCTCCAACAGCTGACTGGTGTATGTGGTTATCTTCTCCTCACTCCAGGGATGGACCCACTTTGGAGTGGTGCTAGCCCCTTTCAGGGCCACTTCCAGGCCTGTAGCCCCAGCTTGAATGGGCCCTAGCCAAGAGCATATTGGAAGGGGTGAGTTGAGCAGTGCCCATGGGGTTTGTGTGCCAGTGAGAGTGGGTGTGCCACTGCTGCCACCACTGGGACCAGGCAGCCAGGGTGGTCATGCAGTCGGAACAATGTGTGCAAAGCATGCATGGGCAGGACACATAATTTTAACAAGTGCAATGGTCTTCTGGGGGAGGGGACCCACAATACTGGCACTAAGGCAAGCATGACTGGAAAGGGTGGATCTGGGGTTTGGAGTCAGAGCTTGGTATAAGCAAGTTAGGTAATGAATGTCAGCTCCATGTCAGTTCCCACAGGTGGCTGGTGGTTGTGTGTTTACACTGGAGGTAGGGAAGGGAAATGGTACCTGCCAGCTCCTTTGTTCCTAGAGAAGTCCCTCAATGAGCATTACCCTTCTGGGACATACTCTGAGATTGGTACATAATTTTCTCTCTCATATGCCCGAGGCATTTTTCAATCTGCTGCTTCTACTCTGTATCTTTGTGAGCTATTTGTTGTGCTGTCCCTCTAAGGGCAGAGAATCAGCTTCCTTTCACCCTCCCACAGCTCTCCCAGAACCTAGCCCACTGATTTTTTAAATTTCAAGCTTTAAGTCCTATTGGTTGTAAGAACTCACAAAATTCAAAACTGGCCTCTCTAGTTTTCAAAGGCAAATGTTATGGAGCTATACTTTCCCTCCCTTCCCAGTATAAGGTCTGTTTCTCTCCCTCTCTACACACATGACTGCCCACCCCCCACCCCCTGCCCTGCCAATGGCCTGGTCCCTTTAGCTCCCTACCCTGTCTCTGCCCTTCCTACCCTCTTCAATGTGGCGGCTTCTCTACATTTAGTTGTGGAGTTTGTTCTGCTAGTCTTTGGGTGGTTTTCTGGGTTGTTTTCACCGATATGAGTGTTCTCTAGTTATATCTGTGGGATGACATGAGCTTAGGGTCCTCCTACTCAGCCATCTTCCCCCAAGTTCAAGGATATATTACTTCTGCCAAGTAACAAGCTCATTTTATAACAAAGAATATGAATACATATGTAGAATTACAAAATATCCAGCACCCAGCAAGGTAAAATTCACACTTTCTGGAATCCATTAAAAATAACGACATTCAAAACAAGCAGAAAAATACTGTATACAGTGAGAAAAATTAATCAATGGAAAATGACCCAATCTTGACACAGATAATGGAACTAGCAATAAGAATTAAGGTACTTAAAACTGTATTCATTATGTTTAAAAATCTAAAGGAAGTATTGAACACATTAAATAGAAGGATAGAATATATTTTAAAAAAGGCCTAACCCAATTTCAAGAGATGAAAATTGTAAGGTCTGAGATGAAAATAATTTGAACGTCAAAAAAAATTTCCAAATTTGATAAAACAACAAATCTATAAGAAATTAAATGAACATCAAACACACACACACACACACACACACACACACACACACACACAATTAAGAAAAGGACATCATGACACGTGATAATCAAATCATTAAAATCCCTGATAAAGAGAAAATCTTATAAGTAGCCACAAAACAAAGATAAATTTCATGCAAGGCAGCAAAGATACAGAAGACAGCAGATTTCTCATCAGGAACAATGCCAGCTATAAGGCAGTGGAGCAATATCTTTTAAGCACTGAAAGGAAAAAAAGGAACTGTCATCTTAGAATTCTTTGCCTGGTGAAAATATCTTTTAAGTGTGTTTCACATGTATAGAAGCTGAATGAATTCATCACTAGCAGACTTGAGCTAGAAGGAAATGTGAATGGAAGTCCTTTAAGCAGAAAGGAAGTGATACCAGCTGGAAATATATATCTACACAAAGGAATAAAGAGTACTAGCAATGTTAACTACATTTGAACTAAACACAAAGACTTTTAAAGATGGAAGTCTCTTTAAAATATCACCCACTGTTTAGAGTCAAAATAATAAGTGTATTTTGAGGGTGGTAAGCTATGTAGGAGTTCAATGCTTTGCAAACACAGCACAAAGTCTGGAAGGGGAGACTGTAAAGTGGAAAAAGGATAATCTTTTCCATAATGGTGCTGGAACAATTGTATATCCTTCTGCAAAAAAGCAACAATAAAAGAACACAACAGCAATAACAACAAGGAAACCAAAACAACTCTGACCTGTACCTCATGCCACATACAAAACATAAAATGAATCATAGCTCTAAATTTAAAGCCTAAAATGATAACACTTCTGAAGGGAAATATAGGAGAAGATATTTGTGACTTGGGTTAAGTAAAGATTTTTAGGTATAACACCTAAAACATGACCCATAGAAGAAAACATTGATAATTTAGATTTCATCAAAATTAACTTATGCTCTTGGAAAATCACTAAGAGAATGAGAGACAAATCCAGACTTGGAGAAAGCAGTTTCCAGTTATATATCTGAGAAGACCCTTGTAACCAGAATATATAAAAAAAAAAAAAACCTCTAAAAATTCAACTATATGAAAACAAACAACACAATTTAAAAATGTGTGAAATATTTGAACACTTTATCAGAGAAGATGTACAAATGGCAAATTATCACATGAAAAAGACTCAACATCATTAGGCATTAAGAAATTCAAATTAAAACCACAATGAGATACTACTACACATATATCAGAATGACTAAGATTAAAAGGACTTAGTGTACCAAGCGTTCATGTTAATATGACAACTGGAGTTCTCATACCTTGCTGGAAGTTAATGTAAAATATTACAACCACTTTGAAAAAAGTTTGGCAGTCTTAAATGAAACAAAAATGTACCAGCCATTCCACTCCCAGGTATTTATCCAGAAAAAAAATGAACATACATACATACATATGTAAATACAAAGACTTGTGCATGAGTATTTATACTAGCTTTATTTTAAAAACCCAAGGCTGGAAAGAACCAAAATGTCCATCAATAGGTCAATGAATAAACAAATTGTGGGATATCTGATTCATGGAACACTGCTCGGCTATTAAAAGAAGAAATTGTTGAACTTGTAATAACATGGCTGAGTTACCAACCATGTACCAACTATGTACCAACATAGTACATGCTGTTATTCCAGTTGTATAAAATTCTAGAAAATGCAAATGAATCTATAATTATAGCATGTAGATCAGAGTTTACCTAAGGCTTTGGGGTGGGAACTGGGAGTGGTGGGAAGGAAAGATTTAAAAGGGGGTGTGAAGGGGTGCCTGAGTGGCTCAGTTGGGTAAGCATCCAACTCTTTATTTTGGCTCAGGTCATTACCTTGCACGGTTTGAGAGTTTGAGCCACGCATCTGGCTCTGTGCTGACAGTGCACAGTCTGCTTGGGATTCTCTGTCTCCTTCTCTCTCTGTCCCTCCCCTGCTCGCTCATTCTCTCTCTCTCTCTCTCTTTCTCAAAAATAAGTAAATAAACATTTAAAAAATAAAAAAGGGCTGTGAAGAATATTTTGGAGGTATTCATGATCTTGATTGTGGTTATGGTTTCATGGTGTATTTACATGTCAAAACTGATCAAATTGTACACTTTAAGTGTATACCATTTATTGTATGTCAATTTTACCTCAGTAAAACTGGTTTTAAAAGGATCTAACCCAAATCCTTGATTGTACAGATGATGAACTGAGGCCAGAGTCGTTAAGAGGTATGGATTCTAAATGGATCTCTGTTCATTCTTAATGAGTACATCTTGCTTCTCTTCATGCTTATTTGTTTGATGGTACATTCAAGAAATTTCCTGAGAACTGAGATCAGGTTCATTGGTCTGTACGTTAGTCCTAGCAAGATTCCTGGATTGAGGTAGATTCTTAACAACTCTTCACTGACTTAGGAATTTAATTTTTAAGTAGTATGTTGAAAATATCTCCTCCTTGAATTTCTGCATTAGAAGTCTTGAGGGGATGGAGGGGTTATGTTTACTAAGCTCCTATATAAGATACCTAACAACCCTGTGAGGTATGTATCATCATCCTCATTTTCCCAAATGAGGAAGCTGAAGAGTGGATGGGTTTAATGACTTGGCTGACATTACACCGTTAGTAAACCACAGAGCTGGGATTAGAATTCAGAACTGTCACATGACAAAACCTGATTTCCAGGCTTTATGAAGCAGACTATAGGTCAGGATCCATTTTTTTTTTCTTAGCAACAGAATATGGATTCATATCCTAGAATATGGATTCATCCTAATGGAAGTCACCCTATCTATGCAACCAATGACAGTCCTCTAATGAGATTGCTCCTCTGAAGGTTCCTACCATGGTTAGTAATTGTAGGCCCTTATAAATGTGTCCTTCTCCACCCTGATGTTCACTATCAGCTGGTGAGTCCTGGAATTTCTTGAAGTAATCACCTTGCAGTAAGTCATAGTGTGAACTTCCCTTTAAAATTCTCATGTTCAAGCATATTTCTCCCCTCTCCAGCTAAAAGGTAGGTATAAAACAGGCCTGGTACCCAAAAGTTAACTAAAGTTTAGAAGGCCCACTGAGCATATGAGAACTTCCATCTTTTTTTGCCTCATTATAGATTATTTCTCTGTTTTCTACTGCTTTCTGTGGCTCTGCTGAGAGAAATCTTAGCACATATCAGGATGGTTTGTCCCTTTCAAATCTTATTGGAAGAAGGTGGTTGGAGAAATCTCAAATAGTTGGTAGCTGCCAGGAGGTCAGTCCCTTCAAGAATGCCCCAAAGCCCACTCCTCATTACTTAGTTTAGAGAGCGTTATGGGAGAATGTTCAGCACAAGATGTTGTTTCTCAGCCAACTATTTTCATTTCACCCACTGCAGCAAGACCATTGCTTGCTTTCCTGGGACATGAAAACAGCCAAATAGTGTCAGTAATTTATCTTCTTAGTTTTTCCAAAGCCAGCACAATGAACTTTGCAGCACTTAGTGAATCTGTATGAAAGAGAGTTTTGGATTTTGGAAGATTATATTTACCCAGGGTTCTACAGAACCCTGAGACTTCCCTGGGTTGATCTTCCCTGAGACTGATCTTTCCTGAGACTGATCTTTCCATACATATCTGGTCCTGATGTGTCCTGTCAAGATATCTATGCGGCCTCATGCTCAACCAACCAGCTTCCTTTCCTTCCAACTCCCTTGTCAGAACCCAGCCCTGTCTCATCGCTGTCCTCATCACATACCATGCTTGTTCTTACTTCTGGACCTTAAGTGGTGATGCTCCTCCCCTGATGCACCACTGACAGGGCACGTTGTTCCATTGTCTTTAATTGTTTTGCTGTAACTTCTTGTACAGCAATTTTGGTATTCGTTGGATCTAGCTTTAAATCCTAGGACAGCCATTTACCAGCTCTGTGACATCAGGCAGGTCACTAAATGTCTGATCCATAGCTTCCTTTGTGTCACAGAAAGTTAAGAATACCAACTAAACAGGGCTAATGTGAAGATTAAGGACAGCTGTCTGCAGTATGAGGAGGAATGTTGGCAAAAACTCAGTTTGGTGAAGTGTAGGGTCAAGCTTATAACCGTTCCTTTCATGCTTTCCCTCTCTCCCTTTTCCAGGCTATTTCTTGGGATCGAGACTCATAATTTAATTCTTCTGTGACCTTGATAGTGCTGAGCACACAGTTGGTACTATGTGAATACTTGATACTGGAGAGAATGTATTTGTTTGCAGAAGAAGGAAAGGCAAGTAGGGATTCTCTGTCTCTCAGTGACATTTTTCTGTCCTTTCTCACAATGCAGTTTAGGTTACTTTTGCTCTCTTGATAACAGCATTATAAAGGCTGTTTAGATCAGGTTGTAACAGTCAAATTTGTGATTCACTGAGTTGGACCACTGCTTTCCAGTAGCTCCTAACTGCTGGTTTTCTCATGTGGGCTTCAAGCTCGATGGTAAAGTGTTCATCCTTCTTGAGAAGATGTGCCCTAGCACTCTGATAAAAATGCTTACAATGCCGCTGATGCTTTTGCAAATTGTATTGGTTCCTTCCAAGTCTTTGAAGGCACCATGCTGTTCCATAATCCTTACTTTTGTCCTTCCACTTTCTGGAGAATGCCTTTCACCCCTTGTGCCCATCTACTGCTCTTTCAAGACAAAGTCACTTTCTCTATACAGCCTTTCAGGACTTAGGCCTTTCCCATACTGATCAGGTGAACTTAGCCTCTCCCTTCTCTGAATCCCTGTATTTTTCTAACTTACATAGATTTTTTCCCATAGCACCTTGTTATGGACTGAATATTTTTGTTACCCCCAAATCCATACGTTGAAACCTAATCCCCAATGTAATCTCCAATGTGAGGGTAGAGCCCTCATGTATGGGATTAGTGTCCTTTTAAGAAGAGGCTAGAGAACTGGTTCTCTCTCTCTCTCTCTCTCTCTCTCTCTCTCTCTCTCTCTCTCTTTACCATGTAAAGATAATGCAAGAAGACAGCTGTCTGCAATCAGAAAGAAGGCTGTCCCCAGGCACTGAATCAGCCAGTACCTTGATCTAGGACTTCCAGCCTCCCAAACTGTAATAAATAATGTTTTGTTGTTGCTAAGCCACCCAGTGTGTGATATTGTGTTTTAGCAGCCTGAATTAAGACACACCTGTATACTTGATTGTGCTTACTGGTTTCCATGTGTTTCCCCTTACTGTCCTGGGAGTATGACCTACTTGAAAAATAAGCCTTGGGGTACCTGGGTGTCTCCGTCAGTTAAGTGTCTGACTTCAGCTCAGGTCATGATCTCATGGTCCGTGAGTTCAAGCCTTGCATTGGGCTCTGTGCTGACAGCTTGGAGCCTGGAGCCTGCTTTGGATTCTGTGTTTCCCCCTCTCTCTGCTCCTCCTCCACTTTCTCTCTTTCTCTCTCTCTCTCTCTCTGTCTCTCTCAAAAATAAATAAACATTTAAAAAATATTTTAAAAAAAGAATGTGTCTTATTTCTGAATCTCAGTACCTAGTACCTTGCCTGAGACAGGACAAAATGGATGGATGGGTGGAAGGCAGGAAAGCACACAATTAGAAGGGCCTTTTAACTATTTTTCCAGTGATTTTAACTATTTCTTTCAAACACTCTGCAGATCTTTCCCCTTTTGCAGTACCCCAGTGGCCGTGAGCTCAGGAGATACAAGATAATGCTGAAAGCCTGATTTTTCCAAACTTAAGTTCAGAACTCAAGAGTGAGACATTGCTTTGGAAAGCTCTTCATGGGTAGGGGCAGGTATAGGAGAATTCACTCAAAGAGTTTTTCCCTTTCTTGGGTTTGTTTTCCACTGAAATTAGCAGAGTTAACATTTTCATTAGGAAGATACTTCTGCTAAAAAA
Organism: Prionailurus bengalensis; assembly: GCF_016509475.1. Taxonomy (NCBI): domain Eukaryota; kingdom Metazoa; phylum Chordata; class Mammalia; order Carnivora; family Felidae; genus Prionailurus; species Prionailurus bengalensis. The sequence continues at coordinate 51,358,156 of NC_057344.1, forward strand.
TGTAATAAAGAGTTAAAAGCTAGCACATTTCTCCCCACATAAAAATGGATTTTGATTCTCTCTTTGGATTTTTCTGTGTGACTTTTACTGCATGGGTATCTGAGGGAAGAGTATTATTTAATGCTTTTCAGGGGATGAAAAGGGTTGTGCCTAGAGTATCTTGTGTGACATCATCTATTATTTTTATTTCAAACTAGTAATTCTGAAACATTCCAAGATTCTTAAAAGTTGTAAAAATGAAAGTGCTTATCACCTACATATTTTTTTATACTCAACAAAGTGTTTTACAGGTTTCATCTCATTTACTCCTCACAACAAACCTATAGTTTAGGTCCTTATAATCCTTATTTTACACATGAGGTTTGGAGCTCAGAAAGATTAGGTAATTTACATAAAGCATGTCAGTGGCAGAGTCAGACTTAAAAAACAAGGTCTTGTTGCTCTGAGTCCTAGGCTTCTTATGAGAGATTTAGTGAACAGGTTTTTCTCACATGTGAATTACTGTTTTGTGTTCCTAACATAAACCAATGGAGGTTGAAAGAAATGATGAAAAATTTAATGATGCTAAACATCTGTAAATGCAATGTATTAAAAATAACGAGAACAGAAAATCCATAGTTCTACAGGTTTTTCTAGTTGTTGAGCATCAAATCATATTTCCCAGTGAGCTATCTGTTTCCAAATTTTAAGCTCCTATCCTTCTAATAAGCCTCTTCATCAGTGAACTGAAAGGTACACGCATTGGATTTAACCAAACACACACACAAGGATGTCGATACGTAGGCATGGTTTTAAGATATTAATATCTCCTCCTCAGGATGAATTTTGATGGAAAAAAATTTCAGTCAAATTAACACTGTTGTTCATGAGTATACCAGAGCATTAATGCCTTATCCAGTATCACTCGAAATTCAAGAGTGTCTACATAAAAGCTTTGATATTTTCTCTCTATCCCCTACTGTATCACTTTAGCACTTTCTTGTCTTCCTTCCTGGCCAGGCAGGGGTTTAGCCAGAGTGACTGGGAGGAGAGCATGCATTGGTTCTGATGTGGGGAGCTGTCAGTTTTGTTAGAACATCCAAGAAGAGTGGGGATCAGAAGGTCAGGGCTGTAAATTCAATCTTTAAGACTTGAAGATGGCAGCTGTAACAGTGTGAATAATTCCCATCTTTCCAATGGATGAATAGTCAGTTTGTGTTAGTGCAAAGGGGAAAGGTGCGAGGAGTCTGGAGCAGAGCTGTGGAAAATACCCACTATGTTACTCCTCTTTATAGCTGTCTGGGGTGAGTTGGGGACAGCCCAAATCTGCACAAAGAAAACAAGGACAACACTGACAGGAGCCCTATTGGTAATTAGCAGGTGATGAACTTAGAATTTAATTCAAGGGATCGTGGCTTCAGGGAAGGACTTATAAACCCCTATCCTGGATTGTAGTAGTAGTATAACCCATAATTACGTAAAGAATGCATGGATTGTTTTTTACAAAAATGCATTGCCTTACATACTTGCCTAGAAATGACAGTCATGTACATCTTTTCTGCTCAACCACACAATTTTATGGAATCTTCCAGATGTCTCTACCCCGTAGGTTGTCATGTCACTACAAGAGAAGCTCTAAATGTGGATGTCAATCTAAATGTTTCATTGTGCACTCTTCTATCAGACTATCTGTGAAAATATGATCAGTGGAAGAGACTGCTGTTATACAGTTTCCTTGGAATAATTCTTAACTATTCCCATCTTGTTTGCTAAAAAGCCAGTTTCTATTCATAAGCAACAATTCCTCATAATCCTAGGATAATTCAAGGATCTTCATCCAAATGCAGATATTTGTTGTCTTCAATGTACAAGGCATATGGAATCTTAGCAAAATTTGTTGAAAAATATACATAAATCACACCTGCATGTTCTCTTTTACTCACATACTAGTTTATCTTCCAAAAGAAAGGAAACTTGAATCGATTAACCAACTCCACATGAAGACCCTACTGTTGTGCATCTTGTGCTGACTGGAGATGGGTCAGATTTTACTAAAAATCAGCCATCCAGCAATCTTTTTCTTCATGGAGAATATTTCAGAGGGGACAATAATGCTCCATCATGGCATTGTGCACAAAAGGATGTGAAGTAGTCATGCAAGAAAATCCTTACTTATAAGTGAAGGAGGGAACATTGAAGAAGACAAAGAAAAAAATATTGCCACTGTGCCATTCTGGAATGTATATTTATCCAGTGTCTTAAATTATACTAGAATGTGGAACCCTGGGGTTTGCTTTTATTCATTGCTGTATCCTTAGCATCTGGAAAAGTACTTGGCACATATTAGGTGCTTAATAAATAATACTGTAACAGTATTTATATAGCATATCCTATAAAAATATTTACACTGTAATAACACTTATATATTGTATAGTATAATAACCATACCATGATACTTATGTGAATATATAACTTATACAGAAATAGGTATTCTAATGTGGTATTACACAGTGCTTATTGGAGGCATGGGCTGGCTTATTATATATTATTAAATTAATATTTTGGTGTCATTGGTATTGGCTCTTTAAGCCACTAATTAGTTCCTGGTCCCCACGTGGCCTTTGTGTATCAAGGTGAGGATGGGACTCTGAGGGTGGGAGAATGGAATTTCTAGGAAGTCAGCCAAGCTGGCGTGTGAACAAATAGGTGCCAGAAATACCTTCCACCCCATGCACAAGTACACACGTTACACACCATAGATAGCCATAGGCTTGACCCTAAATCCTGCTAGGTTGTTATTATTTAGACCTCTATTTTTAGCTTGTAGTTTTGATCATGAATTCTAGCTTGTCAATTCATTTACCGCCATAGTGAACCTTTGGTGTCTTCAGCTACTGCCCTTCCCTCTACTAGTCAAACGTATTAGCTCATTGGCAGCTTTTCCCTAGAGTTCTTAAGAAACATGATTTTATTTACGTTTGAATTAAAATTTTATTTACAAAGGAAAAAGCACTTTGACTAATTGATTTGGACTACAGTATTGATTGCAGGGCCTCGGGTCACAAGATATAAACTCATACATTCTTCATGCAACAAATATTGATGGAAGTGTATCTATCAGTCTGATGCTATACCAGGTACTATGTCTGTAAGGCTCTGCCCTTTGGAAGGCTCACAGACGAGGAAGAGGGACAACCACATAATAACAATGTAGCATGATAAAACCTCTAAGAGAGAGACCTGCCCAAAGGAGTCAGTGATTGGCACAGCTGTAAGGAACACTCAGGGAAACTTCTGTCGAGTGAAGATGCTTCAACTAAGTCTTGAAGGTTGGATAGGAGTTCAGTGTAAAAGTGTGTGCATCCCGGGAGAATTGGGGGCAGGTGGAGGAAGCATTGTACACTACAAACCTCAGAAACGGCAGAGTCAGGTTTTCCTCAACACATTATTGGAATTAAAAATGTTGCTGATGTGTTACACAAAACCTTGAAAATATCTGAGCAAACTCTAAACTCTTGCTACTCAAAATGCCGTCTGGTGGTCAGCACCACCCATGAGCAGATTAGAAATACAGAATCTCACCCAGGCTCACCATAGACCTACCAGACCAGAATCTGCATTTTAATAGTATCCCCAGGTAATTCACATATACGTTAACATCTGTAAGTACAAAGCCAAAGCCGTTCTTTTTGGAAGATTGAATCTTCTGTCAGAGGAGTTTTGGGTACTTTTAAAACTGAAACTGATAATTGAATAATGCAGTAAACATGCGTGAAGTTCATTTTGACAACAGCATGGAAATCTATAGGAGATCTATAGTAAGCCTGTGGCTGTGTAACTTTGGGGACTAAATTTTTCAGTTAGAAATTGATCACTATCGGGGCGCCTGGGTGGCGCAGTCGGTTAAACGTCCGACTTCAGCCAGGTCACGATCTCGCGGTCCGTGAGTTCGAGCCCCGCGTCAGGCTCTGAGCTGAGCTGATGGCTCAGAGCCTGGAGCCTGTTTCCGATTCTGTGTCTCCCTCTCTCTGCCCCTCCCCCGTTCATGCTCTGTCTCTCTCTGTCCCAAAAATAAATAAACGTTGAAAAAAAAAATTAAAAAAAAAAAAAAGAAATTGATCACTATCTACACTTTAGCTGCTGCGAAGGGGTGGAAAATGGGCTAGGCTCACCTCTTTTCCTTTAAGGAAAAGGCTCACGTTTTCCTTTGATTGGATGGATGACCTTAGGCGAACTCTTCAAACTCACTGAGCCTGTTATTTCATCATTTATAGGCATCTCCTTATTTGCCAAGTGAGGGACCATGGTACCTGCCACACAGGTGTCTCAGTAGGATCCAAAGAAATAATGTGTGGCACAATGCTTTGCAAGTGATGAATGGAATAGGTTATGATTTAAATATCTGCATAGAAAAATACATATTTGTAGAGCATTTACTATGATCTAAGACCTACAATAAACTTACCTAAGTTCAAATGTATTTGTTGTAATTAAAATAAGCAAAGCAAAACAGATATATTTCATGCTTGTTTAAGGAGAGTAGTGTCAAGAGGAAATTAAAACAAGCACTTAGTAATATATAACATATATAATATATGTAATGTATATGTAACATACATAATATATAACACCCCTGTGTTATTGCAGTGTTATTTATAATAACCAAGATATGGAAGCAATGTTAAGTGTTAATTGATGGATAAATGGATATATGTTATATATAAATATATATATGTATATATATATATATATATACACACACACACACACACGCAGACATATATACACGTGTGTGTGTGTATATATATATATATATATATATATATATATATAATGGAATATTACTCAGCCATCTAAAAGAATGAGATCTTGCTATCTGTGACAACAGGTTTGGGCCTAGAGGATATTATGCTAAGTGAAATAAGTAAAACAGAGAAGGACAAAAACCATATGATTCACAGATTTGTGGAGTCTAAAAACCAAAACAAAGGAACAAACAAAACGCAGAAACAGATCCGTAAATACAGAGAACAAACTGATGGTTCCCAGAGGGGAGGTGTTGTTGGAGATGGGTGAAAAGTGGTGAAGAGGTGCAAGCTGCCAGTTATGGAATGGATAAGTCAAGGGCATGAAAGGTACAGCATAGGGAATATAGTCAAAGGTGTTGTAATAGTGTTGTATGATGACAGATGGTAGGTACACTTGTGGTGAGTGTAGCATAAGGTTAAGACTTGGTCAAATCACTAAGTTCTATACATGAAACTAATATAACATTGTGTGTCAACCATACTTCATTAAAAAAAAAACAAGCACTTAGTACATGAATCATAGAAAACTTGTGACACTGGCCTTGTTGCTCAGTCTACTCCAGTAATCCTTTCTGATCTCCACTTTCCCAGGCATGCGCCAAGGCAATGACCATGGTTCTCAATACCGCTCAGCCATCTATCCAACCTCTACCAAGCACCTGGAGGTGGCCCTGAGATCTAAAGAAGACTACCAGAAGGTAGGGTCTCCTCTTGCTCCCAGATGCCCACTGTTGGCCCCCACCAAGTCAGACCCCACCTGTAGAGGGAGAGTCTGGTTGTTTTCACCTGGCACTGTTCTATTTACATAGTTTTTGGAAATGTCTGTCATCTTCTGCTCTATAAATATGCTACATCATATTTTAGGAGTAGGCCCTTGTGCATTTCTCATAAAATCAACTCATCCGGATGAATATGTATCTTCTTTTCTATCTCTCTCTGCCTCTATCTCTTGCTGGATCTCATTTTTTCTTTCTTCTGTTTATAATTATTTGTTCAGGATGCTGTAACAAAGCACCACAGACTACCACAGACTAGGTGTCTTAAGCAACAGAAATGCATTGTCTCATGGTTCTGGAGGCTGGAAGTCCAAAATCAAGGTGCTGGCTCTGCTGAGTCAGTTCCTGCTGAGGCTTGCCACAGAGGGCTCTGCCCCAGGCCCCTTTCCTGACAGATGGCTGTCTTCTCCCTGTGTCTTTTTTACATTGTCTTTCCTCTATCATATCTGTTTCTGTGTCCAAATTTCCCCTTGTTTTGACAATTCCAGCCATAGTGAATTATAGTCCAACCTAATGCCCACATTTTAACTTGATTACCTCTGTAAAGACAGTATCTCCAAATAAGCTTACATTCTGAGATACTGGGTTGGGGGGGGTGGAATTTCAGCTTATCTTTTTTGGGGAACATGGTTAAACCCAGAATACTCATTCTTTCTTGCTAGTAACAGTAGATTAAATTATAATAAAAACACTTCTCAGAAATATAGATACTACATCATGAAATAATTATTTTTACTATTGTATAATACTTAAAAAAATCCAATAGAGCTTTGGTTTCTTTTAAAAGTAACTTGAGTTGCTTTAATTCTTAGAACTTTGTGATATTGTTTACATTTTAATTATTGTTATATTTTCTGATTTAGATTTATGCTTAACAATGAGGCCATTAGCTACTGTAATGCTGGTCTATTTTAGTATTAATATGAAAAGTCTGATATGTAACAGTTCCCAGCAATCTGTGGGATCTCCATCTAACCCCCATGGTGGCAAGGTGGCAGTGAGGAGGAGAGAGAGACAAGAGTGTATCTACTGATAAAAAAGTAGCAGGACATGAAGTTCATGGTCAGTTCAACTCTGGAAAGCAGAGAAGGCTAAGGGAGATGCTGATAGGGCTTTATTTATTTTCAGCACACCTCCTCCCTCCAGGGCTATGATGTCTGCTTGGGGATAATAGTCAGCAGCCTCTGGGATGGCTCTCAGTGGTCTCTGCCCTTGTGTAAACCCCTCTCCTTGAGTGTGGGCTAAATTTAATGACTCACTCCCAATGAAGGACAGAAGTGGTGTGATGTTACTTCTGAGATGAGTTTATTAAAAGATCCGGGCTTCCATCTTGGAGGCCCTCTCTCATTGTCTCTTGGATCACTTGCCCTAAGGGAAATCAGCTGCCATGTTGTGAGGCAGCCCTGTGTAAAGGTCCCTGTGGCAAGGGGCAAAGGCTTCCAAGAACGACATGAGTAAGCTTAGAAGCTCCTCAGCCCCAGTCAAGCTTACTGGTGGGACGGCATCTCCAGTTGACAGTTGGACTGCAACCTCATGAAAGGTCTTAAGCCAGAGGCACCTAGCTAAGCAGTGCTACAGAAACCACAAGATAATAAGCTTTTGTTGTTTTTAAGTTGCTAAGTTTTGGAATAATTCATGTACACTTATATTGCCATTCTCAAAAGCTTTTTACCGCAAATTATCCTTTCTTATGTCTCTTTTCATCATGATTTTTCTGATAATCGTGGGCTTACCTGGGCATATGTGGTAGTGGTTAAGCATGTAGCCTCTAGCACCAAATAGTCTCAATTCATATGTCAGCTGTGGAACTTTTTATCAAGTCACTTAGAAAACTGTATATCTTACTTAACTCAAACAAACCTATAAGGATGAGAGACCTCATTATTATCCTCATATTTCAGATGTCCAGAGTCATAATGTTAAGTCAGTAGAGTAACTAGAATTACAGAAAAACAAACCAAATGCAGGGAGATGAGTCGGACAGCTGATGCAGGGCTCTAGGACAGAAACAATAGGAGCCTTCTCTAGGGTGCTGCCAGTCAGAGTGGAATAAGGGATATTTAGGAAGTAAAATAATAGATCTTGGAACTTGATTAGAAGTGGAGAAAAAGTGAGTGGGAGGAGTCCAGGGTAATTTATAGGTTTCTGGCTTGTGATATTGTATATGAAGGTATAGAGGTTCAGAGGTGGATTTGTTGTGAAGGTAAGTTAAGTCTGAACATGTGGAGTTTAAGGTACCTGTGATCTGGGCATCCAGGTGGTTTTTAGGAGAAGACGTGGGCTGTTCCTTCCTTGCAGGGAGGGTTGTTGTGACTGTTAACTGGGTTAATGCTTATATGGCACATGGCTTCACACATAATAAGTGCTCAACAAATGGTAGCCCTTATTATTATTGGGAGTTATCAACTTGGTTAGTGAAGCCCTAGTTGCTGGTACAGTCACTTCGGGGAAGTGATAAGAGATGAGAGGAGAAGGCTCAGGACTGGTGGAATACCAACATTTGAGAGGTTGGGTAGGGAAATGCCTATGGCAGGCAAATGACATGATATTCTGGTATTCACAGTGAGGATTTTAAGTTCCAAAGGTCAATGCCTTCCAGGTGATGATGAAGAAGTTAACATGATTTTTTGGTTTCTGCCCCAACATAGTTTCTTACCCTTAGCTGTGAGTGGAGCCCATGTTGATTTAGATAACTGATACACATAGGAAATAAAATTTAGATATTAAATATTAATAAACTTTTAATAACTTCTCCATTATTTTTGTAGATTTGGGGAATATTAATGTTATATTCTAGATAGTTTTTCTAACCACATGCTTTTTGGGTGTTTTGTACCTAAGCATATGGGATACACATACATGTACACATTTTTGCTTGGTTTTTAAAAGTAGGGTCTTTTTTTTTTATAAAGATTGGGGTCTTCTGTCCTCCCAGTATCCAAATATCCATTGCTGTTAATGTAACCACATATAATTGCTTTATTATCAACTCAGAGAACAAATACTCTCATGTTTCTTTTATTTTACCACATAAATAAAAGTGGCCCTGCCTTCCCCCCGATAGATGAGTGGCAAGTCCAGTACTTGTCTCCTGGCTAACTGGCTAAAACCCAGAGAGTCTTGACTCTAGACCAGCACCTCCAGTACAACTTTCTGCCATGATGGCCAGTGGTCTCTTCTGTACTCTCCAGTACAATAGCCACTAGCCACATGTGGCTATTGAACATTGAAGTGTGGTTAATGCGACTGAGAGCTGAATGTTTTGTTTTGTTTTATTTTAATTTAATTAATTTAATTTAATTTAATTTAATTTAATTTAATTTAAATAGCCACGTGTGGCTAGTGGCTACCTGATTAGATAGCATAGCAGTCTATGAAGGGTGTGTGTATCTATGTTGAAGGGAGCATGGGGCATGCCAGTCTGGCTCCCTGGCTGAAGACTCAAGATTCCAAGCCTTCTGCTGTTGTGTTGGCTTATTGCAAGAGCATCGGACTGCCATGGAGCACAGTCCTCATGGCCATCAGAGATGCTGCACCAGGAACTGCTCCCTCCCTTTCTTTTTGGAGATACACAGCATGAGGGTCAGGTAGTTTTCCTTTCAGTCACCACAGGAAAGAGCTGAATACTGAAAGCCACAACCCTGGGGACCTTGGCTGAGCTCAGTCAAGTGCAGAGGTGTGTTTCCATTCTTGATACAGTCCTTGCCCAGGAGTCCTGAGTCAGGATTTATCCTTCTGTCCCACCTTGAGCACCAGGAACTACTGTCTCCTTTCCCCCTTTTCAGATCATACCCTGAGGGGTCAAGTCATTTTCCATTTTGGGAAACAAGAATGAAGGCCCTCATTGTGTCACCTTCCTTGGTGAACAGTATGGCTAATTGCATATACCTGCACTCGGTGACCACTATAATTTTTATCTTAGTCCAGATCCCATGGAAAACAGAGCCTGTGGCAAAGGCTTGTGTGTGAGGACTTATTTGGGAGTGCGGTGCCATGGAGGAGGAGTAAGGGGCAGGGGGCCTGGAAAAGAAAAAGAGGGAGAACCAATATAACTCGGTCTGTGCTATCAGTGGTGGGTTGTTTGGTCCCTGTGAAATGACCAGTCGTTCTGGGAGAAGAAGGGAAGCATATGTCTGTTGGATGCCATTCCCCACGGGTTCACTCTGTGCTTCTGGGTCACACGTGGGTGGACTTAGGAGACTATGTCCCTGCAGCAGGAGGCAGGAGGCACATGGCATGAGTGTGAGACAAATCGCTGGAGGGCTCACCTGCATAAAACTAATCAGAGTCCATCCAGAGCTGAGCACTGCAGTGGGAACTGGAGGAGAGACAGGTGAGGCTGAGAGGATCTGAGCTGGTGCATGAGAGGTGGCTGATGCGACCGTCTACAGAGGGTCCTTTAGCCACTCCACCTCATCCGGGCCAGGCAGCTGACCGACTACAAAGCCTTGAGGATGATCTACCATGATTTTGTGCTTTCTGGCACCTCTGTTAGAGCAGAGAAAGAAAAAGACAATTTTATTTTTCAACAGACATCCTGTTACAAGCAGATAGTTATATACTATACCATTACATGTGTAGTGTATATATTTACATATCGTATATGTATGTAGCTATATAATGACGATGCTGCTGCTGCTGATAGACAGCAACACCAGAACCAACTGAGTGCTTACTCCATGCTCATTACTATTTTAAACACTTTATATAAATGAAGTCATTTGTATATCTCTGACTCTATTTATCTATATACATACATAGATATAATGGATATGTTTAGATATAGGTATGCATGTATCTCTTAGTACCGTTATGTAGAATTGTATATATTCATGTGTTTCTTGTTCCTAGTTTTGAAAGTTGTATAAATTTCTAACTGTCCATTCAATTGGTATAATTGATAATATACACACCAAAAAAAAATCACTAATTTGCAGTGCATGTGAGAGGTGATATAATTAGCTTTTGCACCATAAAGAACTTGATCTGTGCTTTTGAATTTACCTTTAAAAGTAAATGTGGTTGCTAATAGATCCCACAAAGCAGGAAGAGAGTCTCAGATATCACCAGTTGCCTTAACAGGTGAGTAAAGGAGAGGAGAAAGCTAAAGAGTTGACTCCTAGAACATGGAATTGGCTTTCCTGGGTTTTCTACCTAAGGTAACCTTGCACAAATTCCTGAAACAACAAGGTGTTTAATCTAGGGAGAGTCATTTCTTAACAGTACTAGACTGAGGTCTAGGATTTGTAATCTCATCACAAAAATATAGGTTTATTTCTGAGATTGGAAGATTCTGCACATGACTCATTCCATGCATTTTATGTACAATCATTTCCCCTTTAAGAGTTGGCATTTCCAGCCCTGTCATTACATTCTGGGAATTCATCTTATTTGAGTCCTGGTGGGACCCCTATGCACTAACTATAACATTGACTTAGGTTACTAATTTAATAGTCTTCACTAGTTTGCCCCCAGTGACCCCCTAGTAACCAGCTTCTTCAGCAACTTCTTTATACTTGGAGTTTAGAGTGACAGTATTGCTTACCACGGAGCAGCCATTTGAACATAAAATTAGCTGATTTTATCACAGGGACCAATTGTTGAGCTAATTAGATGTGCAGTACTGCTGATGAGCCAGAAACCCAAAGTGATTTTCCATCTAAACTGTGGTTTTCTGCAAAGTTGGCTGGGTTGTAGATACCAGACTCACCAACAACCTTAGGAAAGGAAAAATGGCTGAGGAAGTTTGTGAATTTTCATTCTTAAAGGAGTCTGGAAAACCTTACAGAAGGGGATCTGAGTGAAAATCAAACATCACACTGGATTCATTGACCTTGGAAGTGCTGGATTCTGTTCACAGAGTAGGACAGCTGCTTCATGTTCTTCATGAGCTGAAGACTTCACACAAAATATGGGGGGGGGGTGGTGAAGACTACATTAGCTTTTCTTAACTGCATTTTCATATTTTTTTCCTTGAGTTTCATGATGGAATTATTTCCTCATGGTCTTAAGTGGAGATAATCGAATGTATTATTAATTGCCTTTGGATTATCAAATATAGACAGCTTATCTCCCAAACTGTCTTGGGACCTGACATGGACCTGTCATGACATGTGCTAATATTCCAAACTGAAATGTGGCCTCTTGTGGGGGAAGTGGGTGTTCAGATGCAATTCTCATATCCTGAAAATGCAACTCTTCCTCATTTAGGAATCAAATCTTTTGATCACTGATAGGTTTTATTTCTTGAAATTTGATAGAGAATTAAAAAGTCTGAAGATAGTTTTCCTGGTCACATGACCTATCTCTTTCTCAACCTCTCAAAACTTCATGAACAGCCTTTCCTCTGGATAACCTTTTTGGGTGAATGCTAAATTATCAACCATGTGCCAAATATAAAAATAGTGTTTTAAAATCTGTTTCTATCAGTCTCTCAGTCTGTTTGTTCATCCATCCATCCACTCACCCACCCACCCATCCATTCATCTGTATCTTCAACATAGCTATAATCTCCAAGTATTTGCCATATTTTATCTTAAATTTCAGTTACCCTGCTGTCTGTCATCTGTCATCTATACTCCATATAGTGTCATTTTAAAGAAAAGTACTCAAAATGAAAGATTAAAAACAGTATGGAATGGTTGGATTACAGCAGCATTTTTTTAGGTTTGCTTCAGCTTTGATTATTTAATTTTCTTTCCCAAATTTTGAAATCATAGTAGAATTTTTTTCAGGTCTGATTATTCAGTTTTCTTCCCTGAGCACTTAGGCTATAGCCAGATAGTCAGTGACTGCCCATGCTCTCCAGTTAAGCCCTGACAAGTTGTGGTTTGGCTGCTCAGTGTGTGTGCATGTGAGAGAGAGAGAGAGGGAGAGAGAGAGGGAGCAGATTTCGTTTCCAAATAGCCTATCTACCTGTGCTACCAATTAAATTTTTGCTTCTTTTCTCTAGCATAGTTTAAATGCCATCATCTTTATACTGCTGACTCAAAATTTCTGGGCCAGAACTACTCCCTGGGCTATAGATCCCCATATTCCACTGCCTACTTGTTAATTCTCCTTACTTGTCAGCATAATCTTTCCTAAACTGGGAGGCTTGATTCCCACCCCTCCCCCCACACCATAACAAGCCCCACGGCTTTTTTCTGACACCGCCCCCAACCCATTGCCTGCCTTCCCAGCCATCATCTTCTAACTTGCTTAAGCAAGATCTCTATGAGTCCTCACTGATTCACCCTTTCCCTTACTCCTCACCTCTGGTTAATCAGATTAACCTACAGTCTGCTTCTCAGATATGTCCCTCCTGTGCCTACTTCTCGCTCATTTTCATATTCACTGTCATAGTCGGGCTACTGTTATCTGTTCCTAGACTACTGGGCTATGTACCTCTCCACTACTAGCCACCCACACAGGGCAGCCAGAGCGACTTCCTAAATCTAATTCCAGTCATTTCCTTGCCCTGTGTCAAACTCATCTGTGACTTCCCTACTACATTGAGAATGAAATCCAAACAATCATTTTGCCATCTTTCCATGAGACATCTTCTAGTCAGAGTGCCTAATTACCATGATATATCTAAGAATTAACATACAATTCTTGCTCAGAGCTCCAAACCTTCTAATAAAGCTCAAGAACTTCTGGAATTCTGGGGACTTAGGATGAGAACCATGGTCACTCATAGAAAATTTTACGGCTATTCAGTGAACATTATAATAAATGTTTTTATGTTTCTTTGTATTTCAAAGTTAGTTCTTAATGCAGAGTCACCGTTTCCACAAATAGACCAAATCTAGAGGTTTGAGGAATTGCTGCTTTATCTAGTATGTGTTATATACCAGGAGGAAATAATTATTGAGTTAACCATAGTGTTCTTGACCCCAAAGCCTATCTTGAAAACTCTCTTGACAGAAGAAATTACTAAATGTCACATCGTAAAAGAATATTTGGTAAGATTAAGTCAGTGGTTGGTACATTAAACCATCTTCCTTTCTCTAATTTGCCATATCTCTGGCTTTTTGTCTCTGTCTTAGTTACAAATGGCCATTGCAGCTAGTTACCACAAACTTGGTGGCTTAAAACAACAGAAATTTATCTTCTCATAGTTCCAGAGCCCAGGAGTCTGAAATCAGTTTTGCTGGACCAAAATCAAGGTTTTATCTGGGCTGTGTTCCCTCCAGAGGCTCTTATGGACAATCCCTTTCTTGACTCTACTCCTTTAGTGACTGCTGACATTCCTTGGCATGTGGCCACATCATTCCATTCTCTGCCTCAATGGTCACATTGCCTCCTCCTATTCTGTGTGTCTGATCTTCCTATGCCTCTTTCTTATAAGGACACGATTGTATTTAGGGCCCACCTGATAATACGAGATAATCTCCCTGTCTCCAGATCCTTAGTTTAATCACATCTCTGAAGTCTTTGCCATATAAAATAACATTCACATGTTCCAGGGATCAGGACATCGACATTCGGAGGTGCTATTATTTAGCCTTCCACAGTCTCCAGATTTGGTTTCCAGATTACCACTGTCACGTGTCCAGCCTTAAATGGGAGACTGAAATGGGGAGCTCTTCTCTTCTGGGCTTCTCAGGAGAGTCAAGCCATGTTCATTGAGTGGGCGCCCATCTGGGTTCTTCTGGATCCCGGAGCTAAACACAGAATACACTCAATTCTCCAGAGAGGATGGGGCTTGATCTCTTTCTTAAGGTCCTTGTCTAGTTTTGAAGGGAGATAGACATTCACATAAGCTTTTCCCCTTTCAAATATATATACCTTCAAAAAAGACCCAACTTCACCCCTATACTACTTACCAAAATAAAGTAACAGACCAAAAATAACACCAGAAAAAAAAATCCTAGGAGCTAGATTTTGGGGACAAAAGTGTGTGTGTGTGTGTGTGTGTGTGTGTGTGTGTGTGTAAGTAATCAAAATTATGTTTGAATGGTTGGCAAGAATGTTCTAGTACTCTCTTAGTCACTTAACATCAATGAGTCCTTGACTTCTCTGGTCTTTATTTTAAATTACCTAACAAAATTTCCTCAAAGGTTTATTGTAGGAATTAAATGAGACTTTATATATATGTAAAATACTCCTTATTATGGACTGAATATTTATATAAGTAAATTAATACATCCATCATGCATACTAGCACACATACATACTGCTAGCATGTAGTAGTCAGCCAATATATATTAATTGAAGCTGAGACCCTTCAGTTTTCCAATCCAGAAAACAGGTGTTTTTTTTTTAATTTTTATGTATTTTTGAGAGAGAGAGAGAGAGACAGAGTGCAAGTGGGGAGGGACAGAGAGAGAGAGGGAGACACAGAATCTGAAGCAGGCTCCAGGCTCCAAGCGGTTAGCACAGAGCCCTGTGCAGGGCTCGAAATCACAAACCACGAGAATATGACCTGAGCTGAAGTCAGACGCCTAACCAACTGAGCCACCCAGGCGTCCCCAGAAAGCAGTTTTAATTATGTCAACTCAACTGAAGAAGTTAAATATATTCAATAAATATCCAGTTATGCTATAATCATCATCCTGTAACTGGATCTGATAATTCCCTACCAGGAGGTACAGATCCTTTGTTTCCTTGTAAGCTTCTATAAGGCTGAAAATTTGAAAATATCCTTCCTTCCTTGTTTGACCCCATCTTCCTCAGGAAATTAATACATGAATTACCTTATCAAATATTAACTATGTACTGATTAGTTGCCATATTTGCATTACAGTTGTTTCAAACATAGCTATCTGAAGAAGGAACTCATGAAGTTGGTTATAATAAACTATGCTATACACAGTCACAAAAGTCCTTATGTCATAAATGCTGTCCCTTGTAGAACATTTCGTAGAGCTGTCCTAACACTAAACTCTTTGGGGGCCCCTAGTCACCCTTGTTTTCCCTAAGGCCCGGTACTGTGCTTGGCACCTAGTAGCAAATATTTATTGTCCTGAACTGAAGATATGGAGCAGGATAAAGAAGCCCATTGTTACCCCTTGTTATGGGCTGGATATTTGTGTTCCTCAGACTTTATATGTTGAAGCACTAACCTCCCAGTGTGACGGAATTTGGAGATGGGGCTTTGGGAAGTAATTAGGGTTAGATGAGGTCATGAGGATGGAACCCCACCATGGGATTAGTGTCCTTAAAAGAAGAGACATTGGAGTGCTCTCTCTCTTTCTCTCCACCTGCACACAAAGAAGAGGTCATGTGCGCCCACAATGAGATGGTAGGCTGTCTTTAAGTCATGAGAAGAGTCCTCACAATGAAATCTTCTCTGCTGGCGCCTCCATCTGAGACTTCCCAGCCTCTAGAACTGTGAGAAATAAAGGTTGTGTTTAAGTGCCCCAGTCTGTCGTTCTTTGTTACAGCAGCCTAAGCTGACAGTTACCTTGGAGGGGTGGGAAGAACCACAGCTTTGGATGAGAACACCTGGCAGCCTTGCTCTACCTTTACCAACCGTGACCTTGGACAGGTCTTTACAGCTCTAGTTCCTTGTCTATAAAATGAGGAGAATAAGAACAGAACTCCTTATAAATCTTGAGTTTTCAGTGCTTTGTGTCATACTACACAAGTGACCCTTGTCCTTATACTGGGAGGTAGTTCAGGATCTGTTCTCCTACCTGCCTTAGGAAGAAACCGGAGCTCAAAAGGCTTTATTCACATTTTCAAAGTGACCTAGATAGTACTTTTATTATTTATATATTTTTTAATATTCACTTATTTATTTTGAGAGAGAAAGAGCACAGACGTGAGCAGGGGAGGGGCAGAAAAAGAGAGATTGAGAAAGAATCTCAAGCAGGCTCCACACTGTCAGTGCAGAGCCAACGCAGGGCTCAAACCCACGAACAATGAGATCATGACCTGAGCCGAAATCAAGAGTTAGATGTTTAATCAACTGAGCCACCCAGGTGCCCCAGAGTTAGAGTCATTTGATTATGAATGCCTTGCTCAAATTTTGTGTGTGTGTGTGGGGGGGGCGGTATTTGGTAATCTGTCAAGCAGTTTACGAATATCAGGGTTTCATGGGGTGACTCCAGAGATGAGGCTGACTTCATTCTGCTTTTCCAAAGGCCCCCCAATTCCAAACCATTGTGAAAAACATTGGATCAGAGAATCTTCCTTTCTGTCACGAATTGAGAAAGTGTCAAGGTTATTTCTGTGTCTTTGTTTATAGAGAAATGAGTAGGTTATCCATGGTTAGGAGTATCCCTGCTCATTCTATTGTATGCTGTATGCTGTGATGTTAAAACCAGTAACTGCACTAAAAGATTCTGCTTTTACAAAACATCAAAAATCATTCCTCTGCATCAAAGGACCCTGAATAGAGTGGGTATTTTATAGTTTGGGGATTAGCCAGTTGTTGTTGTTCTTTTTAAATTTGTGGTGTTGTTTAAAGTGTGGAGTTATGGGTTTTAAATGTCCATGGAAAGACCCTGAATAATTCATTCACTTACCTTAGTCAAAGAGAAGAATCCCCCTTTGTATGCCCAGCAGTAAAGATGAAATTCCTCTTACACCCCTCTTGTACCTTTGCAGTTATCATTATAGGTATTGTTAAGAATTCTTAATAAGAACTTATGAAATAAATGTTTTAAAAATGCCCATTTCTGGGAGGCAGGCATCTATATTTCCATGTATGCAGCCATAGAGACAGCTAAATCTTTAGCCTTAATGGTTTAGTTGCATCTGGGTGATTATTTTCATTTCCACTTATCACTGTGTGTTAGACTCCCTGTGTATGAGTACAGATTGCCCTTTCTTGCACTGTATTTAGAAATATCTGCATTACCCCTGGGCATTTGTTCATTAATAGGGGGTGGGGAGAGGAAAAGCTTGTAATAATGGGCTTTACATATTATTAAACTGTGTGCATCCGCATTTGGATCCAAATGAAAAATCTGGTTGTGTTACTGCCCTCTGGTGGTTCTGGCCCATTGCTGCAGTGGCAGGAAGTTGCGGCCCCCAGGGCGGAGTTGAGCTTGTGGTGGCAGCTTCTAGGAGCAATGCTGACTGTTGGGCATTGCTGGGCCATCAGTCTTTCATTCACGTTCTGCATTTCATTCAAGTGCACTGCAAGAACCCTACGATTCCACTTACTGGCCAGAATAATGAGAGAAGAAAGCATTCTTGTGAGGACCAAGAAGACATTTTCATTTCAGTGGAGGTATATGTGCAAAATAACCGTGACCTACATAGGACGAGAGTTGAGTGAACTCAAACTTTCCACGAGTTACACTCCTCCTCATCTTTCAAGGCCAGCATGGGAAAATGCAGGGGCTCTCAAAGTGTGACATATGTATCCCTTGTGTTATACAGGATTACTTTAAGGTATATCTAGATGAACCTCCAATTTTAATAGTTGCATATTTATTTTAATATGTACTGGGAAACAAGCGGCGAGTGTTTGAAGTCCACAACTTCATGGACGCCATTGCGTAGACCAGGATATGGTGCCTACATCCACAGCTGCGTTCTTTGCAACAGGGTGTCACTTCTGCTCATTGGTTGACAGAGCAAAAGCCCGTGGAGGTTGGTGGTTGACATGGATCACCAGTGGTTCTGCTGCTTGCTTGCGATATGACCTTTGACTGCCAACCTCTCGAAGCTAGGGTTTCCTGATTTGTTAGGGTAATAGCGACTACTTCTTAGGGTGTTAAGGCATCCTGTGATCTGGTGTATGTGTTGAGTGTGTATCACAGAAGAAGCTGTCTCGTTTCCCCACACCCCAGGACGCTTCTCAGAGCCTGCCTCCCTCCAGGTTCACATCATGCTTTGCCTGCTACACTTATTTCATCTTACCCATTACAAGCATTTCCACATTTCTTTTCACTCTTGATTATAAGTGGGGCATCCTTTGCAACACTCCCTGTGGCACGTTGCACAAAGCAGCCACCCTGTGAATGAATGTTTGTCAGGGGACTTAAGCACAAGTGCAAAATAATTCTCAGCAACATTTTCCTCCGACGCATTCGGTGCATTTCATCTGTCAGATTAAGACTGGATCTATACCTTGTCCCTTATGGCTCCCTGATACATGTGGTCTGATAACAGGAACGAGATTAGGTTCCTGCCCATTGGCTGCAAGCAGGGAGGGAAAAAAGGCCTGCAGTGTCTTGTGTTTGCCTGCCACTAATATCCCCTCTTATCTTACCAACTAATATATAGGTTTATTCCGTGCACCCACATGCTCACACTCTACTGGTTAATTTCAGTGGCAGATAAGCGGAAGGCAGTGGAAACATTTTAAATACAGTATTTTATCTAGAATAGGATCTATTTTAGAGACAACAAAAGAGCCTTTGTTACTCAAGCAGGTAGATTTGTAAGGCTTGCCCTGGTTTAGTCTATATAAAATGGCCTTAGGAATGGTAAGATCAGAGAAACTACCCGTGGGGGAGGATAGTAGGAGCCCTCGCATGTTGGTGGTAACAAGAGTGAAACAGGGTTTGTTGTTTGCCTACAGAGGCGGTGCGTTTGCCTTTAAAATTCCTGTGGATTTTATCTCGGCTCCGTGTGGTTCTAAGTTTCCCCAATCCCCCTCCACAGAGCTTCCCAGCCTGTTCCTAAATGGCTGCAGAATGCCCGCTTGCATTTCTGCAGTGAAGGCGATGTTCATTTAGGCTTCAAGAAATCAGAGCTTTCATGTTTGCCATGAAAGCCAGAGAGCCGCAAGCACCTCAGTAGCGGAGATAAAAGGACATTCGTGTTTGTGCATGTGTGTTTAGAACTTAAAGGACAGGGAAAAGAAAGAAAATAGCTGTTACAGCTTTGCACTTACTTCAAAATATGCCTCACTCCCTCTGGTGGGACCATTTAACTCCAAATGCCTCCCCTATCCCCCTCCACCCCCACCACATGCTCCCCACCCCCACCACATTCATCTTGGCTCATGTGACATCTGTTCTGGGCACTGCAGAGCAGTCTTCTCGTTGCCATGGCAGCCAATGGAGAGAGCCCGCCCATTGGCTGCTCGCTGAGAGGAGGAAAAAAAGGCCCGCAGTGTCAGGGGTCGTGTGCCTAGTGCCTGCCTGCCACTGTTTTCAGTCAGCTGCTGGCTTGGCCACATTAACGGTGCGTGCTGCAGCGGGCAGGGGCCCTCGGGGACCGCCTGCCACAGCTGTGTGCACCGCCGGGCAGAATGGGGGCCCGAGGTCAATGTCATTAGTTTCTCCCTCAAGTGTGAAGTGTGTGAAGGACAAAAGCAGAGCGTGTAAGGAAAAGTGGGCTGCTGTTTCCTTCACCTTGAACTCCTCTGAGCTCTTTTCTTCTGTTTGGATTTGGAATTTGGTAAAATGAGCCTTTCTACTTCCAGCCATCCTCATAGTGAGAGGGCCTGAGCCCCAGTCGAGCTGTCAGCATAAAACCTCTATTAGATTCCATTTCCTTGACCATTACCCTGTCACTCTAAAACGAAAAGAGGACAGCATTCCATTTCAAAATGGACACCCGAACCTGATTGTTTCTAAAATCATTTTCCTCTTGTTGGATTCACTTTTGAATTTAACAGTGCAACTAGAATCACGGTTCTGGCGTCAGATACCATGTTCTACATGAGTAGGTGAAGACCAAGTGAATCCGTGCTCCCTCCCAATGCCTGACCTTGCACCTGGCCAGTCAGACAGGTAATAGAGAAGTAACAGCCATGAAAGCCTTCTTGGCTGAATCCCGGCTGCCTCCCTTGGGGTTTGAGGTCCCCACTGATGAGTGATGGGGGTGTCTGTGCACCAGCCATACCCAGGGCCTTCAACGTCCAGAGCTGTGTACTAGTTGGGATTTGGCCGTGGCTGGTGACCTTGCCCCCTGGCACCAATACGAACATCACCAGTCAGCATAGTGGAGGGTGGAGAAGGAACTTTTGTGAACATTCTCTCATCTGTGCCTCCCGTGAAGCATGTGAAGTGGTGATTCCAAATCCCTGTTTTATAGGAGGCCGAGTCTGACAATTTCCAAGATCACACAACCTGTAAATGAGTGAGGTCAAGATTCATACTCTGGTTCTTTGCTTGCAAACTATGCATACTTTTTTCCATTCTGTCACACAGCCACAGTAGATTCCTGGACATCGAACACCCCCACTGATTCATACATGGGGAAGTTGGGCTATGATCAGGTCATTCCTCCCATTTCTACTCATGCTTTATTATAATGATTTTACACTTAATAAGAATGTGTCATTAGAGGCGCCTGGGTGGCTCAGTCGGTTGAGCGTCCGACTTCAGCTCAGATCATGATCTCGTGGTTTGTGAGTTTGAGCCCCACATCAGGCTCTGTGCCGACAAACTCGGAGCCTGGAGCCTGCTTTGGATTCTGTGGCTCCCTCTCTCTGTGTCCTCCCTTGATCGTGCTCTGTCTCTCTCTTGAAAATAAAATTAAAAATTAAAAAAAAAAAAAAGAATGTGTCATTAGCGTTTAATTTGTCAAGATCAAAGGCTAAGGGCTTGAGGAGTTTTAATTGTTCCTTCCAGTGGCTGCTTGTGATTATGGTCTGACTGATAGCACTGTATACAGTGCACCATCGCTGAGCAAAAAGGCTCTAGGCTCAGGACAAGGAGGGGATTTGTGCCAGAGCCAGTGAGACCAATTTAAAACTTGCTGTTCTCTCTACTTCCTTCTCTCAAACTTATTTTGGTCACTTATTTATTTTGGGATGGTTCGGGCATTATCAAAATAGAAGTATACCACAAAATCATGACAAAGAAGGTCTGTATTATTAATGGCTACCTCTCAGCCACCTTTGTTTATTCCTTTCGTCCTGAATCTAGAAATTTTAGGATTTAGTCCCAAATCATTGAAAGGACTAAAGAATAGAAAGAAGCATTATGTCATTTTGCATGATTAAATGAGAGTGCTTTGCTGCTGCATCTTGGCAAAACCAGGACTGTCAGTGATTCACGTACTAGTCTTTTCTATCCATATGCTGATCAGAGCCAGTAAAGTTAACAGACATTGGATCAGTTTGGAGCTGAGGCAGGGAGTCTCTGAAAGCTTACTCTCAACTCTAGTATCCTAATGTAGCAACAGCTTATTAAACCTGCTGGTAAACTGAATTCCTTCCTTTCATCCCTCATACACTGGGTATAGCATCCACTTAGGGGAATTTAAGCAAAAGTAGGAGCCTTTGTTTATCTAGAGATAGGACCTTAGCAAGCATTCAAAAGAATGTACCTTGGTGGCAACAAGAATGCTAAAATATGTCACATCATAACTCAAATGATGCTTTTATTAAAGCCTGAGTGGCAAAGCTACCATAAGGAATATTATGCCCCAAAAGATAGGATGAAGTCTGTAGAGCAAAGATATAGGGACTATATCTTGACTTAAGAACTTACACACAACTGTTCTTCCAGTTATACTTTCCACTTGCCAACCCCCCCACATTCATTGCTAATCCTCCTATTATTGTCCTTGATCAGTATTTATAAGACCATAAGAAACATATAGTGAGAAACAGATTTTAACAATGACTTTTCCAGAGAGAAAAATTGAACAGGTAAAGGCCAGAGGAGTTCCTGATGTCTATTAAACACCTGGAAGTGAAATCAGTATGAACTCTGGATTGGTTAAGAAATCTCCATGGTCTATGATCATGATTTACTAGAGACACATAGGAATAAGACAATTAGCCAGCAGTACTCCAGGTTTTTCCTTTTTCTCCATTTTCTTATCTATAATTATAGATTCATCTACCTAGAAAAAGTCCTCTAAGTCATTTAGTTCAATGTTATTTAGCCACAACGATGTGGATTAATGGTTATATAAAATGCCCTTTAATTTCCTAATTCTCAGATTGTAGAACATAATAGGAGTAAAGGAATATGGAGTGGGGTTAGAACTTGATATTTTCTCAACAAAGACTTATCGGGCACCTACTGTATACCAGGAGATGAAATGACAACATTTTCTTTGATCTAAACTATTAACTTTTTACACCTCTTTACATCTTCTTTGTATGTTTTTTAAACTTTTTTAACATTTATTCATTTTTGAGAGACAGCATGTGAGGGGGTGGGGCAGAGAGAGAGAGAGAGAGAGAGAGGCAGAATCTGAAGCAGGCTCCAGGCTCTGAGCTGCCAGCACAAAGCCCAACGCGGGGCTCGAACCCGCGAACTGTGAGACCATGACCTGAGCTGAAGTCGGACGCTTAACCGACTGAGCCACCCAGGGGCCACTTCTTTGTAGGTTTTATAGAACATCAGGCCCTTTGCCAGGTAATAAACGCAATGGACAAAATCCTCCAAATGTAGAGCTAATGTTTCTTTTATTTAGACATTTTCATTTCCTTAAGGAAAGCACCAGACCCTTGTGCCACAGTTATTTTACAAATATAGAAACACATTTACCAATACAAAAAGTTTATTACACAATAGCAAGATTTACTAGACAAGAAAAATAATTGGGTGAGAAAAAAGGAACCTGGATTTGGGGATATCATTGTTTGTGCCAAAGACACTTAGCTGAATGAAACACTAATACATTTTTTTTTATATATATTTGCACAAAGGGTGTTGTGTGGTTTCAGGAGTCCACTGACTTTAACACCCAAGCACTCGTGACAGGAAAATGTTATTAAAGCATTATTAGTATGCAGTAAAGTGCCCTTCCTCCTGCCAAATCAGTTTGTAAAGTGGTCCTAAAAAACGCACACATCCTTTGTTGTGACTGCAGGGTTTTGTGTGTCTGATGCAAGACTAAGACTTGAAAGTAGAGAGATACATTAGGTAGCCTAGCAAGTCAGCAGCTAGAGGAGTTGGTGAAAGATAAGAGAAATGAACCGAAGGGATACATGAAGAGCAGCAGAAGAAAAATGTGTCCTTAGGTAGAAGGGAAAGGCAAATAGGATGTGTAGGGGATCAGGCGACTAAGAAAATGCGGGCCACTGTATGCACATCACGTGTGGAAAAGGAGCCTAGAAGGGTAGGCTGGATAAAGAAATCCTAGCAGCAAGTGAAAGGTAGCCAGGAGTAATTGTGTTCTGGTAGAAAGAAAACCTAAATATTTTAGGGTTGACTAAACACTGGAAAAGAAGTCACACAGACAAAAAAATAACTGAGAAGTTCCTCATTTGTCCCAAAAGTTTCTAACAGCCTTGGATGGTTTTTTTTCTGTGGCTCCAACCACTCAGACAACTTTTAAAAAATAATTTCCTAATCTGCAGAGTCGGGCTAGTGATCCTCGGCCTGCTTGCTCACGTTGTGGGGGTCGAGGATCTAGGGAGATTGTAAATGTGAAGAGGGTTGGAATCTAGAAAATGCTGCCCAAATGTAAGGTGTTAGCCAGATTGGGGTTGTGGGGAGCAAAAGATCGCCCCGTGTTCAATCCTTGCCAAACTGCAATTTCTAACTTGTGAAAGATCTGACATTTTATCCTTTTCTATTGTTCCATAGAATTTGGGTTATTACCTTATTCTTGGGAAGTGAGTGGACCCTATTGCAGAGGTAAAATTGAGGGTGGCTTGTATATGAAAATGTACTTTATCTGTCCCTTGTCACAGTGGCCCCTCAGCTTTAGCATAAAACCCTAACTCATGGACCCTCCTCACTGAGGGGCTGCATTTCGGTTGGACTCTGTAAAATTCTCCCATTACTGTCCCTTTCTTTGAGTGGGGAGACGGGCTCTTTTCTGTAACTTTCCTGGCTAAATAACTTTTTTGAGAAGGCACCTCACTCTTACAATCAGAGTTGAGTTTGTATCGTGAATCACCATAATTTAGGATTCGGTCCTAAATCAGCGACTTTTAAATTGACTTTGTTCAGAAATTGAGATAGGAAGTCTACAGAACTAAATTCAGCACCTACCCTGTTCCTGGCTGTCAGTTTTGTTTTGTTTTGTTTTCCCCTATAAAGCGATGGTGTTTTCACTGCAGGTTGTCAGACATTTTAAGAGAGGAAACACAGGGATTCTCATGGCCTCCCCTCTTGTGTCTCCATAGGCCCTGTCCCACCCAGGCCTCTGCCTTCCCTTTCTCCAGCTGCAGCTGGATCTCAGAAGCAGCAGCATTGGCTGGCTTGACTACTCTTAGGATGATAGCTCTTGTCAACATGGCCCCATTACCTGTCCTCTTTGGTATGAGAATATGAGTGGCCATTAATGATGTCATAGACCGCAAAAGAGACCACAAAGGGAGTATGTGACTACCAGAGACCACGTGGCCACAGCTGCCCACTCTTAGTGGGGCTCTGTGCAATCCTTAGTTCTTCTGAGCAGAATCCAAAGTACCCAGCCTTTTCCAGGTCGGTACCACTGGGTTGTTGATCCAGATTTTGGTGACTGATAAGCATTTATATTCCAGTTCTATTTACTGTGGAAAACCCATCAGCCATCACATTCCACATTCAGAATTATTAAACCTGCTTAACAGAGTTATGAGGATTATCTGCGATCACATTTCAATTTAATTTAAAGGTGTTTACCAAGGACCTGCAAATTTCTGGGAGAGAATTGGGAAAGGTGTATGCATGGTTGCTTAGAGCTGGGAAGAGCATTCTGCATCAGCTTCTCTGTGGGCTTCATCTCCAGTTAGTCATGGGTAAAGAACAATTCTCATTGTATAATAAAAATACTATTTCTTCGAGAAAAGAAAAAAGGGCCCTGAAAAGGAAGCCAACCAGTAGTGCCGGTGTGGAAAAGGCTTTCAAATGTGAAATCATTCAGCCAACTAATCATATAGCTATATAAAAGCCAAGGTAGCAGTCGACAGTTGGTAGGGCTCTGTGAATTACGGAGTCACACCCAGACTCACTGAAAGAATCTTCAAGGTAGGGCCAGGAAATGTGAAAAATTGGAAACTTTCCAAATGATTGATGCACAGCTAGGTTTGGGAATGTCAGCACAGTGGATGAGTCCTTAGTCTTGGGTGTGCTTAGTCCTTAGTCTTGGAACTTGGTCTTGAGTGAAACTCTATAACTAATTTAGCCACTCAGCTTCCATTTCCCAATCTCCAAAATGGGTCTAATAATATGTACCTCAGTAGATTATTATGTAAAATAAATGAGATAATATGTACCAAGCCCCTGGTTTGTAGGAGGGCATGATCAATATTGGTTGTTTCTCTCCTCTTCATACCCTTTCTTTCTGTCTAGCACATCGTATTCAGTTTATATTAAAGTCTTCAGGGGGCCTGGGTGGCTCAGTTGGTTAAGTATCCAACTTTGGTTCAGGTCATGATCTCACAGTTTGTGAGTTTGAGCCCCAAGTCGGGCTCTGTGCTGACAGCTTGGAGCCTGGAGTCTGCTTCAGATTCTGTGTCTCCTTCTCTCTCTACCTCTCCTCTGCTCATGCTGTGTCTCTCTGTCTCTCAAAAATGAATAAATATTAAAAAATACAAAGTCTTCAGTTGCATTGGCAATTGATGTACAGGGGTAAATGATTGGCTCAAAGGACTTGGTATTGACACTCAGCTGTTGATGAGGAAGGTGTGGTCAGGACAGGTTGCCAACTGAGGTATGATTATAATGCAGTTTTCTATCAATACATTTTCTCCCCTCACGTAAGCTGCACCCCCTGAGTGATGGGCTCTTCACCCATGGTTAAAGATTTTGGGCAAGAGTTAACCCAGGATCAAACAGCTTTCTTTCTTCCTGTGCTGTGTGAGTCAGCTGGCTCTGCTCATTCAAAGAATTAAAAATCACTTTAGTAATCAGCTGTTCAAAAGCAAAACAGGTCTTTTTGGTTTTAGGTTCTGTTTACTAGTATTTAAGATTTCAGACTATTTTGTTTTGATTGGTTCTACACACATGATCTCGAGCAGTAGTTCTCAGATTTTTTTGCTTCAGGAATTCTTTAAACTCTTAAAAATTATTGAGGACCCCAACAAACTTTTGTTTTCGAGGATTTTATTTATTTATTTATTTATTTATTTATTTATTTATGTTGACCATATTAGAAATTACAACTGATATTTTTGAAACACAAGGACACATTCCATTAGCCATCAGAGTGCTGGTGTCATCACACTTCATGTAGCTTCTGGAAAATTCTATCTATATTCATGAGAAAATGAGAGTAAGAGAAGGAAACATATCTTAGTATTGTGAAAAGAGTTTTGACCTTGTGGACCCTGAAACACATCTTGGGAGCCATCAGGGGTGCCCAAGCCACACTGAACTGTTTATCTTGAGGTTACATCTTGCCATGTTGATCTATCTCACAGAGAAGCACAGAAATCGAAGCAGAGATAATTGAATCACTTGCCGATACAGCTGGAAAAGCATATTAGAGAGGGCCTCAGAGCCCAGTTGTTGCCAGACTGAGTTTATAAGAGCTTCTGGCCACTTGGCTTGCCCTGGGTCTTAGTTTACTTGAGTGGCTTAGGGCACAGGCTTAAGTAAAAGACAAATGGGTTCTAGTCCCAGCTATGCTGTGTGACCTTAGGCAAGTTTCTGAACTTAACTGGCCTCAACATCCTCTTATATAAAATGTGGATAATACAAATATGTCATAGGCTTGCTGGGAAAATGAAATGAGATAATGTATGAAAAAGGATTGGCCTCTTGCATAAGCATCCAATAAATAGCAGCGGGAACTACACTCTGATAGAACTCTCTGACTTGTTGATCACTTTTATCTTCTTCCTTTAGCTTCAAAACAACTAACTCTTGGAAGCATATATTTGTAATATTGTAGCAGTTACCACTCCTAGGAAGTACTACCAGCTTTTCCCCATCTCCTGGTTCCAATTGTTCCTCTTTCTGACAACATTCAGTCTTGTTCAGTAACTGAGCAAAGAAAGGGGATTCCAGGCTTCATGGTGAATGCTGTATCTATCTGCCTTCCCAACGGGCTGAAGGCAGAGCTAAAATCAGATATAATTAGTTTACATGTCAGACCCAACAATCCATGCTGTACGTCATGCAGGCGTGATCAGTGTTTTCAAGGTTGTATGAAACCTCATAATGAGCCAACGAATAGTATTATTACAGTTGAATAAACTGAAGCATGATTTATGATTAAAATTTGTAGCCTTTGTTTTTCTTTTTCTTTTTCTCCCCACCCACTCCCCCACAAAGTGGAACATGTGCTTCTGTGGCACCATCCATTTGCAAATTGCATTGCCAAACCACTTTTAATTGTCTACTAATCAGTTCAGGAGAGAGCTTAGTGATGGTAGGTGACCCAGTTCTCCTTTTTGACAAATGTAAATGTAATTCTTTGTTCCTTGGTGGTGGTTGTTGTTGCGGGGAGGTGGGGGGGGGGGAGGTCCCTGGTGGCCCTCACATATAAGCCAACAAATTTCTGCTGCAAAAATTTTAATGTTATTTTAAACAGTATATATGAATTTGAAGACTTCACTAGCAAACAACAACAAAAAAAACTCCAGAGATTTTAAAATAATGCCGGATAAATAGCTAGTTCTATGTATCCAGACAAATGAAATAATCTATAATCCATGATTCTGCTGTCTCAGACCCTGTTCAGACAATAATGAAAAAATAAATTAATTCATACTGTAATACTTGTCCCTGCAAGACACCTATTGTGGCTCTGTTGCTCACCTAAAGGTCTTTGAAGACATGTGATCACTATCTCTACACCTTGGGATTGGAGCTTAGTAGTAGCATGCATCACCCAAAAGATAATTGGCTTTGGAGTGAGACCTGGATTCACGTCCTGTCCCTTGTACCAACAGCTTGTGATCGAGGCAAGTGCCTTTGTCTCTCTGGTTGTCCTTTACTCCATCTGTACAAAGATGTCTCAGCAGCTGTCACCACTAATGTTGGTCTAGAGAGTAGTGGCAGTCCCTCCACCCTCAGGCATACCCAGTGGCTTTGAGGGGAAGAGTGTATTGCATAAGATGAGAATCAAAAATTGTTAAGCAGTTGGATGAGCTAATCACAGAGATTTTGAGTGAATTTTGAACTTGGAATCTGAAATTTCCAAGTCAAGGATAGCTCTGTTCACCAAGACATTCTCCAATTTTGTGTGAGATGGTCGACTCTGAATACTGCTCTTGGGCTGGAGAATGACTGCCGTGGGCCAATCTCTTTTTTCTCTAGGGTATTGGTTATCCTTTGCTGCATGACAACCTACCCCAAAACTTAATAATTTAAAACAAAAATTATTTTCTATTTCTCATTGTTCTGTTAATTTTGCCTGGGCTCATTCATGTGATTACGTTTAGTTGATAGGTCACCTGGAAACTGGGCTCAGTTATGGGAGCTGGGGAGTCTGAACTTGTTTCTCTTCACATAGCCTTTCCTCTTCAGGGAGGTTAGCCAAAGTAGTGCATGCTGAGCCCCAATTGCAGATGCTTATGGAGCCTCTGCTGACTTTGCTGATGTTCTACTGGCTAAAGCTAATCATGTTGAAGGCTAAAGTTGATGTGGGAGAGGACTGCACAAGAGTATGGATATCAGCAGGCACGATTCAATGAAGCTATTTGTTTAATAGTCTACTCCCTCCCACACCTTAACCTCAGTCTTCTGGTCAGTGAGATGGGAATCAGGTTACTAAGAAGGCATAGAGGGCCAGTCTGAAAGTCAAAAGATGTGTTTTTCCTGTCCAGTCTCTAAGTATGTGAGTGATCACAAGCTCCATTTTCCTCAGGAGTAAAGGGAAAATCTTGAACCAAGTGATCCAAGAGCCCATCTATCAACACATATATATAAACAACACACACACACACACACACACACACACACACACACCCTTTTCCATTTCCCATTCAATGTGGAAATCAAATGTTCTTGGTCAAATGTATCTTGAAAGTGGTAAAGAGCTATACAAAAGCAATTTATTATTACAAATAATATTTGTAATAATTCTGATAAATTTATAAAGAATTCTGATAAATATATTTTCAAAAAATCTTATGAAAAAATCTTATAATGATATTGTAATCATATCTATTAAAATATAGCATAATTAAAATAAGCACCTTACTCAAGGTTCCATTTATTTTCTTGTATTTTAAGTTCACTCTAAAGATGTTTGGCAAATCAAGGTGTGTTTGCTTAATGTTAAACATCATAAGGGGCGCCTGGGTGGCTCAGTCGGTTAAGCGTCCAACTTCGGCTCAGGTCATGATCTCACAACTTGTGTGTTCGAGCCCCACATCTGGCTCAATGCTGACAGCTCAGAGCATGGAGTCTGCCTCGGATTCTGTGTCTCCCTCTCTCTCTTCCCCTCCCCCACTCATGCTCTGTCTCTCTTTGTCTCTCAAAAATAATAAACATTAAACAAAAACATCATAGGAGGGGCCTAAAAGGTCCAATACACCATCTGGTTGTAGCCTTTGTTCAAAATGCAGGTGTTTTAGCTAATCCCAGTTTTTATTTACTCTAACCATTGACAGCTTACTCTGATATGGACTCACAACTCAGCCATTCTCTCCTGTTTTGTGTTTTGTTTATTAGTTTGGTTCACTGAGTTGTGTTTGGGTTACATGTGTGTGTAGGGCAGCTCATGTGTCATCTCTTGCTTAGTTTTCCAAATTTTCAGAGTCCCCTAAGGGTTGCAGGGCATCTGTGGACCCCTCACTTCTTATATGATGGGCAAAGACTGAGTGAGTTTGAGTCACTAATTCAGTAAAAGTAGTCTTGTACCACCCATTCCTATTTTCATCCTCTGAAAACTAGTCCTGAGAAGGTGGGACTAAAGATTCAGAATTAGCTCTCACCTCTGCACAGATGGCTTTACACTTAGCATAGACATCGTACTCCTCCTGGCTTAAAAATCGTTCCTAATATGGCTGCTGATTCCCCACACTGCTTAGGAGAGAGAGCTCAAACTCCCTTCTTGGTTCCACTGACCCTTCACCCCTACATACATCCACTACAGTCCAGCCCTACACAATCACTTGCTGTAGTGGAAATAAACAAAGAGCACCAAATGTGAATGAGCTACAGCTATCCATTCAGAGCTTACTGTAACAAAGGAGTCAGCCATTTTCACTTGTGTTTGCAGAGACTCAAAGGCAAGCAGGAGGAGGAGAGCTTTATAGTGGAAGAAAGGGAAGGCTTTACGTGTGTTCTGATTGGAGGCTATAGGCATATAAGAGTTGCAGGTGGGCTAACTAGAAGTGGGGTATCCTCTGAGTAGTTAGGGATATATATTTGGCTTTCTCTGGTTGGTCCTAAGTTAGGAAAGGGGTCAAAATATAGGAGAGGGGTCAGTTACTAACCAAGTCCTGGCTGTTTGGGGACAATTGTTATACGGGTTATTGTTTGGCTTCCTGGGCTGGTTACTATAGGTAGTAGGTTGGCTTCCTGGGCTGCTTGCTACAGGTTGTGGATTAGAGTTCTCTCTTTTTAAAAAATATTTATTTACTTTGAGAGAGAGAGAGAGAGAGAGAGAGAGAGAGAGAGAGAGAGAGAGAGATGAGTGCAAGGGAGAGGCAGAAAGAGAGGGGGAGAGAGAGAATCCCAAGGAGTCTCCACCCTGTCAGCACAGAGCCTGACATAGGTCTTGAACTCACATACTGTGACATCATGACCTGAGCCAAAATCAAGAGTCAGACACTTAACAGACTGAGCCACCCAGGCACCCCCAGAGTTCTCTTTTTATAGATTGTCTGGCCATTGTCCTTCTGTGTGTTCAGTTGCTCACCATTCTCCTAACTGAAGGTGCTGGTCTGCTGTTCCTTGTTGTCCTTCCTCACTCCCTTTCTTGACCCCATAATTCTGCCTTAAGTCCTCCTCCAATGTGTTTTCATAGTGCTTGCATTTTTATGACACTTAGCCCCCTTTTTACATTGATACTGGTTTATTTCCTCCTTCAGTTCAAAACCTCTTTTAGGGCAGGGATTTTGTCTTGTTCATCATTGTATCTCCATTCCCTAGCACAGTGTCTGGTACCTAGTCAGCTTACAGTAAATGTAAATGTTAATTAAACAAATGATGGAGGGGCACCTGAGTGGCTCAGTCAGTTAAGCATCTGACTTTGGCTAAGGTCATGATACTGCAGTCTATGAGTTCGAATCCTGAGTCAGGCTCTGTGCTGACAG
This sequence comes from Prionailurus bengalensis, assembly GCF_016509475.1. NCBI lineage: Eukaryota > Metazoa > Chordata > Mammalia > Carnivora > Felidae > Prionailurus > Prionailurus bengalensis. The sequence goes on from NC_057344.1 coordinate 51,389,661, forward strand.
CTCAGAGCCTGGAGCCTGCTTTAGATTCTGTGTCTCCTCTCTCTGCCCCTCCCCCCACTCTCACTCTGTCTCTGTCTCTGTCTCTCTCTCTCTCTCAAAAATAAATAAACGTTAAAAATTTTTTTTTAAAAAGCAAATGATGGATGACTCAATACAGCCCAGTTTATCCCCTACTTTCTACCTTCTGGTCCAATTTTTCCACTGCTTTATGGATATTTTCAGTTGGATACCCCATTTGCTTCTCAAAATTAACATGTCTATAATTAAACTTTTGGCCTTTCTCCCAAGCCTCTTTGAGATGCCCCCATTTTTTTAAAGTCCCACCATTCTCCTAGTACACTCTCTCTTGTCCCCTATAGTTACTTAGTCACCACTGGATCTCGTTCATCTTTACCTCTTCCATTTCTGCCCATGTCTTTTTCATTCCCTCTTCAACCCTTGTTCTGGCTTGGACTGTTACCTCAACCTCCTACCTAGTCACTGGGTTCCAGTCTCACCCTTTCTAATCAATCCTCCACATTGTTCCAAAGTTCCATTTTGGTTATGCTTCTCTCTTGTGGGAAACCCTTCTTTGGCCTCGCACTTCATAGCCTGGCATTTATAGGTCTGTACAATATGATCTTAAGTGATTATGTCCATCATAGTGCTCACTACTACTTGACACATCCTTGACCTTCCAATCAAATTATCCTAATTATTATTTCTCGGACAGGCCTTTTCTTCCCCCCTCTATGCTGCCTTATCATCACTCCAGTGTAAATGAATGACTAAACATTCCCTTGTATCATTCAGATGGCACTTAGATATACTGCCTGTATCATAGTTATCAAAGCAGATATCTTCTGTCTTTTACTGGACTAAGCTCATTGAAACATCCACCCTACCTGGTCTTTGCCTTGTATATGGAGTAAACACAAAACAAATATTTGTTGAATGAGTGAATGTTGCAGCTAGTCTGTGCATCTAGAATAACCCTCACATAAAATGGGCTCATCTTTAGATTGATTTGGGATTGATTAGTGTAAACCTACAATTGAGGGTTTGCTTATAAGTCATGGAATCATATAGACAGAGTATCAGAATAATTGTGTCTGAACTATCAGCATTTACTCTGTGCTTCTTTTTGTAGTGCTAGTAAATTGCTTTGTATTTGAGTAAGTGCTAGGGCCCTCTCCCCGGGAGATTTCTTTTTTTCAAGGTCTATAACAGCAGCATGGCCAAATGCCTGTTTCCCAACTTATATCCAGAGATAATTGGCTTCTTTTTAGTAGAAGTTCAGTTCACACTACCGAGGCATCTAAAATATTGATTTCCTTACTCATTAACGCTTTGCAGTCATGTGCTGTACTGGAAAGGGGCAGAATTTGGGACCAGCAGGTATCTGGGATCTGAGAGGTATTAGGGGAGAGAAGGCTTGCTGAAGAAAAGGAATACATAATGAGTCTCAGAGACCAGCATGGTAGAAAAGAAAGGCATGGCTGCTCCATGGCTTGTGCTATCTGAAAAAAGCTTGCCAACTTCGTATTTTGGTTCTTGGATTTTTGCATCTGATGAAGAGAATGACAGCACTGTGTAAAATGCCAGCCTAAGAAAATGGAATAAAAAGAATGCCTTCAAAATCTGAATAATCATATGCAATACATCTATTAGTTTTAAAACTTGATTAGATAATGCAAATTATACAAGATACTCATAAATTAAAACAATTACAAATAAAATGGAATACATTCATGTTTAAATCGCTCAAGTTTATATTTAGAAATTGGTTTTGGTAGCATCAACATTTACACTGTCAGCAGATTCACCTTTGCTGTCATAAGGTGCAAGGCAGCCATTTCAAATGGTTTTAATAACATGCACAATATGTACTTCTGATGCAATGAAATGTTTCTCTGACCTGCTACACTCCTCTCCATTCTCCTAGGTTTCATCATTGTATGCCTTTTTACATGCAATTCCCTCTGCCTAGAGTATCTTTACCCCTTCTCCATTTTTTTTATTCTTCAATATTTAATTAAAACCCCAACTCTTCTGTGATGCCACCCTAACTCCCTTTGGCATTGCTCTTTCCTCTGCAACCACATGGCATCCTGCTCATTTGCAAAACATTTGCACATTTGCACCCATGACCTTGCTAATGTACCTTGAGCATGAGTCTCTCTCTCTCCCTCTAACTTCTCAAAGATGGAGAGGCCTTGTCCCTCTATCAACTCATGAAGTCCCTCCATGCTACACCTAGCTATTTGCCTGACACTGATTGGAGATCAGCAAATAATTTAAATCAAATTGGACTCATACACCATTAGATAACTAGCAGTTTAGTTCTTAGAGAAATGCTACCTCTTTATTGCTGTTAATTTGGCCTTCTAGCTCCACCGCCCTTAATGTCTATGACACGTCATTCCTGAGTTCTCTTTGCGAGGCCCATGGATGTTAGAATGTTAGAGCCTAAGAGGACCAAGGGACCTTGTCATATAACCCCATTGTCTTAGTCTGTTCAACTAAAGCAAAGTACCTCAGACTGAGTAGCTTATAAACAACAGACATTTATTTCTCCCAGCTCTGGAGGCTGGAAGTCCAAGGTCAGGGTGCCCTCTTATAGGTCACAGACTCTTCATTGTACTCTCACATGGCAGAAGGGACATGGGAGTTCTGTCAGCCTTCTCTTATAAAAGCACTAATCATGCTCATGAGGGCCCTGCCTCATGACCTACATCTCCCAGACCCTAATCTTGGGGTTTGGGTTTCTAACATGAGAATTTTACGGGAAACAAACATTCAGACCATAGGACCCCTCATTTTATAGGTACAAATCCCAGACAGGTAAAGGGACTAAGTGAAGGTCACGGGTTCCCTTCAAGCTGCTTTAAGCTTCTTGCTTTAACACAAGCTTCTGTAAGGAAGAACTTTGGACTCCAAGAATCAGGAGACCTCAGTTTTCATTTTCGACCTTATGTTAACTAGCTGTGTGATTGGGACCCTTCCCTCTTTAAAAAAAAAAAAGAAAAAAACAGTCACAAACCTGTGACTTGTAAATGGAATTTGGTCCATAGTCCTTTCTTTTTCTCTAAAGCTTGAATTTAAACTCCTTTCTAAAAGTCATCCACTTTGCAGTTAGCTATAGTATCTATCCTTCCCCATTGTTCTAGACTGGCGCTCTCCCACAGAAATATAATGCAAACCACAAACTCATGTTACATATGTAATTAAAAATTATTTAGCATCCACATTAAAAATATTAGAAAGAAACAAGTGAAAATAATTTTAATTCATTAACCCAATGTAATAAGATTATTTTCATTTCAACATGTAATTAATATAAAACTTACTAATGAGCACTTTACATTTTTTCTCCTTCTATACCTTTGAAAAGCTGTATATTTTATACTTACAGCACCTCTCATTTTGAACTAGTTACATATTAAGTATTCAGTTGTCACCTGTGGCCGGTGGTTACAGTATTGGACAGTGCAGTTCTAGATCCTTCTTGCTTAACTCGTTTTTATAGTCCTTGATGGTTTCTAAAGGCATTTGAATCTGAAGCGTCTGGATTAGAAGGTCATATAAAGTCCTTCCTGGTCTAACATCCAGTGAGTCTATACTGTTAAGGTGAATTTCTCAGTTAAATTAGTCCAGAACCACTGTGGTTGTTTCATCAAATTAGAACTCATTTATCAGCAGCCATAGTGTTGGAACTGAAACTGGAAATCACTTCTCAAATTTGCATGGTCAGATTTGCTGGCCTCTGGCTGAGTGGGCTTGTCGCTACTTCACCCTCTGTCTCTGGGTGACCTATTAGCATGATGACCTGTTAGCTGCCCTGTGCTCAACAGCACCAAGGCCAACACCCCAGTGACTCACCCCCTGTAGCAGCACCCACAGGGGCCTCTGCCTCCACCTCCACAGCAACACGCTTTCTTTCACATGCGCTTCCTCTGGATCTCTTCTAATTCCTAGGATCCTTTCAGACATTCTTAGCCATTTGCTATAGTCAGCTAGTGGGGAAGAGAAAGTGGCACCATCTTGAGCTGCCAGAGGCGTTCTCACTGTCCCCTCCTGCCTGTCGCCTCCCTTAAGGTGACAAATAGTATGTGCTCGTTTATTTAATTTTGAGAGGGACAGAGAATGAGTGGGGAAGAGGCAGAGAGAGAGGGAGACAGAGAATCCCAAGCAGGCCCTGAACAGTCAGCACACAGAGCCTGATGTGGGGCTTGAACCCGTGAAGCCATGAGATCATGACCTGACCTAATCTGGACACTTAATTAACTGGGCGACTGAGGCACCCGAGTATGTATTTTAAACCACCACACAGAACTATTACTTCCTGTTAATTCTAAGCAGATGCTCCAGAATTGGCTGGAAAGAGAACCTCATTTAAGCTGCCTAAGGAGGAGAGAAGGCTGTGAGTCAGAAGATATCTTACCACAGGCAACTGGAGATGCTTCATTGGAAGTTTGTTTCTTAATAGTGACACTGTTTCCAAGCTCATCCAGTCAATTAAAAAACATTATATACTTCCCATCCCTTGTGCTAATCTGTACAAAGAACACTTTGTAATGAAGAGTGAATTTTTTTTTCTTCTACACAATGGAGTGACTTCTATTTGTATGGATGATCACTACAAAAAAGTCAAAGGATTTTGTGAAAAAACCCTTTAATCCCTGTGAAGATAAATCCCTATAAAGATATTTTACAATATCTTTACAGGGAGGGGTTCTAGATTAGTAAATTACTTGCCTGTTAACACAATACAACATATGGGGCTCCTGGGTGGCTCAGTTGGTTAAGCGTCCGACTTGGTTTTGGCTCAGGTCATGATCTCACGGTTTTCCTAATTTTGAGGCCCACCTCGAGCTCTTTGTTGACAGTGTGGAGCCTGCTTGGGATTCTCTCTCTCCCTCTCTCTCTCTCTCTCTCTCTCTGCCCCTCCTCTGCTCGTGCTCTCTCTCTCTCAAAATAAATAAATAAACTTAAAAAAAAAGTCAGTGCACCCTGTAAGAACACTTGTGATCTGGATGCAATTGTTATACATAATTAGATGAATGTAAGACAAAGCTTCTCAAACTTTTATCTATACATGAATCGCCTGGGTGGGAATCTTGTTAAAATGCAGACTTGGATTCAGTAGGTTTGGGGTGAAGCCTGAGACTCAGCATTTCTAATAAGCTTTCAGGTGAGACCCAGGTTTCAAGGCTATAACAAACTTTGGGCCCTAGATATCCCATAGTCATAGTCTATGAGGAAAGAACCCAGTGGTGCAGTTGTGGGCGTTGCTGGAAAAGAAGGAGAACCGCACTGACTTGTGAAGCTATGATTTTAATGTTCTCAAGCTGCGTGGCTGAGATTTAGCAGAACACAGGAAATGTGGGCGTTTAGAGAAGGGAAGACGTGAGCTATAGGAAACAGCTTCCTGTTTTCCTAATTCATTATTAATAGTGAACTATTTTGTTTTCTATGACGATGAGCAGGAAAACACTCTGTTGAGCAAAGTTCGATCACATTGGGACAAGATGGAGATTTTGTAGAATTAATTTCATGAACTTTTTCTGAATCCTAAAATTGTCATTACATATAAGGACATGGAGATAAGAATACCTCAAAAGAAAAAAAAGATTCTATGCACGTGTTTGTGTATACCCTATGACAAATGTTTTTGCTGGTATGTAAATGAGAAAATCTTATGTTTGGAATGAGTTCCACGTTGTGCTTTGGGACTGCAAGTTTAGCTTGGAGCAGAGCAGAGGGGTTGGAGAGGAGAAGGGTAGGACGGCGGGATGGGGCCATCATTCCTGTACAGTTCATAGCATATTACTTTAATCTCGGTCAGAGAATGATCTGAGAGCTGGCTTATCAACGTGTGGAAGATTGCAGCTGTAATTTGCTGGTTAGTCTCTGTTCTTTTAATGCTTTCCTGAAGTGCCATTTTGTCTCAGTAAAATGCTCCGGAAAAATACTCAAATATTTTTAGTTGTAGAGTACAAATCAGATTGAGCTGCACATTTCCCTGGTGAGCAAAAGTGATGAGTTTGTGTTCATTAACTCGAGGCCATCTGGTGCAGACACGCAGCAGTCTGTGAATCAAACGTGCATCAAACTCCAGGGATCAGAACCCGCGCCAGACCCAGTGTTTTGGAGAGTCAACAACAACCAGGGGGAGAAAAGGGCCTCGACTATCTTTTTCTTTTATTTTTAAAAATCGGTTCTGCCTTGCAGTATATCAGAGCATTTCGCGCTGCTCAGCTGGCGAGCCACATTGCTTTCCCTTCATTGCCCATTGGAGCTGTCTTTGGGGTGTGCTTCTGCAGTGGAAGTCATTCCTGTCACCATCTCTGAGTGGGTGGGGGAGGAGAAGGAGAGCATTTGCGTCCCTCCCTCTGCACGTTCTGTAACCATAGGCCAGAGCCGCCCACATGTGCGTGTGCTCGCACACATTCTCACTGTAAGACAAAGAATGTGGAAGCACAGCAGCAATCGAGGTAGTGGGCACACAGCGGAACACGGAATGTTCTCCGGAGAACTGCCTTTTGCAAACAGTCCATGGCTGGAGGAGGGAGTGAGAGCTTCTCGCAGCCTTGCTAATAAAAAGCCACTCAGCAGCGGCTACCTTTCTGTTTAAGTGTGCTCACCACAATAGGAATAAGGAAAATAAATTGCTGTGCTGAGTGGTTACTGATTGCCACCAGACCCCTTAATGGAGTGGATAGAGAAGGACCTTGTGAGCCTTCGTGGGGCTGGCTTTCACCTCAGAGGCTGCGATTCTCGTATTTGAAACGCGGGCTCAGTTGCACTGCAGAGCAGCATGGCTGACTTTGCTGTGATTTAGACGCAGTTTCCTGGATGGCCTCCGTTTAATGCTTTTCTGAGTACTGCCTTCCTTGCGATGCAGTTCTCTTTAAGGCACCCATATATGTTTAATTGAGGGGACTAACTCGACAGAGGTGCCCCCTGGGGAGGCTGTGACTAGTGGTGATCCCTCTCTGTCCCAGCATCTAGCTAGTCTCCACCCTTCTGTGTTCTAAGATGCCAAGCAGATGACAGAGTTCCATTTGGAAAATTATTTTGAATCCCACCTAGGACAATAATAAACAGAAATAACTAAATGGCTATATTCTCCATGCTGGTAACATGTCTTAGGAAACTTGGTATTTCAAAAATTTTAAAGAAAAACGATGAGACAAAGGACTTTAACGACGGATACAAACTCTATTATTAACAGAAAGCAGGAAACAAACATGTAATAAAATTTGCCCAAGTGCTGTAAAGAAAACTAAAAATAATTCTTTGTCTTTTTCCAATGGGTTAACTTTTAAAAGTACATATTATTCAGTGCACTGCACTGCAATGTTTCTTTTTTTTAAATTCTTTACTTTTTAGGTATACAGCTTGATAATTTGACATCTATATACACTACAAAACCAGAATTCTAGACTATCTCTCAACATGCAATTGCCCCTCTTTATCCATTTTGCCTACCCCCACCTCCAACACCCTGCCCCTCTATTAACCACTAGTGTATTCTCTGTATCTATGAGTTTGTTTTCATTTTATTCTGTTTGTGTGTTTCTTTTTAATTTTTTTATTTTTCACATATGAGTGGAATCGTAGGGTATTTTTTTTCTCTGACTGATTTCACTTAATATAATACCATCAAGGTCCATCCATGTTGTTGCAAATGACAAGATTTCATTATTTTGTATGGCTAAGTAATATTCCATTATATAAATATCCTACATCATCTTTATCTGTTCATTTATTGGTGGGCACTTAGACTGTTCTTGGCTACTGTAAATAATGCTTCAGTGAACATGGGCATATATCTTTTTAAATTTATGTTTCTATATTCTTTGGATAAATACCCAGAAGTAGAATAGCTGGATCATATGGTAGTTCTATTCTTAATTTTATAAGGAATCTCCATACTGTTTTCCACAGTGACTACACCAATTTACAGTCCCACCAGCAGTGTTCAAGGGTCCCTTTCCTCACCATCCTCTCCAACACTTGTTATTTCTTGTCTTTTTGATAATAGCCATTTTACTAGGTATTAGGTAATCGTTCATTGTGGTTTTGATTTACTTTTCCCTAATAGTGATGTTGAGCATCTTTTAGTGTGCCTGTGGATCATCTGTATGTCTTCTTTGGAGAAACATCTATTGAGATCCTTTGTCCATTTTTTAATTGAGTTGTTTTGTTGTTGTTGAGTTGTATGAGTTCTTTAATATTTTGTATATTAACCTCTTACTAACCAGATATATGGATTGCAAATATCTTCTTCCATTCAGTAGGTTACCTTTTCATTTTGGTGATTGTTTCCTTCTCTGTGCAGAAGCTTTGAGTTTGGTGTAGCCCCAGTAGTTTATTTTTGCTTTGTTTACTTTGCCTTTGGTGTCAGGTCCACAAAGATGTCATTGAGATCAATGTCAAGGACTTTACCACCTATGTTTTCTTCCAGGAATTTTATGGTCTCAGGTCTCATATTCAAGTGTTTAATCCATTTTGAGTTAATTTTTGTGTATGGTGTGAGATAGTGATCTACTTTTCTTTTTTTGCATGTGGCTGTCCTGTTTTCCCAACACTACCTGTTAAAGGAACTGTCCTTTCTCCATTGTGTGTTCGAGGCTCCTTTATTGTTGATTAATTGTCCATATATGTGTGAGTTTATTTCTGGGCTCTCAATCCTGTTCCATTAATCTGTATGTTTGTTTTTACGCTAATAACATACTGTTTGATTAGTACAGCTTTGCAGTATGGTTTGAAATCAGGCCGCATAATACCTCTAGTTTTGTTCTTCTTTCTCAAAATTGCTTTGTCTATTTAGGGTCTTTTGTGGTTCCATAGCAATATTGGGATTATTTATTCTAGTTTTGTGAAGTATGCCATTGGAATTTTCATAGGGATTACATTATATCTGTATATTGCTTTGGGTAGAATGGACAGTTTTACAGTATTAATTCTTTCAGTTCATTAGCACAGAATATCTTTTTATTTGTATTTTTTTCAATTCCTTACATCAGTATTTTATAGTTTTCAGTGTATAGTTCTTTCACCTGCTTGGTTAAATTTATTCATTGGTATTTTACTCTTTTTAATGCAATTATAAATGGAATTATTTTCTTAATTTCTCATTCTGTTGTTTAGTTATTAGTGTACAGGGATACCACAGGTTTCTGTATATTTATTTTGTATCCTGAAATGTTCCTGAATTCATTTATTGGTTCATTTATTGGTTTCTATCTGCAAATAATGACAGTTTTACTTCTTTCTTTCTGATTTAAATGCTTTTATTTTCTCTTTTCTTTTCTTTTCTTTTCTTTTCTTTTCTTTTCTAATTGCCGTGGCTAGAACTTTCAGTACTATGTTAAATGAAAGTATAAGAATGGGCATCCTTGTCTTATTCCTGTCGTTAGAGGAAAAGTTTTCAGCCTTTCACCAGTGAGTTTGTTAGCTGTAGGATTGTCACGTATGCCCTTTATTATGTTGCGCTGCATTTTCTCTATACTCATTTTGTTAAGAGTTTTTATTATAAATGGATGCTGAATTTTATCAAATGCCTTTTCTGCATCTCTCAAGATGATCACTGATTTTCATCTTTCATTTTGTGAATGTGATGTATCACATTGATTAATTTGCAGATATTGAACCATCCTTGCATCCCCAGAAATAAATCCCACTGGATTGTAGTCTATGATCCTTTTAGTGTATTGTTGGATTCAGTTTACTAATATTTTGTTAAGGAATTTTGCATCTATGTTCATCAAGGATATTGGCCTGTAATTTTCTTTGTTTCTTTTCTTTGGTGCTCTTGTCTTGTCTTGGTATCAGAGTAACGCTGGTCTTATAAAATGTGTTTGGAAATTTTCCTTCCTTTTCAATTTTTTGGAAGAGCTTGAGAAGTACAAATATTAAATCTTCTTTGAATGTTTGGTAAAATTTTCCAGTGAAGCTGTCTGGTCCTAGACTTTTGTTTGTTTGGAATTTTTTTAATTACTATTTCAATTTCATTACTAGTAATTGGGCTATTCAGATTTTCAATTTCTTTATGATTGGAATCTTGGAAGATTGTATGATTTTAGGAATTTATCCATCTCTTCCTATTTGTCTAGTTCGTTGGCACATAATAGTTTCTAGTAGCCTCTTATGAACTTCTTTATTTATGTTGTATCAGTTATAACTTCTCTTTCATTTCTGATTTTATTTATCTGAGTCCTCTCTCTTTTTCACTTAGTCTCATGAAAGGTTTGTCAATATTGTTTATCTTTTCAAAGAAGGATTAGTTTCACCTATCTTTCCTATTGTCTTTTTAGTCTGTTTCATTTATTTCTGCCCTGATCTTTATTATTTCCTTCCTTCTACTAATGGTGGGTTTCATTTGCTCTTTTTTTAGTTTCTTTAGCTATAAAAATTAGATTGTTTGAGATTCTTCTTGTTTCTTGAGGTAAGCCTACATTACCATGAACTTCCTTCTTAGAACTGCTTTTGCTGCAGCCCTTAGATTTTGGTGTGCTGTGTTTCCATTTTCAGCTGTCTCTAGGTATTTTTTTAAATTTTTCCTTTGATTTCTTGGATTGTCCCATTGGTTTTTCAGTAGTATGTTGTTTAGTTTCCACATTTTTGTGGGTTTTCCCATTTTCTTGTAATTAATTTCTAGTTTCATGCCATTATGGTTGGAAAAGATCCCTGTTATTATTTCAGTTTTCTTCAATTTATTGAGACTTGTTTTGTGACTGAACATGTGATCTATCCTGGAGAATAGTCCATGTACACTTCAGAAGAATGTGTATTCTTTTTTGGAAGAAATATTCTATATTAGATCATGCGCATATGATCTAATGTGTTATTTAAGGCCAATGTTGCCTGCTTAATTTTTTTGTCTGGATCCATTGATGAAAGTAGGATATTAAAGTCTCTTACTATTATTGTATTGCTTTCAATTTCTTTAAGTCTGTTCATATTTGCTTTATATATTTGGATGCTTCTATATTGGGTGCATACATATTTATAAATGTTATATCTTCTTGCTGGACTGACCCCTTTATCATTATGTAATGTCCTTCTTTGTCTTTATTACAGTTCTTAAAGTATGTTTCGTTTTCTATGAATGTAACTACCCCTGCTTTCATTTCATTTCCATTTGCATGGAATATCTATCTGTGACTCTTCACTTTCAGTCTATGTGTGTCCTTACTTCTGAAGTGAGTCTCTTGTATGCAGCATAGAGATGAGTCTTGTTTCTGTTATCCATTCAGCTACTCTGCATTTTTTGATTGATGAAATTAGTCCATTTACATTCACAATAATTATTAATAAGGACGTACTGACTGTCCTTTTGTTAACTGTTTTCTGGCTGTCTTTATAGTTCCTCTCTGTTCTGTTCTTCTCTTTGTCTCTTCACTTGGGTATTGGTGGCTTTATTTGGTGTTATGTTTAGATTCCTTTCTCATTTTCTTTTGTGTGTAAGTTTTTTCCTTTGTGATTGTGTTGAGGTTCATACCAAATATCCTATGTAAATAGCAGTCTGTTTTAAGTTTGATAGCTTAATTTTAAAAATATTTCAAAGCTTTACCTTTTTACTCCTCCCACCACACTTTGTTTTGATGACATATTTTACATCTTCTTATTTGCCATAGTAGTTAATTTTACTACTTTTGTCTTTTAATCTTTATGCTTGCTTTATAAGTGATTGATCCACTACCTTTATTATATATTTGCCATTTCCAATGAGATTTTTTGACTTTCATATGTTTTCTTATTAATTAGTGCCATTTATATTTTTGCCTTAAGCAAGTCCCTGTAACATTTTTTGTAGGGCCAGTTTCATAGTGATGAACTGGCTTTTGCTTATCTAGAAAGCTATCAATCTCTCCTTCAATTCTGGGTAGAAAATTCTTAGATGGACTTTTTAATTCCTTTCTATGCTTTGAAAATTCCATGCCACTCCTTTTTGGCCTGTAAAGTTTCTGCTACAAAATCTGGTGATAACTTCATGGGATTTCCCTTGCATATAAGAATTCTGTCTTTTCCTTTAATTTTCACCATTTTAATTAGGTGTCTTGGTGTGGATCTCTTTGGGTTTATCTTCTTTGGAATTCCTTGTGCTTTATGAATGCAGGTATCTGATTTATTCTCCAGATTAGGGAAGTTTTCAGCCATTATTTTTTCAAATAATTTTTCTGGCCCTTTTTCTCTCTCTTCTCCTTTGGGATCCCTACAATGTGAATGCTATTCTGTCTGATGCTGTCCCTAACGTTCCAAAAGGGTTTTTTTTTCTGAATTCTGTTTTCATTTTGCTGCTCTGTTTTGATGAGTTTCCTTTCTTTGTCTTCCATCTTGGTTATTCATTCTTCTACTTCATCTATTCTGCTGTTGAACTCCTGTAGTGTTTTCTTTTTTTTTTTTTAATTCAGTTACAACTTCCGTATGGTACTTTCTTAGATTTTGTATTTCTTTGTTGAAGTTCTCACTGTGTTCATCCATTCTCTTCCCAGTTTGGTGAGAATCTTTATAATCATTGCTTTGAACTCTTTAACAGGTAGATTACTTATCTCCATTTCCTTGAGTTTTTTCCTGTGTTCTTTTGTTTTTGTTTTTTTTTTTTTCAACGTTTATTTATTTTTGGGACAGAGAGAGACAGAGCATGAACGGGGGAGGGGCAGAGAGAGAGGGAGACACAGAATCGGAAACAGGCTCCAGGCTCTGAGCCATCAGCCCAGAGCCTGACGCAGGGCTCGAAATCCCGGACCGCGAGATCGTGACCTGGCTGAAGTCGGACGCTTAACCGACTGCGCCACCCAGGCGACCCTGTGTTCTTTTGTTTTGAACACAGTCCTTTGTCTCCTCATTTTGCCTACCTTTCTGTGTTTGTTTGGATATTCTAGCTAAGTCAGCTACCTCTCTCAGTCTAAGAGAAGTAGCCTTATATAGGTGATGTTCTGTGGAGTCCAGAAGCACAATCTCCCTCAGTCACTAGCAGCAGGTGCTCAACGGGTGTCACCTATGTAAGCTATGTGCACCTTTATGTTGTGGTGGGTCATAGCTGTGGAGTGTTGGTGGGCAGGGCTGGGCCCCATCCTAGCTCTGGGGTGGGGCCATGACTGTTGAGGCATTTTTGTGGGTTGAGCTAGTGCCAAGCCTGTCTACACATCTATATGGAGTGTCCATGCAATGTTTCTTACAACAACTTACCAGCTTTGGTGCTTTTTTTTTTAATGTTTATTGATACGATAAGCCTAAAATAGCACTTTATTTTGTTTTTTATATCTTTAGTTGGCACTAAAGTTTCAACTTACTGTTGTTTTTGAGCCCTAAGTAAAGTTTTTTCTTGTACTTAGGAAAGCTCATCTTCTAATATGCAGAGAAGGTAGCTCACTGAAGGTCTTGTTAAGACATTAATTGAACTATAATGCATTTACTTTGGACTGTATTTCTAAGTTGGTGGAATCCACATTGTTTGCAAGATCAAATTGTAGAGTAAGAATACTCATTGAGAATGAGTAAGTGATACGATCAGATGAGTTTTGTTTTTAAGGAGTTTTCTGGAGGAAGAAATGTATTATTTTAGAAAATATAAAGAAAATAAAAATTACCTTTAATGATCATATTTTAGAACATTTTGATATATAAACTTTTGGTCCTTTCTCTGTGGGAATAAATACCTTAAACAATAGAATCTTAGTGTATGTTCAGTTTTTTAATATGTTTTCATAATCAATATTTCATGAGTATCTTTTCATAGCATTACATGCTATTTTCCCATATTATTTTTTGCTACATAGTTTCCACTGAATGGTCACATCATAATTTAGCCAGTTCAATATTATTTGACATTTGTGTTGTTTCTAACTATTTATGATTGTAAACACTGCCATGATAAGCATAATTGTAGCAAAATCTTTTCATGTAGCCATGATTACCTCCTGAGGATAAGTTCCCAGAAGGGGAATTGCTACATATATGGGCAGTGCAGACTTTTATAGCTTTTTATAGATTTTTCACATGTATGTGTCAATAGCACCATTCTTTTCTGTACTATGCCACTTGTTGAGGATGGTAAGGAAGACTTTATTCAGTGGGGGCATGGTGATAGGTATAGGGGCCACTGCAGTGGGCTCGGGCAGTGGAGGGAAGATATTAGACTCAGCTTCAGCTATAGCATGGGCAAGTAGGAATTTATAGCCAAGGATCAGGGTGGAAGTCCCTGGATGGAAAGCTACTAAGGGGAAACATCAGAGTTAAGGGGATTCTGGCTAAACCAGCCTAACAGCATTCTTTGCTGGAGGCAAGCCAGTACACTGGATATCATCTATGGGTGATGGGAGATGAGGACCATGATCAGATGTCAAGGGTGATCACATATTGACAGTGGGGGATTCTGGATAAAATGAAACAATACAGACGTGAACACAGAAGTCCAGAAGCCAGGCTTAGTTGAAAAAGAGTTTTGGGGAGTCTAAATAGAGTTTGATCAGTGAGAAAATCTGTGTCTTCACTTAGCATGTTCTATAGTAACTTCTTGTTTATTTTCCTCCCCATAAATCTTTATTTGTGTTAGGGAAAGACTGTATGTACCTTGTTCATCAACCTATAGCACCAAGTTGCCTGCCCCCGCCCCTCCCCAGCACCATCTCCCCCTGCCTAGCATCATTCCTGGCACAGAGCTAATGGCAACTTGCATTGAAGTGCTGAGTATTATTAGTACATGTTTGAAAAGAGACAGTGGATAAAGATGGATGGGTAGGTAAGAGGGAGAAAGTCATTGTCAGAGAATCTTGGGTTCTGGTACAAGCTTTGACACTGGTAGATGTGGGTTCTGCCAAACCAGCTATCACTTTTTTGATGCTCAATTTCCTACCAAAAGCAAATGAGGTAATTTCAAAAGATAATCCGGCAGAGGGCATTTCCAGCTCAACAAATATATGAGTCTTTGATTGTGACTCATGTGTAAGGGACAGAAAAATTCCGGCTTGGATGTTGTGCTGTGTTGAAGAAAAAGAAACTGCAATGAAGTTGGAGAAGTTGCCTAATAGATAAATTCCTTCAGAACATAAATGATAGCAGAAGGGCCTGGGCTGAAGCAGAAGAGTCATTCTTTGGGAAGTCATGCCATCAATCTGACTCTTGGAAATAGGCAGCACCTAGAAGTCCTGGCTGGCTGGAGACCAACCTCAGATTCCTGATAGGTACCTGCATAAGGCAGATGATTGGTGATGGACCCAGGTGGTGTGTTCCAGAAGCAGGTTATGGTCAGAGGTCTAGCCAGGCAGAGGGACTGAATCAGGGAGACCCAAAAGTCATGGGACTAGGATTCAAAGTGGAAATCCAATTTCTTAGAGATTTGGAAATGATAAGGGCTTGGCAAGGAACTGGAGTTCTATAGTCTTGGCAAAAGGAAAACTGGTATCTAATGCTAAGACTGAGATTTGAAGAAAGGGACTGTTCACAATGTTCAGGATGGGGCCAGCATCCCAGACCACTGAGCTGTTCACCTGAAGCTCCTCAGTTTATCTGGGGAGCTGGGATTAAGTGGCTCCAGCTATGAAGAAGGAGTGGTTAGAGTCAGGAAATCTGGACATTCACTACTATTAACTCTTTAGTTGACAGTCTTATCTCTTAGTTTGCATCTAGATAGAGCCCAGAGCAGTCTGAACATCCTTTAAAACCGATCCCTATTGGAATTTTTAAAATTGTCTTCATCTTTTTATTGTAAAATTGAACAGATACAGAAAGCAATACTAAAATCTATAGCTTAGTGAATTTTTATAAGGCAAGCACTCTTGTTATCACAGAACTTTGCCAACCACCTTAAAAGCCCCTCTGTTTGTTCCATCACATTCATACCCTTCTCTATCTTCATAGTAATTACTCTCTTGCATTTCTCTGTGGATTTGTCACCTAAGTTTGCAATCCTCTCTGCTGTTTTTTTAGTCTTGCCCATTGAAACAAACAAAAGGTGTGTCTTTAAGTCTCTTTTAAAAGCTGCAGCATCTCCTCCATCCCTTTCTTTTCCTTATAGTTTTTCTATGGAAGGACCTAGGCTTTTTTTAATCTGTAGAATCCCACGAGCTTGCATACTTGTGGTGCATTTCAGCATATTCCTCTGTCTTTTGTACCTTCTGCACATTGGCAGCTGCATCCAGAGGCTTAATCAGACTTGGGTTCAATCTCTTTGGCAAAGGCAATGGTGTTTTTCATTAGGAAGCACATAATGTGTGATTTTTACTTTGTCATGTTAACACTCAGTGATGCTTAATGTCTAGATCCCCCACTTCACGGAAGGCTGCAAAATGGTGTAATTCTACTCTGTAATTTTGTTTTCATTTAATAGCTGGGATAATTTTTCAAGGAGAAGCTTCAATTTATCTATCATTTGGTTACCCAGTGGTACAATTCTTGTAGGAAAGGGAGAATAAATATTCAATGCATTTATATATCCAGTTTTTAAGATTTTAAATTAGCTTCCTGTCATCCTCAAAATGTAACCAATTAGTTCTTTTTAGATAGTATTATGAACTTACGGGTTTGCACATATTTGATGGGTTTCAATCCATTGCCAGTTGGAACTTCTTCAGTTGGCTCCTACGTCCTTTTTACATGACCTCAGGAAGTTACTGATCTTTCTTGCTATCTTATATATGAAGACACTCCAGAATCCCATTGTGTATTTCCTTTCCCAGACCCAGAATTAACCATTTCTCCAAGAAGCCTGGTTTCTTGTAATGGGAAAAAGTATTTTAAGACTAAGTACTATAGATGCTTATTCTTACTGGGTTGGTCATTGTTTCTAGCTTTTTCATCAGATATAACATATACTTGTGTGTGTGTGTGTGTGTGTGTGTGTGTGTAATGTGTCTGGTCAAATACTTTGTGAGTTCAAACTATTTCAGACTCAGATCCAAAACAATAGTTTTTACTTAACTAATTTTATATTCCATTTATATCTCCTTTATTCCAAGCCAAGAATCTTGGTTCTTAAAAACAGAATTAGATTTAGAATATCCCATAATTATTATAAAAGTCTCAGAATAACAATAATATAATAACAAGACTACCACCATAAATTATAATTACTGAAAACAGTTAAAACATTTTTATACTCATATTCTCTTTCCTCCCCCCAATTTTTAATAGTTGTATTGTATTTGTGTTACCAAATCATTTAGCCAAATCTGTCCCTTTTAACTGTCATTTAGATTTTAGTTCTGAGCTGTATATTTAATACTATTCTTAATATTGATGCCGATTTAGTTATTTTGGTTGCCTGAAGCTAAGTCTCTAGTAGATTCTTTAGTAAGAGTTCATATCATAGGACAATATTCTCTTGCTTATTGATAACCATTTGTATTCTTTATACGTGAAGTCAGTTTTGCTGGATATAAAATCCTTAGTGCACATTTTTTTCTTAACTATCATAAATATGAGTATTAAAAACATAAGAAAATAGTTTCTTCTGGCATAAAATACTGCTATCAAAAGCATGTGATAGTCTAATTTTCTTTCCTTTATAAGTCATGTATTATAATGATATTTTATTTATCTTTGAAGTCTAGTAGTTTTACAATATAACATCTAGATGTTGATCATTCTGGGTTGATAATATTAGATATGTGGTATATGCTCTTTCAATATGCAGTTTTGAATCTTTTAAAGAAAATTCAGGAAAATTGTCTTGATTCATACATTTTAGTATTTTTCTCTTCTCTTGCCTCGATTTTCTTCCTTAGAGACTGACATCTATTCTCTACTGGCTTGATCTTCTTTTCCTATCTTCAATATTTATCCCTTTCTAGAGATGCTTTTTATCTCTTTCTTTCTTTCTTTTTTATTTAAAAACATTTTATTAATTTTATCTTCTGTTTCCCCCGTAGGCATCATTTATGTATTAGCTTCTGTGTTCCATCTAGTTTAATTTTCACTTCTACAAATTTTTTTTAATGTTATGTCAGATTTTGCAATCATTTTCTTAAGGTCTTTAGCTGATTTTGATATATTGCTACAATTGTGATAGTTTACTAAGCCCACCTTTCTTTTATGCCTTTGTTATCTGTAGGGATGATATTCGGCTCCTAATTCTTTTTCTTTCTTTCTTTCTTTCTTTCTTTCTTTCTTTCTTTCTTTCTTTCCTTCCTTCTTTTTTTTCATAATAGATTTATATAAAAGTCTACTTACATATACACTACCATAGGAAGGTCCCTTTTTCCACTTCCCCTACTAAACTCCCCAAGAGGAGGGTGACCTTAGGTGTGGGTTCTTTTGTAAAATGTGAATTTTTATGTGAATTTACTTATCCTGAATTTTTAGCAGGAAGATTGGTTTATTTGGCTTCCTAACTTAATGATGCTTTTTCTTCTGTTGTTTCACTTGGTGTCAAAAAAATATGGCAGCTTTCTTTTTAAGATTTCCTGTTTCTGTTCCCCTCCTCTATTTTTATCCAGACTGCATGTTTCCTTTATCTCTGTAATTTCTATCTGATCATTTTTTATTCCACGCTCAGCAGTGGAGCCCTGGAAGAGTTCATTGAATGTTCATAGGGACCGTGTGCTTCAGATCTTCTAATACAGGTCCTTAAATGCTTCTATGAGAGTGAGTGAAACTGCTCCTAGTTTTAGCCTGTGTTTTAAACTTTGCCATCTGTGCTTTCCAGTAAATTCCTGTTGGATATTTTGGTGTCTTGTTCTCAGGTCCATCAGATGCCCTGCTGTTTCCCTCTGCCTTCTCTAGCATAGATGTCCAATGATACACATCACATGTCTTGTAGCTATTGGTGGTTTTGACCATTGGCTTGTATTTTGGGGACTCATGGAGATACCTTGTCACCTAGTTTTGTTGTAAGTGTTGCCCATGCATTCTTGATTTTGTATTTAGTTCCTCTGTATGTTTTTTTGTATGAGGCAATGGGAGAATGTCACTGTATCTGTTCTCTTCCTAGAATATCCCATCAGGGTTTTGAGCTGGTAGAAGGCAGGACTCATTGTTGAATCTCTGACAGCAATGCTTCACACTGTCCTGTGTATAACATCAACTTAATAAATGTTTGTGGAGTGACATGAAACGGTCTACCTCTAGATTAGAACCCCAGTCTACACACAGTCCTTTTGCTAACTCATCCTATTTCCAAAGAGACTGGCTGTTCATTGGGGTGCCACGGACATAGGATCTGGCCCTGGTGTGAGTGGCCTCACCGTCTAGTGGGATGAGAGTGTCTCTGCTGCCTGCTACATGGAGATAATGAGTTGCAACTGTTGAATTGGCTTTTAGAGTTCACAGCCTGCCACTTTGAACCACAACCAGGATGGAAATAGTTGGGTAAGCTTGTGACTTCCAGTGCCTTTGTCTATTAAAGCACATTATATAGCAATAACTTATCTGCTTCTTTGCTAGGTCCCTAATTAAAGCTTTTTTCAACCCAATAAACAGCCTCACCCCAGCTAATAGAGTTGGACAACTCCTTGGTGACCTCTTCTTTTGTCCTCTCAGGCTCTGTGGCTCTGGGGTTAAGTTCCTGCCGCCTTCAGCAGGGCCACCCACTGAAACATTTAATGAGGAGAAGAGTATTGTTTCTTGGAGACATAATTACAAGAGACACTTAATGCAACCTTTTCTGAGATAACAGGCCTTTTGAAATGCAATGTGTTGGGGGAAGATTTAGCTCAGATCAGTGACTGTCTTAGCTATTATGAAATAAATTAATAATGCTGTGTTTTTGCCTTGGCCAAAAGGCTCTGGGGTCTGTCTCTAAAGTTTATTAGACTTTTGTTTGAGAGACTTGTACTTGGGACTTGGGTTCTAGATCTTTTATTTCAGCTCTTTAGGCTGTAACTTCAGTTTGGTGGACTTTTGAAATAGGTAACTTCCCCTTTGAATCTTTCATTATTATCAAGCACATAAGCCTATTTTTGTATCTTATTAGGATTCATAAAGACTGGAAACTCTGGGTGTGAATAAAAATTATTGCTGGGAGACACATTTGAGATATTTGAGGACTCATATTTTCCTACCTTCTCAGGAACCTACCTGTCTCCCTCAAGTACATGTGAAAATTTTTCATTTGGATCTTAGCTTAGAGGTACTTGGGAAGCTGTCTACTTAAAGTAACCTAAGAAAATCACTTTGCCAATCAAGTAAACATGTCTTTTGTAATGTGAAAAATATTTACCTAATTTATCTGTTTTAAAATTTCAACTTTTTAATATCACCCTGTCATCCCTCAAGGCAAAACCATGTTTTCTTTTTCTCGTTTTTTCTTCCCACCGTCTTCCCGTCATTTCCTGGTAAGGGAAATAGTTTCCTTCACACAAAATACATGGTTTGTCTTTCCTAGTTCATAGTTTCACTGTGTTTGAACCTCTTGTTTGTAAGGAAACAGAGGAGAAATCTTGGGCTTTCTTGGATTTGGAGTGAGAGGGCCTAGGGTTTCTATCCTGCTTTGTTCTAACTTGCTGCAAGCTAGCTAACCTCTCTGACTTGTAAGGTATAATAATCCCTGCATCATTTTGTTGATGTAGGATTAATGTGATAATATAAAGCATTTGGTGTGTGGTACAATGTAGATTCCCCATGAATAATTACCCTTAATTGGGAGCTCTCCTGCCAATGGAAACATGACCTCTCGCCAAAGAGAAACACTTTGTGATACTTGTTCTCATTCCCTCTGTTCCCTCTGGGTGGAGCTTCATCTCTTTCTTCTTCTGCACTGTTGAGGATGTGTCTCTCCATACAAATTTTCTATAGATACTAAAACAAATCAGAAATATCCATTCACAGTGATACTGTATGCAAAGAAATCAAAGCCAAAAATGTGGGTGTGGAATCTTTAACAATGTGGGTGGTGAGATGGGGGAAGGGGTCACTGTGACATCTCTTGCCTCCATTCCTATTTCTGAGTTTTTCATCCCTCAACTGTTATCTCTTCATATATGTGATGGGCTCTTTTCATAGACATGACTTCTAGCCAAGCAATCTCCTTAGAGTCCAGGTTCCACAGAAAAGCCTCCTTTCCCTCCTCCCCAACCATTGTCTCCCAGGGGGAAGGCAGTCTCAAATTTTATAAAATGTTGCTTGAGAGACTAGAAAATCAAGTTTATGCATGCTAGTCCTGATTTCTCTCCTGGCCTCGTGTCCCTTCTTTTTTCCTCCTTGTCAATTTTAAAAACACAGCACCCTCCACCAGTCTGTGCTGTCCTTGATATGCCCCACCTCTCCTGGCCCCCAGCTCTTTTGTTCTTCTGTCCCTGCCACTGCCCCCTCACCCCCACAGTACACTCAGCTTCATTGCTGCTTAAATGTCATTTTTGAAACAACAGAAGGACATGCTGTTTTTGCAGCATCTCAGAGAAAAAAAAATTTTTGATCCATTTGGTGTTAAGAGCACTTACAAGAAATATATTCAGGGACCCTCGCCAGCCTCTTTCAATGGTGTGGTTTGCATTTGATGGTTGGTGATAAAACAAGCACATTTTCCCCCCAGAAATGTCCATTCTCCTATCATCTGTTTCCTTCTTCCTTTAGATTTCTTTGTCTTTGGGGTAGTTTTATATTTGAAGCACAGCGGCTCCCAATTTATTTTCAAGCTGGGGACCCATCTTGATTTCTCAGGATTTCAAACCAGGTTCTCAGGAATACTGTGAGGGAACATGGCCAAGTCAGGTTTACTTCTCCAGGCCATAAGATGGAGGGAAAGTCTTGAGACACTTTGTCCCCACCGTGACCCATGAGGCCAATGTATAGCATGAGAGGAATCTGCCAGACTCATGTGTCGGGCCCTCTCTTCCAAAAGGGAATAGTGAACCTTCTCAGAAAATGAGGAATTCGGAGCCCCCTTTGTTCTTTATCTGTCTTTCCTCCAGGCCCTACCGTGCTCCATCTGTGAGTCTGTATATTCACACTTTATTATTCCTCATAGACTGGAAAGTTCTTTAGGGTAGGATTCACATCTGAGTCATCTTCATGGCCTCCAGTGTCTAGAACCACACCTTGTAGATGCTATACATTTGCTGACAGGAAGAGAACCACACATAGTCACTCAGCTCAGTGTGTGAGGAGGAAGCAAAGAAAAGTACACACTTTCTCCAGACTTCTTCCTGGCAATGCTCTGTTGAAGAAGTGGCGCACGATAGTTGTATTATTATTTTAAAACCCAGAGACCCTTTGCTCATTACTGAAGGTCCAGATGAGCAATTAAGTTATGAATTGGAAGTTTAATTAGCTTGTTTTTCTGGCCAAAACACCTGCATGCAATATAGTGACCGGGATTGTCCGTGCCATTTGGGTTATTCAGTCATTAGGACTGTGGTGCTCTTAGTTAGGTTGTAATCCATGAACATCCAAGAGTGGGAGATTTGCTACTTTCCAGAATCATCAAAGCAAGCTCTTCAAGCCTTGAATATACCATAGGATCCTTAATACAAGAGTAATTTGGGAGATATTGTTAGTCTCAAAATTTTACCTGATGGATCTCCATTCCAGTTCCTTTGCCAGGTCTCCTTCACCTTTGATACCCTAGGAAGATTATAGGGCACTTAGACACTCTCCTTCTAGCCTTCTGGCCATCAAACGAATTTGGAGGAAATAGGACATACCTCAATTTCCATGTGTGTGCACGCGTGTGCGTGCGCGCGCGCGCACACACACACACACACACACACACACACACACCAAGAGTTCTTGTTCTAATGACTTGTTTTGACATTCCATTTGATGGGAGTTCTGACAATTTGAGGTTTGCAGCCTGAATGACCTTCTTTAAAAGGATACTGTGTCTTCACTGAATTTGAATAGACTTTCACTGGTGGGTGTATCTGGGCAGAGTTCAGTCCCTCTAAGATGGGTATGCCAGACGTCATCTATACCACCTAGAATCTAATTGAAATGCATAGTAGACATTACCTCCCTCAGACTCTGTTTTGGGAAATTCCCTGGATGTAGAAATACTAGCGTCGTCCATTTCATGTGTGTAGGTCTTTCCTAAACTGTGAATCTTTCCTTCTTGAAATATCACTAATTGATCCTGTCTTAAAAATCAGCTCAAAGGTGGGCTTCTTTTGTAACATCGCTCTTGGTGCCTCTCTGTTGAAGAACATGTTTGAGGTTCTCTTTATCAGCTTTTTCCTCACCTTTGGATTCCTCGTTGAGGCTGAGCTTTGCTAAACAGACAGCTATAGAGCAAAATTAGAATCTTTTTGCTGGACTGACTTCTAAGGGTCTTCCTGGTTTTCTAAGAAGCAACCAAAAAAAAAAAAAAAAAACAAGAAAGCAAAAAGAAAAGACAAGACAGAAAGAAAGAAGAAAAAGTAGAGACTGGAAGAAGCAAACTTTCAGCTAATTATCATCTTTTTTTCCCCTCTGAGCTCAGAGTACTGTTCTTAATTTCCTGACCAGCTTGTGCCCCTCCCCCGCTCCCTCCGAGCATCTGTGGTGGTTTCAAATTGAACTGCATACCTGCTGCTCTGAATTTCCAACATACCATACCAGTTGGTTTGCCAAACAGTGAACTGCCAGCCATCTGCCATCCAAAGTCAGAATTTACATTGTTTCATCTTAAAATAACGCCTCCGGAATAGCAAGCCACTCTATGCATCAGGTTTTAAAATTGACAATCAGCCAGAATTAAAAACAAATACCAAATGGGCATAAAAAAAGAACATGGGGCGGGTTGGGGGGGGGGGCTGGCATTTGACGGAGAGTTTATTTTTCAGCATTTTTACCTGATTTTCCACCAAAATAGCCATGCCATTTAATTTTATCTGCAACAGCAGGAACTACTTACAGACTGAGAACATTAACTTTTTACTTGCCTGGCTCTAGATAGAAGAGGATTGGGACTAGGGGCTGGAGCAGTGGCCCTGGTCTCAGGCAGAACAGATGCCTTTATAATCTCTGGCTGAAGGGAAGGGAGACCTGTCTTACCCTCTTCTTGTCAGGCTTCCTGTTTGCTCAGATGAGAAAGCTGAGCTGCACGAATGTGGGATGCCTGGTCCGAGGTCACATGCTACTTAACGGAAGGATGAAGTCATAAACCCAGAACTCGTGGCTCCCAGGCATACATAGCCTTCTGCCACCTCCTCCCCACCCCCATCTCAACTAGTCATTATGGATGTGGGAGACCCTCCATCACCCATTAGTTCTTAAGTGACTATAGCAGCCTTTCCTGACTTATTTCCCTGCTGCTTCAGGACAGACAGAAGGGATTTCTACAGGGTTTGGAGAACACCTGGGGACCTGTGATGTTGGCCCTGTGGAAAAGCAACCATTGAATCTGGATGGCTTTCCAGAGCAGATGGGCTCAAAGGAGATTTTTTTTTCCAAGAGAAAAAGAGAAGAGATTTCATGTTTCTTTTAAGGAAGCTGTTCCAGGCGAAGGCAGCTTGGGGAGAAGTGTGAAGTTATGAGTGGGCAGAGGAAGCAAAGGGCTCTAAATTTATACCAAAGCCACCTGCCTACAGTTTGGCACCCTGTGCCATGGGCATGCCAGCCTGAGCTGAAAAGATGCAAGGAATGTTTATAACTGACCCTGGGCTGAACAGGGCACTGGGTGATGTCTGAGCCAGGCCTTGCAAGCCTCTTTGGAATTCTGCTTGAGCTAATGGTGGAGACGGTGGCAGGCATCACCTCCATATGGACTTAGACATTCTGGGATCTAGGCAAGCTGCCTTTCAGTCTAGGTCTTAATGTGAGTGTCAGAGATGGGAACTGAGGTCGCAGTGCTAGTTAGGTTTGGTTTTTGGCCAGATGGTGGCATCTCCTAGAAGCTTCTCTCAACCCCAGCTAGACCCAAGGTCCCATCTTCCATGCTCCCATAGCCTCTTGCCCAAAGCTCTGACTTATCTACCCCACCAGCCATTCTTCATTGCTGGGACTGTACATCTTTCCTGTAGATTCCTTGTAGTCAGAACTTCTGACTCTGAGCACCACTAGTATTTGCTGAACTCATGCTCACTTAATGAATGAGTGGATCAATGAGTTGCTGAGATAATACAGAATGAAATTGGTTGTATTGACCTCTGAACACAGCCCCACTGTACTTCATCTGTGAAAGCTTCTTTCAATTTACTTGAACTCCTGATTTTGTTGTGTTGCAATTAGCATTACTGGTATTAGCTACAAGTCACTGAGAATATACTCATGGCCATCCACTGTACCTTATGTATGTTCTTATCCAATATGATTTAATTCCATTTATTAATAATAACCCTATAAGGTCACTGTTGTCATTATAGAGATGAGCCAACTGAGGAACAGAGGTGTTAATTTTCCCCACGTCACACCTCAAGTAGGTATCAGAGGCAGATTGGAACCCAGGAGCCCAAGAGACCTCCTTATAGATGAACCCCGTTGCTCTGTATCTGGCATTGATTAGGCCCCTTTGTGCTTCTGCACACTGGAGCATTGTTTCTAGTACTTTGACACCTGATATGCCCTGACACCCACAGCACACTTGGAAGAGGGAACCTAAGGGGAAAGGGGCCTTGTGAGGAAGGCTTAAGAAAGCAATTCTGTTTCACTTGAGAAGAAAACAATGAAGTAAGATATGAAGGTTGCATTGAAGATTCTGATAGGCTGTCCTTAGAAGAGAGAAAGGATGTGCTCACTTACTCTGGTGGACAGGAGAGGACTTGGGGGTGAGAGGCACATATTGGCTCATCAGAAAGAATTTCCAAGTGAATGGAGCAGCGTATCAGTAGACTTCCCTTCCCTAGAAAGGAGTGAATGCCCCACACAATAAAGTTAGGCAACAGCTGTTGACCATTTGTCGTGAAGCCATAGAAAGGTCCTTTACTGATATGGAGCTTGGTACAAGTGTGTTAAAATGTCCATTCCAACTCCAAAATTCCTCAGTTGTGTATTCTTAGTTTAGTACAATGGTGAAACATGATACAACGGTTATTATGATAATATAACACTGGTGATTATGATGATACATTTTTGAAACTTAAAATACTCTCAACTCATTTGTACATAATGGGTCAATTTTAGGCCTCCTTTCCTTCCCCTGCCCTGAAAATCTGATCAGAAGAATCCCACTTTTCAAAAGACTGAGAAGTTAAAACCAAGATCAAATGCAACACTATCATTTTACTTCCTAAAACGTATTTTCCTTTGCAAAATTGGAAGATGAACGAGTGGCCCCTCCTGGGACTGTAGATGTTGATCTGCCTGAGTCCTGGAGGGAAGGCTGCAGACAACGCTCAGGAGAGGGGCTGAAGAGGGTACCACTTAGGGCCAAAGCTGCTGTAACAAGGTCTTGCCCATGATTGCCTCTAGTGATGGAAACCTCTAGATGTGAGTTTAAAACCCTCTACCTGTCTGTACAAATGCTATTTGCAAGATGTACCGTTTTGTGATAAAAGATAAAAGCTCTTTTATAAAGCAGTTGTGAAACAGTTTGTACCTGACCCTGAGTTAGAGTCGTTACTAAGGGAACCACAAAGAGAGAGAGAGAGAGATGATATTTAAATGAACCAACAGCTCCAAATTCCCCTGGGCAGGAGGGGTGTTTCTTCCCTAAGAAAAGAGTGAAACATCACTTTCTTCCATGTAGTGAAAGGATTTGTGGTGTTTGCTGCCCACGGGCGCTTGTACCTGTCTGTTACTGCTTTTCCCTTCTGCCTGGGAGATGGGCCAGGCAAGTCTGAAGGGCTGTAGAGCTGATGGAATAGCCAGAGAAACAAAGCAAAACTTCCCCTCAGGTTGTGTCTAAGAACTAAGTAAGAAAATGGAATTCTTATACTTACGGGGGCACAGCTGTGCTATCAAGAGAAGATGTCCCACAGGTGTATTGAAGCAAAGAGCATGAAGTTCAGAAGCTAAAAGAGTGAGTGTCAGAATACAAGCTTAAGATTTGTAGTGAGTTTGAGATAAACTCTGCATTCAGTTCTGGAGGACAAAAAATTATATTAATTAGTAACTGAGTAAGGATGAATAGTTGATGTCAAGTTTATAATGGTTTGATACTACTTCATATTAAGTATTACAAACTAAAGTGGTCTTTTCGATACTGTTAAAATGTGGCTCTTTTCATAAAGAGCTTTTTTCCTTTTTTTTTTTTTTTTTTTTTTTTTTTAAGGAAGAAAAATAAGTTCTCCCTCTCAGGTAAGAAAGCATCTTTTGTAGACAGAATCTTATTTGAATACAGCAAGACTGTGACACTACTGCCACCTAATGGGGAAGTGCCTTAATTGCAGACCAAGTACCTAAAGAAATGTGCAGACACTAAAATTTCAAGAGTAAATGTAATTTTAGCAGACCAAATACCACTTATGGAGACTGGTCCTACATACAGTATATAAATTACTTCCAGACACAATTAATATAGGGTCATATTTTGACCTTTTCTTGCCTTTGACTTGTACTTTCTGCTTTACAAGTCCATCTGAAATTTAGGCATATAGGAATTTGAGGAATTTAGAAGAATTATAGGAATTTATGGTATATCAAAATTTGACTTTAGAATGAAAGCTTCTGTTAAAAATGAAGTGTAGAATAAAATAAGTATTAATTTGTGCTGAGTAATGGTTTTCAATGGTCATTCTATTTATGCGTTGTCAATAGCTCAATAATTTCTTTAACTTAGTTAGGGCCAATTAATCACAAAACTGCTTTTTAAAATATTTATGGGAAGAAAAATACATATGTGAGAATTATGCATCATATTTCCAGGTTTAAAATCATCCTTATATTGGGGCGCCTGGGTGGCGCAGTCGGTTAAGCGTCCGACTTCAGCTCAGGTCACGATCTCGCGGTCCGTGAGTTCGAGCCCCGCGTCAGGCTCTGGGCTGATGGCTCAGAGCCTGGAGCCTGTTTCCGATTCTGTGTCTCCCTCTCTCTCTGCCCCTCCCCCGTTCATGCTCTGTCTCTCTCTGTCCCAAAAATAAATAAACGTTGAAAAAAAAATAAAATAAAATCATCCTTATATAATTCATAGTAGATAAAAAGGGAAGACAGCCATTCACCCATTCTCCTATGTGATTATGAAACCATGAATTCATAACTGAGGTATCCACACATGCAAAGTGCCAAAATATAATTCTTGATGGAAACCCAGCACATACATTCAATTCTTATTGATGAGGAAACATGTTGAGTCCCCAGTAAGAGTAGATAAGGTCTTAAACTTGTGTTAACTGTTTTTGCTTTCTGGTTTAATAATAACCAACATTTTGCAGCTGCAGAATATTTTCATGTGTTGTTTTCATGGTCTCAACAACTAGATAATTAGTACCTTTGTTTTACTGCTGAGGAAACCGTTACGTTTCTAGAAATGAAATGACTTGCCCAAGATCCCATAGTAAGTGGCAAAGGTGGGATATAAATCTAGATTTTCTGGCTCTAAATTTCATGCTCCTTCTGTTATATGGCAGTGTTTCCTAAGAGAAGTGAAGATGTGTTCCTCAAGATAGAAATCTTTGGTTTTGTTACATATGGTGGCATAGCATTCATGTGTTGAGAAATAGCAAGATAGGCAAAGAATCATTCAATGTCTGAGGCTTCTAAGGAGAGAGATTTCACACTGAAACCATTAGAAATACTCTTCTTTAATGAGATATCAGTTATCATTAATTCATGTATTCATCCAACAGTAATTACTGTTAAGAAGAGAAACCACGGGGCGCCTGGGTGGCGCAGTTGGTTAAGCGTCCGATTTCAGCCAGGTCACCATCTCGCAGTCCGTGAGTTTGAGCCCCGCGTGGGGCTCTGGGCTGATGGCTCAGATCCTGGAGCCTGTTTCCGATTCTGTGTCTCCCTCTCTCTCTGCCCCTCGCCCGTTCATGCTCTGTCTCTCTCTGTCCCAAAAATAAATAAACGTTGAAAAAAAAAATTTATAAAAAAAAAGAAGAAGAAGAAGAAGAGAAACCACACCACCTACCCTGTCAGCGCTGAGAATGAAGGCCTGGCTATAGCCTGGAGGGGCCCATATTTTGGTGACTTGTAAAATGCCTCTCCCTTGTTGTAAACACTTTTTCTCTTCTTCACTTACCAGTCCATGTTGGGAAGGGAAAAATATCAGTCCTCTGTCCAAGATCGAGTTGGGACTCTCCATGACACATGGTATCTTCTCCAGTCCATGTTATGTACCCAGAATATCAGAGGAATGTCATTGCGTGTCACAGTGAACAACAAGAAGGAAAATGTACTTTGTTAAAAATGCCTTTGGTTTTTACTTGTGAGGTCTTGTGGGTCAGCCTATGGATTGGCATGTGGATCTATTCTCCTGCCAAATGAGCCAGGCAGTGTGGGAACATTTTCTTGAGCAAATACGTGGCCAGGAGAGAATTAAAGGTTCTGGCATTTTGTTCTGGGATGTACCAACACACACACGTGTGTGCACACTCACCGGCTAGTCATTAGAAAATGTATCTTAAGTATGATCCAAGGTTCCTCTCCATAATTCCAATAGTTTCCTGACTTTACACCTCCTAAAAATGAGGATTACTTGTTCACCATCCTAATGCTGCTCCAACTGGGGACTTCATAATCATCTGGGGATGTTTTCAGGCCATACACAGCCCCTGTACCCTCTCTGCAACCCCGGCTGAGAAACAGAGCTCTCTGTGTCATGATCAGTGGCTGATAAAAACTTAATTCATTGGTTATTTTTAGGGTATATTATTTTGGGACAAGATCAGGAGGGAGATAAATACCAGAAGGCACTTGAAAGTCAGAAAGGAAGTAATTTGCCATGTAAGCCGTTAGAGGTGGTGCAGATTTAAGATTGGGGAAGCACATACATTATGGAGGACATCTGCTTCGGTGGACTGTCCTCCATGTTGGACACAGGAAGAATGTCATTAGCCCCCAAACCTGTCTGCTGGCCCTCACCTCATTCCCCAGTTTCCCTGACCCGACATGTGATGAATGCAGCATTGGCACAAGACGTCCCCCAGATGGCCCCTACGCTTTGGGAGTGACATAATTGTTTGTGTCTTGTTCTCAGCTTTTTGCCTGAACAAACTAAACAGCAGGAAAGAGATATATTCCTACCAGTTGGGAAGGGAGAAAAGGAGATTGGTCCCCTGGCCATGATAGAGTTTGGGCGCCCCAGCATGACACGTAAAGCTGTACACAATTTGCCAGGCTACCTTTTCTCTGCCAACCCCCATGAGCTTCTTTGTTCCCTTTGATACCTCTGCACCTCTGCACATGGGGTTTCCTCTGCTTTGGGAGGGCTCTGTGAGCTGTTCTCATCCAGGCAATGGGTCCTACCACCTTTCACCTCCAGCTCTGCTTGGGGCTTTCTCACTGGGTGTCATTGGCCCTGCTGGGCAGCCGCTGCCATATGAGCCAGAGGGGTCCAATTAGGAATTAAGAAATAGACTATTACAATCACAGGCCTCATTGAGCTGAAAGTGTTTGGAGTAATTTTCCAAGTGAACTCCACAGAGATTATCTTCACCACGCTTGCAAATAAGATAAACAGATTCCTTAGACATTTGTAGTGCTTTGCAGCTATAACATGCTTGTACATATACCACTATATTTTGCTCCCTGCAGTAACATTATGAGGTAAGTAGAGCAAGTGCTATTTTCCCTATTTCTAGATAACTAAACTGAATCCCAGAGAACTGACTTAGACATCCACCGGGTTCTTAGTGACAGAAATGATCCAGTCGACATGAATCTACCCCCACCTCCCTCTCTCTGGATGTGAACAAAGGGAGCAAACCTACAATTAGACAAAGCTAAGATATGAAAAACCATAACGAATATCACTGAACGATATGAAACAGACTATAGGTGCTATGGGAATTTGTAAGAGAAGGTTGGAATAGGCAGGAAATAATAATTAAAATAATAGCTGCCATTTATGAGGGTTTAAAAGTTGAGGTAGACAACTAAAACTGGCTTAGACTCCTTTAAAATTAAAACTGGGAATTCCTATAAAGGTTTAACTGTGTGCCAAGCACTGTGCTAAGTGTATGTTTGCAAGCACGATCTTATTTAGCAGCCCCCATCCAGTCCATGAGGCACTTACTATTGTCATTTTCCAAATAGTAGACGGCGGACTGGAAAGGTTAGGTAAATTGTCCACAATTAGCTGGTTAGCTGGAGCTGGGTACAAAGCTAGGCCTACCTGACTGTGCTGACACGGCTCTGTGCTGCTGCCTTGGTGGGCTTCATGGATGAAGCAGGGCAGGACCTGGCCCTTGGCTGAAATCAAGTTAGGTTTTTCTGGGGAGAGGAGGCAGGGTGCTCCAGGAAGAAAGCCAGTAGAACAGGAGGCACAGGGACAAGACATATGCGGTTTGTGGAACTCTGGGGACACCAGGAGAGAAGGCAGATGTCAAGGGGCTGTGGGGATCAAGTGGGAAGCAGTGAGAATGGGTCAGATCATGATGGGCCCTCATAGTCAGATGGAGGAGTGTGGCCCTGATGGGATACTGGAGGCTATGGAGAGTTTTGAGTAGGTACAGGGCATGAGGAGAGGTGTATCTAAGGGCCACTGAAGTGCAGCCTTGGCTGTGGATCAGTCTTGTGGCCAATGGCTTTCAGAATCCATGGAAAGACCGAGGGCCAGACCTGAGGGCAGGTGTGTGACTCCTGCCACCTTAGCATCCTTGGCCGTGGTATTTGCCCTCCCCCAGCACACCGCACACCCTGTTCCTGGCTTATCTGCAAACATAGGGAACAGCAGTGGAGATGTTTCCCCTGCTATTAGGCTGATTGATGGAGAAGTCAAGCCTCCTTCTGTTCAGTGCGGGTGAGCTGATGGGCTTTTGTTCTCTAGGCCAAATTCCTAGGATCCTTTTGGTCCCAGAACACTTTGCCTGTGGAGTTTGTGATAAGAAAGTGCAGAAGTGATCTCACAGAATTGAATTTGGGGATTATGGATAGGTATAGTATAAGGGGAAATAACAATTCTTCCAACTCCAGGGCCTTTGTGGTATGGGATCGGCTGGCTGCCTCAGGGGAAGTGGGGAGACCCCGACATCTTTGCTGGTCTGTGTTAGACATGAAATAAAAGCAACTGCTAATGTGCAATCCTGTGCTCCAGGACCCAGACTGGGTGCTTTACATATATGTCTTATAGAACTCTATGACGAAGGTCTTACAAGTCCAGTTTACTAGATTACGTCTCGGAAATATTAAATCACTTGCCTCAGGTCTTATAGCTGGTAAATGACAAGTGAAAGTACAATGTAGGTCTTTCTGTGCCCTTCCCACTGTACATTGGCAGGAAGAGGATCATGGAGATGTAGCTGGCTGGGTCAGTGGTCTTTGCTTGGAAACATTCAGAGACCTTAACCATTTAGTTGGTGTTTCTCCCTCAATTTTATCTTTGAGATTTTTTGTATATTTGAACAGACAAAAGACTTTTAGAAATTGGTTTGTACAGACACATATCTGCTCCTCCACTTTCTGCTATTTCCTCTCTTTCTGATATCTTCCCGCCTCACCCTCCACAATAAATTTAGAAAAAATTAACTAGCTGGGGCACCTGGGTGGTTCAGTCAGTTAAGCATCCAACTTTGGCCCAGGTCATGATCTCATGGCTCGTGAGTTCGAGCCCCGTGTCAGGTTCTGTGCTGACAGCTCAGAGCCTGGAACCTGCTTCAGATTCTGTCTCTGTCTCTCTCTGCCTCTCCCCTGCTCACGTACTGTCTCTTTCTCTCTCTCTTTCAAATATAAACATTAAAAAAATTTTTGAAAGGACAAAAATAAGGCTAGCATCAGCTCTGTAGCAATCTGACTTACTGTTAGAGTTAACCCAATCAGGAGTTACTGGTATGCACACCACATGTGGTCATGTGGGGTGGGTCTTTGGCCCTAGAGGTGGATGAAAAGCTCCATCTCTGAGGCACTATCGCATATGACTTTATATGCTTGTATGTTTCTCTGAATGCCCCAATTGGATGGTGTTTTGTGGAGCCAGAGATTCTGTGGGTGCCTCAATAGGAACAGGATGTGTTTGGGGAAGTAGAGACTGAGGGCAGGCCGCACATCCTTAACAGCTGAATAGCAGCAGGGAGTCAGGATTAATGGGTGATGCCCATTAACCAGCAGCAGGTCCCTTACCTTTGGATTTTTCAGAATGGCAGCCTGTTGGGAACTCAGGCACCAAGCTCTCTTCTGTCTCTTTGCCTGCAGGAGGCTGCATCGCTAATGGGAACAGGGGAACACACACAGGTAAAACCCTGCAGGTGTCTGCCACCCCACAAAGACCAACATCAAGCTGGGGGTTGGGGGGCAAAACCAAGTCCTTGGGATTTCTACAAATGTTCAGTCAGAGTCATTCCTGTGCTTGGCCATTACAGGAGGAAATTTCCTCTCACTTCTTTACATAGGAGTGGACTTGAGTATTAGGTCAACAAAATCAGCATTCTATAGGAAGTTTTAGTGTGGATTTTCAGACAGGGGTGGTTACTAATACAGGTTCCTACTTAATAATAGTATTTACCGGGGCGCCTGGGTGGCTCAGTTGGTTAAGCGTCCAACTTCAGCTCAGGTCACGATCTCGCGGTCCGTGAGTTTGAGCCCCGCGTGGGGCTCTGGGCTGATGGCTCAGAGCCTGGAGCCTGCTTCCGATTCTGTGTCTCCCTCTCTCTCTGCCCCTCCCCCGTTCATGCTCTGTCTCTCTCTGTCTCAAAAATAAATAAACGTTAAAAAAAATAACAGCATTTACCCCACCCCCCACCCCCCACCCCACCTCACCCCCCCCCCCCCCCCGTCCCCCGGTCAGATTAAGGCCGTGCTTCTGAAGGGCCCTGGAATGATTATGTCTTCCTGGAACTTGACTTGATTTGTTCCGGCTTCTGTTAGTGACATCCCTTTCTGGGTTGCAGACTTACACTTCTGATGGCCTCAGCAGCCCATTGGTGCTTAGCAGATAGATCATCTATTCCTTTAACTGAATCATTTGGCAAACATTAGGGCAACTTGCACACATAATGATGTATTCCTTAGGGCATTGACGTTTCTGGCATGGTTTGGGGGGATCCTCATAGCCCTCACTCCTACAGTCTGACCAGGAATAGCAAAAGTGTCTTGGCTTGCTTAACAGCAAGACACCTTCAGGACTGCACCTACCTTTCTAGTCAGGTGCATAGCCAGGGGCAGTATAGCAATGTTAGTATCACGGGTTCTGCTGTTATATGGTCTGGGCTCAAATCTCTGCTGGGCCACTTAGTATGTGCTCTTCAGTGTCACATGTTCCTTCTCTACTCAGCCTGACTTACCCAGTCTGTAAAATGAGGACAACTATAGCACCTGCCTTCTAGGATTTGGTAAACAGTATATAAGTTATTCTGTGTAAATTACAGAAGAACAGCTTGATACACAATAAGTACTCAATGCATATTAGCTATTATGGAGCACTTCAAACCCCAAGGAAATCCTATTTTTCACTTTATTGGAATTTTAAACCAGTTTTAGCTTTATATCAACTTTGATTGAGGTTAGAGTTGTCAACTCTTATAACTACCAGCATTCTGTGTTTGTATACAATGAGCTGGAATAAGCCAAGTGCTGAATATATTAAGGCAAATAATCAAAAGTCCTTTTCATTAAAGATATCATATTCTAGTGGAATCAGATATTCCTGGGGATAGCCACAAGCAATATGGAGGTGCCTTCTTCACTGTATCATTGCACGTGGGTTTAAAAAAAAAAAAGACTTTTCTGAAACTTTGAAAAAGAAGTAGAAGGGTGTGGGGCTCAAGAGGACTGAGTCTAAGCCCAAATTTATTCACTGTGAGATCGTGGGTAAGCCTTTCAAGCTTTCTGGATCTGACTTGAGTTCCTCATCTGTAAAATGGGGCTACAAAGTTATCCCTTAACTTCTAGTGACAGTTCATGTTATGCAGCTGTGTGAAAGGTCCATGGTGATCCATCTTACTGAAACTAATGATCACAACATTGTTTTGGGGAATAATTCACCTACTATACAGGTGGACCCAGCCAGAGGGTAAAAACCAGGCCAGTTTGCCTGCATGGTTTTACATTAATTACATTTGACATTCTTGGCTGGCAAAATCCCAAACCTGAAGGTGGCCTGAATCCCCTTTAAGGAGATTTCTGCCAGCATCTATGTGGGGCCTCTGATTTGAAGCACAGTTTGACCTATTAAGAACCAGATTCTCTGATAGTACTAGTAGCAATGTTTTTCCATTAGCAGATATTGATTCTTTGTTCACTTCGGCAAAAGTTTATCACAATAACAGTAAAGGACTCTGTTAGAAGGCATGGTTTCTCTGTATCCTTTGGATGGGTGAAAAACAGGGCTGGGGGTAAATGAGGTAAGGAATGCAGATATTTTTACCCAGAAATGCACTCTACACTTACAACCTTTTGGGTTTGCATCTACCCAGCAAGATATAGTACCAAAATGTCTCATGGAGACCCCTGGAGGCCTGTGAACTGGAGCTAGGGGACAGCAGGCAATGTGTGCCTTTCAGAACACTGGGCCAACTGATTTCAGGCTCTGAAATCAGATTTGAGCCTCTGCTGAGTCTCTCTGGGTGGCTTTAATTATGGCAAGTTCACAGGGCAAACTCCTGCTGCCAAAACGCCTTTTCAAAGGAGGGTCATGAATACCAAAGTGCTGGGTGAGGAGGGGGTTCAGAGTCTCCCAAGGGCCAACCAGCTGGACGCCGCTTAACACAGACCCCAGGAAGAAGTTTCCTGGCAGCGCTGGCACTTGTGGTCCAGGAGGGTCTCGGTTTAAACTTGGGCAGTGGCAGCATGCATGTGACCCCCACACTGGGAGTGCTGGCCCCAGCACAGAAGCTTCTAATCAGCAACACCTGCTCAGGGTGAAAGGCTGTGGGTGGCCGGGCCAGCAGATATCTTTATCAGTGACTGAATGTTGGCAGAGGAGCTCCGCTGGTTTTTGAGAGCACAGAGCATAATGGGAAAGAAAGAGCTATGGCTCAGGATCCAGGAGCCCTGGGTTCTAGTCTCAGATCTGCCAGGAGCCAGCTGCATGGTTTTCTACTCTGGGCCTTGGTTTCTTCCCATATGAAAGCTGGCAGTGGGGGTAGATCACTCATGGGCCCTGATGTTGTGAAGCTCCATGCTCTGGATTCTAGGGGACTACAGAGAAGAGCAGATGTGGAAAAGCAGTCACCCGGCAAGAGATTCCTTAAATGAGCAGCTGCCTTAAAGGAGTATCTACTAGGGAGCCCTGGAGTCAGACACCATGGCACCCCCAGAAACTAGGGGGTCTGGCACCTCACCTATCTGTAACAGTCTCTCGGTCTCTGTGAGCCATGAGGGACTTTCTGATCAGGGTGGCAACGCTGGAGACCTCACCATATTGGCTCCTGACATCCTCCTCAGCAGCTCAAGGTTCATACTTTCATAGAGACCACACACTAGCCCAGTGGTTCTCAAAGCATGGGCCCACAGCAGCATCATTTGGGAACTTATTAAAAATGCAAATTCTTCTTTTTAAACATTTGTTTATTTTGAGGGCATATGGGGCAGAGTGAGAGGGAGGGAGAGAGAGAATCCTGAGCAGGCTCCACATTGTCAGACAGAGCCCGATGCGAAACCAAGAGTTGGATGCTTAACCAACTAAGCCACCCCTTTAAATGTAAATTCTTGGGCCCCACCCCAGATCTACTGATGCAGAAACCCTGGGGATGGGCCTAGCAATCAGTTTAACAAGCCCTATAAGTGATCCTAGGGAGGCCAAAGTTAGATTACTACTGTACCAGCCCAGCCCTGTAGTTTGAGAACCATTGTGTGTGTGTGTGTGTTTCTCTCTTATGTAAAACTGGATTGTAATACTAAGACAACCCTGTAAGAATAAAGATACTTTGAAAAATTACCTATAGCCCTCTGCCCCACTGTTTTTATCTTTCTGAGTTTTCTTTTGTCTTTGTCCATTTGCATATGTCGTTTTTACATGGATGACATTATATACTTTTTTGTGCTAGACTTTTTCCACAACATTATTAGTACTTTTTTCCCCACATTACTTTGTAACCTTCATACTTGTCATTTTCAGTGAGTGCAAAACACTTCCTTCATGTGACTGGCTTTACATGCTTGACCACCTGTCCCTAGACATTTGGCATCTTGCTGCTTTCCACTATTAGAGAAGCTGCCCGCCTGTCCAGGGAGAAGTCAGCTTCTGGGGCATTGTACTTGACCTCCTGTTAGCTCAACATCTGACCTTCCTGTAAGTCCTCAACGTGAGATTATCAGAAAAAGGCTACTTAATGGAAAAAACAACAAGAAACCCAGAACAGATACTAAATCTGCAGTGATGTATCACAATGGCAAGATCCCTGTTCTCCTGAGTTTTGTTAACCTGAGTAGCTTCTCATGTTGCTCGCAGGTGGCATCAGCATGGGGGGCATGGTGTCGGGGTGGGGATGGGAGCTTCTCCTGCTCTGACGGGCTAGAAGCCTGTGGCCTTGCCCTGTGCCAGGCCTGCTGTCGGTCATTTCCTGACCATCCTGGTCCCCAGCAGGAAGGCCCCTCCTTCTTTCTTGGGCTGCCTCCACCTTCTCCCTCTTCCACACCTGTGCACCCTCTTGTTTCCTTCTTGCTCCCAGCCTGGCATAGTCCTTTTGGAGTCCGAAACACATAGCTTGACCAGCATGGCCCCTAGTGGTAGTCCCTTTGTTGTGACAAACCCACTGATCATTCTTCGGCCGTATAAATAATACTGTATCTTATAAAAGTGATTTTGTTAGAATAAATCCGTGGATGCAGGATTGCCAGGTCTAAGAGAAATCCTTAGGGTATCTTTTGTGAAATTGGCTGTTCTGTGAGTGCCGGTCTCCATTTATGTCCAGTCAGCAGCTGCGCATTACTCCTCGTGATGTAGCAAAGTAGGTTCTTTCTTATTTGGCTCACAGATCACAAACTGAATTCAGATGCCTAGAAGGGGCAGGCTGGTACCATAATTATCGACTGGGCCAGGCCATAGGAGAGAGCGGGCCTATAACGAACTGGAGAGCCCACCTAACCTGAAAGCATTCATGTGCACTGGGGGAAGAAAAGTTCCAGTGAAAAAAGACACATGATGGAGAATGCTGGTTTCGACCTTGATTTTGGTCTCTCTCTTCAGTTTCCTCTGCCTTGCACCTCCCAGAATGTTCCAGCCGTAACTGGGCTGTGCTTGCTCTTGGCTTGCTTTGGGTTCTATTGGGCCTTGTTTCCCTGCTTAGAATGTGTCCTTCTCCTTTGTCTGTGGATATGAGTCTTCATGATTTAA
Organism: Prionailurus bengalensis; assembly: GCF_016509475.1. Taxonomy (NCBI): domain Eukaryota; kingdom Metazoa; phylum Chordata; class Mammalia; order Carnivora; family Felidae; genus Prionailurus; species Prionailurus bengalensis. The sequence continues at coordinate 51,427,816 of NC_057344.1, forward strand.
GACTCAGCTAGAAGGGTCACCTCCTGCCAGAAGCATTTCCAGAACAATGTCTACAGGGCTCAGAAGAGGCCTGGCCTTTTGCATGGGCAACTGGAGAAAACACTCCCTGCACTGTGTGTGGAAGGTCAGGCCACAGGGCATGAACCTCACTTCCCTTTGATGGCATTGTTAGTATTCAGTTTTGCAACTGCTTTCTTTAAGGCTATTCCAAGGGACCTATATAATACATTGATGGTATGGCCCTTTCCTGTGCAGCTATCCCGGTTAGCCCATGCCGGTTGAAATGCCCTGGATTCTTGACCCTCCTAGGGACAGCTCAGGATGGTAAAATGCAATTACATGTGGCCTACATTTCTTTCCTTTTCTAGACTAAAGACTGTGTTTTTTACCTCTCTGTCTCCAGAAACCAGAAAGATGCTTGACTCACAATACATACTTGGTAATTTTTTGTTTGGATGCATGGATGGATGGATGGATGGATGTCCTGTATCTGCCTGCCCTATGGCCCCTGAAAGGATGCTGGGATGGCATCTTCTGCAGTGGGTCTTTCCCCAGAGCAAGAGTCTCTCTCCCTTGCTCAGCTTTCCCGCCTTTGTCCTCCTTTCTTCCCACCTCCCTCTGGCCCATGCTCATCTTCCAGCTTTACTTTGGTGTAAGATTTTTTTTTTCTCCCTCCTTCCTTTTCTCTTGGATCCACCCTCTTCCTAACATAGAACAGCTCATTCCCTCCCGCCTTTAGCTTTTTTTGCCCTGACCAAATAAATCGTCAGCAGGTGTTTTGTTTAGGGCTCATTTCCAGGGCCTCAGAAAGGAAGTGGCCTGAGTTGCAGAATTCCTGGAACATTTCAGAAGAGTGGGGAGGAAGGGGGCCATGAGGCTTCTTCCATCCTGGAGCTGGGTCTGTCACACTGGTCCCTCTCCAGAGCGTTTCCACCACCCTTCTTCACATTGAAGTCAGGCCCGTGAGCTGTCCTGGAGGCCAGGCTGGTAGGTGGGAACACGCTTGCTCCCACCCCTGGGGCTAGATGCTGTAGGTTCTGGCATCCTTTCTGCAGTTGCTAATCGAACCACCAAGGGGAACAACTTGCCCCACCCTCCCTGTAATGATCGAGGTACTAGATTCTGTTCCACCCTGCAGTGTTAAAGCAGAGCCAGGGCAGACCCTCAGGAAGCTAATGAGACCCGTGCTTTTCCTTAGAGATCTAGGAACTATTTCAGAGAGCTCTGAAGATAGGACCATCCCCGGGGGCTGGAAAAATCACCCTGGGTTAGTCTGCTTCCTGCCCCACCTCAGGTACTGCCATTGTTGTGATCCTAGATGCCCAGGGCAGACCTGCAGGGCCCAGATCACCAATAGGTAACTGAAGAAGTAACATGTAATTGGAGAATAGTAATGCTGAGAGCCACTTCATTCTGTGAGATAGGGGTCTCTCTGCCCACACTATAGTTGAGGAAACTGAGGCCCAACGAGATTAAGTGGCCTGCAGTGACCATTGGACTAGGACAAAAACTGTTGTATATTACTTGGTTGTGGGTTTTTATTTTCACTCCAACAGATGGAGCAACCTCTTTCCCCTCCTTTGGCTGCTTCTGCAAGTCACTGAACACTGCCAGCAATCAGGAGCCTTTGGACTAGGAGACAGTTCTGCCCATATGCATCCCCTCCCCTGGTTGTGGTTCTCTCGTGTCTTTAGGCTAAGAGTCCAGGGCCATGCCTCCTTACTCTTTATTCCTCGACCCACACTGGTTTTGAGGAGATGCTTGTCACCAAAGTCTCCCATGAACTGCTTTTAGTGCCAAGACCCACTGGTAGCAGCTGACATAGAGGCTTAGCTTGACCTGGGAGGGTGGCACACCTTGAGTGCCCGATTTGCAAAATGACCAGAGGCTGTCATTCCACACCTGCCTCTCATTTGGAGACCTGGTCTAGAGTTGTGAAGGTGGTGCCAGGAGAGGGCTTTGCCAAAGCATCTCATGAAAATCTGGCCAGTGGGCCTTTGGGGGCCACTAGCCACATTTTCACATGGCAAACATCTCAGCTCTTTTTTTCATATTTGGCAGCTGGCAAAGGTCTTGAGGGGGTCATTCAAGGGCTGGAATGGTATTTCTTCTTTTTAAGTAGATACACCCTCCCAGTCATAGAAGACAAAGCCATGCTTGGAAGAGGTCCAACTCTGCCACCAACAAGCTGTTAGTACAGACTGAACTCACATAGTCAGCCCCCTGCTGACTTCCCTGTTCCTATCCACCTTAGATCCCACTTCCCTCCCTTCCCAACCAACCCCCTTGTAGGTATTCAGCTTCCTAAATACATTTTCCTTCTTTAGAACTGCCGTCTTCTCCTGAGCTGCTGGGTGTGAGAATAGAATTCCCAGACCAGCCCTTTCTGAAAAGGGGAGAGGTGTGGAGCTTTCCTAGAACTATGGTAGTATCCATGAGAGAAAACTTATTTCAGTCACCTGTCCTGTGAGGCAGAATAGTCGAGGCCTGAGGTCCTCAGAGCCAGTTGAAGGCTGGGTCAGAACTGTCCAGGGAAGGGTTCTTGCCAATTCTGTTGCCATCTAGGAGGCAAGAGAGCTGCAGGGAATGAGGGTGGGGTTCAGGCCTCAGCAGGATTGCTTCTGTGCTGTGGGTCAAGGGAAGCTCAGCATGACAAGTAGGGTAAATGGGGTCCTGTGATGGAAAAGTGTTCTGGTTCATTTCACACAGGGTCAGTTTTTTTTCAGTTGAGATCTATCTGACAATTAGGAATTGTATGCATTTAAGGTGTACAATTTGATGATTTGATCTACATATATACTATGAAACGATCACCATATTCAAGCTGATTAACACATTCATCTCTTCAGATAGTTACCATTGTTTGTATGCATATGTGTATGTGTATGTGTGTGTGTAAGAGAGAGAGAGAGGGCAAGTTTTGTGGTCTATTCTAGCTCAAGCAGCTTCTGGGATCTACTGAAGCAATACCAATTTGGTTCTTGTGGCTTAAAAGGTCCCTGAAACACTTCAGCAAAATTATAGCTCCTTAATTTAGCTGCCTGTCAGTTATTTTTTTCCAGGTGGTTTAGGGTTGACAGGGAGTTTGACATTTGCAAGAATGTTTTGGAAACTGTATCAGACACCTTGAAATCAAAAGGAATATAAAGTACATTATTTCAGGAAACATGATTGGAATTGTTCTTCTGACCACCCCAAGTCATACCTCTCTTCTTTCAATAATCTTCACGGACAAAGCCCAGTGATGGGTTGTAAAATTGCAGGCTACTTCTGAGCCTGGTTGCCTTTGTGAATTCCCTTCCTGATCACTGTCACCCTCATTTTGATAACTTCTGCTTTATTTATGCACCACTAAGGACAGGCATTTCTATTTTGTTTGTCAGAGCACTGTAGGATGTTGCAGATGGAAAGAACTTTAGGGACCTTCTACATCTACTCACCCCAATTCCTTTCCCACGGGTGTGGAGGGCAGGGAGTGTGACTGTCTTCATGTGACTGATGCCTGCAGAGCTGAGATCCACCCCCAAATCAATGACTCTAGACCACCCATGTTTCATGAAGCTACACATTAAAATGCTAACTGTGACATTTACCTGCCAATTTAGGACAGCTATGAGCCCAGAGCTTGTACCTTAAATTGAAAATGCCTGCCATGTAGGGTTGTGTCACCCTGGAGAACTATGTGACAACTCCTGTGCCCTTGTGAATGGGAGAAGTAGTAGCAGCTTGCCTTGAAACCGGAGGCTCTTCCTCTACCCCAGCCTACTTGCTCTGACTCCTGCGAATCAGTTCAAAAGCATTGCCAGGCATCTTGCCACCCACTTTGGGAATCCAAAGACTGAAAAGCCAGAATCCCTGCCCTCTGAAAGATGATGGTACAAGGTGATAAACACCCTAATGATGGTCAGTGTGGCCTCTCAAAATAGTATCTGCAGAATTGATTTGACTAGGTGGTGATGTTCTCAACTCTGGCTGTTCATTGAGGTCACCTGTGGAATTTAAAATACTTCCTGCTCACTCCCCCACACCTATTCTGATGTTTAACTAGTCTGAGGTGGGAGCCAGACATAAGCAGACTTTTTTTTTTTTAAGAAGCTTCCAGATATTTCCAGGATGCAACCAGGATTGATTACTGCTAGTCTATGTAGGACTCACATTTGAGTCCTATTTGGGGAACTGTTGAAAAATAAAATTATTCATGGTACTTATAAAGATGGTAAGAAAGAGTTTATTCAAAGTTGGCCATTATGCAGTAAGGGAGAGAGACAGGGCTCATCTCCAAATACAACAGGAAAAAATGGGGATTTATAGCTAAAGAGCCTGGTGGGGGGTCATTGCATGGAAAATGACTAACATCAAGGGTAAACACACCCAGTAGTGTGAGGGTGATCACATATAGAGGGTGGGGGTTCCAGCTGAACTGACTTAGCATGGTTCTTGCTAAAATTGGGCAAATAGAGACGAACACAGAAGTCCAAAAGCTAGGCCTAGCTGAGAGGAGTTCAGAGCAGCCCAAATTGAGTTTGCTTGAGGAGAGAACCTGTCAGAAGGGTGGGTGGCATATCGCAGGTAGAAGGTGCCAGATGGGGGGAAAAGAGGAGGTGGGAGATGTGACAGGATGGATTTGATTTATGACTGGGGCAGGGTGGGGCAGGGGTGTGAGAAGATCAGTTCTGCAATTTTAAAAGATTATTCTCTTGTTAGGAGATTGGGAGTGCTGGCTCTCAGAGAAAGGGACTGTGTGGGCTGTGTGGCATCTGGGGTCCTCACTGGACAGTCCAGGTGGAGACTTCCAGAAGTCAGTGAAATAAAGGTCTGAAGCTGGGGATGCAGTGAAGAAGATTCAAAGGTAGGAGTGGTTAGCATTTAAAGACTGGTTGAGTGATGTGTGCACGTGTCACACACCGCAGGGGAGGTGTCCTACAAAATCAGGCGAAGGACAGAACATCAACAATTGTGGAGGGAGCTAAAGAAGAGGAACTTGCAAAGGTGATAAGTGTAAATAGCGATGGAGGAAGACAATCATCTGTCATGGAGACCAGCAGAGGGTGGCTTTCTGGAAAAGTGTTCCTCCCTTCGTCATAACCCATTCCTCGGTGTCTCTATCTGTGGGTATTTCAAGGAAGGTGGTGATGGAGGGACAGTCTCATGTCAATTCCTCTTAAAATTTCAAAACATAGCTGCCATTCAAGTATATTTCAGTATTGTTGCCTATTTATTAAAAATAATGATAAATGAGTATGTACTGAAACAATGGTTCTATGAGGTAAGTATTATCATCTCCAGTTTACAAGTGGAGAAGCTGTAGCTCAGAGGTGAAATAACTCACCAGAGTTTCATAGCTAAGTGCAAGAGACAATCTAGGCCTGTCTGATTCCAGACTTTTCCACTGTCTCACGTTATTTTTGCATCAATTACTTTTCTCTGATTAGTCTTTGGGAAGATGTGGACAGCAGCTAAAGAATGGGTGGGGGTGAGATAGACATGCTTGAAGCAGAAAAGAAAAAGAGATTGTCATAGGATGATGTTCGTTAGGCATATTAGAACATGACTGACAGAACCGTCCAACAGCAGAGGAACGGTTCTTTCCTTAGGAGGGTTCTCAGAAGTGGTGGCGCCACTGGATCAAAGGCTGTGAACATTCACATCTGTGGGCATTCATATCCGTATTCATAAGGGCTATAGGCTGACCCCGTGGTTTTCAAACTTTAGTGTGGATTGCAAGCACCAGGAGGGCTTATTAAATCACACCAGGTGGTTGGGAACCACCTTGAGTTGGACTGGGCCCTCACCCTAAAATGTGTCTAACAAGTTCCCAGATGATACCAATGATCCTGGGATTACACTTTGAAAACTGCTGGTCTAATTTAACACGTGCACGTGGTTTTATTTCCAAAACTATGGGGTGAAATGCATTTGGCTTTGGATCTCTAAACTGTGTTAGATGCCCTTCTCCAGAGGAGAATGCGATGCTCACCCTTTGAGGAGAGTCTTTTTAGGGTTTTTTTTTTTTTAACCAAGCCTTCAGAGTCTGCAGGAAAGCAGTGGCATAAACTGACCTGCAAGTTGGTTGAGCCACGCCGCTCAAATGTTAATGTGCATGTGAATCATGGGGGGGGGGGGGGGGGGAGGCTTGGGAAAATGCAGATTCAGCCAGCCTGTGGGGGGCAGCCTGAGTTTCTGCATTTCTAGCAACTGCTGCCCTGCATAGCTGATCACCCTACGCAGCCAGGCTAGAGGATGCTCCATGGCACTGCTACCTGTGACTTCTCATAGATTTACTGCCCACCCCCACCCCAGGGAACATTCTAGACATATGAAAATCTCTGTTTGAAAGCTTGTAAGGCCAAGAAGGTAGGTGAAGCAGAGCAAATGTATCATAGTTGTCGGGTTAGCTTGAAAACAGCCTGTAAGACAGGAGAGAGTATCTCCCACTTTTCTGGCGATAAAACTGAGCCTCCAAGAGGTGAAAGAGACCTGCTCAGTGTTCAAATCTTGGTTTCTTTCCACTCCATCGAGCTCCAGATAGCACACACAACACAGCCCTCAATATTGTATTTAAGGAGAGTGGGACTTCTCAACAATTGACATTTGGAGTCAGGTGATTCTCTGTTGGGGAGTTGGGGGGCTGTCCTGTGCGTTGTAGAATGTTGAGCGGCTACCCTGATCTATCCTACCAGATGCCAGCAGCTCTCTTACCACCACCCTGCCCCAGTCACATCAACCAAAACTGTCCTCAGACGTTATCAAATGTCCCCTAGGGGACACTTGTCTCCAGTTGAGAATCACTGAACCGGAGCACTGGTTCAGATCGGTGGCAGTCTGTCAGAATCACCTGGGTCGCACCCCAGACAGTCCAATTAGTGTTTCTCTGAGAAGGACCCTGTCGCTTGTAGTTTTTCAAGTTCCCCAGGTGGTTTTAAATGTGTAGCCTGGCTTGAGAACCACTGCAGTAGCTTCTGAATCGAGGAGCGATGTACTCGTACCAGACATACTTTGGGTTATTTTGGAGTTGCGGTGAGAGAAGGCAGTGTAATTATAGTGTAAGGGTCAAAAAGTATATTCAGTTCCTTTTGCAATACATCATTTTAAATTTTTTTAATGCTTCTTTATTCTTAAGAGAGACAGAGAGAGAGCACAAGCAGGGGAGGGGCAGAAAGATAGGGAGACACAGAATCTGAAGCAGGCTCCAGGCTCCGAGCTGTCAGCACAGAGTCCGACACGGGGCTTGAACCCATGAACTGAGAGATCATGACCTGAGCTGAAGTCGGATGCTCAGCCGACTGAGCCACCCAGATGCCCCTGCAATATATTTTTTTAAAGTAGTTATTGGGCGCTAAAAACCCGTGGAATTAATTTATCAATGTTTGTGTTTTCCTGTCTTCCTAACTTTTTTGTTACTGCTTCAGTAATCCCATTATTCTCTTAAAAAAAAAGTGGGGGGGGGGAGGGGGAGTATAAGAGTCCCAGACAGATTTCCTTCCTAATGTGTCTTTTCTCTTCCTGCTACTTCCTGGGATGGGTTGGAGGAGCCCCTGCACCCCCTCGTCTGCCTGCCTATCTCCTCCCCAGTCATCTGGTTTTGTTGCTTGATTAACCTTCCTCAGCATCCTGGCACTTCTTTTTTCGGAAGATTTTTATTCCCCGCGCCCCACCCCCAGAAGTCTTTTTTCAGAAGACTTAACTGATTCCCATTGCCGACAACCGGACACTTTTGCCTGAAATTCAAGGTCATTCACAGTGTACCCCTGTGTGCACACCTCAGCTCAAGCCAGGCAGGTTCAGGTGCTCTGACTCCCCCATACCTGCTCCTAAGGTTTGCTCACATTATCCTTCCTGCTGCAGGCTGGCTAGTTACCACCTCTGCTGTGTCCACTGGTCAAATGGAGTCTCTCTCTCTCCTCTATATTCCTGTGGTACCTGGCTGGGCCACTTTCAGAATTTCTCTGACTTGGAGACTGCTCTGGGCCTGTGTGTTCAGGATAGTGCTCCACAAAGGGTCTTGCTGTGAGGAAACACAGGCATCCATCCATGTGGAGGGAGGGTGTCCAGGTTGAGTCAAGGGGGGTCCTTGTATGGTCATATGTTGGCAGCCTTCTGTTTCCTTGTGCAAAATCGAGGGCATGACAATTATCTGGTTAATGGGTCCATCAAGGACAGATGACCAGCCAGACTAGTCTGGTTAGCTGTCAGCTCTGAACAGGCTCATCCATTAGGGTTCTTGCCTTTTGGGTCTCATGGCCCAGCTCCTGCTTGCTTTCCCCACCCACCCAGGAAGCCAGGGACATCCCTGTGAGTGCTGAGGCCACCACAGAAAGCAAAATGAAAACTTCTACTTAGATCACATTATTATACATCTAACCATTTGTCACATGATGATTTGGGAAACTTCTTAGATGCTTATCAAAGCAAAGTCATAATTACAACAATGAAATAACACCTTACATTTGTTTTATGAACTGTGGTTATCAGTTTTGTACATATTACCTTACGTGAGCCTTTCAAGAGGTGTGGACATACATTAACTCCATTTAAAAGATAAAGAAATGAAGGATATAAAATTATATTTTAAAAACAGTATGAGGTATTGTGCTCTGAGGTTTTTTTTTTTAATGTTTATTTATTTTTGAGAGAAAGAGAGAGACAGAATGCAAAGCAGGCTCCAGACTCTGAACTATCATCACAAAGCCTGATGCGAGGCTTGAACTCACGGACCACGAAATCGTGACCTGAACTGAAGTTGGACGCTTAACCAACTGATCTTTTAAAGGTGCCTCCTATTCATTATCAAATGTAGCTCATGTTCTGGGACTTCAAAAAGCAAAAACAGAGGGAAGTATTTCTTTAATTTACTTATATTTTAACTCCATAATAATAACACTTTAAAAAAATGTTTAGCCTAATTTTGCATTCCACTTTTATTTTCCCCTGAAACCTTTAAATCATCCATAACACAGCCCAGCTTAACCCAGTTAGAAAAGAGGTTTATTCCTCACTGTTGTGACTGAAAACCTAGATTCCAGTCCTGCTCTGACATGTAGCTCTCTTTTTTTGCTCTTGGCAATTTCTGGTTTCTTCATCTGAAAATGGGCATGATTCTTTATATTGGCCCTGTCTGGGGGAAGTTACTCTGCTTTATGAGGCATCTTGGGCACTGCCTGGGACACAGCAGACAATTGTAGGTATTTGTGGCATTCTAGATGATAAAAACCAAAATCGTATCTTTGATTAGAACGCTATTAAAATGTTTTTCATCACTCATTGATGATTCTGTGGGAATTTTACTAATAGTAAATCCAGTGAGTCCAAGAAAGTTTGCTAGAGATCATGTAAAGCCAACGGTGACGTGACACGGGTGAGGACACTGTGGTCAGAAGAGGCGGGTGTGTCCCCAGGGCCACACTTCTGACCTCTGGCTAACCATGCTTAGAGGTTCGTTCTCCGATGTGACCACACCTACCACATCTGTCACCCACTGTCCCAGCCTGATGTGCCCTTGAGTCCAGGAAGACTGATTCACAGCCTTATTTGTTCATGGCTTCATTTGTCCCACGTGAAAGGAAGTGACAGAATAGTGAGTGGGAAGATGGTGATGTCTTTAAAATACTGCATTCCACTTACTAAGGACTTGGGTCGCTGGCCTAGTTTTGCTAGAGTGCTATTCATGCAGTGAACATTTCCTGATCTATAGAAACGTCTGAAACATTTCTCTACATTTCTAAAAATTGGTGTTTTAGGCTTAGTTTTGAGGCTCTCAGGATTAAAAGAACTCACTGCATGAACATGGAGCAGTCCGAAAACAAGGATCACAGCCTCCCCTGTTGGTTTTGAGGCAGAAGGTTCACCTCTGTGAAGGGAGGGAGACTGTGAGGACTGGCCTTTCTGTGTGATGATGACAGCTGATCTGAGACCTTCAGAACCAGGGAGAGGGGAATGAAGATGTACCATCTAGGCTGGCCACAGCTCAATGGACAGACATGTGTCTGCTTTGCCCTTAAATTTCAGCAGCCTGTATGGCAGGCTTCCTTACACATCAAATGGTGCTGATACCTCCCACACCTATCTGAATTGTGAATGTGAGAAGAGACAGTACAGGCCAACCCCCTCCTTTTATAGCCCAAGAAGTGGTCAGCGAGAAAGGGAAGGTGGCTTCCTCTAGACCTTGAGGATGGTCAGTGTCAAAGCCTGTGTCAAAGCTGGGCCCTGAGCTAAGCCCTGCCCCCAGCTCAGTGTCCCTCCCTGCCAGTGCCTACCTCCAACCTTCTCTTGAGCTCTACTTTCCACCCTCACCTCCCACTTCCTTCCTCTCGCTGGATCTGGCCATGATGTTTTTTTTGGTTATTAGTAAATATGCTCAGTAGCCAAGTATTCTCTGTAGTGAAAAATTAATCTGGTGGTGAAGTATGTCACTGTGAATACACTTTAGCCTTTAATCAGTGGTGTGGCTCATGGCCATCACCTTACCCCTCAGTTTTTTCACCTGTGGTGTCGGGAGAGTTGAATTAAGTGACCTCAAAGGAACATTCCTATAGTAGAGAAATGTTCTGTAATTCCGAAGCCCTGAGCCCTGGCCATAGCTATTCCCAAGTCCTGGGAGAATTGGGGGGAAAACAGAAAGCAGAGGCTCCCTCCCTCCAACCTCATTCCAGGGTTTCCATCCACCGTGTCAAGAGGAGTTAAAGGCCCCTCCTTTCTGCTTTTAGAGCAGATGCAACTACAGCTTGAGGTTTGTTTCCTTGCCATTGGTCAGGCTTTATTTTACATTTTTCTGCATTATTTTTCCATTGAACTTGCCATAATGGAGTTTTCAGACTTCAACCTAAAGTTATTGTAGCAAGTATGGCTTTATAGCTGGGAGACATTTCTTGGCTTAAAATGGAGGTGAGTCTTATATTCTAGACAAAAGCATGCCACCTTGAAGGGGAGTGGCACAATAATTCCGTGTCTGACACACGGTCACTGTGTGACAGTATCGTGACCAGCACCTGGGTATTATAGATACGCAGCCACTTGGCAGTTGTATAGACATGGACAATGTAATTCTAGATGACAGAATGTATATGGAAACATTGTGTATATTTGATTTTAGCACGGGTATTATAAATATTCAGGACTGGCTAGTATGTAGCCATCCTGTATTGTTTATGACCTGCACAGGAGCAACATGAATCTCTACCTGTGTAGATAGCACATGGGTAGCACACATGTGCCATGAAAAACTATATGATAACAGGTGAGCAGATAGGTGTGTTGGATCAAGACAGTTTTGTGACTGGCCCCTGAACATCATGTGTGCCTTTCTATATGGTTACTATGCATGTCATGTATAGGGCTGGCGTGAAGGTGCCATGTGAGTGGTTATATGGTCTGCAGGCAACCTAATGTATGCATGGCCACAGGGCCAGCCCACAGGCTTGTGTCTTTTAGGCTTTCTGCAACTGGTGGTGAAGTAAATGGCAGATGGGAGCGACCCTAAGACAACACATCTAGTGTTTGCATTGGGTTTCTGGTGATTTGATAGGAACTATTAGCTAGATGGCATTTGCATCTTGTATATTTATAATTATATTTAAATATCTTACCAGTCTCTTTATCTTCCTTGTTATGATAAGTTTTTCTCATTGACCTTTCCAAAACTAAAAGAGATTGTTCAATGCTTTTATTGTAGAGAAACCAGATTTAACACTATGTATCTGTATTTTTGGTAGCCAGAAGCCTGTGGTCCCCCAAGAGAATAGTTTGTATTTTCAAAGGAGCTATCCCAAAGTATCAGACCCTTTACCAACACAGGGGTGTGAAACCATAAATAGTGCTTTCCGCTCTTTCCAACTCATCCCTGCTTTACAGTCCAAAAAAGGGGATAAATCATATATTAACCATAAAAATTTGCTTATCACAGTAGGATTTCCAAAATAATTATGTAAGTTTTCTCATTTGAATAGCACCTTTTATTTCTGAAGTCCCTTGATATATATTATCTGATTGATTCTCTGAGAAGCCTTGTTAGACTGGCAGAATTCTTACATCCATTTTATAGAAGGGGAATCCAAGGCTCAGAAAGGCTGTGCAACTTCCCCAAAGTCACACAGCTGCTAGGAGATAGAGCCATTTCCACAGTCAGTTTGTTTTCTACACCCCCATTGCTCTCAGTAATGGCCTGGGTCCTCTTTCTTTCACAGTTTGCTGTAGTGGACGGTATGTTACTTTCTAAATAGTTTGTACTGAGAGGTACAAATATGAGTTGGCTTCTCAAATTTCAACCTAATATTGTAGGTTATTTGTCTGAATTGCATCCTAATTTCTTTCAATAATATCCATACTTACTGGTCATAAATCAATGATCTGCAATTACATATTCAGTTCAATCAAAACACAGACTATCTACCATGTTTAAGACACAGCCTTAAAATGAGAAAGAATGATATATGGCCTTTTGTAGCAACGTGGATGGAACTGGAGAGTCTTATGCTAAGTGAAGTAAGTCATACAGAGAAAGACAGATACCATGTTTTCACTTGTATGTGGATCCTGAGAAACTTAACAGAAGACCATGGGGGAGGGGAAGGGAAAAAAAAGTTACAGAGAGGGAAGGAGGCAAACCATGAGAGACTCTTAAAAACGGAGAATAAACTAAGGGTTGATGAGGGGTGGGAGGGAGGGGAAAGTGGGTGATGGGCATTGAGGAGGGTACCTGTTGGGATGAGCACTGGGTGTTGTATGGAAACCAATTTGACAATAAATTTCACATTAAAAAAAAGACACTGCCTTAGGCCCTGGGATGCATGGGAGGCAGGTGGGACCAATACAAATCATTTCAGCTCAATCTCTGCTCTCAAACTGGCTCACAGTCCAATGGCAGAAGACAACACACATACAGCAACCTAGGACAATTTGATAAGTGTGACAACAAGGACAAGCTCAGGGTGCTCTAGGAACACACGTAAGAGGGTACTGAGTTCTGACCTGGGGGATATGGGAAGGCTTTCCAGAGGGTGCTCCTCTGAGAGTGTGTCTTAAAAGTTGAGCAGGACTTTTAACCAGAGTGTGTAGTTCTGTGTGTATGTGTGTGTGCTCTCGTGCACATGTGTGTCTACAAAGGGCTGTTCTGGGTAAGGGGAGAGGGAATGCATTCCAGGGAGAAGCATGTGTGATTCTGAGAAACCATGTGTTCGCTGGGGCAGAACCACAGGATGTGTGTAGAGAGGGGGTAAGGAGTGAAGGGATTCAGATTGCAAATTTGGGTGAGGGAACATTTCACCATATTTTTGAGTGGAGGGATAACATGGCCAGAGATGTGTTTTTAAAAATCACTCTGACAGTGGCAAGATGAAGGGAGCCGAGGAGGAAGACACTTACAAACTGCTTTGAAGGCTGCTTTAGAGGCCCGTGCAGAAGACTTGGCAGAGAGAAGGGTTGGGGTGAGAAGGGTTATTGTTGTCACCCCCTCCCCTATTTTTAGTGAAAATTTGAGACTGCTTGCACGTCCGCGGACCCTGGGTCCACCCAGGCTACAAAAATTACCTTTGAGCACAGGACAATTTGAAACTCCCCCTGATCCAATGAAAATGCATTTGCGTGCTTCTGAGAGTGCTTTTCAGCTTCCTTTGCCCTGCGTCCTCGAAAAATGTTGGAGTCCTTGAGGTTGTAGATGCCCTATCTTGTATGGGTCTCAGAGGCACATGTCTTTAGTAATAATATAAAGTGGTTCTCCTACGTGCACAGCCCCCTTCCCTACAAAAGCTGAAATCAGAAACAACATTTCACAAATATTGCTATTTCTATCAGTCTTCACAAGGCCCTCCAAGTACGGTCAAGCTCAAGTGGGTGATATCTTGTCTGTACTTTGTACTGCACAGCTTCTATTGGAATAAGCCAAGTGTGATGCTGTTTGCTCCCTTCCCCCTTCCCACAAGGGCCCATAGCTGCAACCTTTCATGTCTCAGGCTAGCATCTCCCCAGTACAAGGCCTGATACTCCACCTTCTTTTCCTTTAAAATGCTTTTTTCCACTTGTTAACTGGGACGTTGGCCAGTTGAATTACAGAGACAGGCAGGAGGTGTTGTTGTTATTGATGGTTTCTGTCCTTGGTGTAAGTACCAGGCCTTCAGAAAGACACCATTCATGCACTTAGCTGATGATGTTGTTCTTCAGATGAATCTGTATATTTACACATTGAGTGGCAAGGGCCATGAAAAAAGATGCAGCATTTCAATGGAAGAAGATATAACATTTCAGTAACTTCTCATGTTCTATATTTGGAGCTTCGGTGAGAGGCTGTATCACTAAAAGAAAATACTATTTGGAGGAAAACCAGATAAGTATTCCAGTAAATATGGGATTCGTTTTTGAAGATTATGCACTGAGAACTTACACCGCATTCTCCTGAAAGAGTATCCTGGCTGTTAAACCTTTTGGGAATGATTGTGGGTCATTGCAGATTCCTTAGAGGGTAAGGTATAGGTTGAAGGTATGAGTTGAAGAGATTTTCTGGTCTAGAACTTTCTGGAAGGATAACATGTTCCTGCCTGTTGAGTGATCTTGCCCCTTTACCCAAAGGAACTGCCACTAGTAATATTTCAAGACTAGTACCTCCATGTACAATCTTGAGGTTGTTAAGTGAATGAAATCCCCCAAGCCAATGGAAGTTGAGGATCTGGGGTCTGGCTCTGAAACTGAGGTGCTGTCAGCATACCCTGTTGCTTGAGGAATTGTGTGGCATTTGTCTTCATAGTACCTTGTGCATTGTACTGTCAGTGGCAGCAGTAAGTACTGGCCTGGTGCCTTTGGGCAGTTTACCCTTCAAAATAGCCCAATTTACATGAGACCTTCCCTGACCCTCCCAGCCAAAGGGATTCAATTTGACGTCCATGCTCTGAGGTACAACCTCTTGGTACTGATGCCCCCAGTCTGCATACCAACAGTGACCACTTAGAACACCTGCTGTGTGCCAGCTTCTATACTTTTATAGTCCAGACATTGGTATGAGTTCTCCATCTCTAGACAGCTTGGAGACCATGTCCTATCCAGGGGTCAATTTTGCAGTTCTATTTTAGTAACCATGTAAGACTTAATGACATGTGTACATTCACCCTTGTCTCCTGGCTTGATGTTCCCCTAGAAAGGACATTTTCCCTGGTCCTGTTTTATTTTTGTAAGCCATCTCTGATGCTTGGGGAATAAATTGAAGGCATAAACAAATTGACACATATTTAGAATCTATTCACCTTTGAACACTACTCCTGCAAGGCCCTAACACTGGCACTGGTGCTTTGTGGGAAGTGAACAAATGTTGCTTGGGTTGAGCTCATTTGTAACACAAGTAACCAGAGGACAAGTCTGTTGACCTGCAGAGTCCACAGGGCTGTGCCAAGGGTGGGCGGGGCTGGGCGGAGGCTGGGCGGGGCCTGGTGGGGAAAGAGGTGAGACTAGCAAGGTGTGAACAGAGTTCTGGTATGAGTGCCATGGAGCGCATGGGCCTCTCTGAAAAGTGCTTACTCTGCCAGGCTTCAGTATGTTTCTCAGAAATCCCTGATGGGCAGGGGCCACAGCTTTTGTGTGCCTTTATCCATGATGGTAGTTAAGGTAGAGCCTGACGCACAGCAAGTGATCTCTGGATTTGGACAGGAAGGCTCTCTACAAGTGAAAATTCTTTTTCTTCTCTCTACTTCATGTTCTTTCGCTTTAGATTTCCATTTAAAAATACTCCACATTGAACACAAAGATGTTTTTGGAGTACTGGATATATGGATTGAATATAAATGGAAAAAGTTCCTTTGAAGAACATTCTGTTTTCTTGTAGTCCTTAGGACTTTTTATTTCTGTTGTTCTAAGTTACCAAAAAAGAAAACAGCAGAAGTGAAGAAGTGAGCCCATTGTAACAGCTCAGTGAAGAGCAGAAGAGGGTAGGGGCCCTCTCTTCTCTCTTGTGTTATATGTGGAAAACCTTGAACCTGGGACATAACATCAACATTGTAAAAGGTAGTGTGGATTCAGCACAAAGTAAAGAAGATTGGCAATCACTTGGTGGCTTTAATCAAAGCAAAGAAAAAAATGTAATTTAGTATAAAAATCCACTTTGGAGTCTGTTGAAATGTTGGCATCCTCTTTCCAGTTGCCTGTCCACAGTGATAACATTTGAGCCCTGACTAGTCTGCACTGGCCTTTCTGACTTTTAAGAGGCTAAGTGCTTTTCACTCTATCCAGGAATCCCTGTTACAAAATCGTTTGCAAACCATCAGTCAGCCAGACTGTTTGAACAGTTCTGGAGCAAGCCATCCATCATGAGAGACCTCTCTGTGGAGGAGAGTTTTCTTCATAATGAAAGGACTAAATTCTGTGCTTCTGCTGGTCCTGGTCTCAGGTTTAGAACAGGACAGAGGAGGTCCTCCTTCTCCCCTTTTCCAAGAGAGCTTCCTCTGAACCCAGCAATGAAATTCTGCTGGAGTCTCCTTTCTGGAGTGTTGAGCACCCCTTTCTCCTCAACGGGTCCCTCAGAAAGTCCTTGACCACAGGGGTTGCCTGGGTCCCAACACAGTCAGATTTGTCACTGTCAGTGTAAGAGGAGGGCACCTGGGCCTGGACAGGGGTGTTGTGCCCAGATGGTGTCAGTGTCCCACACACTGTGCAGGGGAGATGCTGCCTGGTGCCAGCAATCCCTCCACCAGCTGTTCGACCAAAAATAAGTTCTCAGCTGCTGAGGGCTGATCTTTCCACTCCCTTTCTCCTCGGAAGCTGAGAGTCCAGCGGTCTGCCAGCTGGAACTGGGAGATTGGGGACTTTTTTCAATTCAGCTGAAAGGAAATGCAGCATGAGGTTTTTTTTCTTTTTTCTTTAACCTTATTCTGTCAAAGGATTTGTCTTGTTCTTAAGGGCAAAAAATACCACCACTGCCTCTGAATTTGCTTTTGAAATAGCGTTGCGAATGGTGGGGCTCCATGGAGCCTTTCCTAGTTCCCTGGCAGGAACCCCTATCAGGAGAGTCAGATGTGGCTTCCACTTGAGTGGAGGGATGGCTCTGGGAAAAAGCCTGAGGGCTGAGTTCGGCTCAGCAGATCTGCTGCCAACCTTTGGATTGATAAACTGCCTATTTGCACAGAGGACATGAGCAGCTGCCCAAACTGGAATTTTCCAATGGCTGCAAAACTTTAAAGTGGGAGCTTGAAGTCATTCCTTTATTTAGCAAATAGGTATTAGCACCTGCTGGGTGCGAGATACTGTGCTGGGGCTGCAGAGATGAGCAGAGGGCAGTCCCTGTCCTCAGATCTCTCACCATCTAGGGCAGGAAATGGACAAGAGAACAAATGAGTACGGTGTTACTGTGGTATTTTACAAGTGTCCCCTGTAGTGTTGGAGCAGGAGAGACCTGTAAATGGAGGTGGTGGAAGCATTGATTATTTCTGTTGTTGTCATCCTTAAACCACTTGGGATGTGCAACACATATGAAGGAACAGCCAGCTCTACTTCAGATGGTCTTAAGGAGTAATCTAGAACTCATCACAAAGGAGGAGAGGTCTGATTTGCTTTGGAACAGTCAGGTGAACAGTGGGAGTAGGGACTTGGCTGACAAGGGGAACATAATGTGTAAAGGCATGAAGATTAAAATGGATTACTTAGGGACCAGCAGCAGCTTCAGTATATCTAAAGCATTCTGTATGTATTGGCCATGGGGAGCTGTGACAAACTGTACTCCCAGAAATGGGGAATCTTTGAGGAACTCCAAGCAGCAGAGACAAAGTCCAATCTGCATGTTCCATGATCACTCTGGAGGAACTGTAGGGACTGGACGGAAACTAGGTGGGGTAGGGGCAGCGGGATGGGGTAAGGGTGAGAAATGATGAGAGAGAGCTTGGATTAAGGCAGTGGATGGAGAGGATGGAAGAGAGGAGAGAGAGATTTAAGCAAAAAATCAGAGAGAAGATCAGGAGGACGTCATGACCTATGACCTATTCAGTCTGTGTGTGGGGATGGGAAGTAGTGGTTACAAGCAATGAGTGAATGAGGGCTGGAGCTCAGGATAGTATTAAGGTTTCCCCTTGTATGTAAGGCTGGCGTTGGAATTGAGATAGGGAAAATAGAGATGAGAGCAGATGTGGGAGAACAGAGAGAGAATTATATGGATCCATGCTGATTTTGAATGGTGCACCTGCTTTCGGGGTCTGCTGCCTGGAGGCAGTAACGATCTGGTTAAAAGATGTAGGGGATGGGCAGCCATCAGCCTCTCAGGGGAGTCACATTGCTGAAGTGGTGGCAGAAAGAGAAGGGCAAGGGACAGTATTAAAAAGAAAGGCTGGACCCTTACATATATGGCCAATTGATTTTTAACAAGAGTACTAAGACCATCCAATGGGGAAAAGATAGGCTTTTTAACAAATGGTGCTGGGAAAACTGGATATCTAGTTTTGTGGCTGAATGAAAGTGCAAAAGGATGAAGTTGGACTCTTCCCTTGTACTATATATAAAAATCAACTCAAAATAAATGAAAGACTGTAAAGGCTAAAACTATAAAACGCTTAGAAGAAAATATAGAGGAAAATCTTCATTGGATTTGGGATGGATTTAATGCATATCTGCATCAGATATGGCAGTGATTTCTTGGGCATGACACCGAAAGCATGGGTAACAAAAGAAAAATAAATAGGTTGACTTCAACAAAATTAAAAACTTTTGTACATCAAAAGACACTATAAAGAGAGCAAGAAGATAATCAACAGAATGGGAGAGAATATTTGCAAATTACATATCTGATAAGGAATTAATATCCAGAATATGTAAAGAACTTCTACAAGTCAACAGCAACAAAGCAACCCAATTAAAAAATGGGCAAAGGACTCGAATAGACCTTTCTCCAAAGAACGTATCCAAACAGCCAATAAGCACATGAAAAGATGCTCAACGTCATTAGTCAATAGGGAAATGCATATGAAAGTGCAATGAGATGCTAACCACTTCATACCCATTAGGATAAATACTATGTTTATAAAAAAGAGGAGAAGAGCAAGTATCCCTTGTGCATTGCTGGTAGGAATGTAAATTGTGCAAATGTGGAAAGTAGTTTGGCAGTTCCTCAAAAGTTAAATGTAGAATTACTAAAAGACCCACCAATTCTACTCCTATATATACATATATATGTATATATGTGTGTATGTGTGTGTGTGTGTGTGTGTGTGTGTGTGTATGCCCCAAAGAACAACCCAAGTGTTCATCAAGAGATGAATAGTAAACAACGTGTGGTATATCCATACAGTGGAATACTATTCATTCTTGGAAAGGAGTGAAATTTATCCATGCTACAACATGGATGAACCTTGAACACATTATGCTGAGTGAAATAATCCAGATACAAAAGGACAAATATTGCATGATTCCATTTATATGGGGTAGTCAGAATAGGCAAATTCATGGGGAGAGAAAGTAAACTAGAGTTTACCAGGGACTCTGGGCAGGAGAAAATGGGAAATTATTGTTTAAAGGGTATAGGACTCTGTTTGGGATGATGAACAAGTTCTGGAGATGGGTGGTGGTAATGGTTGCACAACAATGTGAATGTACCTATTAATCCATTGAAGTGTATAAAGTGCTTAAAATGGTAAATGTTATGTATATGTTACCATTAAAAAAAGAAGAAAGCAGCAGAGCAGGCCCTTACCTTAGGAGGCTCTTTGCTCAGGTCCCCATAGTTCCTGAGCATGTTTTGAGCTTTGGCATGGTTGAGGGTTGCCGTTCATTCCCCTGTACAACTCCCATTACCCAGGGCTGTGCCATAGGTTCATGCCCTGCCATCCCTAGACATCTGGCTGAGAAAGAGTTGTCTCCAAACTGGGGGAAGGAGGTGAGACTACTCTCAGGGGTCCTGGCCTCTGATTTCAGCTCCTGCTTGGATAGGACAGAGAGAGCCTGGAGGGCTGAACCAACTGGGGTTCATCTTCTACAGCCACTAGCTGTTTTCTGGGCCAGGATTCTTTCCTGCATTTACAGCTTCCTCTTACCCTGCTTTCCTCAGGAGGAGAACCCTGAGGCTGCATTTTGTGTGTCATCATCCCTAAGGTACAAGCATTCAGAACCCCTGCAACATGCTGTCCCATAGCTCATGATGCTCCCTACAGGCACCTATATGATACTTTCTAAACATGGCTCCTAGCTTGCAGGGAGGAATGGGAGAAGGATGGAGAGGTAGTGAAGGAGTGTTAGTTATGGAAACAGTATCCCCACAGAGGCATGGCCACAGTTGTGTCCAGATGTGCCCCTTTCACAAAAGGTTTAGTTGTAGATGGCCAAAGTATTTTTAAGAGGATAATAGAGTGGCACTTCTGAGTGGTATTTATGGTAACTTTCTTTGGCAATATGGAATCAGTAGTGAATTTTGCAACCTTGATGTTTAAACACAGAATTGTATTTTCCTTGCACTGAATGGCCCTGATGTTGGTGATGAGCTTCGTTTCTCCTGCTATTTGGAGGAGTTTATTTCTGAGAAACAAAGAGTATACCGTGACTACCATGTTCCTGGCCACTGAACCCATGGTCATTGTAAATACCTCCTAAGTAACAGAGTGGTTTCAAATATATGAAAACCAGAGGAGAAAAAAGCTTTTGAACAACCAAAATATAAGTCACCAAGTCCCTGCACTAAAGCCAGTACACTCTACCTCTGTGTGGCTCTGGTTTTAGGCAGACATACATGTAAGCCTTGAGATTCTTGTTTATTGGCCCCTATAATTTAGAAGCCACAGATTAAAATATCTTGGAACTGGTTTGAGAAAGACCCTTTGAAGGCACTAGTGAAGACTCTGGAAGCTTGGCAGCTGGAGAGGAAAGAAACAGCAGCCAAAAAACAGGGAAAAACAGATGTGAAGATTCCAGAAGCAAGGTGCTTCACTGTGAGACATCACAAGAGAAGAAACAGGAAAAAGTCCCACTGTGCTATGTGAGCAGGCAGGCGTGACATCTTATACAATCCACCAAGCTTATGGTGCACCTGACTGGTCTCTGCTCCCACAGAGCTCCCAGGCCACTGGAAGGGTGCCATGGGTAATTGGGTGGGATAAGGGAACCTAGGAGGGCTCTGTGAGCCTGGGCAAGGAAGACTTGCAACTGGGGTTGCTGAAGTGCTCTTGAGCTGTCTTCAACACTCAGGAGAAAGGCTGTCAGGTGGCCCTGTGGAGAAAAGCATTCCAGAAGAGACAGCAGTGTAGGCCTCATGTGTGTTTGTGGCCCACAGAAGCCCAACATGTGTGTGCTTTGTGAATCTTGGGTGTTCAGGAAGGCCTTCCAAAGTTGAAACTGTTTGGGGGACACATTGCAGTGTGGCCAGTGGGTTCCAAGCTCAGGGGCTAGAGGCATGCAGGCAGACTGGAGCCCCAGGTTTCCCATACTGGCTATGTGTCCCTAATGAGAAATGTTGCCTCTTTAAGCCTTGGTCCTCCAGTCGGGTGGTTAGGGATCAAAACCACACCTACCATATAAGATTATTGTGAGGATTAAAGACAATAAAGTAGTAAGATGTCTGCAACTAATAAGCATTTCACAATGGCAAATACTTAACAATATGGTGGGCAGGGAACTCACTTTAAAAAGCTTTCACATTAAAAATTATTAGATCTATTTTTATTTTATTTTATTTTATTTTATTTTATTCCATTTTAATGAAGGAAACTTTGTTTACCTGAAAGAAAATGCTTCAGAGGACCCATTCCCAAGCCACATCACCCTCATTCCAACCTGTCACCTCAGCCCCCTGGTTGACACAAACGGAACATCGTGTTCCCCACAGGGCCAGAGAAATGGAGTGTTACTGTTCTTCTTCCAGTGAAGGGAAGGTTTTCACCATGGGAGTCTCTGAGCTCATCCCCTCAGAGAACAGTTGCTGTGCAATTTTTCTCTTCCCTCCAGGGAATCCTGAATGCATTTCTCCTCAGCCCCTGTGACAAGCAACTGTCATACCTGGTACTGAGGCAGCAAGGATGCTGGTGTTCCTCCCCTCCTTCCCGTGAGGAAGTAAATGAACAGCGAGGGATTTCATCACACCCCCTCCTAATGGAGATGGGCTTCAAAGTGAACAGTTGGCATTCCTGTGGGGACAGGCCGTGCGCTCCCTGCAATAGGCCATCCCGGGGTGGGGCTGCTTCCTCCCTCACCTACGATCTGCCATCAGCAGCTGTTTCCGACAGGTGCTCGGGCTCTCCACGACAGATGGTGACCAAAATGGGCTTGTTGGCAGGTTTTACCACACTCCGCCCTCCCATCACACACACTGATGTGTGTACAAACACACATCTGAGCGCATGGCTTTGTTCTAAAGGCACCTGCCTTGGGTTTCTGGTGGTGCCAGAGGGCTCATTCCAGAGGACACACTTGGTCCCCCAGGCCATCCCCATCAGCCTTAGACCCTTCAGTATTTGGCCACCAGACTGTGAATGTGGCTTGCGCCTGCTCCCAGGCACGGCTTTCTCCCTCTTCCATTCAGCAGCCACATGTCTCCTCTCTCCTCACTGGTGTGTTCACGCAGGAGCGTGGCTGTTTTCCCAGGGCATCCATGACGGCTTTGGGCTCGGCCTGGATGAAGCCCACGAAACCCAAGCTGCCATGGTCATAGTCACAGAACTCCAGATGCACAGGCCACCCTGCACTTTGCCCCCACCATCTGCTTCCTGGAGAGGGGTCTTGGGTACACAGGATGAGGAGACCTACAGGGAACAGGAGCTGCTTTCCTGTTGACTGGATCCCATATGTGCCAGGAGCCTCGTCTTTGTAACATAGCAAGACATGTCTGTGTCCCCGTGCCGGGGGGACAGGATCACACAAATCACCCTCAGGAGAGAGACAGAAGGGAAGAAGTGCATGTGTGGCCTTCCCAAGGGCCCCTTTGCCTTCCGCTGACCCTGCACCTGAGCAGAGAGCTGCCCCATAACCAGTGGTCCCCCAGCCCTCAGAGGGTTGGGGTGTCGTGAGGGCTGGCGCCCAGCTCCGCCGCCCACATCCCTGCAGCAGCCCCGCCTGCACGGTGTTTGGGCTGCTCATTCCAAACAACTCACCAGCCAAGGCAACCAGATGAGGGTGACATCTGGCTTGAGATTGTTGCCAAGTCACTACTGTTCCATCTCTGGCAGGAAGGACGTGAGCTCTTCGTGCCAGATTCTTAAAGAGAGAGAGAGAATAAAAATGTGTGTTCTACGCCCCACATAACACTTTTTTTCTTCTTTTTACCCTGATGCCTCAACTGTCACTTTCCCTTCCCTAGAACTTGGACACCTAAGGACCCAATATCCATAACGATTGTAGAGCAGACATTTACCACCTGATGGTGATTAAAGCATTGGAGTAAATGATGTGAATGGGGGTGGAGTGGAGAGGTTTAGAAGTGAACTCAGAGAAAATGCACACAGGCGTGCATGCATGCACACACGCTCACTCATATACACATACGTGATGGATCATAAGGGACAGAGGGTGACGAGAGGAACCATTCACTGAGTGATTTCCATGGGTAAGACTCCCTACTGTCAGGACCTTTCTAGTGAACTGAATATAATCAAAATAAGACAATAGCAGCTATAAGTATCATGTTTCCTGCTCTTTCTCAGTATGGAGGAGAAATGGTAATGGTTTTCACTACATCTGATTCTTTATAGAGTGGCAGGCACAGCCAGGCTGGAACTGTACACAGGACTCAGCCCATGTGTCCAGAAGGGGCAGGGGAGAGGGGGGGTATGTGCCGAGCCAGGGGGGCAGAGAGAAGGTCTAGCTGGTAGTACGAGGATGGCATACAACACTCACAGCAACTTGTTAACTGTGTGATGCTGGGCTAGTTCCTTAACCTCTCTGGGCCTCTGTTATTCATTTGGAAAATGAGAATTTTGTGGACTTCCAGCAAACACGTCTACCACACCTTTATAAGAGACTGTCATTTTTACTTTAGAGGTGAGGAGGCTGGGGTCCAGAGAGGTTGAGTGGCTTGGCCAGGTTGGGAGGTAAGTGGGGTGTCCATTATAACAGGTAGTTAAGGCACAGAAAGGACACAGGTGGTGTGGGGGATGCGTATAAATAGACCGGCCAGACTTTATTTCGGGAACATCAGGTGGCAGTTATGGGGCAGCAAAGTCAGGGCATGTTGGCGTGACCTCTGCTGCATCGGCCTCTAACGCATTGCTTGCTTACCTGCAAAGCCTCCACTTTTCCCTCTTGGCATAAATTAAGCTGACAGCCTACTCCCAGTCACACGTTGTGTTATTTTTTTTTTTCACATGTGAGCTGCGTCTCCCTGCTCTGTGCTTGTTCCTTTGGTTTCTTTGAAGCACACAGGGGTTTTCTTTCTCTTCTTGCAACCTCTTGCTTGGACTTACTTTTATGGCCAGCAGAGAACACCTTGAAATACAGCCAGCTCCAGGCACCAAAGTGAGATTCATGCTGAGGATGGCTTTGAGTCTTGCCTTGTTGGATGTGACATTTTCTTTGTCATTTGTGAATATGACAAACAAGAGTTCTATATTTCCCAATGCAGAGGTTGGTGTAACACACCTGTGTTCTCACACGCAGCTTTTCATTGGCTCCCCTTGCTCGGTGCCCAGGGTGGGGGTTAGATTTTAGTGTTGTGGCATGAGTCAGCAAGACCAGACGGAGGCTTATAACAACAGTCCAGACAAAGGCTGGTGATGACTGAGCCTGGAGAGTGTCAGTCTGGATGGGGTGGATTCAAGATTTGCTTGATAAGTACGATTTGCTGTAAGACGTCAGGGAGGAGAGGGTTGACAATAGCGATGAGATGTATAGCTTGGGGGATAGGTGGCTGATGACATTGTGTACCAAGAGAGGGCACAGAAAAAGATGAGCAGCTTTGGAAGAAGGAAGAATAGTGTCTTGTTTCAGATATGCTGTGTCTGAAGCTCTGAGAGGGTGAGCAGCAGGACTCAGTAAGCAAGTAAAGAGAAGGATCAAGAAATGGTGGGGAATAGAAACACAGAGAGTGAGTCATCTGTGGTCCAAACAGCACAGTACCTGGAGTATAGGATAATTTGGACTTTTATTAAAATTCCTACTTATTGTTCATTATATTTATATTTTAACACCTATTCTGCATCCTATGACGATTGCATTCTGAGTCTTGATCAGATATCCATTCTCAGAGTTTTGTCAGGGATCACTTAAATCTATGAGTTCGTCTGGCAATGTGAAGATTCTTTGAGTGGATTAATAAGATTGCAAATAAGAACCAACAGATATAAACTTCTTAAACTTTCAATAAGAAGTACTGGACATGCTGAAAAGCTTCTACACCAAATTCTAATTTTGTTTCAAGGGTAATCAGGAGATCAGGAGCACAACAGAAAATCTGTGCTGTCACAAACAGGAAACTGGTTTACGGACAGGAAATAAAAGCCAGAAAGAAAAGGTCACATCACTGGGAGAAGTATAAAAATCAAGGTGTTCAGGGTCATTAACTTGCACCAGTCTTATTCTACATCTTGACAGTGATATTTCAAAGGGGATATGTAATCAAAGCCCCCAGATTTTTAGATGACGTTAATAACCTCTTCCATCATATTGAAAGCAGATAATGTGAGTAAATATTCTACCAAGAGCCAGGTATATTGTCACATAGTGGACATGAAATACTTTTTAGTTAAGAAGGCATCTATAGTGAGTGGTTAAGAACATGGGCTCAGGAGTTGGACTGCCTGGGTTCAAATCCTGGCCCCCTCTTCTCTGTGCTGAGTGCCCTCCTCATGGAAATAATACTACTTTTGGCAGAAGGGCTGTTATGAGGACTGCATGGGTAACACACGCAGTGCCTGGCAGAGTCAACACTCAAGAGAAGTCAGCTCTTAGTTCCTCACCATCACTACCCCATCCCCCTATATGTACATTCTATTCCTTGTTTTCCAGAAGCATGGCTTTTCCCTGGGGTCTTTTTTTTTTTTAATGTTTATTTATTTTTGAGAGAGAGACAGAGAGAGACAGAGCGTGAGCCTGGAAGAGGCAGAGAGAGAGGGAGACACAGAATCTGAAACAGTCTCCAGGCTCTGAGCTGTCAGCACAGAGCCCAACACAAGGCTCGAACCCACAAACTGCAAAATCATCACCTGAGCCAAAGTCAGATGCCCAACCGACTGAGCCACCCAGGGGCCCCTTGCCTGGGGTCTTAATAGACATTATGATGATCTTTATTCATGGAGAAAATCAAAGGAAGAAATATTATCTTCCAGGGCCTGTGTCCAGATTCTCTCCCATGGCACTACCTATCTCACCCACTGCTGTGCAGTTTGTGGCATTTGTGTATAGACCGAGTGCTCAGCCAGGGCCACCAGCCTGCTAACGTGGGGAGTCTGGGCCACAGGCTATGTCTCCAAAGTACCAAAGGTCTCCGTGACATGGGAAATCTTGAGTCACTCATTTGGCTGTTCGAGGGATAAACAAGGAAGGCTGGAAAGAGGCTTCCACTAGTCAGGCTTTGCTTTTCTCACCTTCTCTGGGCATGATCCCTGCACCTCAAGTTCCCACAGTGTGACATTCCAAGGGCTTTAAAAGATCATAACATCTTCAAAGATAACTACCACAGTACGAGCAGTGCTACTGAAGTGGAAAATATTATTTCAGATATAAAACCTCGTCTGTTCCTTCAAACAACACTGAACGGTAGGTACCTTATCCCCACTTTACAGAAGAGAAGGCCAAGCCTCAAGGTCATATGGTTGGGTACAGCTGAGAGTGGAACTCAGACCCCTCTTACCACTAACATCTGTATAAACACAGTCTACTTGAGAACCCCTGGAGATATAAGGAAGTTATGATACTTAGAGATACAGAGTGCTGCTTTAGATATACAGCATCATTGTCTTAACTCCAGTTAGCATAGATTTATATTGCCTCAACCGGAAACCGTGCCAATTATATTGTATTACCAAATTTAAGTTGTATAATTAGCTTATGTTCCTGCCACCTTCTCTTGAGGGAGTTCCAGTTCTTCCACTGGTTCTGAGCCCTGGAGAAAATTAAAATTATGTTTTGGCAAAGAACATCCACAGCCTATTTTGGATTCTTTCTTTTTTATTTCTCCATTTCTTTCCTCCCTCCCTTCCTCCTTCCCTCCCTTCCCCTTCCCTCCCTTCCTCTCTTCTCTCAAAACAAAACAAACCAAAAAAGAAATCCTGTCTATACTTCATTACTAAGAAGCTTAAACAGCCTGAATAGAGAGTCTTCATTAATGCAGACCCCTCCATCTTATCTCCAGTCGGGTTTTCTGTGTCCCTTTGTTATTGCATTAGCAATTAGAAGAAGTGAAGAGGCAAGAGTCCTCCCGTGATGCCTGCTTAGAAGTTTAGATGATGTTGCTGAAACTAGGAAGTAATACATGCCCATCACCTCCAGCTTCTGGGCCACACACTGACAGTATCAGAGGGAAGCAGCCCTTTGCGGGCCATCCTCCATTTACTCACACTGTGTCGTTTTTAAGCTTTAGAGGAAACCAACAAAAGCTCCTTTTCTTTCTTTATTTAACATCATCGTCTATTCTCTACCATGTGAGGCTGGAAGCTAAAGCATTAAAGCAAAATATATCCTAAATGCATTTTCCCTTCCAGCTTGTATTTTATTTTATAGTCCTATTTTTAGTTTCCTTTGATAATAAAAAAAAATTCCAATCATTTCATTCTTAGCCCTAGACAATACAGTGTGAGGTTATACATATTACAGCCCCGGGGAGAATTTCTGCACGCAAGCTGGCCAGCCTGTTTGCCGTTGACAGATGTAACCTACTCCAGGGCAGAGAAAGTCTCAAGGGAGGTTTTAATTTCTTAATATTGAAATGAGCACAACTTTTATCGTCTTAATCAGTGAATAAAAAAACAATAAAGTTGCTAAGTCTCATTTTTTTAAACTCTGTGTAAGAGGATTTTAAGAAACTGCAATAGCTTTTTAAGTTACTGTTGAAAGTTAATTTTCTCCGTGTTCAAAAAGATTCTTCCAGCAGCTCTGCAGATAGTCAATGCCGCAGTTGAGTGGGATACTGTTCTGAGCTGTTCTGTAAACACCTGTCCTCGGCAGGGAAAGGGTGTATGCTAAGATGTGTGCGGAGTGGTCGTACTCTGTCTTTGAAGAGAATGTGATTTGGCCTTCATCACATTTCATGAGCTCAGAATAC
This sequence comes from Prionailurus bengalensis, assembly GCF_016509475.1. Lineage (NCBI taxonomy): Eukaryota > Metazoa > Chordata > Mammalia > Carnivora > Felidae > Prionailurus > Prionailurus bengalensis. The sequence continues at coordinate 51,455,945 of NC_057344.1, forward strand.
AGGAGGATCCATTTAAAATTGCAGCAGAAATCTTTTAAGGCATGCTGCATTCTTTCAGACTGCGTGCTGCTTTAGGCAAGGAGCTGTACTGAGGAACATTTCTGACGATGAATAAAGAAAGGATTTACTTGTGATAATTAATGGCCTTTATAAAGTTCTAATGAATATGTTTCAGCTGTTGGTATGAACAAGTAATTTTATACACTAAAAGCTGATGTGTTCTCGCTTCTCGGCCTTTTGGCTAAGATCAAGTGTAAAAGCTGATGTGTTACATATAGTCATTCTTGTGTATTTTTTAATGTAATCCAATTTAAATTCACATTTCTTAAAAGAGAAAGCTTCTCAGTTGCAGGGGCCATATGCTATTCGATTCTGCTTCCCTGGTATCCTGTACAGTTTCTTAATAGGGACACAGTAAATGTTTCTTGAATAAAACAAAAAGGAAAATTGCTTACAGAGCTGTGTGTGTGTGTGTGTGTGTGTGTGTGATAGAGACATACAGAGATATTATATACAATATAAAACATTATGTTACAGATGTAGAGCCATTTAAGATGCTCAGTGGGAGCACACCAGAGTCTAAGGGGAATTTTATGTGTTTGAAATCAAAACAGAACTTGGGAATATATAAAGAATTCTCAAAATTCGACAAGACCAGCAAATAAATCAATTTAAAAAATGGGTAAAGGAGTTAAACAGACGCTTGACCTAAGAAGATACACAGAAAGCAAATAAGAACATTAAAAGATGCTTAATGTTACTAGCCATTAGGGAAATCAAATTGCAACCACCTTGAAAGATGACTCCATACCAGTTAGAATGACTATATTAAGAAATAATGGCAACACCAAGTGCTGACATGGATGCAGAGCAGTAGGGACTCCCCCGCATTGCTGCTGGGAATGCAAAATGGTATGACCAGTTTGGAAAACCACCTGGAGATTTTTTTTTATCAAGTTTTATATAAATTTGCCATGTGACCCAGCAGCCCCATCTCTAGGTTTTTACCTAAGAGAATTAAGACTTATGTTCACTGCAAAACCTATTCTTGGATGTTTATAGCAGCTTTATTCATAATAGCCCCAAACTGGGAACAACCCCAATGTCCTTCAGCTGACGAATCAATAACCAAACCACAGTCTGTATATATGTGAAACGGCCCAATCTCTCACCTCCTTGTGACCTTGAGGCCCCGTGCAAGAGAGAGAGAAGGAGAAACCAGGGTTGAAAACTGCTGTAGCCATGAGGTTATGTTTGCTCCAAAGCACACACACAGGGCCAAATGGAAGACCATTGCTTCATGGAATTTAAGGAACCCTGTGCCCACTCATTAGCTGGTTATTTGTCAACCAAGCAGAGACTGCAGTGGCTACACATGAAAGGGCCACACTGACTTTATAGAATTGGTTTAAGAAAGTCACTAAACAAATGAACTGCAGGCAAATGAACAGCAATATACCAATGGGGAGGGTAGCCCGATTTTCAGAGTCGCCCCAGTAAATTATTTAAAATGCCCAGTTGTCAAGAAAAAAGCATAAGCTAAGGAAACATGGGAAGTAAGACTTACTAGATGAAGACTTGAAATAAGCTATTGGAAATATGCCCAAAGAAAGAAAGGAAACCATGTCTAAAGACTCAAAGGAAAATACAAGGACAGTGTCTCAACAAATGAAGAATATCAGTAAGGAGATAGAAAACATAAAAAAGAAGAAGAAGAAAGAAGCCAGACAGAGAAAGACAGATACCATATGTTTTCACTCATATGTGGATCTTGAGAAACTTAACAGAAGACCATGGGGGAGGGGAAGAGGAAAAGTAAAAGTTACAGAGAGGGAGGGAGGCAAACCATAAGAGACTCTTAAGGGCTGAGAACAAACTAAAGGAAGGTGGGGGGCGGGGCAGAGGGGAAAGTGGGTGATGGATAGAGAAGAGGGCACTTGTTGGGATGAGTACTGGGTGTTGTATGGAAACCAATTTGACAATAAACTATATTTTTAAAAAAAGAACTAAATAGAAATTCCAGAACTAAACAGAAATTCAAAGGAACGGTAACTTAAAACAAAACAAAACAAAACCTCACTAAAAAAAAAAAGAAATCCCTAAAGGGGCAGAAGCAAGAATCAGCAAACAAAAATTCATTGAGATTACCCAATCTATGAAACAGAAAATGGAGACAAGAGAGAAGAAAAGAAAAAAGAAAAGAAAAGAAAGATGGTGATGGTTGCACCACTCTTGAGACTGTGCTACAAACCACAAAAGTATAAACTTTAAAAGGGTGAATTTGGCGACATGTGAACTATATCTCAATACAACAGTTACCTGGAAAAAGGAAGCACAATTCAGAAGAGGCTCTGGAACACATTGCTCAAAGAGAGACGGCATTCCACAGTAGGAGGGCGACCTCCTAGGTTAGCCTCGTTTGCAGTTGGGGGATCTGAGCCCTGGATGAGTGGAATAGACATGGATTTCTTTACCTATTCCACGATTATGGTGACCAGCCAGACTTTCCTGGGTTTAGAACTGACTGAAAAGCCCCTTCGCCCTGAGCGAACGAGGGCAGTTGGCCGCTCTGCCTGCAGTTCAAATTGGGATGAATCTCCGTTCCTGCAGCTCTGAGTCCCCAGAGTCATACATAAATGAGAAATGGTGATATTCAGAAAAGTTCCTTTACCTTGCTGAATTCAGTGTTCTAAACTTACGAAGCTGGCATTTCACTTTAAGTTCTTTTCTATTCAACCTTTAGGAATGAAGGATCTTTCCTTTTAATGAAATCTGCATTTCATCCCCAAGGTGAAAGCCAGTGTCCTTGGCTTCCTCTGAAAAGTGACAAGTGGATTCTTTTGTATACTAAATGCTAAGAAGATATGGGGAAAAAAGAGGTTGTAGTTAATTGATTTCAGATATGAAAAAGCAGATTATAACCCCTTAGAGATATATACAGAGGAGAGAGAGAAAGAGAGGAGAGAGAGAAGGTGCACAAGAGAGAGAGAGATCCATTTCCTGTAAAACTAAAAGCCATGAAAGTAAAACTCATATAGGAAAAGTCATTTTAATTCCTTTTCAAAACCATCAGACCTTAAAGGAAAGATCAAATCAAGAGAAACCAGTAGTCTTTGAATGTGTGATTGATGTAAGTCATCTCATGGATGGAGGAATACTGCATTGGCTGGAGCAAATGGGCAGTGGCACATTTCAGCCATACAACCCTGAGCTGTTTCCCCTGGTCCCAAGCTGAACTTCCCAGATCAGCCTCTTTTTCCTTTCCAGGCCAGGGCTGCAGCCCAGCCCTACCCAGCCTGGTGGGGCTCCATCTTCCAAGGCACAAAATAGAGAAGAAGGAAGGACCCAAATTCTTGCACCCATGAAATGGTTCTTGGAATTGGTAAGGTATGGGGAAGTAAAAGATAACAACTAAGTAATGGGAAAATAAACAATAGCTATATCCTTCCCCAACATCCCCATCATGGCTCAGTTGGACTTAAAGGCATCACTGTAGGCAAGCAGGTGAACCTCAGAGGCATCTGCCAGCTTTGCCTGGGTTCAAGTGGTTCCTTTAATCTTACAAGATTACAAGACACTTTACAAAGTGCCTCTGCATGTCACCCTGGCTGCAGGGCAGAGGATGAACAGAAAGTGTGTACTGAGTTACCTTAAATGGGAACAGACAGAAAAAGAACCATAACCTTGATGCCTCCAGAGCCCACTGCCCCATCTACTTTCATCTCTTCATGCTGTTCAGCTAGGTCCTTTTCAACTTTCCCACCCTTCCTCTCCAGACCTTTCAGCCAATTCCCAGTCCGACATGCGCCCCCTTCAGGACCCACCTTCTCAGCTCGATTAATCTTTCCTTCCTCCATGTGTTCCAGCAGAGTCCCTCTGCCTGTGCATGTATGTCCTGTCTGTTCTGGCAGAATTCTGACCTCCTGATGATGGATGGTGGTCCTCTTCAGTCCCCAGCATGTGGCTGTGGCTCTCACTTTGTCACATTTTAACCATCCCACCACACCCTCAGGTGGTCACATCCTCATCATATAACATGACTCCATCTCTAAACCACGAACTCATCACAGGGAGGTTTGCCTTCTTCATTCCTACATCGCGGTGCCTGCTGCATAGTAGGCACTTGTGTTGTGATTGCTCACATAGCCTGTCATTCCCCTGCCCTGGGGAGAGCCACCCCAGGCTGCCTGTATATGCCTAATGCCTTGCAGAGTCCATGGGACATAGTACGTGCCCCACAGTGATTGCTGAAGTTGGCTTCTTAAGTGGAATTACAGAGTTCAAAATGTATTTGCAGAGAAGTGACCAGCCTACACGGAGCTGTGCCTGCCTTCCATGACCCCTCAGCATCATACCCCACACAGGGAAAACCAGGCACCTGTAATAAAGGAGATACAATATTCAGTGTGTGGACTCTGCTCCAGATTGTCATTGTCCTCACGCCAGGATCTTGGGTGATGGAGCCACCAACAGCTGGAACAGTGCTGGCCACTGTGGCTGAAGGGAAAAATCTCATGCTGGATGGTTTCTGCCCAGAAATGACATAGGTCCCTTCCGCTCACAGCCTGCTGGGCATGTGGGCAACCTGACTTCAAGAGGCAGGGTAGAGGATGTTGGTGACCACTGATACAGTCTGCCACGCTTGTCTGCTAGAGCACAGCCTCTCAAATTCTAACATGACCATGGATCACTTGGAATTGATTTTAAAATTTGGACTCTGATTCAGTAGGTCTGGGGAAGGGGCCAGATTTTGCATTTCTGACAAGCCACTGGCCCATTGTTCACGCTGAGGAGCAAGGATAAAGCTTTGAATCCTTCCTGGCCAAACTGAGCTCTCTCTCTTTTCTCTTTCTCTGCAGAGACAAAATTCATCTTGTAGCTTTGTCATTTTGTGTTGCAAACCAAGAAAAATATCCTTGCTGGTCAGAAGACACTTGTGATTTACCACGAGGGTGAGGGGGACACAGAGAGATAGATAATGAAAGCCATTAACTGTTCTATACAACTGCAGGGTCCAGGGGGGAGACAGACCACAGGAATGCTGTAGCTGTTCTAAGGCCAACCTCATTCCATCCAGAGGCCACCATTTGCATAAGCAGGTTTTGTAAATGCACCAAATTAGATCTAATTATGTCACCTTTTTTCGACTTTGCCTCCTTAGTTTCATAGGAAGGGTCAGTGCAGCTCTGACTGGACCTCGTGAAGCCTCCAGCCCATCTGAGCACTTGCCTTGTCTCGTCAGTGTCACATCATTGTCCCAGGGATCCTTCACTAGCTCTGACTTGTCTCCCCTGCATGTGATAACAGCCACTGATTGACTCACAGGGGTGAGTCCATGGTGCCAGAGCCTGGAGCCCCTCTTGTTCCAGGGTCCTCTGTGGTGTGGGACATGAGCAGCCTGTCCCTCTCCTCCTTGTGGCCAAACCACTAAGGGCAGGGGCAACCTCCCCACACACCTGCAGTTTTGTGGGTGCTCTGTGCTGTCCCGAACTGGAAACACACGAGTCTCTGCTCAGCTTGGAATAGATGGTATTTTTCTTTCTAGCGGTTTTATTTAAAAGCCATGCCAGTCATTTTGCATCCCTTCCCAGAAGTTTTGATTGATGGCAATCTGGTCAGCTAGAAGCTGCCAATGGAATAAAACTGCTGACTTGGGCATTGGCATTGGCTGAGCTTGTTAAGCCTGCACGGGGTGTGTGACTGTGCATGTGTGTGTGTGCACAGGATGGAAACATAGCGAGGGATTTGATGGAATTAGGTCTGGAAAGAACTGAAGGGGTCTCTCAGTTCAGAAGGAGAAAGCAGGAACCAAGGAGGCTATGCCTCGTAGATGCTCCCTGCTGCCACTAGAGGGCAGAGTGAGGAATAGAATCCAGGTCTTCTGTGTTTGCTTGGATCAAACTTAGTAAGTCTTTAAAAAATATGAATCAAATAAAGATTGAACTGCAGTTACCTTCCTCCTTTCCTGGTGACTTTATCATCAGTGACACAGCCATTTCTCAATGGGCCTTCAAACTATGATTGAAATTAAGGACATCTGTCTTGAAAATGTTCCTTGCTGATTGGATGCAGACCTGCATGTTTCTAGAACCGTATGGATGGGGAATGGGCGGTTACCATGATGACTCTGGACTTGGTGGCCCCATCTGAAGCTTCTGAATGTGGGGCTCTTTGGTAGACTCCAGAGAGTCATAGAATCCTTTGAAATTATAAGCAAATATTTGATTGTGAGTTTATGTGGAAAGAGTGTCCATAGTGTTTATTGGATTCTCATGTGAATCTGTGACCCCTTAAGATGTAAGAACCGCTTACTACTACAGATTCAAGTTTTTTTACAGTGATACATTTTCTAAAAAGTGAAAGGTGTCTATAGGTTACTCTAAGGTGGGGGTTGAATGTATACCACAGAGCATCCTATGTGCACTTATATACACATGCATATGAGTGCACACTCACATGCATAAGCGTGCACCCACACACCTCTCCCACATACATGTGCACATACACACATGTGTTAGAGTCTCTAGATCCAATGCACTCTCCTCCCTCCCTGCCCTGCTGTGTAGGATTCTAATACGAGGTTCTTGGTGGGTTTCTGCCTCAAACATGCTACAGACTCAGCCCTCTGGGGTCTCACTTATCCTACATTCCCAAATTCTGGGCAGAGTGTATGTGGGAAGGAGGATGGAATCCAGAGCCAGACAGACCTGTGTTCTTGTCCCAGACTCACAACTAACACTCTGGGCACATGAATTTGAGCATGGTGTTTAACTTCTTTGGATTTACTTGTGGGTAAAGTCAGAATAAAGATCTCCCTGCCCCTTCAGGGTTGCTGGCATGATGAGATGAGAAAATGAGAAAAAAAGCCCCCTAGAGCTCATAACTGCCCCATTAGAGGGGCCCTGCAAACCTCTCCTCTGACATCCATTACAAATCGATACAGAGCCTGGTACTTGAAACACAAACTCTGCCTTCCTTGACACTTTGAGTAGGTCTTCTGTCATCTCTTAGAATCAGATAGTGCTTGGGAAGTTTGTGGAATTTGCTATTGGGAGGGCATCTGTCTGTCTGAGTAGATGAGAGGCAAGCAACCCCAGCTCTCTGTTAGGTGACCTTAGATGACCACTCTGTGTTAGTTTTCCATCTTTATCACACAGCCATTAGTACATGGGATCAGCTGAGGTAGGACAAGAAAAAGAATAACCGAACCACATGTTTGGAGCAAGTCTTTTCACTGTTGTTCTCCTTTGGCCCTTCTTTGGAGGGGTTTAACATCATAACAGGAGGCTATTGATACAAGCAGGCCAGGAAGTATTTAAGTAACTGTTGTGGGATGTGCTTGTTATGCAGCAAAATAATTATTTGACAGCTAACAAAACAATGGGAAACAACCTAAGTTCCACTGGTGAATGAATAGATAAACAGAATGTGGTCTATACATATAATGAGTGTCATTCAGGCCTTAAAAACGGAAAGAAGTTCTGACACAGGCTACAATATGGATGAACCTTGGGGACATTATGCTGAGGGAAATAAGCCAGACACAAAAGGGCAAATACTATGTGATTCCACTTACGTGAGGTACCTAGAGTAATCAGATTCATAGAGACAGAAAGTAGAATGGGGTTGCCAGAGGCAAAGGGATGGGAGGAACGGGCAGGTATTATTTCACAGGTAATGAGTTTTAGTTTTGTAAGATGAAGAGTTCTAGAGATTAGTTGCACAACAATGTGAATGTACTTAAAAATGGTTAAGGTGGAAAATTTGAAGTTATGTGTGTTTTACCATGACTTAAAAAACAAAAGTCAATGAGATGGCCTGAGAAATCTACATCACACATTTTGAGTTCCAGGGATGTGAGCAGGGTAGAGAGAGAGTATGATCCAAATATAGGATGATTCATGGTTAGAACTCTTTTGGAAATTTTGAAATAATAAACATCCCTCTCTAAGGGAAAGGTACATCTTTATCTGACCACCTGGGACAGTGTGCCTTATTGTAATAATGGAAATGATCAGGAAACAGGGGTTCTAGTCCTATCTCTGCAGCTTACTGGCAAGTGGCTTGAGACAAGCCTCCTCTTTCCCTGGGCTTCACTGTCCTGCACTGAGAAATAAGAAGAATAATTCTTCCCTTTTACAGTTAATGAAAGCCCCACTTAGACTAGAGTGTGTGAGGAAGCCCCTTGGAGAATCTGCAACTCGGGACAAATGCAAGGGCTTGGGATTAGTGCTGGCCTCTCTGCCCTGTTGCACTCCTAACCTGATCTGTTGATGCTCCATCATAGACTGTGTTGCCGTGACCGCCAGGCTGTGCTTTTTCAGGGTGGTGTAAGAGTCATTTCCATGCAATATGTTGAGTATACCTGGAGACTCAGGAAACCTTGGTGAAGCTAATAATAAGCTTGTTAGCAGGTTGCAGTAAGCAGAGCGGCCACTTGTTCATTAACTTTATTAAAAGAAAGGCTTCCTGTTGGTAGTTCTGGAAAGATGGGTTGGGCCCAGGGTGCTCCTGTGGGCAGAACGTCTGTAAGGGAGTGGCCCAGTGACTTCCTCGGGTACTTGTGCTTGGCAGGAGTGGTGGGAACTGGAGACACCTGTTGGGGATGGAGGGGAGCTCTGCCACAGCTTATTGATGACCACCTCTTTTCCTTGCCCCACAGAGCTCAGCTGCACAGCTGTAGAAGTAGGAAGTTCATGGTGGGTGTACGTGGAGGCCTATTTTAGGAGAGGAGGATGGGTGGGCCAGCTTTCTTCCAGTGTGCATGGGAGCTGATAGCAAAGGAAGCCAGTACTGCCATGTGGTTAAAATATGCCAGAGTGCCATGCACTTTGTGTCCCTTTTCTGGGATCCTCATAAGAGCTGTGAGCTAGGTATTGTGCCCATTTTACAGATAGCAAAGCTGCTTCTGGGAAGAACATGATAGAGAATAAAGGCATAGAAGAATTTGTGGGGTCATCTAAGAAAAGGGTGAAGAAAGAATCTGTGAGAAAAGCATGACCGATCAATTTTATTAGGTGACCTTCCAGAGATTTCCTGATCAAGATGTCACACTGATGTAGGTTATTTTAGATAGGTCTCACTTACTTCCTTCCAAATAATCAGCAAGAAAAAAAAATGCCACAAACAAGAGGCTTTGGTTAATTATATTGGAGCCAATAAGAGTAGGCAACAGAAAAATGAGGCGTATGGAGGGTCAGGCCTGATCATTTCTTCTTCTGATGCTGGTCTTGGTTGAGGAACCCAGTAGAGGGGGCATGCAGGTCTTGGCTTTCCATGTGGCAGTGAGAGACCAAGCCCTGGAGCCTGGAGAAGGCAAGGACTAGTGGAGCCCTGAGGTTTGACCAGCCAGAGAGTGGATTTCCTGGCAGTGTCATCATGGAGTTTAAACTTTATTAAATGAGTGTAGAGGACACTCAATATTACATTAGTTTCAGATGTACAACATAGTGATTCAATAAGTTTATACATTATGCTGTGCTGACCACAAATGAATCTACCATCTATTACTATACAATGCATCATGATTTCATTCACTGTATTCCTTAACTGTACCTTTATTCCTGTGACTTCCTCATTCCATAGCTGGAAGCCTGTATCTCTCACACCCCTTCACCTATTTTTCCCTGACTCCCCATCCTCCTCCTCTCTGGCAATCATCAATTTGTTCGTGTTTATAGGTCTCATTCTCCTTTCTGTTTATTCATTTGTTTTTCTTATATTCCACATATGAATGAAATCATATGATATTTCTCTTTCTATGACTTATTTCACTTAGCATAATATCTTCCAGGTCCATCAATGTTGTCACAAATGGCATGATCTCATCATTTTTTATGGCTGCATAATACTCCACTGTATATATGTACATGTGTGTGTACCACATCTTCTTTACCCATTCATCTATTGATGGACACTTTTATGTTGCTTCCATATCTTTACTGTTGTAAATAATGCTGCAATAAATATAGGGATGTGTATGTCTTTTCGATTTAGTGTTTCACTTTCTTTGAATTATTGGATCATATAGTATTTCTACTTTTAATTTTTTGAGGAACTTCCATACCGTTTTCCACAGTGGCTACACCAGTTTTCATTCCCACCAATAGTGCACAAGGGTTCCTCGTCAACACTTGTTATTTCTTGTCTTTTTTATTTTAGCCATTCTGACAAATATAAGGAGATATCTCATTGGTTCTGATTTGAATTTCCTAATGATTAGTGATGTTGAGCATCTTCTCATGTGTCTGTTGGCCATCTGGATGTCTTCTCTGGAGAAATGTCTTCTTGTCTTCCGCCTATTTTTAATTTGATTATTTAGGGGGGGGTTGGTGAGTTACATAAGTTCTTTATATATTTTGGATATTAGCCCCTTATGAAACTGGACCACTTTCTAACACCATACACAAAAATAAACCCAAAATGGATTAAAGACCTAAATGTGAGATCTGAAACCATAGTGAACTTTTGAGCCAACCTGGCAGTCACTTTGACCAGGCAAGTCCTTGATGACCTGTACTCATTCCCCATACCACAGGGCGGCTCTGTAGACCCTGAAGGAAGAACGCAGTCTTCTGGGGTGGCATCAGCCTGGGGCTGGAGGCAGGGCCCCCTAGCCTGGGGGCCCCTCAGGGATTCAACCTGTCAGGATTTCTATGCTTCAGGCTAGAGCATTTGCTGCACTTACTTTCAACTCTTTATCTGCCCCATGATTTTCCTATGGACAACCCACTTTCATGAGTACAGCCTCCTTTTTAGAAGCTACCAGAAAACTTTGCAGGTGATGTGATTCATCATTTCTATAATCAGGAATGCTACATCATCAGCACGGGCCCCCCTTATAGACCGTGGAAGAGACCACAGAGGTTGTGGATTATGTGCTGCCCCAATTTAGCTCTCCTGACACTCCCGTCCCTTCCACAGTAGCAGGCAAGAGAGCCACAGTGATGCTTGGATTGAGATAGCCCTCTATCTGTCCTAATTAACTGAGGAAAAGTAAGTTACAAAGAAACATTGATACAGGGGCGTCTGTAGTTAGTTGGTTAAGTGTCTGACTCTTGGTTTCATCTCAGGTCATGGTCTCATGGTTCGTGAGTTCAAGTCCTGTTTTGGGCTCTGTGTTCACAGTACAGAGCCTGTTTGGGACTCTCTGTCTCTTTTTCTCTGTCCCTCCCCTGCTCTCTCTCTCAAAAATAAGTAAATGAATGTTATTTTAAAAAATAAACATTGATACATTAGCCATTATTCATAACAAATTACTTATGACACCCCCACTACTGAATAGACCACCTGATTTAGGAAAAGACTGAGGTTCACCCCACCAGCACCTACACTGCTTGCACATGGCCCAAATTGACCAGTGGACTTTGGAGGCTAGAAGGATCATCTGTAACCTGGTCTTCATCTTTCACTTCCTCCTGCTCCTCCATCCCCCCCACCATCACCCCACTCATCCCCCTCCCCAGAAGAGCTAACAGGCTTTTTCAAGAGCTATCAGAGATGCTGAGGTCATCCTTCTATGCAAGATGATTGGTCCTCCCTGTATGGACATGGCCACTGAAACAGTCTAAAGAGTAATGCTACCTATGGAATTGGCCAAGGGTCTTTGACAAGGAAAGTGAGAGCCTAAGCACCCTGCTCCCCAAATTCCCTGAGGTCCCCAAGGATGTGCTTTGGCTTGAAGCAGCAGCAGGGACCCAAATGGAAGCCCCTAAGGTGAAGTGAATCCCCAAGACTCATTAATCACTGAGATGAGGTCGAGAAATGAGAATCCATACCCTCAAGGAGCACATGGATCTGTATGTGTATTGTCAGAAGGGAGTGGAAGTGGCTTAGAGAAACAAAGGACAATTAGAATGCAATGTCATAAGTACCAAAAAGGATAGCCCTTTTGTGGGAGCCTAGACGTTGGAGTAACTCCTGCCTTATAGATTCAGGAAAGGTTTTATAGAGGTGGGGGCATTTGATCTCCATGCTGAGAGATGGGTAGCAGCTCACCTTATCTGGAAGACAAGAAAGAGCATTCCAAGGAGGTTGTGTGCAAGGGAATGGAATGTTCAGGAAACGTATAAAGTTCTATATGACCCACAAAAAGAGTTTTCAGAGAGGAAGGAAAAGGAAAGAGTTAGGAAAGGACCAGGGACGTGAAACCTAGGATGTGGAGTGAAACCCAGCACGGAAGGGCCATTGGGTTCTCCTAAGGGTTTGGGAAGGCTTCACTTCATGGTTTAAGGAGGTGCCATTACCAGCATGTGCTCTCCTGGCTTCTAGGGACAATAATCAATCCCAGTCCTGAGTACTGTTCTCTTTAACCCTGTAGCTCAAATAGTACAGTGGAAGGGCTGGAACAAAAGAGCGATGAGGGTTGGCACAGCTTACTGGCCCCAACCAGGTCTGAAACAAACGGGCCCCAGAATCCCCAGCACTGCCTCCAGCTGTGTGTGTCCGGCAAAACCTCTCCAGGAGATGGGCCTGGGAGGGCTGAGGACAGTGACCTGCTCCAGAAGCCATGTGTGTGAGAAAGCAGAGGCAGGGGACGTGGGGGAGGAGGAAAAGCAGATACTAGTTAGGATTTCTGTTTTCCTCTTCCCTTTTCTTTTACATACAGTTTCTTTCTCATGTGTTTGTCCTCCCTCCCCAGTTTTAGAGCGAGGGTTGAGGACAGCCACAGCCCTGTGCTCAGGGACGGCCTCAGCCTCGAGGCTGCCCACCCCAGCATGGATGTTGACCTCAGGCCCAGTGATGCCAGTATGCATCTCCCAGCCCAACGAGAACTGACCAGAACGTCCCAGCTTGTGCAGGAGGACAGCAAGTGCAGGAGGACAGCTTGGAGCTGTCTTCTATGGGTTTTCCTCACTGTTTATTTTAGTTTCTTCCTCTCAAATAAAAGTGAAGTGTCTGCCATCTTGTGGCAGAGGCCTGGTACTGCTGCCTGGGCACCTACAGTCACCTTCCCACTGCTCCCCCAGAAGGGATGCTGGCCCTCTGGGGTGGTCCGTGGGCAGGGGTCAGTGGGAGCTGGTGTGGAGAGGAGGAGGGAGCCTGGGCAGTAGTGCTCACTGGCACAGTCCTCTCCGCCTTGGTAAATAGGCTTCTGGAGACAGTGGCTGTGGGCTCTGGGGCCTTGGAGGACAGCCTTTTATGAAAGAGAAATAGGGCGAGTAGTGTGGGAGGAGGTCACCTTCAGAGAGGACAGGGCCTGGAGGGGGATGAGGCGAGTGAGTGGAGACCCTGGGAGACCTGGGGGCTGGGTCCTAGCCCTGAGGGAAGGGGGCAGAGGAGCTCAACAGCAGGCAAGCTCCTGTGCAGGGTGGCCACAGCCAGGAAGGTCAAAATATGTGGTCACATCAGCATATGAAAGACTCATGTCAGGACTCATGTGTTAGCTCAAGTGAGAACCAGAGGGGAGCGTCTCTTGTGAGTGGATGAGCTCTCTGAGGGCAATCATGTGTGCACATGATTTCTGGGCTCCTGACCAGTGAGGGTGTCAACTCCACTTAATAAATCTGGAGCCCTTTTATTTGGTATTTGAATCCAGCTACAAGAGACAGAGATCATGTGAAACCAGTCCTAGAAGCTCTGTGCCTCTCAAGTTGCACCAGGAAGGTCAAGTCATGACCTTACATCCTGTCCTTTCCACAAGTTCTCGAGTACTGCCTAAAGCATCCAGGATACTCCACAGGCCTCGTGCTTACCATCTTCCCCAGAACAGTCCACCACCACAGCCACCCCATGTCCTGAAGTGGGCACTTGCCTCACAGGCAAATACTAGCAGTAATTTTAGTAAATGTCTAGTACATACCCCCCTGGGCACTGACCCATTTCCTATTGACAGTGATGTCATTTCTAACTCTAACTCTAACCAGGACAGTTAACCATTCCAGATTGTCATTCTAACTGAGGCTTTGGTTCCTGGAACCAATTGCTGTGTTAGCTGGAGTTTGGTCACGGAAACAGAGTGTTCAAGGTATTTCAAGCAGGAAGGTGGATTTTAAGCATCAAAGGGGTTTTGATGCTTCCAGACTCATTAGAAAGGCTGTTTGAGTGAGGATTGGGGAAAAGCACCACTGCATTTCAGGATACCAAGAAGTTACAGAAATTTCTGGGGATCACTGCTAATGACTTTGCCTGAAGCATGACTGTCAGTGATTGTCAGGAAGAGCTGGTGGAGTCTCCAGTCTGATCTTTGGAGACATTCACGGCTGCACCTTCCAAATAATGGCTTCTCCTAAGCCTGCCAAATTTCACGTGTGCTTCTCTCATTGGTGGACTCTAAACTGGCGTGCTGTTGGGAATAGAATCTGGGAAGTGTATTTTCCAAGCTTCCAGCCTGTGCGGTATTAGGGCGAGCTGAGAATGTCAGGGATCAAGACACGATATCTGACACGCACTTTTAAATACGGATGATAATAATAGTACTTCCTTCATATGGCTGTTGTGAGGCTAAAATTAACACTGTGAAGTCTTTGCACAGAGTGTGGCATATGGTAAGCCCTCGATAATTGCTCGTTTACAAAAAATTGTCAAAACTGAAGTAGGAATGGCTCCTTGTTCTCATTTCTAACCCCTGTAAGGAAACTGGCTGTTTCCAAGCTGTGGGGTCCAACCCGCCCGCCTTGGCGACGATCCTGTTCCTTACCATCCTGGGCCCGTTTGGCATCAGATCCTCAGTCTGCCTCATTCTGGCTCAGAAGGCTGGATGGAGATGCAGGAGGAAGGGGAAAGTTCTTAGGGAAATAGTGCAGCAGTGAATTGTGCTGGATTAATACTGGATTCCCCCTGCTCTGCAGAGGGAAGGACTTCATTTCAAATGGACCAACAGTCCATTTGACCAGAGACTGGTCACTTCCCTCCTGGAAACATGAGTTGGGGCTGTGCCTTGCACTTCTGTACCAAATGGAGTTCGCAAACCTGGGGGTCGAGTCTCTGTAACGTTGTGCCCAAATGCTCCAAGCAGCCTGTAACAAGAAAGAATCAGGGCACAGCTGAAATCCAAAAGGGAAAGGAAACAGGCTAAGATCCATGGGGAACAATGTCTATTTCTTAATCTGTCTCCTGCCCCAAATAGCTCTGCTCTCCTCCCCCACTTGTGTTTATGTGTCTGTTTCTTTCCCTGGCAGCAGATGCCACCAGGCCGTAAAGTAGGTCAACAGAGGGCGAGGATGAGCTGACACAGGCCCTCAGGCCACGTCCTCCCTTGACCTCACTCCCTGGTTCCTGGGTCTGGAGACCCACAGGAGCCCATGCTCTCCAAGGCATCCTGGCCGGGTCCGTGCTCCCTAGAACCCAGCAAGTCAAGGTTCCTCTGTCCAGCCTGTGAGTGGGCAGGGGGCCTGTTCAGAAATGGCAGCAGAGGGGACAGCACTGAGTTGGGCTGTAGCCCTCCCCGCCTCATCCTGCCCCTGCCCTTTCATCCCCTCCAACTGCAGCCCTGCTTTACCACCCTCAGGGATGCCCATTCTTCCCAGGGCAGCCAGAGAGCCCCATGTCCCTGCTGTTTACCCTGAGAAGCACTGGGGTCCCTTTCACATAGACCCACAGGTTCCAAACCAGGGCTCCTAGCATGTACCAGGAGCAGCAGTGGTGGGATGGGTAGAGTGCACAAATTAGAGTCAGGAAACCAGATTTCAAACCCCAGTCACCTGAGGCACAGGCCAGTGAGAGCGTGCCCAGAATAACCCAGCTGGGAAGCCACAGGTTACAGGCCTGCAAGGACCCACTGCACACCCCAAGCCACATGTGCCTGCCTCCCTCACAGCCCGGCCTCCCATCCCTCCTTGGGACCCTCTCTACCCAGCATCCGGTCCTCATGGTGCCTTTCTCTCTACAGGTTCTTTCAGAGCATGGCTATGGCCCGATCACGACCGACATCCGGGAGGGACAAACTTTCTACTATGCGGAGGATTACCACCAGCAGTACCTGAGCAAGAACCCTGATGGGTACTGCGGCCTGGGGGGCACTGGCGTGTCCTGTCCACTGGGTATTAAAAAGTAATTTCTCCCCATGTGGTCAGCGCTTGAGGTCACAGCAAAAATGCTTTCAACAAATTGGGCAATTCTTTTGTGGTTCAGGTCAGCGGCTTTTCAAAGTACACAGAGCACAAAGACATTCATAAAAATCTGGTTTAATGAGGTGTAATTTACATGAAGTGCAATGAATGGCAAGTTGAGAACATGCAGTTTATCTTCTGATAAATTATGGTGGGACTAGAACTGTGACCTATTGGGGTCTGAATGAGGATAATGAGTATGCTTTGTTCCCCCTGCTTGGGCCGGGACGCCTGCCACAGAAGCTGGGGAAGGAAGCTGGGAGATTGTCGGACAGGATGAGGCACGTCGGACACCCTTTATCTGTGCCCTTTCCCACCTTACCTGCCCTCTGCCCTCCAGTGCCTTAACATCTGCAAACATTTATAGCCTCAATGAATCATTCACTGCAATACTTTGCTCTTCTGATCCTGTATGTGTAAGGGGCTTTCTCTCCTTTTCTGCCCTCCCATGGCAGAGAAAAGATGTGAGTTAGCTTGACGAATTCAAACACTTTGCTTACAGCTATGAGAAATGCTTGTTCTAATAAAAGTTTACAATCCAATACAAAGTGCCTCATGTCTCATCTGTCTTTTACTTTTAGGTAGGATATTTCTAAGTATTGTAAGACAAAACCCTCAAAATTCCTTTCCCCCAAATGGAGAATATGATTGAAATTTTCAGGAACCATGTACGCCTCTGGCTCCTTTCAACTTCAGTGATAATAGCTGTTTTCCACACGCCTGTTCTGTTACAGCCATCACAACAGGTACTATTCTAATTAGACACGTGCAATTCTTGCCCTTAAGAGTCTTTATACCCAAGACAAAGGGTGGGGGACCTAAGCAATGTCATCACATGAACAAATCAGATAATCACAGGTCCTGACAAATGATATGAAAATGATAAACAGGATAAAGCTGTATCTAGGGGCTGTGGAGTTACACACAGAGTGGTTTTGGTTACATTGGTCAGGGAAGGCCTCTGTGGGGTGGAGAGACAAGTTAACTGATGCAAAGAAGAAATATAAACACAAGGGAGGAGGGCAGAGCTTTGGGGCAGGAGACAGATTAAGAAATACATTGTTCCCCATGGGTTTAGCATATTTATTTTCCCTCTTGGATTTCCTCTGTGCCCTAAGCCATTGTGGAAAAATTAAAAATAGAAATGTCATGTGATCTGATAATTCCACTCCTGGGTATTTGCCCATACCCAAAGAAAATGAGAACACTAGTTCAAAAAAGATGTATATACCCCTGTGTTTATCACAGCGTTATTTATAATGGCCAAGATACAGAAGCAATCTAAGAATCCATCAATAGATGAATGAATAAGGAGAATGTGATTGATGCCTACACACACACACACACACACACACACCTACATACACATTGGAATATTATGCGGCCATAAAAATGATGAGAGCTTATCATTTGCAACACATGGACAGACCTAGAGGGTATTAGGCTAAGTTGAATAAGTATTATGCTAAGATAAATACAAATACCTGATGATTTCACTCATATGTGGAATATAAAAAAAACTAATAAAGAAGCAGAAACAGACCTAAAAATACAGAGAACACAATGGCAGTTGCCAGAGCGGGAGGGGATACAGGGATGACCAAAATGGGCGAAAGGGAGTGAGAGGCTTCCATTTATGGAAAGAATAAGTCATGAGGATGAAAGGTACAGGCATAGGCAATGCAGTCAATGGTATTGTAATAGTGTTGTATGGTGACAGATGGTGGCTACATTTGTGGTGAGCATTGCATAATGTATAGAGAGGTGGAATCATTGTGTTTTACACTTGAAACTAATGTAACATTGTGTATCAACTATACTTCAATTAAAAAATTATTGGGGTGCCTGGGTGGATCAGTCAGTGAAGCATCAGGCTCTGTGCTGACAGCAGGAGCCTGCTTGGGATCCTCTCTCTTCCTCTCTCTCGGCCTCTCCCCCACATGCTCTCTCTCTCAAAATAAATAAATAAACTTTAAAAATTGTTATTAAAAAGAAAAATACATAAGTGGAGTAGATATGCCTAATCAGTCTCAACATCCCC
Source organism: Prionailurus bengalensis (assembly GCF_016509475.1). Classification (NCBI taxonomy): domain Eukaryota; kingdom Metazoa; phylum Chordata; class Mammalia; order Carnivora; family Felidae; genus Prionailurus; species Prionailurus bengalensis. Next base: position 51,474,035 of record NC_057344.1, read on the forward strand.
ATTTTGGTTGCCTGAGGGAAAACCTTTCCAAACAGAAGGGCCAGAAGGTGTAAATTCCTTCCTCCCCAGAAGGGGGGAATTTGTAGTGTTTGAGAAATGGACAGGCCTGTAGAGCTGGGATAGTGTGAATGAGAAAGAGTATTGAAGAGAGGTATCTGAGAGGTAGGAAGAGCCAGATCATGCAGAACCTTCGAAGGACATGTTAATGGGACTTGTTTGTTCATTCTATTTAATAATTGATGGTCATTGGAGAATTTTTAAGTTTCTCTTTTTTTGTCTAGGCTGAGCAGCTAGAGGAAAGGTGGTGTTATTTGCTTGTAAAGGAGTAGACAGAGGAGACATAAGTGAATCAATCCATTTTGGCCACTCAAATTTGAAGTTCGTCATCCTCATGGAAATGTGGGGGAGGGTAGTTTGCTGTGCAGTTTTGGAACCAGGAGGGATCCAAGGAAGAGAAATTTAAGAATCACCAGTGTATGGATGACATTTGAGGCATGAAGCTAATTTAGATCATCTGGGGAAGGAATGTAGAGGAAGAGAAGAGGTCAGAGGATTAAATGCTGGGGTGTCCTGACATATGGAAAGATGGTAAAGAAGGAGCAAAGGAATTTGAAAAGTGACATTTGAAGGAGGCACATAAAGATGTGTCCTTGCAGTGGAAACTAGGCACAGACATATGCCCCAAGAACTGAATAATGATCTGAATGACGCAAAAGTGAAATGCAAATGATACATCATGAGTCGGGGTTAAACTCAGACCAAATTTTTTCTACATTCATATCAGACCATAATGAAAAATGACAAGGAAACCAGGTCCTTTTGAGGAAGGATCTTGCAGCATTTCAGGAGGTATATGCTTTGAGTTTTGCCCTAAACCTTCCCCAGAGGAACATGGGTGTCTTTTACCAAAGTGACTCTTTATTCAAGAAGTGGAAATAACCCAGGCTCTCCTTGGAGTCATTACTTTCTGGCTATAAACTGACGTTTTGGGAGACCTGCCACCATGGTCCTGAGAAGGGTGGGATTTATAAAGACTGATGGAGTGTTATTCTAAGTCTATCTCACAGTGTGTCTAGCGAGTGTGAATAACAAGCTTGAAGTTCTTTCCTCACTCCCAGTATGCCTAGTGTGTATTAACTATGTTTATATTAACTATGTTAATTATGGAACATTAACTATGTTCCTAGCTTCTGTAAACTGAGATGCTTTAACATCTCCCTGCATGCATATGTTAGACATGCCTTGTCTGGACAACACTATAATATGCTTGAGCCACCTTGCCTTGGCTTCCTGCCTCCTTTGTCACTCTGCTTCTCTCTGGGAGGAGTCTTCCTCCTGGAGGTACTTTTCCACATATAAACTGACCAAGCCAGAGTTCACACCCCATTCACTGCCTTTATCAGGCTCTCACACTGAAGACCACTACCTGACCTAATCAGGGTCACCAGGTGCCAGACAACTAGGGACAGCTCCTGTGCCCCAGAGCTAGCTAAAATTACTAAAATGAGCTAACCCTAAGTCAGCTTACCCTGCTTCACCCATTCCTTCCCTTGGGAACCACAATAAAGACTCTAGTCCACATTTCCCCCCTCTCCCTCTGCCTCTGCCTCCTGATAGACCCTGATGCTTATCCTGGTAGCCTCCCTATGGCATTTTAGTTCCGTGATTCATGGAATAAAAATCCCCAGACTTATCCACTCCCAGTAAAGAAAAAATAATATCTGTGAGGGAATTTAAAATAGTAGTGGCACCAGTAGCAAAGTCAAATGATTCAGAGGTTGAGATTAGTGCACATCCTGTTTTGTTCCCGTTTGGCAGATATTAAAGCTAAATAGGTCTTGGGAAATGAATGTAGATTATTATACACTTAATGATGTGGTACAGCAGATATATCATACTTACTAGAACAAGTTAATGTAGCCACTGGCATCTAATATGTAGGTATTTGCCCAACAAAAACTTCTTCTCTATCTCTACAAGTAAGGATCATCAGAAGCAGTTTGCCTTCACATAGTAGGGTCATCACTGCATCTTTGCTGTCCTGTCTGAAGGCCACGCCAATTCTACTTTATGTCATGTTTAGTCCAAAGAAGCCTTGATCATTTTGACATCTCACAGAAAATCAACTGATTCATTGCACTGTTGACATTAGATGAATTGGATTTGGCAAGCAGGAAGGAACAAACAGCCTAGACAGTGAGAGATTTTACCCCGAAAAGTTCAAGGACTGCCACATTGGTTAAGTTTCTAAGTATCTGGTGATCTGGAGCATGAGAGACAAGTTACTATATTTTGGACTACCCATTATGAAAAAAGAGACAAAATATTTTGTGGACCTCTTTGGGTTTGGGAAACAACAGATAACCACATTTGGGTGATTTGAACTATGTACTGGATAACTCACCAGGTTTGAGATGGACCCAGAACAAGAAAAGACTCTTCAGAAGATCCAAGCTGAGCTACCAGTCACCTTTCCAACAGTAGTCCTTAATGTATTGAACATATCTGTGGCAAACAGAGATGTTGGATAGAAATTCTGGCAAACCCTAGTAGGAGAATCACAGTGAAGACTCTAGGGCATGAAGAATATAGCTGTGTCCTCTTCCCTTCTGCATTGAAAAGTAACTCCTGACTTGCTACTAGGCCCAGGTAGAGAACTAAGCAACTCAACTTATCTATCAAACCCTAGGTACTCTGATTATCTGAATCACAAAATTGAAAGTGCACAGCAGTAATTTATTGTTAAGTGGAAATTGTATATATGAGATTGGGCTCCAGAGCAGATTTAGAAAGCATGAATAAACTGCAAGATGGGTGGCTCAGAATCACATGATGCTTACTTTAATTTATTCATTACCTTACCTTTAATCCACACCTTTGACCTCATAGGCTGTTTCCTCTGACTAGGAAGGAGAAAATTGTGTGTCTTGTTTATAGATCGATTTTACTGTAGGCTGGCTGTAGCCAGAAGCAGTTGCTGCATTGCAACATTACTTGCTTTGCCCTGGACTATAGAAGTGAGAAAATTCTCCCAGGGGCAGAAATTTGAGCAGTGCATTTGTTCGCTACTTCATATGGAAGGAGAGATAGCCGGAGATACATATCTATATTGATTCATGAGCAGTGGCTAATGGGAAGAAAATAGGAAAGAAGAAAATTGAAAGATAGATGACAGTGAGTTCTAGAGGCAAATGATATGGATAAATCTCTTAGCTTGGGCACAAATATGAATGGGACTAAATGCCGGTGAGAAACCACTTTGGAGTCAGTCCTGTGAATCCCCAACCACATGGCTGCTTGCTTAACAACCTCACAAACAAAATGGCCACAAGGTAGAAATGGAAGCTCTGCATGAATTCAGAAACATAGATTCACTAAGTCTGATCTGGTTCCCCACCTAGTACTGAGTAGCCAAAGGAGAATACCCCAGTATGGTCCTAATCATCTGTGGTAGCGTACATGTGTGGAAGGGAGGAAGGGGCCAACCAATCACCTGGTGGCATGTTATTTTGCACCCTTTGTATTGGAGGAGATTATGATTTGTGCTCATAGGGTGGGCACATATTCCATATGTTCATTTGTATTACTATTCATAGAGCTCCTTTAACTACCCCCTATGTGGAGTTATAGGACGTCTTATCCATAGTTATGGTATAATGCTCCACAGCAACTCCTCCAATCAGAGGACACATTTTGTAGTGAAAGAAGTGTGGAATGAGTTTCTTCTCATAGAATTCACTGATCTTGCCACATTTCCCATCACTCAGAAGCAGATGACTTGACAAAATTATGGAATGGCCTGCTGAAGCCTTGGTTACTACATCAGCTGGGTGGCAACCTCCCATAAAGTTGAGATGTTGTCTTTTGGATGTGTTGTATGACTTAGATCTGCATCCAGTATTTGGTACTGTCTCCCCTTGAGCCAGAATGTATAGGTCCCGGCACCAAGACATGGAAGGGGGAGTAATTGGTCTCATCATAGCACTAAATAATCTGGAGACATTTTTGATTCATATCCTCAAGACTTTTGACTCAGTAGATTGAAAGTTCTAGTGCTCTAGGGGTCAATGCTTCCATTAGATAATGTTCATGATTCCCTTTGAATACGGAGTAGAAAATCTCCTCTGGACATTTTTGTCTCCTCTTGTTGATGAACCAATAGATGTATAAGGAAGTTTCTGTATTAATCAAGATGGAGGATCTCAACTTTCAAGGGGAAACAGTGGGAGTATGGATTATATGTGGATGCCTGGACCCACGAGGAGTAGGTTTGGATCACCCAGCAGGCAGAAAACTTTGCCCATCTGATTTGCTGGCATAGAGAAAGGAGATCATGAAATGGGTGGTACAAGAAAGAAATTGTGTTATCAACTTAGTGCTCATGCTATGTTTTAGTGCATTAATTGTCCTCTTTCCCTTCCATTTACCCCACTACCTTATATGAAGAAATTATGTATGACATATGATAAATTTGTTAATGGGATTTTGTGTGTAGAGAACATGAATTCTTTACCCAGACAAAAGATGAGGGTGGGTGTGGATGTTGAAAGACAAAAGGCAGTGTTATAGATCGCATGTTTGTGTGTCCCCCAAATTTATAAGCTGAAACCCTAACCCTCAATGGGATGGAATTAGGAGGTGGAACATTTGGGAGGTAATTAGGTTTAGATTAAGTCATGAAGGTGGAGCCCTAATGTTGTGATTAGTGCCCTTATAAGGAGAGAAAGAGAAAGCTCACTCTCTTGGCTACGTGAGGATGTGGCAAGAAGGTGGCTGTCTACAAGCCTGGAAATGGGCCCTCGCCAGACACCAGATCTATTGGCACTTTGACCCTAGACATCTCAGCCTCTAGAATTGTGAGAAATAAATGTTTATTGTTTAATCTGACCGGTCTACAGTATTTTTGTTAAGGCAGCTATAAGTATGTGACTAAGACAGCCTGTACTGAATAGTTTTTATATTCAGATCCAGAAAACCCTTCTCCATCTTTCTCTGTGTCCTGAGAGTCCTGAATGGGCTGTAACAAACAAAAGACTTCCTTGCTTTCTTGCTTTAATTTAGGTCTGGCCCACAGAGGCACTTGTAGGAGATTGAGGGTGGGAGATGATTAAGGTCAAGACATTTGTTTTCCCAGCAGGTCCCCACAGGTTGGCTGTGAATGGGTGATAATTGCTCCATGCTGTTGTTGATTATGGCCCACAACACTATCTATTTAGAGTTCTCCTAAACCCTGTTTACTTTGTAAATATTCCTTATATGAGCCTCTTAATTATCCAGATTGAGTGTGCTATTTATTTCCTGGTAAGACCTTCAAGATACAAATGGGGAAAGTAAACTTTCTTCTACAATTAATTCCAAAAATTCATATAAAAAGACATTTCTATTCTAAGGTTCATGCTAATTAAGTAAAAATATTTTTAACTACTATGGTTTTGCATGTAAAATCACAGCATTTTAGAATGGGAAAGAGTCTTATAGATTATTTAAATGGCTGCTTGTTTTATAGGTGAGAAACCCGAGGACACCGGAGGCAACTTTTTCACTATTAGAAAGTGCCACAAATCCATTTACATATCAGAAAGAAATCTTCCCCCTGATGTTGAGATCACTGGCTCTGGTTGAGATCACTGGTTCTTCCCTCTGGGGCTACCAGGGAAGTTTGACCCTCTTCCTCAGGAGATAGATACTTGAGGATATTTGAAGACAAAATAAACTTTCCTCAAATGATCTTTTCTAGGCTAAATAACTTTCTATATCCCTTCTAAAACCTTAATTTATACCTGTTGACTACCACTACTAGATTTCCCAGGTTCACCAATGAATGTCATTTGTTTAAGATTTCACTGTCCAACATGGTACCCACCAACCACATGTAGCCATTTAAAGTTAATTAAAATTAAATATAATTAAAAATCTAGTTCCTCAGTTGCACTACCTACATTTCAAGTACTCAATAGCCACAAGCATGTAAGTGGCCACCATATTGGATGGTGCAGATTTAGAACATTTCCATTACCACAGAAAAGTTCTATGGACAGCACTAATCCAAGGAAAGAGTTTGATGGGACTTGCAGGTCCTTCAGTCCTTATCATGTCCTTTTATTAATAGAGCTAAGTCATTATGTTGGCCCAAAGGATCAATGAAAGGTTCATATGAACTACCTTTAAGCCAGGGATTCCATTCATATTCTTATACTCTCACTTTATTATTATCCTCTTAACCTTAGTTATCAGAATTTACATTCATTTGTTGTTGATTTTTGTTCTGTTTATTTTAGCCCTGCACTTCAGTTTGTTAAAATAATTTAATTTAGACTCTGACATCTGGAACATTGTTTCCCTTTCCCAGTTTTTTCATGCATGGGCTTCATTAGCATGTCCTCAGTGTCTTCTTGAAAGTCATTATGCAAAATACTAAACTGGGCAGTTCACTTAGAAAGACATGTCCTTTGTTTAAGGTCTTAGAGCATGTATTATAATTGGCGTGCCTTTTCACTCTACTGCCACTCCTGACCCTCACTCTCCCCAGCCTCTAGCAGAAATTATTGGTGGATTTCATGCTTTCTCCTGTTGAGCCCAGATGCACCTTCAGAATTCTTCTCCACAAAGGACTTTGGGCAGCCACAGCCAACTATCAGACTTGGTTTTCTAGGTGAAATCTATAGCTTTCTTTCTAGACCTATACCTTTTGACAAATGCTGTGGATAAAATGCCTCAACTAGTAAGTTTACCTATGAGAGCAATCATACAAACAACATACCATTATTTTACCCACAACCTGATTATCAGAGAATGGGGCAGATGTTTTGCTGAAATACAGAAATATCACTAAAGCTGAAGGAGAGATCAACTACAGCCTGACAGATCCAAGTGAAAATGCTATATATGCCTCTTATAGGTTGAATGACCTTGAGAAGAATCACATGATCTCTCTGAGACTCAGTTTCTTGGAGTGTAAAGTGGTGATGACAATACATACATTGTTGGTTTTTTGGGAAGATTGAATATTTATATACACATAAAGGTCATTCCCTAGAAATTTTGTCAGCTATTCAAACAAACTAATATTGTTTGGATAAGGTCACTGATTATTCTGGGGCCAGGCTGGATTCACAAAAGTAAATGAGATTAAAAGCCTCATCAAATAATCTCCTCTTCATAAAAAGATTTAAAAATAATATCTGCAATGCAGGGAGCACTTACTATGTTTCAGGATCTGTACCCAATGTATATATAATACATAACATATATATTACACATACCATATGAAAATATATCATATATATACTGTATTATATTATATATTCTTGTTTATATACATATTATATAATTTGTTATTTGGTGGGACTTAAAAATGTTTTTAATGTTTATTTCTGAGAGAGAGCGAGAGAGAGAGAGAGAGAGAGCAGGGGAGGGGCAGAGAGAGAGGAAGACACAGAATCTAAAGCAGGCTCCAAGCTGTCAGCACAGAACCCAATGTGGGGCTCGAAATCACAAACTGCGAAATCACGACCTGAGCCGAAGTTGGATGCTTAAGCTTAACAGACTGAGCCACCCAGGCACCCCTTGATGAACTTTTAAAATATCATTTACTCTTATGAATCCACCCTGCCTCAGAATGATTGTGATGTTTTCCAAACATTATTAATTTGTAGTAATATTTTATAAAATTTCAAGGGAACAATCTTTTTTTTTCTACCTTATATTTGATTCCAAGATGCCTTTTTTGCCCCCTGAAAATCTAGATATTTCCATCTGAGCTCAAGCTATAGGTTTATGGCAATACCTATGTTTTGAGTTCCAACTGAGACATTGGGACACCAAGAACACATCTTCTCTGATATAAGCAATGGCTGTGGAACAGATATTCCTGGACACCCACAGTTTATTTACTGGTGTTACTGGTGCATACAGGATGCAACTCTATGGGCCATCTACCCTATCCTTGCTACACAGGTGTTCTACTGAGTGGCCCCCTTGGAGGTAGGAGTAAAAGGAATAGCTCTGGACTGAGGCTCCTGGATCACCTGTAAAAATCACTTGTGCATTAGAGAATTCCTTCCTTCTTCCTTCCTTTCCTTTCCTTTCCTTCCTTCCTTTCCTTTCTTCCTTTTCTCCCTCCCTCCTTCCTTTTCCTTCCTTCTGTCCTTCCTTCCTTCCTTTCCTTCCTTTCCTTCCTTTCCTTCCTCCTTCTTTTCTTTTCTTTTCTTTTCTGTCTTTCCATTAGAAGATTTCATCCACGATTTTCATCTCACTGTTCATTCATTTATTCATTCTATCAACCTGTATTTATTGAGTTCCTAGTATGTGCCAGGGTCTATGATAGATGATGGGGTACCATGTGAGCCAAACATGGTTTCTGTCCTCATAAAAATCAGACTAGTGGGGAAAATAGACATTAAACTAACAACATCACAAATATATAATTACAAAATATGGACAGTGTTCAGAGGGAAAATTATGGTGTGTTATAAAAACGTAAAAATGAGGAGTTCTGATTCAAGCTGACGAAGTTCCATAAGGGCTGACTTTTGAAAGATTCATGAGAATTAACATGCAGAGGTGAAGATGTGGTCAAGAGAAGGGGCACAGTCCAGTGAGAGGCATGTAAAGGCCCTGAGGTGGGAAGGAACAGAGTATTTTGGGGGAACTGAAGAAAAGATGGGAAAAAAGGATATCTAAGAGCAGTGGTGATGGTGATATATGTGTGGTAATGATTATTTTTTTTATAGCTGACCCGTATGAGGAGGAGTCTGAGGGATTAAGTTAGCAATGCCAACAAAGTAGGTTTCTGTCTTTTTGAGTATCCATAATTGAACTACTGCACTATGCACCCTGTTTGCATGAGGCTGCTACCTCTTTTGTTTTGTTTGTTATTGATTTTGTTTTATCTATCTTCCAGGGTCACATCTTGAGGGCCCCCTGGGGCCTTTGGTTTTTATTGTGGATGCTTTTCTTAAAACTGCAATTAGCTATCAGATTTCCTTTTTTTTTTTTTTAAGATTTTTTTATTTGGTGGTGCAGTCTCTACACCAAACGTGGGGCTTGAACTCATGACCCCAAGATCAAGAGTCGCACACTCTTCTGACTGAGCCAAGCAGGTGCCCAGATTTCTTCTTTTCTTTAAAAAAAGATATTTTGGGAAAAACGGGTACATTGAGATGTTATTGACACACAAAACTCCCCACAAATTTTATACTTAAAAAATGCTTTGAGAAATTTTTATAAGTTTCTGACATGCACATAACCATGAAACTATCACTACAATTAGGATAATAAATATATCCATCACCCCATGCCTCTTTGACTCCCTCATTTCTGGGCATCCTTCCTCCACCCAATAACCTCTCCTGCACCCAGTCCTGAGGCAATCAGCTTTATGTCATTACAGTTAGTTTGCATTTCTAGAATTGCTTATAACTAGACTCATACAGTATTTACTCTTTCTTTGGCTTCTTAACACTTGGTGTAAGTGTATTAAGATTCATCCATGCGGGTGCATGTTTTTTTGATTCATTCCTTTTTATTTCTGAGTAATATTTCATTGTGTGATTGTATCACAATTTGTTTATCCATTCATTTTTTTGAGGGGCATTTGAGTTGTTTTCTATCTGTGACATTAATACATAAAGCTCCTATGGAATTCATGTGCTTGTCTTTGTATGGATATATGCTTTTATTTCTCTTGCGTCAATAAAATGGCTAAACCGTATGATGGATGAATGTTTAACTTTTTAAGAAGCTGACAGACTCTTTTACAAAGTGGCGTAAGATTTTACATTATCACCAGCAGCATGTGAGATTTTCAGTTCCTTCATATCTTCATCAGAACTTGGCAATGGCCAGTCTTTTTGACTAAAGATATTTAAGATGGTGTGTAGCAATATCTCACTGTGGTTTTAATTTGTATTTCCCTAATGGCAAATAATGTTGAATACATTTTCATGTGTTTATTTGCCATGTCTTCTTTGGTGATATGTCTGTTCAAATATTTCCCCCCTCTTTTTTTTTGTTAGGTTGTTATCTTAATACTGAGTTTTGAGAATCCTTTATGTATTGTAGATACAAATCCTTAACATTGTCTATCAAAGATGGAAATTCTTAATTTTGATAGAGTCCAATTAATCAAGTTTTTCCTCTATGGATTGTGCTTTTTTATATATAAATTTCAGTTAGTCAACATACACTACAATATTGGTTTCAGAAGTAGAATTCAGTGATTCATCACTTACATACAACACCCAGTGTTCCTCATAAGAAGTGCCCTCCTTAATACCCATCACTCATCTAGCCCATCTCCCACCCACCTCCCTCCATCAACCCTCAGTTTGTTCTCTATTGTTAAGCATCTCTTGTGGTTTGTTTCCCTTTCTTCTCTTCCCCAATCCCATATGCTCATCTGTTTTACTTATTAAATTCCACATGAGTGAAATCATATAATATTTATCTTTCTCTGAATGACATTTTGATTAGCTAGAATGCTAGCTCCATCAACATAATTGCAAATGGCAGGATTTCATTCTTTTTGATGGCTTAGTAATATTCCATTGTGTATACATACCACATCTTTATCTATTCACCAGTCGTGGGCATTTGGGCTCTCTCCATATCTATTATTGATAACGTTGCTATAAACATTGGAAAGCATGTATGCCTTTGAATCTGTATTTTTGTATCCTTTGGGTAAATACCTAATAGTGCAATTACTGGATCATAGAATAGTTTTATTTTTAGCTTTTTGAGGAACCTCCATAACGTTCTTCAGAATGGATTGTGCTTTTGATCACATATCTAGGATATCTTTGCCTAGTGTTAAAAGTTATATAGTTTAAGTTTTTACATTTTGGCCTGTGGTCCATTTTGAGTTGATTTTTGTATGAGATATAAAGTATGAATTGAAATTCTATTTCCCTCCATACAGATATCTAATTGTTCTAGTGCCATTTGTTGAAAAAACTATTCTTTTCAACTGAACTGATTTTTCACATTTGTTGAAAATCAATTATCCATATATATGGGTCTATTTCTGGACTATCTATTCTATTTTATTGAACTATTTGTCTATATGCCAATACTGCACAGTCTTGATTGCTATGGATTACCAGATAAGTATTAAGATCAGGGAGTATGAACAGTGAAAATAAGTGAAGGTTAAAAATCAGAAGTTAAAGTCCCTCTCTGGTTTCAAATCAGGTACGTAAATGGTCTTTTTCTCATACTCAGCATAAATACTCCCTAAATTTCTTTAAAATTTGATTTTGTTCTTTATTTCAAGATAAAGTGCTATGAACAGTCAGAACCTATTTTCCCTGATCCTGACAAGTTCACATGAAGCTACTTCACAGGAATTGAATTTTCAAAGCAGCCCTTGTAGGGGCCATGTGGCCCTACAACAGTAAGATGCCAGCAGCCCTGGGAGCCAGACTGATGTGGGCATCTGGGAGGGAACATGGGAAGGATCTGCATGCAAACTGGTTGTGAATGCAACTGTTTTTAAGTCTCTCTCTGGAAACTTAAGCATTAGTAACTTACATCTTCACTTTATAGCATATTACATCACTTTATAATGTTTAGCAAATTCAAGTAGTGTAAGTTCTCCAATTTTCTTCTCTTTTAAACTTGCTTTAGTTATCCTCGGTCCTTTGCATTTCTGTACAAATTTTATAATCAGCTTATCAGTTTCTATAAGAAAGAATTCTGTTAGGATTTCAGTTAAGATTGCATTGAATCAGATCAATTTGGGAAGAATTTACAGCTTAAAAAATATTGTGTCTTTCAATCCATGAACACAATATAGCTCTCAATTTAACTAATTAATTTGTCTTAATAATGTTTTGTAGTTTTCAGTGTATAGGTCTTACACATGTTTTTTAGATTTATCCCTATTTCATTTTTTTTAGAGTTGTTACAGCATTTTTAAAAATTTTGCTTTCCAATTGCTCGTTGCTAATTTATACAAATACATTTGATTTTGGTACACTTTTTTATACTACCACCTCACTAAATTCACTGATTCTAGTCTCCTTTTGTAGTTTCAATGGGATTTCTTACATAGATGATCATGTCATCTGCAAGTAGACACAGTTATACTTCTTCATTTCCAATCTATGTACCTTCCCAGTCCCCAGCCCTTGCCTTATTGAACCTGATCTCCAGTACAATATTGAATAGAAATGTTAAGAGCAGATGTATTGTCTTGCTCCTGATCTCAGGGGGAAAGCATTTGGTCTTTCGCTATTGAATATGATGTTAATTGTAGATATTTAGTAAAAGCTCTTTGTCAAGTTTCCTTCTATTCATAGTTTAGGAAAAATTTTGTTTTGTTTGGTTTTTGTGTTTGTTTTTTAATCAGGAGTGGAATTTGGTTTCATCAAATGCTCTTTTACAACTAGCAAATAATATAGATGTTCTTTATTAGTCTGTGAATGTGGTGAATTGTGTTGTTTTTGCCTTGTTAAATCAATCTTGTATTCCTGGGTAAATTTACTTGGCCTTGATATAATATCCCTTTCATATATTATTGGATTTAATTTGCTAAAATTTTCCTAAGAATTTTTGGATTTATGTTTATGAGGAATATTCATCTGTAGTTTTCTTGTAGTGTCTTTATCTGGTTTTTGGTATTAAGGTAATGCTGGCCTAGTAAAATTAGTGGAAGTTATTCCCTGTTTTTCAATTTTCTAAAGAAGTTAGTTAGAATTAGTATTATTTTTTCCTTAAATGTTTCATAGAATATGCCAGTGAAACCATCTAGATCTTTAGTGTTCTATGTGAGAGGGTTTTTAATTACAAATTCAATTTGTTTCATAGATATAGGACGATTCAGATTATCTATTTCTTTCCAAATTTGTTTTTCATAAAGTTTGTCTATTTCATCTAAGTTGTTAAATTTATAGACATTATATTTGATAATCTTTTTAAGAATCATAGAACCTCTAGTGATGTTTCTCCTGTCATTCCCAACATTGGTAATTTGTTTCTTCTCTCTTTTCTTCTAATCAGTCTTTCCATAGGTTTATCAATTTTATTGGTCTTCTGAATGAACCAACTTTTGGTTTCATTGAGTTTCTTCTAAAATATTTCCTATCCAATTGATTTATATCCTGAGCTTTTTTATTTTTATTGTGTTTACTTTAGCTTTACTTTTCTTTCCATTTTACTGGTTTCTAGTTGGAAGCTAAGATTGTTGGTTTGAGACTATTTTTTTCTTTCATAATACAGGTATTAGGTGCTATAAATTTTTTTCTACTGCCACAAATTTTGCTGTGCTCTATTTTCATTTTCACTTAGTTAAAATACTTTTTAATTTTCTTCTATTTATTCTTTGACTTGTGAGTTATTTATAAGTGTATTTTTAAATTTCCAATCCAAGGATGTGTTATCAATCTCTAATTTCATTCCATCATTGTCAGTAAACATACTTTATGTATTTTGAATGCTTTTAAATTTGAGACTTCTTTTATGGACCAGAATATAGTCTATTTTTAATGTTTCAAGTGAACTTGAGAAGAATGTATATTTTGCTGTTGTTGGTTGGAGTATTCCATAATTGTCAATTAGGTCAAATTGGTTGATTATGCTAAGTCTTCTATACTTTAATGATATTCTACTTACTTGTTTTATCAATTATTGAAAGAGCAGTAATGAAATATCCAACAGTGGTTGTGACTTTGTCCATTTCTCCTTACAGTTTTGCTTCATGTATTTGAAAATTCTGTCACTAGGTGCATAAACACTTAAGGTTTTCATCTTTTCTTGATGAGTTGACCCTTTTATCATTACAATAAGTTTAAATTTATCCTTGGTAATATTCTTTGTTCTGAAATCCACCCTGTCTTATATTAGTATATTAATTCCAGCTTTTTTTAGATTAATGTTCACATGATATATAAGTTTCCATTCTTTACTTTCAACCAATTTGTATATTTATATTTAAAGTGAGTTTGTATGCAGCATATAATTCAGTTGTGCTTTTTAAGTCAATCTATCTCTGACTTTACGTGTATAAATTTAAGTTTGATGTGATGATTTATATAGTTAGGTTTATATCTTTTATATATTTATTTGTCTTCTACTTGTCCATTTGTTCTTTCTTCCTCTTTTCATTTTTCTCTCTTCATTTAAGACACTGAGTGTTTTTATTCTATTTTATCTCCTTTGTTGTCCTGTTACCTATATTTTTCTGTTGTATTATCTTGGTGGTTGCTTTAAGGTCTTTATATTTTTAACCTATCACCATTTACTTCAATTGATATTGTATCAGTATATACTACAAGTACCTACAAACAGTGTACTTCCATTTCTCTGCATCTGGTCACTATGCCATTGTTATCATACATTTTATCTTGTACATGTTATAAACTCCACACACATTGTTATTTATTTAAATAATTTATTTTTTGAGAGACAGAGAGAGACATGGTGTGAGCAGGAGAGGAGAAGAAAAAGAGGGAGTCACAGATTCCAAAGCAGGCTCCAGGCTCTGAGCTGTCAGCACAGAGCCTGATGAGGGGCTCGAACTCACGAACTGCGAGATCATGACCTGAGCCCAAGTCAGATGTTTAACTGACTGAGCCACCCAGGTGCCCCTGTTAATGCTTTAAACAATGATTTTATAAAGAGATATACATAAAAATAAAAATTAGTTTATATTTACCCACATAGTTACCATCTCTAGTGCTCTTCATTCCTTTGGTTAATTCATATTTCCATCTAGTGTCATTTTCCCTCTGCTTGGAAGACTTCCTTCAACATTTCTTATAGTAGTGACATAGTGATGAATGTTTTCAGTATTTGCATGTCTGAAAAAGTCTTTATTCCACCTTTGTTCATGAAACATATTTTTTTAGTTTGATGTCTTTTTTTTTCCTCCAGGAATTTAAAGATGCTGCTTCCTTGTCCTTTTTTTTGGCTTGCATTCCTTTCAATGAAAAATCTGCTATCATTCTTTGTACATATGTACATAATTTTTTCTCCCATCTGGCTTCTTTTAAGATTTCCTCTTAAATTACTAGTTTTTAGGTAAGTTGATTATTATAGTGTGTAAAATTGTGTTGTCCCACATAATATGTTCAAGTCCCAAGCTTTGATATCTGTGAATATGACCTTATTTGCAAATAGTCTTTGTAGATGTAATCCAGTTAAGATGAGATAATACTGGTTTAGGATGGACCCTAGTCCAATGACTGGTGTCCTTATAAGACAAATTTGAACACAGATACACAGAGAGGAGACCGCCATGTAAAGACAGACACACAGAATGAACTCCATGTGATGATGGAGGCAGAGTTTGGAGTGATGTAGCTAAAAACCAAGGAACATCAAAGGTTTCTGGCAGCCACCAGAATCTAGGAAGAGGCAAGGAAGGATCTATCCCTATAGCTATCAGAGAGAGCATTGCCCTGCTGGCATTTTGATTTCAGACTTCCAGCCTTCAGAATTGTGAAATAAATTTCTATTGTTTTAAGCCACCCCATCTATAGTAGTTTGTTACAACAGCCTTGGGAAACTAATACAATTATAATGTGCCTTGGTGTAATGTTCTTCACATTTCTTGTGCTTGGACTTTAATGCACTTGTAACTATGGGTTTATAGTTTTCATGAAGCTTGCAAACTTTCTGCCATTAAATTTTAAAATATTTTATCTGTCCCCTCCCTTTCTTGGGGATTACAATTAAATGTCCCACTATTAACTGATCATTTTTTTCAGCCTTTTTGTCTCTGAGTTTTATTGGAGGATTCAATTATCCTATTGCTTTCTAGTTGTCTTCAAGTTCACTAATGTTTTCTTTTGCAATCTTTAATCTGCTGTTAATCCTATATGGTGTATTTTTTATCTCAGATATTGTGATTTTCATTTCTTGGTGTTTGGGGATATCATCTTCCGCATCTCCACTAACATGTGTGATCTTTCCTCTAAGCTTTTTGAACATATTGAATACATTTATAACAACTGTTTAAGTGTATTCATCTACAAACAATATCATCTGTGTTACTTCTGAATCTCTTTAGGTTTACCAAGTATTCCTGTTATGGGTCTTATTTTATTAATTATTTGCTATGCCTAGTAACGTTTGATTGAATGCCAGAGACATTGTGGATTTTACCTTTTGGATGCTGGATATTTTTGTACTCCTATAAGCATGCCTGAATTTTCTTTTCTTTTCTTTTCTTTTTTTTTTCTTTCTTTTTTTTTTTGAGATAGAGGGATTGAGAGAGAGAGAGAGAGCATTCACACACAGGAGAAGGGCAGAGGGAAGCGGGGGGGGAGACTCTTAAGCTGGCTCCATGCCTAGTATAGAGCCCAACTTGGGGCTCTATCTCATGACCCCGAGATTGTGATCTGAGTGGAAAATAGAGTTGGATTCTTAACTGACTGAGCCACTCAGGCGCCCCAGCCTAAACTTTATTCTGTGATGCATCTAAGTTACTTCTAAACCATTTAATCCTTTCAGGACTTATTTTAAGCTTTCTTAGGTGGGACCAAAGCAGCATTTAATCTAGGACTAAGACTTAACCCACTTAGGAACCTTCTACTTGATGCTTCAAGAATTATGAGATTTTCTACTCTGGTTGGTGGAAACCAGAACTATTTATTCCCCAGCCTGTATGAGCTCCGAGGCTTATTCTGTCTCTTTCAGACAGTTATTTCACAGCTCAGGAGAATCATGTGTGCAAGGGCCTACTTATTCATTATATAGAATAGGCACAGTGCCTAGAGCATATAATACTTTAAAGGAGCTCACAAAACTGTTTCGATTTCTTTTATGATTAAAAGAAAAAATTCTACAGAAAATGTTTTAATATATACTAACATTTTTATCTTTATACCAATGCACTTATAAAATACATGGATTTATAGGGAAAGTGCCTCAAGAAGAGAAAAATGCCCACAAAATCATAAGTGGTCTTGCATGTAGATAGGAGATCACATCTAGGTTAAGAGCTGGGAGTAAAGATTATCTCTCAACAAGTAGTAATTGAAACCATGTAATTGGGTGAACTCCCTAATGGACTGGTTTCCTGGGAAACAAGAAGAGAGCAAAGTCTGAGCCCTGGGTTTAGTACACAGTGTATCAGCACAAGGAGAAACAGGATAGATAGAGGGAGAAGAATAGTGAGAGAGGCTCTGGGGGGTGGTGTCGAAAGCAGGGCCTTTAAAGTCAGAATACCCAAGGCAAGTTCACTTACATTTCTCAGCTTGAGTTTACTTGTCTCTAAAAAGGAGTTAGTGCTACTGCATTACAAGTATCTGTGAGAATTCTTGACTGTCTGTGAAAAGATCTGTGAGAGATCTTGACTGTCCTCAGGAGATATCTCTGAAAGTTTTGTGTAAAGGACAAAACTCTGCAGGTATTTTCTTTTGGAGAAACAAGAAGGCTCTAAATAATGGAAACCAAGGTTATTGAGGGGTTGATGGTACTAAAGTCATCAAATGATAGAACTGAGAGAGGCCCTTGGGGCCACTTAATCCAACTTTTACACAAGAAGAAACCAAGGAGTCAAAGACATCAGAGACATTAAAGCGAAGGAGACCATGGACAGGGACTCACCTGCTACAGACAGTGTGGGAAACAAGGTTTCTAAGATGTCAGTCACTATAAGCCTGGGAGAGGTTAAGAGGGCCAGAATGATGCTAAGTATAAAAACCAGTATCTAGCACGCAGAATTAAATGTGGATAACAATGTAGTACTTCCCTATTTAGTTGTTAGGATGATAAAATGACATAACACTTGCAAAGAACTTAGTTCTCAGAATTTGCTAGCTTACAAAGACAATTTTCTCAAAGAATACTTAGAGTGATTGACCACTCAATCCCTATTAGGGAACTAGATAATTTGATTCAACCTGTTTTGGCCTTGATCAGTTTTCTCATTTTATCATCATAGGCCTGTTGGGTTTAGGACCATTAGTCTCCCTTATTTTAGCTCAGAGGGTGAATGAAGAATCAGGAGTCCATGTGAGTGCTCAGGAAAAAAATGCATTAAGGAAATAAGCTCAATGTTGAGACTAGATCTAACATTCTTAGAAGACTTTAGTTCTTCACTCTAAGCAGAATCAGTCAGAATGTAATCAATTCCTGTATGAAGGCACAAGCCCAGGACCTACCTTATCCCCTCTGTCCCAAATGGAATTAATAAAACTAGAGTTGAGTCTTTGTCATCCTGTGCTCAAATACCCTAGTTGCCTGGGAACAAGAAAGAATCAGGGCATTGCTCAAATACAAAAGTAGAAAAAGAAACAGGCTAAAATCCATAGCGAAAAATTTCCATTTCTTAATCTGTCTCCTGTCCCAAATAGCTCTGCTATCTTCCCCCCAATTTGTTTTTATGTGTTAGATTTCTTTCTCTTGTAGCAGATGCCACCTGACAGTCCCTAAATTAGGTCAAGGGAGTGGTGATGAATTGACACAGGCCTTCATGCTATGCCGTGCCTTGTCCTCACACTCCCTCCAGTTCCCTGGCCTGCTTTACATGGCATCTTAGAGTGGTTTTCTGTTCCTCAGAACCATAGGATCTTGGGTAATCCTCTGTTCACCTTCAGGACCCTCAACTTGTGGATTTTCAGCCCTGTTAGATGGAAGGAGAGAATAAATAGATCTTGACTGTCCTCAGCCCTTTATGCCTTCCCCTAACCTTGAGTCCTCTCATTTTTATTCCATTCTAGCACTGACGAAATAATTTCAGAGGACAGTTATCCTTTTTTCATGGCAGCCAGAAAACCACTCTTCTCTTCTAGGACTTCCACTGCATTAGGGCCTGTTTCAAACAGATCCAAGTCAGGGATCCCCTATGTGCAATTGTGATAACATTGGTGTAGTGAGTAAAATATAGGTTTTAGAGTCAAATTCCAGGAAACTGAGACTGAGAGAAGTGGCTTGCCCAGTATAACCCAGTAAGAGGCAGAGTCCTGTGTCAAACCACACCCTTACAAGTCTTACTCCAATCCACCTTTTGCTACCTCACTTAAAACTTGAATTTTAAACCTGAATACCTTCCTCCTTCCTTGATAATCTCTGTTAAGAACCTAAGGCCAAATTTTCCCTTTTCCTCAAGATGTTCTTTAAGATAATAGCTATGGCATGCTTAGGACTAATATTTGAGAGGAAAAATCTAATATGCTGAAGATGCTCACCAGAGGTGTTGAAGCAAGAATCCTGATGGATACTGTGGCCCTGTGAGCAGGGAATTTTCCTTTCTAAAGGTATTAAAAAAACAAATAGGGTCTTGATTTTCACTTCTGGATAGTATGCTGTCAGTTACGGTAGACCAGTGTTTCCATTGTATCAACAGAAAAGCCTGGATAATTTTTTCTTTAATTACAGCAAAGGAAAGCTGTGAGAGCCATGAGGACTAAATAAACTAAAATTTCAGAGAACCAACACTGTTAAGAATGAGATGCATCCCTCCCCTTTTTGGGGGCCATTTGCCACCACTGGCTGTAAGTTGAGAATCAGATTTGCACCAGAAAGAGACCATCCACAGGAGCAGAGGAAACCACTGATGCATTAGTAGTAGTTGTCTGGGTCTGGAGGAGAGATGAGAAACTTGAGAGGCCCAAATGCACAATTACAAGATGAATGTATGACTGGCAAGCTAAACCAGTATTTTCTTAAAAGCCAGAGAGAAGTATATGCAGTCTCCAAGATCTACCAGTTGAAGGAATCTGCCTCAAGATCACCACTCATGTCCTCCTTAGGACAGGTGCCAGGTGGAAGCTATCTGAGAAGAGGCTGGAGATGTAGGCTGGGAACCCCAGATCTCCTGCAGACTTTCAAAGCTGAGAAATTTGAGACCTTCAGGCTCTCAATGAGAAAATATGAATTGGTGAGAGAAATACTGATTTTATCTGAGGTTTGACTGCAAAACATCTATAACCCAACTAAATCCCTAGTTGGTTTGAGATGGTCAGCCCTTTAATTTATCTACCCAACAGAGAACAAGGGATTCCTCTCATGTGGAAGACAACAGTAAGTGGAACCTCTCTTCCTTTTCTTTTTCTAAATACATAATGTTGTGTATTTGAATTGATTAAACTTAATTAAAATTTAAAAATTTTAAATTAACCATAGAAAGAAGCAAGAAAATATAGCTCCACAATCTAGACACTAACATTGCCAGTATGGAAAAGAAAAACAAGTATATGCTACTTACATATATTAAATATAAGAGCACAGAAGGGTTGAAAGAAAATAATATGAAGAAACTATGAAAAAACACTAACCAAAAGGTGGCTGGTGAAGCTATACTAATATCAAAGTAGATTTTAAGACATGAACAGAGGTAGAATCACATAGGAGTCACACATTGGAGGTAGCAGACAGGGGGACTTTAGATTAACCATAATTAATATGTTAAGTAAAATGGAGACAAGGTAGATAGAATAAATGAAAAAAAATTACTAAGAAATGTAAATTGTAAAGAGCCAATGGATCTAGTGGAACCCCCCAAAATAGTATCTGAAAATAATAATTAAATGGGTAGTTTCAACAATAGACACAGCCAAACACGAAATTAGTTAACTAAAAGACAAGTCAAGTGCCAAGATGAAAAAACAGAAAACATGCACAGCAAGGAGTCATGTGGGACACATTTATAGTGCCTATTATATCTATAAGTATAGTTTCAGAAGAAGAGTAGAAGAGAAAGGAATGAGACAAAATCAATATTCAAAAAGTATTGAATGAACACTTTTCAAAACTTATGAATATCAATCCCCATATTCAAGGTCAGAGAACCTCAAGGAAGAGAAACACAAAGAAAACCACAACCATATCATAGTAAAACTGCTGAAAACCAAGACAGTGAAAATCTTTAAAGCAGTCAGAAGGGGGGAAAAAAGCACATTATCTACAAGGAAACAGCAATAAAAATGAGAGCTGACTCCTCAACAAAAATGGTAAAACACATAAGATAATGTACTATCATCTGTAAAGTGATGAAAGGAAAATAAGAAACAATCTAGAATCTTAGTCCAGTAAAATATCCTTCAAAACAATAAATTATATTTCATAAAAAAATAATGATGGTGAAATAAATTCTTTGAAGCAAATGGAAACTGAGGGAACTTGTTGCCAACAGGCTTTCATGAAGAGAATAATGAAAGGGAATTTTTTGGGTAGAATAAAAATAATCCTGCATGGAAATATAAAATATAAGATGGTGGAGGGAGCCAAGATGGCGGAACAGCATGGAAGTGTTTTGTGTGTCTCGCGTCCATGTAATACAGCCAGACCAACACTAAACCATCCTGAACACCTAGAAAACTGAAGGATTAACACAGAAATCTGCACAACCTGAACCACATAATTAAGCAGGTACACAGCACGGACAGGTGAATTTGGGGAGCAAGAAGGCACGGGAAGGGAGGTGCTTTTGCGAGTGGAGAGAGGATGGAGACAGGGGATGGGGGAAGGGAGAATATGGGAAAAGCACCCCTCTCCAAAAGCAGTTGTAGAGAAAGTAGAAAATTGGAAACAGCTGCAGGAACTAAACTAAAAAGGGAGAAAGGAGAAAGGAGAGGGTTTAAATTCTGTTAAGACTTTAAACAAGGGGAGCACAAAGTCTGCAACTCCACAGCTCAATACCTGGCAGTACTCTGGTGAGAAGGGTGAATCTCCAGGAACAGAGTGGGGTCTGGGAGGCTCTTAGGCCACACGGGGAAAAGCGGTCCCTCTGCTGGAAGGACATTTGGTAGAGACTGTTGAAGCCACCTGGTCCCAGCAGACCCCAGAGAACATCCACATTTTCTGGCTCTGGAACAAAGTCATTAAGGGTGAAGCCTGGTGCCAGATGTGTGTTGTGATTTTCCATAATCCCGAAATGTTGCTGCTACACTATGTCATGAACTTTTTATGGGGCAGGCTGGCACCTGGCCGCACTCTCGGGGCACCAGCAGCAGCAGGGTCCTGCAAGCATTCCTGGGTGCAGCTGACACTTGGCCATTGCTCATTCAGCCATTGCTCGGGAGACCCTCCTACAGAAGGGTAGAATGGGTCAAAGCCGCAGTCCTTCAGAAGGGGCCAGGGAAAACAGCTGCATCTGAGACAAAACTCGGGAGAGAGATACTGCCTGGGGCCTGGTCATGGGCAGTGAAAAAGTGGGGAGTGGACAAAAGCCAAAGACAGAGGACAGGTGCGTGATTGCTGATCTGGGAGAACAGAGTTCTGATACTAGAGACTGGGTAGCTGGGTGGTGCTATTTTCACTGCTCTCATGCATGTGTATATGCACCTGGGAGCCCCACGAAAATCCACGCCAATAGGCTAGCAGCGCCATCTAGTGGAGAACGGAGCCATTACTCTGAGCCCCACCCAACTGGGCCAACCTCGCTCTTCAAGAACACAAGTCTCACTGCCTACTTAGTTTGTGGACCATAAGCGCTACATCGTCTGACTTCTGGGGGAAAACGAAGTAATGTCAGTCCTATTTCAATCTGTTAGCAGGTCCACCTATTCAATTTTGTTTCATTTTTCTCTTTACACTTCTTTTCTTTTTCTTGAATACAGAATGAGAAAAAATTCATTTTTATTTGCAATTTTTATTAAAAGTATTATTTGTTAATTTTTTACTGTATTTTTTACTTTTGTGTAAATTTTCTCAAATTCTGTTTTACTTCCATCATTTTATTTTAGTCTACTACAGTGTATTCACTTTTCCAAATGATTTCCTTTTTTTCTTTTCTCTTTTTCATTTATTTCTTTTTCTTGAATACAAAAAGAGAAAAAATTCTTTTATTTTTAATTTTTATCAAAAATATTTTTCTTTAATTTTTTTCTACTATATTCTTTACTTTTGTGTAAATTCTTTCAAATTCTATTTTACTCCCATCATCTCATTTTAGTCTACTTCAGTGTATTCATTTTTTCAAATTCTTAAACAATTTCCTTCCCCCTCTTTTTTTCTCTAATCTGTCAAACCACTTTCAACACCCAGACCAAAACACACCTAGGATCTAGCATCATTTATTTGATTTGTGTGTGTGTTTTTAATTTTTTAATTTAATTTAATTTAAAAATTTTTTTTTAAGTTTATTTTGAGAGAGAGAGCAAGCAAGCGTGGTAGGGGCAGAGAGAGAGGGTAGCGAGCAAATTCCAAGCAAGCTCTGCATGATCAGTGCAGAGCCCGATGTGGGGCTTGAACTCACAAACCGTGAAATCATGACCTGAGCCAAAATCACGAGTCAGATGCTTAATTTGAAGGACAGCATAATGGAAAATAAGCTGAGAAGATGAGAGAGGGAAAAAAGAGTAAACAAAATAAGAATAGACTGAGGAAAGTCAATGATTCCATCAGGCATAATAACATTCATATTATAGGGTTTCCAGAAGAAGAGAGAGCAAAGGGGGCAGAAAATTTATTTGAAGAAATAGTAGCCGAAATCTTGCCTAATCTGGGGAAGGAAACAGATATCCAGATCCATGAGACTCAGAGAACTTCCAACAAAATCAACCCAAGGAGATCCATTCCAAGACAGATAGTAAATAAAATGGCAAAACAATAGCGATAAAGAGACTTTTAAAACCAGAAAGAGAAAAGAAGACAGTTACATACAAGGGATACCCCATAAGGCTATGAGCAGAATTTCAGCAGAAACTTTTCAGAAGGGAGTGCATGATATATTCAAAGAGCAAAAATGAAAAAAATCTGCAGCCAAGAATACTCTATCAAGCAAGTCTATCTTTCAGAAAAAAGGAGAGATAAAGAGGTTCCCAGACAAACCAAAAGCTAAAAGAGTTCATGACCATTAAAGCAGTCCTACAAGAAAGTTTAAAAGAGATATGAGTGGAAAGGAAAGACCATAAGTAAGAATAAGAAAAGCAGGAAACACAAAAGGAGTAAAAATAAGCATATCTGTTAAAATCAGTCAAGAGACTCACAAAATAAAAGGATATAAAGTATGACACTGTATACTAAAAATATGGGGGAGAGGAAAAAAGAATGGGTTCAAACTTAAGTAACCATCAACTTAATATAGACTGCTATATGCAGAAGATGGTATATATAAATTTAATGGTAACCACAAGTAAAAACCAGTAATAGATAAACAAAAAATAAAGAGAAAGCTATCCAAGTATACCACTAAAAGAAAGCCAGCAAACTGTGAGAAAAGAGAACAAGATAAGAAACTATCAGATAACTACAAAAACAACCAAAAATACTGGTTCGAAGGAATACATGCACCCCAAAGTTTATAATGGCATTATCAACAATAGCCAAATTATGGAGACAGCCCAATGCCCATTGAATGACAAATAGATAAAGAGGTTGTGGTATGTGTGTATGTGTGTGTATATTACTCAGTCATAAAAAAATAATAAAATCTTGCTATTTTCAACAATGTGGGTGGAACTAGAGTGTATTATGCTAAGTGAAATAAGTCAATCAGAGAAAGACAAATATCATATCATTTCACTCATATATGGAATTTAAGAAATAAAATAAATGAATATGGGGGAGGTGGAGAAAGAGAGGGAAACTGTAAAACAGACTCCTGACTATAGAGAACAAACTGAGGATTGATGGAGGGGAGGCGGGCAGGGGATGGGTTAAATGGGTATTAAGGAGGGCACTTGTTGTAATGAGCACTGGATGTTGTAAGTAAGTGATGAATCACTAAATTCTACTCCTGAAATTAATATTACGCTTTATGTTAACTAACTGGAATTTAAATAAAAACTTGAAACTACAAAAAAAAAACCACAAGTAACAAAATGGCAATAAAGGCATGCTTATTGATAATTACTTTGAATGTCAACGGACAAAATGTTTCAATCAAAAGACATAGGGTGACAAAATGGCTTAAAAAAATGCCATGAGTCTGAAAGAGTCATTTCAGACTTAAAGACATATGCAGTTTGTAAGTGAGGGGATGGAGAAACATTTATTATGCAAATGGCCATCTAAAGAAAGCTGGGGTAGCAATACTTATATTGGGCAAAATATAGTTTAAAACAAAGATTATAAAAAGAGACAAAAGGACACTATATAATAAGAAAGGAGACAGTTCAACAAGAAGATGTAACAATTGTAAATATTTATGCACCCAACATGAACACCAAAATACATAAAACAGTTAATAACAAATATAAAGGAACTAATCAAAAGTAATACAATAATAGTAGGAGACTTTAACATCTCACTTACATCAACAGACAGATCATCCAAACAGAAAATCAAAAAGGAAATTGTGATTTGAATGACACACTAGACCAGATGGATTTAACAAATATATTCAGAACATTCCATCCTAAAATAGCAGAATATACATTCTTTACAAGTCTGCATGGAACATTCTCCAGAATAGATCACATATTAGGCCACAAATCAAATCTCAATAAATCAAAAAGATTGGTCATACAATGCACTTCTTCTAATCACAATGCTATGAAACTAGAAATCAACTACAAGAAAAAATCTGGAAAGACCACAAATACATGGAAGTTAAATGACATGCTATTAAATAATGAATAGGTAAGCCAAGAAATCAAAGAAAAAACAAAAATTACATGGAGAGAAGTGAAAATGAAAACACAACAGTTCAAAATCTTTGGGATGCAGCATAAGTGGTTCTAGGAAGAAAGTTTAAAGCAATACAGGCCTACATAAAGAAGCAAGAAAAATCTCAAATAAACAACTGAACCATATACCTAAAGGAACCAGGAAAAGAACAACAAACAAAACCTAAAACCAGCAGAAGGAAGGAAGTAATAAAAATTAGAGTAGAAATAAATGTATAGAATCAAAACAAACAAACAAGAACAGATCAATGAAACCAGGAACAGACTCTTTGAAGAGATCAACAAAATTGATAAATCTCTAAACACACTCATCAAAAAAAGAGAGAAGACTCAAATAAACAAGATCACAAGTGATCTTTCACAAGTGAAAGAGGAGAAATAACAACCAACACCACAGAAATAAAAAGGATTGTAAGAGAATATTAGGAAAATTATATGCCAACAAATTGGATAACCTAGAAAAAATGGATAAATTCCTAGAAACATATAAGCTACTAAAATTGAAACAAGAAGAAATAGAAAATTTAAACAGACCAATTACCAATGAAATTGAATCAATAATAATAATTAAAAAAAATACTCCCAACAAAGAAAAGTTCAGGGTCAGATGGCTTCACAGGCAAATTCTACCATATGTTTAAAGAAAAGTTGATAACTATTCTTAAACTTTTCTGAAAAATAATAGAGGAAGGAAAACTTCCAAACTCATTCTAAGAGGTCAGCATTACCCTGGTACCAAAATAGAGAAAGACACCACAATAAAAGAGACTATAGGCAAACATCTCTGATGAACATAGATGCACATATCCTCAACAAAATATTGGCAGACAGAATCCAACAATACATTAAAAGAGAAATCATTCACCATTATCAAGTGGTATTTGTTCCTGGGATGCAAAGTATTTCAATATTGCAAATCAATCTACATGATTCATCACATCAATAAGAGAAAACAGATTTCAACAGATACAGAAAAAACATTTGACAAATTACAACATCCATTCATGATAAGAACCCTCAACAAAGTAGGGAGAGAACATACCTCAACATAATGAAGGCCTTATATGTAAAATATCCCATCCTCAATATGGGGAAAAATGAGAGCTTTTTCCCTAAAGTCAGGAATAAGACAAGGGTGTCCACTCTCACGACTTATATTCAACATAGTGCTGGAAATCCTAGCCACAGCAATCAGATCACAAAAAGAAATAAAAGGCATTCAAATTGGTGAAGAAGAAGTAAAACTCTATTTGCTGATGACATGACTCTATACATAGAAAACCCTGAAGACTCCACCAAAAAAACCCCTGCTAGAACTGATAAGCAAATTCATTAAAGTTGCTAGATACAAAATCAATGTACAGAAATCCATGGCATTTCTACACACTAATAATCAAGCAGCAGAAAGAGAATTTAAGAAAACCCATTTACAACTGCACCAAAAATAACAAAATACCTAGGAACAAACTTAACCAAAGAGGTTGAAGACCTCTATTCTGAAAACTATAAAATATTGATGAAAGAAATTAGAGATAACACAAGGAAGTGGAAAGATATTTCATGCTCATGTTTTGGAAGAACAAATATTTTGTTAAAATTTCCATACTACCCAAAGCAATCTACAGATATAATGCAACCCCTATCAAAATACCAACAAGATTTTTCACAGAACTAGAACAAATGATCCTAAAATTTGTATGGAACCACAAAAGACCCTGAATAGCCAAAGCAATCTTGAAAAAGAAAAACAAAACTGGAGGTATCACAATTCTAGACTTCAAATTATATTACAAAGCTGTAGTAATCAACACACTATGGTACTGTCACAAAAATAAACATATAGATCAATGGGACAGAAGAGAAAGCCCAGAAATAAACCCACAATTATATGGCCAATTAATCTTTGATAAAGAAGACAAGAATATGAAATGAGAAAATACAATCTCTCCAACAAATGTTGTTGAGAAAACTGACAGCTACATGCAAAAGAAAGTAATTGGACCATTTTCTTACACGATGCACAAAAATAAACTTAAAATGGATTGAGGACCTAAATGTGAGACCTGAAACCATAAAGATCCTAGAAGAGAGCATAAGCAGTAATCTTTCTGATGTCATCCATAACAACATCTTTCTAGATTTGTCTCCTGAGGCAAGGGAAATAAAAGCAAAAATAAACTATTGAGACTACATCAAAATAAAAAACTTCTGTAAAGCAAGGGAAACAACCAACAAAACTAAAAGACAATCTACTGAATGGGAGAAGATATTTGCAAATGGTATATCCAATAAAGGATCTGTATCCAAAATATATAAAGAGCTTATAAAACTGAACACTGAAAAAACAAATAATCCAATTAAAAACTGGGCCAAAGACATGAACAGATATTTCTTCAAAGAAGACATCCATATGTCCAACAGACATATGAAAAGATGCCTAACATCACTCATCATCAGGGAAATACAAATCAAAACCATAATGAGATAACACTTCACACCTGTAAGAATGGCTATAAGAAACTCAAGAAGGAACAAGTGTTGGTGAGAATGTGGAGAAAAAGAACCCTTATGCACTGTTGATGGGAATGCAAACTGGTACAGTCACAATGGAAGACAGTATGTAGGTTCCTCAAAATATTAAAAATAGAACCACTCTATAATCCAGTAATGGCATTACTGAGTACTTACCCAAAGAATATGAAAACACCAATTAAAAGGGATATATACACCCCTGAGTTTATTGCAGCATTATTTACAATAGCCAAACCATTAATTGATTGATGAATGTGCAAAGGAGAGGTGGTGTATATTATACACACACACACACACACACACACACACTGGAACATTATTCAGCCATAAAAAATTGAAATTTTGTCATTTGCAACAACATGGATAGAGCTAGAGAATATAATACTAACTTAAATAAGTCAATCAGAGAATGACAAATATATTATTTCACTCTTTTGTGGAACTTATGAAACTAAACAAAGAAAAAAAGAGACAAACCAAAAATCAGACTCTTACCTACAGAGAACATTCTAAGTAGTAGCATTCTAAGAGCAGCAGATCTTTTAGGAGCAAATTCAGCTGCTTTCTCAAAGGCTTCTGGAAATATGGGGAAAAGACCATCCTCCATGGAAAGAGTACCTGGCCCCACAGACCTAAACTTGTGTCCTGGCTTTCGGGGAATTGACCTTCCAGGGCCAAATCCATCTTCCATGTCCAGGGCACCTGGCTCCATAGGACTCTAATTCAGTTCATTTTTCAAAACCTGCTGGGTGCAAAGGGGTAAATGCTAATCCCTTTCCAAGGGGGACAGATTCATGGGTGCTGAATCCATCTGCCTTCTCTGACTTCTGGCACATTGGCTTCAAATCCAATTACCTTCCAAAGGTCTGCTGGCATTCAGGGTACAAGTCCAGCAGTTTTCCTAAGAACCTCTGGGCCACTAGGCCTCAACCCAGCTAACCTCCCAAGAGCCAGTGGCTTACAGGATCCAAGTCCCACTGCCTTCCCAAGGTCTACTGACCCACTAGGCTCTGGTAAGGTTACTTTCCCCAGGTCAGCTCCTGGGCCCCTGACCTCTTCTCCAGCAGACCCTGTGGATATCAACCAAGTTCCTTTTGCAAGGCCAGCTAGGATCCTGTGTCTAAACCCAGCTTCCTTTCAAGGGATGAATGGCTCTGTAAGCAAGACTTTAGTCCCATTTCCTAGAGTGCGGAGCCTACCTGGCACAAACATAGCTGCTTTCCCCAGAAATGTACCCAAATGGTGTGGAGCACTCCTGGACCACTTTGGTTTCCAAGCACTGTGGTTCTGGGAAGGGGCTGTGTTTTAGGGTAAAAGGGTAGATATGGAGTTTCACTCTGAAGTATATAGCTGGAGCTCAAGTTCAAATGAACCATCTTTTTTCATCTGCTTCTTTTTTTTAAGTATATTTATTTATTTTGAGAGAGAGAGAGAGGCAGAGAGAGAGAGGGAGAGAGAATCCCAAGCAGGCCCCATACTGTTAGTGTAGAGCCTGATGCAGGGCTCAAAACATGAGCTGAGAGGTCATGACCTGAGCAGAAATTGACTCGGATGCTCTGCTTAACTGACTGAGCCCCCTAGGCACCACCCCACTCCTGCTTCTTTCTTGACTGAAGGTGAAATATTATTTGTGGGAGATGGACTATGGCAAGTGGGAATGATCCTGACCTTGAAAGAAAGGATCTCCAGGCTTCCAGAAGCCTCCTGTGCTTTTGTTTCACAGCTTTCTGTCCCTTGCTTCTTACTAGCTTCTTGAATTATTCTTGTGGACTTTTCCACAAGGGAAAAGTATCCACAGGGATACATTGGTATGCAGGTCCCAATTCATATGTAGTCCCCTGCTCACCACTGGAGAATCAGCTCACTGCTACCTAGAAATGTTGCATTGGTGAATGGACCATACTTCAGCAGCTTTGACCTGGACAGCTTGGACCTGGTCATCCTCTACTGCCATACCTTTCCCTGGGGGCTTGAACACAGAACAGGGAGGTGGACAACCACTTCAAAGACCCACCAAATACAATTTGTGCTTAATTGACTGGGCCTACAGTGTCCTTCTCCTGGGACTTAGAGGAGACCAGAATCAAGGCTCCACAACTCATCTAACTCCCTCTCCACTCCCGAAGAACCTCAAAACTTAAACCGATGTGGATGGGAATATGGGAATTGGGGTAGGGGGTGGGGGACATATGGAAGAAATCAGGTGCTTTGCTTTGTTCAGCCTGACGTGAAAGGATGGTTGATGTTTTTCCTGAATTGTATCTTTTCTTACCATTCCTTTAGTAAATGGGATGGGGGGGAAACTAATAATCTTAATGTAAAAATTCTCAAAATATTAGCAAACCAAATTCAAGAACTCATGGAAAGGATTACATGCCATGACCAAGTGGGATTTATGCCTAGATGCAAGGATGATTCAATATATGCAAATAAATAAATGTGATAAACAACATTAATATGATTAAAGATAAGAATCATCTGATTATCTCAACAGATGCAGAGAAAGCATTTGACCAAACACAACATCCTTTCATGATAAAAACCCTTAATAGATTGGGTATAGAAGGAACCTCCCTCAATATACAAACCCACAGATAACATTATACTCAATGGAGAAAAATTGGAAGTTTTAGCTCTAAGATTAGGAAAAAGACAAGGGTGCCTAAATGTCACTACATTTATTTAACATAGTACTGGAAGTCCTAGCTATAGCAATCAGGCAAGACAAACAAAAGACATCCAAATTGGAAGGGAAGAAATAAATTTGTCATTATTTGCAGATATGATCTTATATATTAAAAATTCCAAGATTTGGGGCACCTTGATGGCTCGGTTGAGTGTCCGATTTCAGCTCAGGTCATGTTCTCACAGCTCATAAGTTCGAGCACTGTGTGGGGATCTGTGCTGAAAGCTCAGACCTTGGAACCTACTTGAGATTCTGTGTCTCCCTCTGTCTCTGCCCCTCCCTCACTTACGCTCTCTCTCTCTCTCTCTAAAATAAATAATTTTTAAAAATTAAAATTAAAAATAAATAAATATTGCAAGATTCGACTCAAAAGTCATTGGATCTAATCTATGAATCCAGTAAAGTTAGTTGCAGGCTATAAAATCAGTACATATAAATAAGTTGCATTTCTATACAATCACAATAAAACGTCTCAAAAAGAAATTTTAAAATTATCCTATTAACAATAGCATTGATAAAAAAAATACCTAGGAATAAATTTAAGCAAACCATTGAAAGATTTGTACAATGAAAACAGTGAGACTTTATTGAAAGAAATCAAAGACACAAACAAATGGAAGGACATCCCATGTCCATGGATTGAATGAGTTAATATTGTAAATATGTCCATATATATAGACTTAGTGTAATCCCTGTCAAAATTCCATGACATTTTTCACAGAAGTTAAAAAAAAATCCTAGGGGCACCTGGGTGGCTCAGTCAGTTGAATATCTGACTTTTGATTTCAGCTCAGGTCATGATCTCACAATTCATGAGAGCAAGCCCTACATCAGGCTCTGCACTGATGGTGCAGAGTCTGCCTAGGATTCTCTCTCTCTCTCTCTCTCTCTCTCTCTCTTTCTCTCTCTGCCCCTTCCCCTCTCATGCATACACACACACTCTCTCTCTTTCTCAAAATAAATAAATAAACTTATAAAAAACCTTTATAAAAAAAAGCAATCCTAAAATTTATATGGAACCTACAATTTGTAACCCCAAATAACTGAAGCAGTATGAGAAAGAAGAACAAAACTGGAGGCACTATACTTACTGATTTCAAATAATACTACAAAGCTATAGTAATGAAAACAGTATAGTACTGGAATAAAAACAGACACATAGGCCAATAGAACAGAATAGAAAGCCCATAATTTTTAAAAACCATATACAATTAGTTAATACTTGATAAGTAACCAAGAATATCCAGTGACAAAAGGATCATTTCTTCAATAAGTGGTGTTAGGAAAACTGAATCAAGACATTCTGAAAAATAAAATTGGATCCCTATCTTCTGCTACAAAAAATAACTCAAAGTGGATCAAAGACTTAAACATAAAACCTAATACTACACAATGCTGAAAGAAAGTATAGGTAAGAAAATTCCTTGGCATTGATCTTGACAATGATTTATTTTGCTTATGGCATCAAAGGCACAAGAACAGAACAACACAAGAAAAGTCAACAAGAAAAACTACATGAAACTTAAAATCTGCACTGTAAAAGAAACAATTAACAAAATAAAATGGCAACCTATGGAATGGGAGAAAATATTTGCAAACCATTCAGATAAAGGATTAATATCCAAAATTTATAAAGAATTCATACAACTTAACAACAAAAAATTCTATTGAAAAACATGTAGAGAAAACTAAATAGATATTTTCTCAAAGACATACTAATGCCAACAGATATATGAAAAAGTTCCTTACATCATTAATTATCATGGAAATGAAAATCAAAACCACAATGAATATCATCTCACACCTGTAAGAATGGCTGTCATGAAAAAGACAAGAGGTAAGTATTGGCAAATATGTGGAGAAAAGGGAACATTTATGCACTGTTGGTGGGATGGTAGACTGGTTCAGCCACTATGAAGAACAATATGGAGGTTTCTCAAAAAAATTAAAAATAAAAGTACCATATGACTCAGCATTCCCACTTCTGGGTACATATTCAAAGGAAATGAAAACAGGTTATTGAATAGATACATGCACTCCCATGTTTACTGCAGCATTTTTTACAATAATTATTTACAATTATTTACAATAGCCAAGACAACCTAAGTGTCTGTCAACAAGTGAATGGGTAATGATGTGGGACACACACACACACACACACACATGCACACACACACAATGGTATTCAGTTATGGGGGAAAAAAAAGGAAATCCTGGCATTTGCAACACCATGGATGGATCTTGAAAATATGCTTA
The DNA here is from genome assembly GCF_016509475.1 of Prionailurus bengalensis. NCBI lineage: Eukaryota > Metazoa > Chordata > Mammalia > Carnivora > Felidae > Prionailurus > Prionailurus bengalensis. Next base: position 51,507,029 of record NC_057344.1, read on the forward strand.
GTGAGATAAGTCAGATAGAGAAAGACAACTACTGTATGATATCCTTTATATGTGGAATCTTAGAAACCAAATTCAAAAAAACCCAGAGAGTTAAATAGTGGTTGCTAGGGATGGGGGTGGGGGAATGAGAGAGATGATGTTTAAGGGTACATACCTACAATTAGTACGTAAATAATTCTTGGAGATATAATATATAGTATAGTGATTATAGACAACAAAACTGTATTGTAAACATTAAATTTGCTAAGATGCTAAATCTTAATTGTTCCTGTCACTAGAAGAAACGTTAATTATGTGGCATGATGGGGGTGTTAGCTATCATTATGACGATCATATTGAAATATAAATGTCCCAAATCAATATGTTATACACTTTAAACTTATGCAATGTTATGTGTCATTATTTATCAATTAAAAATGATAGCACATATCAAAATTTGTAGGATGGAGGTAAAGCAGAGCATTTGTTAGAAAGAATCTTTTAGCTTTAAATGCACATATTTGAATTAAAATAGTAAAAATAAAGTTTCTATCTCAAAAAGCTAGAAAAACAAGAGCAAATATAAGGAAAGTAGAAAAAATAAATAATAAAAGCAGAAATTATTTAAATCTAAAATAAATGTAAAATAAATCAACAGAGTCAAAAGTTGGTTCTTTGAAAAAAAATGTATACAATTATTTGCTGCTTGTAAAATCAATGATAATTCAAAGAGAGAAGAAATTTCCATAACAGGAACTAAAATAACAGGCTATAAAAAGGAACTTAAAAAACAGAGCTATAAGTCTTACAGATATTAAAATATAAGATGTTATAAATAACATTATTACAATAAATTTAACAAGTTGAAGAAATGAACAAATGACTAAAAATAAAAATCAAATCTAACAGAAGAAAAAAATAGAAAACCTGAATTGTCCACATCTACTAAATAAATTGATTCTGAGTATAAATAAAAAACATTTTCACAAAACAGCCCTTACATTCAGATGGTTTCATTGGTTATTTCTTTCAAACACCTAAGGAGAAAATAAAAATCTTGCCCAAACTCTTCCAGAAAATAGAAAAGGAGATAACTCTTCTTCAGGTTTTTTATGAAGTCAGAATAAACTTGATTCCAAAATATGACAAGGATATTATGAGAATGAAAAATGACAGACTAATCCATCTCATTATCATATTGAAAAATCTTCCACAAAATGTTAGTAAATGAAATCTAGTATTATATGGAAGGAAAAATGCATTGTATTTTAGTGGCGTTTATTCCAAATATGAAAGGATGTTTCAAGAATAAAATACAAATAATTATACTGCTAATAATTACAACATTAACAGAAAAAGTGAAAAAATCATAATTATCTCACTAGGTGCAAAAAAACTGCATTTGACAAAATTCAACACTTTTTTGATGATACAATAATTTTTGCAAATTAGGAATAAAAAGAAACTACCCTATTCTGTTGCATAATGCCTGTCCCAAAAGACTCCATAGGAAACATACTCAATGGTTAATATTGAAAACGTCTCTCATGATATCAGGAATAAGACAAGTTCTATGTATCTTTATCACCACTACTATCCAACATTGTATTGGAGGCCTAACCAGTGTAACCAGGCAAGAAAAAAAACCAACAACAACGTATGGCATAAGGATTGGAAAAGAATAACTAAAACAGCTTTTATCCATGAATAACATGATTATATAACTAGAGAATCTGAAAGAATCTAAATACATATAGTTAGAATTAGTAAATAAATTTAGCAAGGTCATTATATACAAGTTTAGTACATAAGAAAATAAGCATTTCTATACCCCTGAGACAAAAATGAAAATAAAAAGTACAATTTATGACAAAAGAGATACTGATATGCAGCAGTAAAAAAATGGTCTTTTACATAAGTAGTGCAAGATTATTTGGATACTCACATGGAAATATATCTTGACTTTTATTACTAGGCACAAAATTCCAGATTGATTTCAGATTTAAATATGAAAGATAAAATAATAAATATTTGGAGGAAAATATAGGACAGCGTTTTCATAATCTTGGATTAGGCAAAAGTTTTTAGTGGTCTCTGAGACAATAGTTTGCCAAAAAAATGCTCTAGCAACTTTGAAAATTTATAGGCACTGTGTGGAGAAATCTCACTGGGTATGACTGTGAGTGCATGTGTGTGTAGGGGGAGGCAAATGTCTTTCTTATGTATCAGAATTCTTCCATAGTTGTCAATGGAATAGGGAAACCACTTTAGAAACTAGGATAAATCCAGCAGTCCAAAATGCTAAGAAGCTATGCAATGCAGTTATAAAGGTAGTATGTGTAGTGTGGTGGTACCAGGGGCTGGGGTGGAGAAGGAATGGGGAGATGTTGATCAAAGAATACCAACTTCCACTTAAAATATAAGTAAGTTCTGAGGATTTAATATATACCATGGTGATTATAGTCAATAACACTGTACTGGAAAGTTGCTAGGCAAGTAAATCTTAATTTCTCACCACAAAAAAGAAATGGTAATTATGTGACATAATGGAAGTGTTAGCTAAAACAATGGTGCAATCATTTTGCAATATATAAGTATCAGATCAACACGTTGTCCACTGTAAAATTACACAACGCTATATGCCAATTATATCTCAATAAAGCTTGGGGGGGGGGGAAGGGTAGTGTGCAATCCTAAAGATTTTTTTAATTTTTCGCTTTCATTTTGTAAACACCCTGAAGAATGTTTCTGATCTTCCAGGTTAGGGATTTGAACCTCAATAACCTTACCAGCATTAATATTCTAAATCAAAAGTCATAATAAACAATAACTGTGACAAGGTCACGGTGTAAATAAATCAACTAGTACTGAAATTATGTTTTTCTGGTTCTTTCCTGAGAAGTCATGTAGCTTTACCTGCCAACTAACAAATGTTTATTGAATGCCTAGCTGCACCTAGAGATGCCTTAGGTACTCAGGAGGAATAGGAAAGAATAAGATCTTACCTTAAAGAGCCCTTACTTTCAAGGAAGATTTGGGTGCAAAAACAATGTACAAGTTAGTAAAAAAAAAATGGTTCAGGATTAAATCTCAGGTACTAATAGTATTAAGAAGGTAAAACAAGATATGCTACGGAGAGACTGGGGACTATGTGGGAAATGTTGAGTCACAATGTCTGATGCAGACAGACTAGTTAAAAGGTAAGAGATGTTGGGAATTTTGATTAGTTTGTAGCAGTGGGAATGGTGAGATGTAGTTGGATTCTGCATATAATTTGACTCCAGTGCTGATAAGAGTTTCCAGTAGAGCACATATGGGGAGTGCTAAAAGAGAGTGATCAATGATAGATTTTAGAAATTTTTGTCTGCACAACTGGGTGGATGGTAATGCCATTTCTGCATTGTGGAGGACGTGTGTTGAGGGAAAAGATTTGGGATGGAATGGAGACATCAATAGTTCAATTTTGTCACTTTGATTTGAGATGCCTCTTAGACATCCTAGTAGAAATGTTGGTTACAGCAGTTGTATATATGGAGCTGAATCTCAGAGGAGAAGTTCAGGAACTATACTTAAATTTAATAAACATACACATAAAGATGGTATTTGAAGTAGTCACAGTGGATGAGATCATCTGGGGAGAAACCTGGAAGTCCTTCAACATTTAGATGTGTGGGTAAAGAGGAGGAATCAGGAAAGAAATTGAGAAGGAATGACACCTGAGATAGATGCAGAAGTGTTTTCCCAGTGAACACTAAATTCCTCTGGGCAAATGTATTCTCCCAGTGAAAACAAAGCAAGGAAACATGCTCTATATTGCACCATGATTCAGATGCAAAGTTCCAACTGTCTGACTTTGCTTTGCCCACAGCAGAACTGACATATAGTCTCTCTAAATGAATGTGTTGTTGGTAAGTACAACGAAGGCATTATTATTACTTTATCTTCATATTTAAAGTCTTTAAAAAGTTAAATTATTGGCATAAGGTCACATGGCTTGCAAGTAACACACCCAGAGCCAGCACATGACTGGCCAGCCAGTCAGGACTTCTGACTAAATTATATACACCCAATGTCCCAACTCTGCCACCTAGGCCAGAGCAGGTAATTTCAATGTTTGAACCACACTGGTTTCTGCAGACTTGATTTGTCTCTCTATTCATGCTTCTCTCATTCTCATTTTGGAAAGTATTCCTTCAACTGAAGGTCAGAAGCCAATGGTGAGAATCTTCAGGGAATAAAATGGCACCGAGGGAGGAAGCCAACTGTATTCAAAAAACTGACATGAGACCTCTTTGGTTCAAACCGTATGCTCTTATGGCATCCCATGTCCTGGCTAGATAGTCATTTTGGGAAAAATCTGTACTCTGGAATACTCTAATTATAGAGAGGCCCAGAATCCATCAAGAGGCAAGCTTTTATATTCTCCATGGTAGGTCTTAGGAGATTCTGTGACTCTTTTTTGTCTCAGAATACCAGGCATCTGTGATCTCACTTTCTGCTTAAAAGCTCCAAACATTTGGGCTTCCTGGAAAGTCACAATCATAGCTCTCAAATTTTATAGGACAGAGCACAAAGTTAATGTAATTTCCAAAGAAAGTTAATCATTAAATGTGTATAACAATATTGTTATTTCTTCATAAGAATTTTAACTTAAAAAAATTTTTAACCACTTTATTAAGGTATGATTTACATACCTTAATATCCACTCATTGTAAATGTAGTTACATGATTTTTTACTTTAGTAAGTTTACAGTTGTGCAGTCATCACCACCATCCATTTCCATCATCCCCCAAAATTTCATCATGCTACCCTACAGTTAATCACTGCTCCCACTTCATCCTCTTATCTACTTTTTGTTTCTTATTTGCCTTTTCTGAATAGTTCATATAAATTGACTTATACAATAGGTAGCAATATGTGTCTGGGTTCATTCTCTTAGCATAATGATTTTGATGTTCATCTATGTCATTGAATGTATCAGACGTTCATTCCATTATGTTGCTACATAGTATTCTATTGTATGGATATACCAAATTTTATTTATCTATTTACTAGTTGATAAAAATCTGGTTATTTCCAGTTTGAGACTATAAAGATGCTGAGAATATTTATGTACATGTCTTTGTGTTAACAAAGGTTTTTATTTTTCTTGGATTCCTAAGAGTATAATTCCTTAATTATATAAATTTTTAATATTTTAAGAAACACCAAACCATTTTGCAGTGGCTATACCATTTTACATTACCACCAGCAAGGTAGGAGAGTTCCAGTTTCTCCACTTCCTTGTCAATATTTGTTACTGTATCTTTTTTTTAAATTATAGTTATTCTGGTAGGTGTGTAGTGGTATCTTACTATGTTTTTTTAAGTTTATTTATTTATTTTGAGAGAGAGAGAGAGAGAGAGAGAGAGAGAGCCTGAGTGCAAGGAGAGGGGCAGAGAGAGAGAGGGAGAGAGAGGGAATCCCAAGCAGGCTCTGTGCTGTCAGCACAGAGCTCAATGCGGGACACAATTTCACTAACCATGAGATCATGATCTGAGTCAAAATCAAGAGTTGGACACTTCGACTGAGCCACCCAGGCACCCCTCTCATTATCATTTCAATTTGTATTTTCCTAATAGCTAATGATGTTGAGCACATTTTCATATGTTTATTAGTCATTCATTCATCTTCTCTAATGACATACCTATTCAAATAATCTGTTAGTTTTTTTCTTTCAAATTATTGTTTACCTTCTTATTGAAGAGTTCTTTATATGTTCTGGATACAAGTTACTTATCAGATATATGATTTGCAAAATTTTATCTCAGTCTGTGGCTGAAGTTTTCATTTTCTTAGTGGTGACTTTTGAAACACAAAAGTTTTTAATTTTTATGAAATTAATATATCAATTTTTAATGGATTATACTTTTGGCCATGTATCTAATAACTTTTTGTCTAACCCAAGGTTATGAAGACTTTTTCCTGTTTATTCTAGTTTTGCAGTTTTTGTAGGTTTACCTTTCACATTTAAGCCTATGAACCATTTTGAGTTAATTTTTGTGTATGGTTTGCACTAAGAATCTCAGTTAATTTTTTTGTTTTCATTTTTTTTGCATATGGCTGTTCAATTGTCCCAGGACCATTTATTGAAAAGATTGCCTTTTGCTTTATTGAATTATCTAAGCATCTTTGTCAAAAATTAATTGACAATAAATTTCAGAACTCTTAATTCTGTTTCATTGATTCATATTTCTAGCCTTGTACCAAACCCTACATTGTCTTGATTACTGTAGATGTATAGTAAGTTTTGAAATTGGATACTATAAGTCCTCCAACTTTGTTCTTCTATTTCAAAATCATTTTGGCTATTCAAGGTCCTTTGCATTTCAATATACAGTTTAGGATCAGCTTCTCAATCTTTTGGTAGACCAAAAGAACCTACTCAGATTTGGATAGGGGTTATATTGAAGTTATAGATAAATTTGGAGAGAACTGCTATCTTGATCATTTTGAACCTTCCTATCTGTAAAATGTCTCTCCATTTATTTAAATCTATAATTCTCTTCACAATGTTTTATAGTTTTCAGTGTACAGGTATTCTACTTCTTTAGTTAAATTTGTTACTGAGTGTATTATTTACACTGTTGTAATTGGAATTGTTTTTTTTTTTTAGTTTTATTTTCAGGTTGTTAATTGGCAGTGTAAAGAAATATTTCTAATTTTGTACATTGATCTTGTATTTTGCAGCCATACTACACTCCTACTAGTTCTTTTTTTTTTTTTCCTGTCTTTGTTTTTGCTTATTTTGTGGCTGCCTTGGGATTTTCTACATCCAGGATATGTAATCTGCAAATAAAAAAGTTTCACTTCCTCTTTCCAATTTAGATACTTTCAGTTTCCTCTCTTTGTCTCTGGCCCTCCCTACAGCTCTTTTTCCTTTTTCAAGTGCCAGAACCTCCAGTATATTGCTGTATGGCAGTAGTGAAGGCGGCCTTCTTTGTCTTTTCTCCTAAGTAGAAGTCATTCACTATTACGTGTGATGTTAGCTATGGGTTTTTTATAGATGCCCTTTATGAGGTTGAGAAAGCTTCCTTCTATTCTTACTGTGTTGTGAGTTCATGACCATGAATGGGTGATGGATATTTTCAAGTGCTTTTTCTTCATTTATTGAGATGATGTGTGGTTATCCTCCTTCCTATTAACATTGTGAGTTAGAAAAAAAAAAACCTATTTTATACCTTCTGGATAGGGAAAAAAAACAATTTTTCCTTCCTGAGTTTCTCCTGTGTTTCCTTTACTTCTCACATTATGACCGCACTCACACAGAATGCTACACTTCTGGTCACCAAATATGTGAGATTTTCCCCCTGACACCAAAAAATTCTCTACACTTTAATTCAATCCTGAAGATAGTGTCATCCCACGGGTTAAGGAGTCAGGCCCATGAGACTGTTCCCAACTTCAGATACCAATCACAAGTGGTAGGTCCCCAGGTTAACCACAACTTCTGTCTGACTTGGCTACAAATCAGAGATCCCCATGATCAGCTCCTTAGGTTTGATTAATTTGCTACAGCAGCTCACAAAACTCAAAAAATACTTATATTTACCAGTTTATTAAGGGATATGATAAAGGATACAGATGAACAGCCAGATGAAGAGATACATAGGGCCAGGTGAAAAAACACAGACTGGATGGATCACCCTGCTCGTACATGGATGTGTTCACCAACCTGGAGGCTCCCTGAATCCCATACTATTGGAGTTTTGTGGAGGCTTCTTTGCATAGGCACAATGAATTAGTAGCTCCATTTCTAGCCCTTCTCCCCTTTCTGGAAAAGTAGGGGTGAGGTTGAAATTTCTAAGCTTCTAATCATGGCTTGGTCTTTCTGGTGACCAGACCCTATCCAGGAGCCCATCCAGGGTCACCTCAATATAACAAAAGATGCTTCTAATGCTCTTATCACTTATGAATTTCTAAGGCTTTTAAGAGCTCTGTGCCAGGAATTAGGGGCAGAGACCAACATATATTTTCTGTTCTCTCCCACATGGTTAGCTACATGATTAATTGATTTTGAGATTTTATTTATTTTTTTTTTAATTTTTTTTTCAACGTTTATTTATTTTTGGGACAGAGAGAGACACAGCATGAACGGGGGAGGGGCAGAGAGAGAGGGAGACACAGAATCGGAAACAGGCTCCAGGCTCCCAGCCATCAGCCCAGAGCCTGACGCGGGGCTCGAACTCACGGACTGCGAGATCGTGACCTGGCTGAAGTCAGACGCTTAACCGACTGCGCCACCCAGGCGCCCCGATTTTGAGATTTTAAAACAATGTTTGCATTCCGTGGTGAATCCCACTGTGTCATGTTGGGTTTGGTTTGCCAGTATTTTATCCAGTAGTTTGCATCTATGCACATATTGATATTGATTTGTTTTGTTTTATTTCTTGTGATGGCTTTCTTTTTCTTTTTCTCATGATATCTTTATCTACTTTGGCAACAAGGTAGTAGCACTGCTTCATAAGTTAGGAAATATTCCTTTTTCTTATATTTTCTCAAACAATATATGAAGTATTGTTTCTTCTTTAAATGTTGGAGAGGATTAATAGTGAAGCCATATGGGGCTTTTATTTGTGGAAAAATATTTTGTTAGTAAATCAATTTCTGTACTTGTTATTAGATATATCTATATTTCCTATTTCTTTTTGAGTCGATTCTGTTCATTTATGTCTTTCTAGCAATTTCCCAATTTTTTTTAAATTTTTTTTTCAACGTTTATTTATTTTTGGGACAGAGAGAGACAGAGCTTGAACGGGGGAGGGGCAGAGAGAGAGGGAGACACAGAATCGGAAACAGGCTCCAGGCTCTAAGCCATCAGCCCAGAGCCCGAAGCAGGGCTCGAACTCCCGGACCGTGAGATCGTGACCTGGCTGAAGTCGGACGCTTAACCGACTGCACCACCCAGGCGCCCCAGCAATTTCCCAATTTTATCTAAGTGGTCTAGTTTGTTGCATAGCCTTGTTCATAATATTCCATTAAATTCTTTGAATTTCTGGAGGATTTCTAGTGATATTCCCATTTTTTTCTATACTGATTTTATAATTTATGTATTCTCTCTCTTTTTACATTGGATAATCTAAATAGGAAGTTATTAATTTTGTTGGTCTCTTCAGAGAATAAAGTCTTTGTTTAATTGATTTTTCTTTTCTTTTTTTTTTATTTCATTGATTTCTGTTTTTATCTTTCTTAAGTCATATCTTATGCTTTTATTTGGCTTAACTTTCTCTTATTTTTCTAATTTCTTAAGGTGGGAAGCTTTGATTATTTATTAGAGAACTTTGTTCTTTTATACCATAAGAGTTTAAAACTATTTTCTCTTAAGTTCTCCTTTAGCAGCACCCCATAAATTTTGACATGCCATGTTTTCATTTTAAGTCACTGTAGAATATTTTAAAATTGGCCTTGTAGTTTTTTGACAACTCAAGGTTTATTTATAATGTGTTGCTTGATTTCTAAATATTTGAAGTTTCCCATATTGGGGGCTCCTGTCAATTTCTAATATAATTCCAATTTTTCAAAGCATCTATTTTGTATGTTTTCACTCTTTTTAACTTTACTGATATTTGTTTTATTGCCTAGAATATTTTAAATAATGTGTATTCTGAAATTGTGAGATGACTTGTTTAATACATGGCAATTAGATTTGTGTCAATTATTAGTGTTGTTCAATTCTTCTATATCCTAACTTATTTTCTTCCCAGTTTTCTCAATTATTAAGTTTCCAACTATTACTGTATAATTATCTATTTTTTCCTTTCAATTTTGTTAATTTTTAACTTTATTGGCTTTATTAACTTTGTTACCTTTATTGACTTTATTAACCTTATTAAGTTATTATTAACTTAATTCACAAATATAATTGAAGATATTTATAGTTCACAATGTGATGATTTGATATACATATACATTTTTGCTTTATGTATTTATTTATTTATTTATTTTATTTATTATTTATTTATTTATTTATTTATTATTAACTGGGAAGGGGCAGAGAGACAGGGAGAGAATTCCAAGCAGAGCCTGTGCTGACAGTGCAGAGCCTGACAAGGGGCTCAATCTCACAGAACTGTGAGATTATGACCTGTACGAAAAGCAAGAGTTGGACACTTAACCAACTGAGCCATCCACAAGCCCCTATCTTTTCAATATTCTATGGGAAGAAATGGGAAGCACACATAAAGCACTTCTGATATACACTGAAGTGTGATGATTATCCTAATGAAAAGCACATGTGGAATTGATTGAGTTGCAAGCTGAACTCTCAAAATAAATAAATAAATAATAAAAATAAATAAATAATAAAAATAAATAATACAGGAGGAGCCAAGATGGTGGAACAGCATGGAAGTTTTTTGTGTGTCTCACGTCCATGAAATACTAAACCATCCTACACACCTAGAAAACTGGAGGATTAACACAACAATCTGCAAAACCTGAACCACAGAATTCAGCAGATATGCGACGTGGAGAAGTGAACCTGGGGAGTGAGAAGATACAGGAAGGGAGGTGCTTTTGTGAGCAGAGAGAGGATGGAATGGGGGAAGAATACAAGAAAAGCACCCCTCCCCAAAAGCAGCTGGAGAGAAAGTGGAAAATTGTAAACAGCTGCAGGGACTAAACTGAAAAGGGAGAAAGGATAAAGGAGAGGGTTTAAATTCCATTAAGACTATAAACAAAGGGAGTGCAGAGTCTGCAACTCCACAACCCGATACCTGGTGGTGCTCTGGTGGGAAGGGCCAATCCCCAGGACCAGAGTGGGGTTCGGGAGGTTCTCGAACCACACGGGAAAAAGCAGTTCCACTGCTGGAAGGACATTTGGTAGAGACTGTGGAAGCCACCTGGTCCCAGCAGACCCCAGAGAACGTCCACATTTGCTGGTGCTGGAACAAGGTCCTTAAGGGTGAAGCTTGTGCCAGATGTGTGTTGTGATTTTCCGTAATTGCTGAAACGCTGCTGCTACACTATGTCGCGAACTTTTTCTGGGTCAGGCTAGCACCTGGCCGCAGTCTTGGGGCACCGGCAGGAGCAGGCTCCAGTAGGCATTCCTGGATACAGCCGACACTCGGCCATTGCTCATTCGGCCATTGCTCGGTGAGATCCTTCCACAGAGGGGCGCAACAGGTGCAAGCCACAGTGGTTTGGAAGTAAGGGGCCAGGGAAGGCAGCCGCATCTGAAACAAAACTTGGGAGACAGGTATTGCTTGGGGCTTGGTCACAAAGAGTGAAAAAGCGGGGAGTAGATGAGAGCTGAAGACAGAGGATGGGTGCGCGACTGCTGATCCAGAACAGACTGGGTACCTGGATGACATCATTTTCACCACTCCCTCGCATGCACATACGCACCTGTGAGCCTCACAACAATCCACCCCAGTAGGCTAGCAGTGCCACCTAGTAAAGAACAGAGCCATTGCACTGAGCCCCGCCCAATTGGGCCAACTTCGGTCTTCAAGAACATAAGTCTCACCTTCTACTTAGTTTACGGACTATAAAGCACTTCATAGTCTGACTTCTAGAGGAAAATGAAGTAACTTCAGTCCTATTTCAATCTGTTAGTAGGTCCATCTATTCAATTTTATTTTTTTTCTCTTTTTCACTTCTTTTCTTTTTCTTGAATACACAAAAAGAAAAAATTCATTTTTATTTTCGATTTTTATTAAAAATATTTTCTTTAAATTTTTTACTATATTTTTTACTTTTGTGTAAATTTTTTCAACTTCTATTTTACATCCATCATTTTATTTTAGTCTACTACAGTGTATTCACTTTTTCAAATTTTCAAATGATTTTCTTCTTTTTTTCTTTTTTCTTTTCCTTTTTTTCCTCTTTTTGTTTATTTTCTTTTTCTTGAATATAGAAAAAGAAAAAATTCATTTTTATTTTCAATTTCTATTGAAAATATTTTTCTTTAAATTTTTTCTACTATATTCTTTACTTTTGTGTAAATTTTTTCAAATTCTATTTTACTCCCATCATCTCATTTTAGTATACTTCAGTGTATTCATTTTTTCAAAGTATGAAATGATTTCCTTTTTTTTTTGTCCCTATTTTTTTTTTCTAATCTGTCAAGGCACTTTCAACACCCACAGCAAAAAACACCTAGGATCTAGCATCATTTATTCAATTTGTGTGTGTGCATGTTTAATTTTTTAATTTTAATATTTTTTTAATTTAAAAATTTTTTTATTTTAATTTTTCTACCTCATTAATTCCTTTTCTCTGTTCAAAATGACAAAACGAAGGAATTCACCCCAAAAGAAAGAGCATGAAGAAACGACAGCCAGGGATTTAACCAACACAGATACAAGCAAGATGTCTGAACCAGAATTTAGAATCACAAGAATAAGACTACTAGCTGGAGTTGAAAATAGATTAGAATCCCTTTCTGCAGAGATAAAAGAAGTGAAAAATAGCCAGAATGAAATTAAAAATGCTATAACTGAGCTGCAATCATGGATGGATGCTGCGGCGGAAAGGATGGTTGCGGCAAACAGAGAATCAGCCATAGAGAGGACAAACTTATAGAGAATAATGAAGCAGAAAAAAAGAGGGAGATTAAGGCAAAAGAGCACTATTTAAGAATTAGAGAAATCAGTGACTCATTAAAAAGGAATAACATCAGAATCATAGGGTTCCCAGAAGAGGAAGAGACAGCAATAAGGGTAGAAAGGTTATGTGAGCAAATCATAGTGGGAAAGTTTCCTAACCTGGGAAAGGACACAAACATCAAAATCCAGGAAACATAGAGGACCCCCATTAGATTGAACAAAACCCATATCATAGTCAAATTCACAAAATAATCAGGCAAGGAGAGAATCATGAAAGCAACAAGGGAAAAAAAGTCCCTAACCTACAAGGGAAGACAGATCAGGTTTGCAGCAGACCTATCCACAGAAACTTGGCAGGCCAGAAAGGAGTGGCAGGATATATTCAGTGTGCTGAATCAGAAAAATATGCAGCCAAGAATTCTTTATCCAGCAAGCGTGTCATTCAAAATAGGAGAGATAAAAAGTTTCCCAGACGAACAAAAATTAAAGGAGTTTGTGACCACTAAACCACCAAACCAAATTCCTGCAAGAAATTTTAAGGGGACTCTCTGAGGGGAGAAAAGATGAATATATATATATATAGATATAGAGAGAGAGAGAGAGAGAGAGAGACAGAGACAGAGAGAGAGAGACAGAGACAGAGAGAGAGAGACAGAGACAGAGAGAGAGAGAAATACCAAAACAACAAAGACTAGAAAGGACCAGAGAACACTACCAGAAACTCCAACTCTACAAGCATCATACTGGCAATAAATTCATATCTTTCAGTACTCACTCTAAATATCAATGGACTCAATGCTCCACTCAAAAGGCATAGGGTAACACAATGGATAAGAAACAAGATCCATCTATATGCTGTTTACAAGACACCCACTCTAGACCTAAAGACACCTTTAGATTGAAAATAAGGGGATGGAGAACCATCTACCATGCTAATGGTCAACAAAAGAAAGCCAGAATAGCCATACTTACATCAGACAATCTAGACTTTAAAATAAAGACTGTATCAAGAGATACAAAAGGGCATTATATCATAATCAAGGAGTCTATCCACCAAGAAGACCTAACAATTGTAAACATTTATGCACCAAATGTGAAAGCACCCAAATATATAAATCAATTAATAACAAATATAAAGAAACTCATCAATAGTAATACCATAATAGTAGGAGACTTCAACACCCCACTCACAGCAATGGACAGATCATCTAATCAAAAAATCAACAAGGAAACTATGACTTGGAATGACACACTGGACCAGATGGACTTAAGACATATATTCACAACATTTCATCCTAAAGCAGCAGAATATACATTCTTCTCCAGTACACATGGAATGTTCTCCAGAATAGACCATATACTGGGACACAAAACAGCCCTAAATAAGTACAAAAAGATCGAGATCATACCATGCATATTTTCAGACCACAACACTATGAAACTCGAAATCAACCACAAGAAAAAATTTTGAAAGGTAACAAATACTTGGAGATTGAAGAACATCCTACTAAAGAATGAATGGGGTAACCAAGCAGTTAAAGAGGAAATTAAAAAGTATATGGAAGCCAACGAAAATGATAACACCACAACCCAAAACCTCTGGGACACAGCAAAGGCGATCATAGGAGGAAAGTATATAGCAATCCAGACCTTCCTAAAGAAGGAAGAAAGATCTCAGATATACAACCTAACCTTATGCCTTAAGGAGGTGGAAAAAGAACAGCAAATAAAACCCAAAACCAGTAGAAGACAGAAAATAATAAAAATTAGAGCAGAGATTAATGCTATTGAAACAAAAAAAAATGTAGAACAGATCAGTGAAACAAGAAGCTGGTTCTTTGAAAGAATTAACAAAATTGATAAACCACTAGCCAGTTTGATCAAAAAGAAAAAGGAAAGTACCAACAAAAATAAAATCAAGAATGAAAGAGAAAAGATCACAACCAACACAGCAGAAATAAAAACAATAATAAGAGAATGTTATGAGCAATTATATGCCAGTAAAATGGGCAATCCAGAAGAAATGGAAAAATTCCTAGATACATATACACTACCAAAACTGAAACAGGAAGAAATAGAAAGTTTGAACAGACCCATAGCCAGTAAGGAAATCGAATTCATAATCAAAAATCTGCCAAAAAACAAGAGTCCAGGGCCAGATGGCTTTCCAGGGGAATTCTACCTAACATTTAAGGAAGAGGTAACACCTATTCTCTTGAAGCTGTTCCAAAAAATAGACATGGAAGGAAAACTTCCAAACTCTTTCTATGAAGCCAGCATTACCTTGGCTCCAAAACCAGACAGAGATTCCACTACAAAGGAGAACTATAGACCAATTTCCTTAATGAACATGGATGCAAAAATCCTCAACAAGATATTAGCCAACCAGATCCAACAATACATTAAAAAAATTATTCACCACGACCAAGCAGGATTTATACCTGGGATGCAGGGCTGGTTCAATATCCGCAAAACAATTAACATGATTCATCACATCAATAAAAGAAAGGAAAAGAACCATATGATCCTCTCAATAGATGCAGAGAAAGCATTTGACAAAATACAGCATCGTTTCTTGATAAAAACCCTCAAGAAATTAAGGATAGAAGGAGCATACCTCGAGATCAGAAAAGCCATATATGAATGACCCAATGTTAATATCATCCTCAATGGGGAAAAACTGAAAGCTTTCCCCTTAAGGTCAGGAATAAGACAGGGATATCTCACCAGTGTTATTCAACGTAGTATTGGAAGTTTTAGCCTCTGCAACCAGAAAACACAAAGAAATAAAAGGCATCCAAATTGGCCAGGAGAAGGTCAAACTTTCACTCTTCACAGATGACCTAATACTCTATATGGAAAACCCAAAAGATGCCACCAAAAAACTGCTAGAATTGATTCATGAATTCAGCAAAGTTGCAGGATATAAAATTAATGCACAGAAATCGGTTGCATTCCTATACACCAACAATGAAGCGACAGAAAGAGAAATCAAGGAATCGATCCCAGTTACAGTTGCACAAGAAAACCAGAAAATACCTAGGAATAAATCTAACCAAAGAGGTAAAAAATCTACACACTGAAAAGTATAGAAAGCTTATGAAAGAAATTGAAGAAGACACAAAAAAAAATGGAAAAAATTCCACATTCCTGGATAGGAAGAACAAATATTGTTCAAATGTTGATACTACCCAAAACAATCTACATATTCAATGCCATCTCTATCAAAATAACACCAACATTCTTCACAGAGCTAGAACAAATAATCCTAAAAATTGTATGGAACCAGAAAAGACCCCAAATAGCCAAAGCAATCTTGAAAAAGAAAACCAAAGCAGGAGGCATCACAATCCCAGACATCAAGCTATACTACAAAGCTGTAATCATCAAGACAGTATGGTACTGGCACAAGAACAGACACTCAGATCAATGGAACAGAATAGAAAACCCAGAAATGGACCCACAAACGTATGGACAACTAATCTTTGACAAAGCAGGAAAGAATATCCAATGGAATAAAGACAGTCTCTTCAGCAAGTGGTGCTGGGGAAACTGGACAGCGACATGCAGAAGAATGAACCTGGACCATTTTCTTACACCATACACAAAAATAAACTCAAAATGGATGAAAGACCTTAATGTAAGAGAGGAAGCCATCAAAATCCTCAAGGAGAAAGCAGGCAAAAACCTCTTTGATCTTGCCCTCAGCAACTTCTTACTCAACACGTCTCCAGAGACAAGGGAAACAAAAGCAACAATGAACTACTTATCAAAATAAAAACTTCTGCACAGCAAAGGAAACAATCAGCAAAACTAAAAGGCAACTGACAGAATGGGAGAAGATATTTGCAAACGACATATCAGATAAAGGGTTAATATCCAAAATCTATAAAGATCTTATCAAACTCAACACCCAAAAAACAAATAATCCAGTGAAGAAATGGGCAAAAGACATGAATAGACACTTCTCCAAAGAAGACATCCAGATGGCCAACAGACACATGAAAAAGTGCTCAACATCACTCATCATCAGGGAAATACAAATCAAAACCACCATGAGATACCACCTTACACCTGTCAGAATGGCTAACATTAACAACTCAGGCAGCAACAGATGTTGGGGAGGATGCGGAGAAAGAGGATCTCTTTTGCATTGTTGGTGGGAATGCAAGCTGGTGCAGCCAGTCTGGAAAACAGTATGGAGGTTCCTCAAAAAACTAAAAATAGAACTACCCTACCACCAGCAATTGCACTCCTAGGCATTTATCCACGGGATACAGGTGTGCTGTTTCGAAGGGACACATGCACCCCCAAGTTTATAGCAGCACGATGAACAATAGCCAACGTATGGAAAGAGCCAAGATGTCCACTGATGGATGAATGTATATAGAAGATGTGATATACACACACACACACACACACACACACACACACACACACAATGGAGTATTACTCAGCAATCAAAAAGAATGAAATCTTGCCATTTGCAACTACGTGGATAGAACTAGAGGGTATTATACTAAGTGAAATTAGTCAGTCAGGGAAAGACAAAAATCATATGACTTCCCTCATATGAGGACTTTAAGAGACAAAACAGATGAACATAAGGGAAGGGAAACAAAAATAATATAAAAACAGGAAGGGGGACAAAACATAAGAGTCTCTTAAATATGGAGAACAAACAGAGGGTTACTGGAGGGGTTGTGGGAGGGGGATGGGCTAAATGGGTAAGGGTCACTAAGGAATGTACTCCCGACATCATTGTTGCGCTATATGCTAACTAATCTGGATGTAAATTTTAAAAAATTAAAAATAAAATTTAAAAAGCAATAAATAAAAAATAATTAAATAATACAGTCCATCTTTATAAAAAAAGAATATTAGGTTAATAAAATTAATGATTTTTCTAAATCAGGGACATTCTTAAGTAGAAGTAATATCTTTTTTTATTTTACTGTGAATGATTGGCAGTGAGGAATTCAATAATATCATAATTTGTTACCAATGCACTGGTTCACGATAAAACATACTGTTTTTTTAGACTATTTATTAATGCAGATATCAGTACAGTGAAAAATGGCAACTGTATAATTATAAAATAGTTTTTACCTCTTGAATCCACTGAAAAATCTCAGGAACCCGATGGGTTCATAGACCACACTGAGAATCACTGTTTTTTTTAATTAAATTTTAATTTTAATTCCAGTATAGTTAACATATAGTGTTATATTAGTTTCAAGTGTATAATATAGTGATTTAACAATTGCATACATTACCCAGTGCTCATGACAAGTACAAGCCTTAATTCCCATCACCTATTTCACACACACCCCAACCCCTTCCCCCACGGGTAACCATCAGTTTGTTGAGAAGCCACTGTTTTAATAGAACTACTTGGTTTAAAGAAAAGGAAAAAAAATCATTCGAACATCTAGGCAAAAAGGAAAAGGAAAAGAAAATTAGTTTGACATCAGACTTTTGACAGCAGTCCTTTTTGCTAGAAGGAAATGGAATACTATATTTAAGATTTAAAGAAATAAGGGGTGCTTGGGTGGCTCAGTCAGCTGAGCATCTGATGCTTGATTTTGGCTCAGGTCATAATCTCATGGTTTGTGAGATCTAGCTCCAAATTGGGCTCTGCCCTGACAGCATAGAACCTGCATGGGATTCTCTCTCTCCCTCTCCCTCTCTGCCCCACCCCTGCTTATGCTCTCTCAAAACAAATATTTTGTAAAAACGATTTGAAGGAATAAAATAAGTGCCAAATATTTTTATCCATCTAAACTTACCTAAGTTATAAAGGCCACATCCAAACTTTATGAACATATAAGAGCTCAGGAAATTTTGTTGCCTTGAGCCCTTTCTGAGGAACCTACTGTAGAACAAACTTAAACCAACCAATGTAAGAAGCATCAGATAAGAGTGGATCCTGGACACCTAACATACTTGTAGTAGAACCAAGACTATATAATGGAAAATGGAAGATAGTATAGTATGTAATTATATTTTGACAGTATAGCTAGAACACAACCGTAAAAAATTCAGAGAAAATAGCAACTGTCTAGAAAAAAATAAAATAAACCTCCTGATTGCCTTATTATTAATTGGGTAAAGTAATAGTACTTCCAATTAGATACTGGGGGGAGAGGAAGGAAGGAGTAGGAGGAAGTTTCTGGACCACTTCAATTTTGCTTAAAGGAGGAACTAACAAAGAGTCACCAAACAACAACAACAACAACAACAACAACAGCAGCAGCAGCAGCAACAACAGGAATGTACAAAGGACATTATAAAAAGAATTGGTAAAAAATAAAATAACAAATATTGGCAAGTATGTAGGGAAATGAGAAAAATAGAAGCTTGTTCCCTTGTTGATGGAAGTGTAAATTGGTGAAAACATTAAGGAAAACAATATGGAAGTTCTTCAAAAACTTAAAAATAGAACTATTGTATGATCTGGCAATTCCACTTCTGGGTGTTTATCCAAAGAAAACAAAATCACAGTCTTGAAAATATGTCCGCACCATGTTCATTGCACCATTATTTATAATAGCCAAAATTTGGAAAAAAAACCCAAGTGTCCACTGATGTATGAATGGATAAAGGAAATGTGACACACATACACACACTCACACACACACATATGCACACACTCACACATTATGGAATACCATTCAGTCACGAAAAAAAGTAGGAAATTCTGCCATTTGCAATAGCATGGATAAAACATTGACATAATGCTAAGTGAAATAAGTCAGACAGAGAAACACAAATAAATGGTCTCATTTATATCACTTATGTGTAAAACCCAAAAGTAAAACAAAGTACTAAATTCAGAGATACAAAGAACAGACTGGTGGTGGCCACTCGACCACTAATGCTACAAGGGAAAAGAAAGGTCAGATGAAGTTTCCCTAATAATTTTGAATTTATTTATTTATCTAGGGAGCCAATGTGCATGTGCTTGTGGGGGAGGGGCAAAGAGAGAGCGAGACGGAGAATCCTGGCTGTTAGCATGGAGCTTGATGCAGGGCTTGATCTCACAAACCATGACATCATGACCTGAGCCAAAATCAAGATTCAGATGCTTAATTGACTGAGCCACCTAGTCACCCGATAATTTTGAATTCTAAGAGGGCATTAACTGAACCTTCTTAAACGCAAAAACTAATAGAGATAATTTGGAGTTAGTAAAGACAAGAAGATTTTTGCATGAAGGTAACCATTAGAATTGAAAAGTAAATTTGTATTATATATAAATAAAATATAAAGCAACACATCAAAACTGAGACCAAATAAAAAGATCATACATCAGTAAGTGTATATTGACATAATTAAGCTCTTAAAAGAAAGAAGTACAGATAACCAAAAACTGAAATCCAAGAGTACGCTGTATTCAAGAGACACACTTAAAAGAAAGAAATATGAAAAGCATGATAAAAGAATGGGCAAAGACATATGAGGCAAATTCATAAGAGCTAAGTATAATGATGTTGATATTCAACATGGTTAAATTAAGACCAAAGTAATTAAAAGAACAAAGAAAAAGACTTCATAAAGTTTACTGTTACAGTATGCAATGAAGATATAACAGTTATTAATAGTTTAGACTATTTTAAAATACCTCTCTCAGACCTATAAAAATCAAATGGGCGAAAAAAATGAGTAAGGATTTAGAAGAACAAACAACATAATCAATAAGCTACACCACATAAATATATATTAAAACGTTGAAACCCAAGAATAGAAAATTCACCTTCTCTTCAAGTGCACATTGAACATTAATAAAATTCAACATATTTGGGCCACAATGAAAATCTCAATAAACAAAAAAAGAAAATAGAAATAATAAATACAACATTCTCCAATCACAAAGCTAGAGATTGGTAACAAAATGAAATGATAAAACCCAAGTCTTCTAAAAAGAAAATCTGTGAATTTTAAAACATGTTATTAAAGCACCATTGGATCAAAATAGACATACAGTTCCAAATTGTGGAACGTTTTAAAAATATCAATAACAAAAACAAAACAAAACAAAATGAAACAAAAAAAAAACCAAGATGGATACCTCTTTCTCTGCTTTGAGCTTGCAATGTGTCATATGAGGCAGTAATCCCGGCTGTCTAAATTGCAATCATACACCAGCACTATTGTGTCCATCATTCTGGTATATTGTGTTGCTTCTATTACACCAGTAATTACATTGTCCCTTGTCTCAAGTAGTTGTCCTTCTCTACCTTGTGGACAAGGGTGATGATTCACATGGGGTCAGCAGTCCTTGCACGGGCACCAACTTGGTTTCAGCTGTGCCCATAGACTGGTTAGGCACACAGAGACTGAAGAGCAAGTGAAGAGGCCAGGGTTGTACTTTCTTCCACCTCTGTCATTAATCAGGCTCATGACCCTGAGATTATACAGGAGGTTCTATTTTTAAATTCTTTTTGTGATCATCCAATCATGCAACCATAGCAAGGGACATTTTAAAAATATAGTTTAAGGGGATCTTAGCCTGTGTATTGGAATTTCCCTCAGCATATGGCTTTGCTCCAATTGGAAAAGGCAGAAGTCAAGGCCAGCATTCAGGTGGAAAGGGTATGTCAGCTTGGAATATGTTATGCTTTCTAAGATAGCTTTGAGGTGGTTCAGAGGACCAATCCAGAATATGCTGATGTTTTTAATTTCACTGGAGGCATATGCACAAGAACTTTCTTGAAAGGCAGAGATAGAAGGGTCCTTCTTTCCTCTGGCAGATGAGGCAACTTCATACTTGAGTAAAAACAGAAAGCAAGTACAGGGGCTGGAGTAGGTGAGAGTAGGTGAATATTCCATGGAGTTCAAGAAAAAGTGATTGATGCAAAACTAGAGGAGAAACTAATTTTCTCAGGAAGGAAAGCTGGAAGAGCTTTCATGTAGAACTGAGGGCCTAGACTCTGCCCTCAAGTCATACATGAGGTTTCTCCTTTTAGGCATGCAAGCTTGCCCCAAAGTTATCACCAAACTCAGCAGAACGAGTATGTGTTGGACACACAGAGGGACACTAGAAGTGCACGTGTACAGAGGGAAGACCAGGAAGGACACAGCTAGAAGATGGTCATGGAGAAGCCAGGGAGAGGGACTTACAAGAAACTAAACCTGCCAACACCTTGATCTTGGACTTCCAGCCACCAGAATTGTGAGAAAATAAATTTATGTTGGTTAAGCGACCCTGTCTGTGGTATTTTGTTATGGTGGCCCTAGATAACTAGTAAAATCCCTAATAATTTTCAGATATGAGAAGACATAACCCTTCTCCTTTGTTTTCATGTCTTTGCAATTGTTCTTTCTGCCTTAGATACATCCCTTGTCTATCTGGGAAACTGTGTATCTTTTGTGTCTTCTGTGAATCTCTAGTGGACCATATTAGGGAATTAGTTGTCCTCTGTGCACTCAAAGCACCTTAAACAATACATTTTTGGAACATTCATCAAGGTGAGTTAAAAATACTTATTTACATCAGTATTTCCCTGATTAAACTATACACTTCTTGAAAATAGAGATCATCTTTAATTGAAATTCAAATGCACAGAAATATAATAATCAAAATCCTTTGTTCATAAGCATGTTTTGCTGGTTGCTTTTTAATTTTAAATAATTCAATAAGCAATATGAACCTTGCTATATATTGAATGTTTGCATCCCTCAAAAATTCATATATTGAAACCTAATCCCCAATGTGATGGTTTTGGAGGCGAGGCCTTTGGGAAGTGATTAGGTCATTAAGATGGAGCCCTCACGAATGGGATTAGCGTCTTCATAAGAGACCACAGAGAGCTTTTCCACCCCTTCCATCATGTGAGGACACATCAAGAAGACGGCTACCTATGAACAAGTAAGCAGGGTCTCACTGGACACCAAATCTGCCAGCAGATTTATCTTGCACTTCCCAGCCTCCAGAACTGTGAGCAATAAATGTTGGTTGTTAAAGCCACCCAATCTATGGTATTTCTATTAAAGCAGCCTGAACTAATTATGACAAATCTATTACCTAAGCCAAAACTAGAATGTAATATCTAACTGCATCATCATTACCATCACCATCTTCAACCCCCACCCCCTGATAAACATCATCCTGGTTCCTATATTCATGATTCCCTTACCCTTGATCTCTTTTTAATATGATTTAGTTACCACAAACACACATATGTAAATATATATGTGTGTATATATATATATGTATAGTAATTATCTATATCTTGATATCTTTTTAATACATAGTATATATCTTTTTAATATATAGTATATATTAATATATAGTAATTATCTATATCTTGATATCTTTTTAATATGATTTAGTTACCACACACACATACATAAATATAAATATATAAATATATATATATATATATATACATATATATAGTAATTATCTATATCTATCCATCTGTCTTATATTCTGGACAAAAGATGTATCTAGTGTATGTACTGTGTGTGTGTGTGTGTGTGTGTGTGTGTGTGTAGTGATATAATTACTACACACACATACACACTACATATATCTATATATCTATATCTATCTATCTATCTATAGAGAGAAGGAATATATGCCTATTTAGATGTGCTTATAATAAAATGAGTATTATGCTGTATGTATTTTTTGATATATATTATTATAATCCATATTAAATTCCAAAAATTCATCTATATAGTTGCATATAGCTGATTATCATGTAATTGTGTGAACATGCATCAATTTATTCATCTAGTACTCAATTATTGGACTTTTGTTTTTGTTTAGATTTGTGCTAATCTGAATTGTCCTGCTATACACTTTATTGTATATGTTGTCAACATGTAAATGTTTACATGTGTGTAAGTTTCTGCAATGCCTCTCACCCTCCAGATGGCCACATTCTAATTCTCAGAAACTGTGTATACATTAGGTTACACAGCAAAGCGGAATTAAGTTTGTAGATGGAATTAAGGCTGCTAATCAGCTGACCTTGAGATGAGATTATTTGGATTAACTAAGTGGGGCCACTGTCATCCTAAGGGTCTTTATTAGTGGAAGTTCGAGGCAGAAGAGAGAACCAGAGAGATGACAGTTTGAGAGATGACAGCCCATTGTTTCTGACTTTGAGGATGGAGGAAGGGGGCCATGAGCCAAGGGTACAGAAGGCTTCTAGAAGCTGGAAAAAGCTATTTAACTGTCAGGGGCATTATGTAGGAACATATAAATTTTGTGGATGATGTTGGAACTATATGTGTGGAAAAATATGTGCCAGCTCAGAAATGAAAAGAAGACTTTGATCTCTGGAGGTATTATTACAAAGAGGGGGAGCCTCCTGAAAATCATGAACATGAATATCTACCACAACTTGGTAGAATTCAATCCCAGATTCAGGTCCTCTTGCAAAAGAAAGCAATGGCATTCCCAGATATGACTGTTCAAGGTTCCAGCTCCTTTTCTCCACCCTTCACAAGCAGAGGAATGACTAAATAGAGAACATAAATTATTAACACCCACTCCTGTAGGTAAGGAGGGAAGATCATAATAGTTACCAAGAAAAATAAGTAGGAAAAGATATCCCATATTTTTTTTTTTTGTTTTAAGACTGAAAGGCTGATCTGGCTAGAACTAACCTGAATTCAAAGATAAACAACAAAACAAAAACACAGAAACAACAAAATAACATGAGTAAAATATAGCATTATAGCTAGCAAGATGATAGATTGAATGGTGGATGGATGCATATAGATATAAATATGTGTAAAACATGAAACAATAAATAAAACAAAAATTTGTGTTGGATGTGCTCTAGGAAATAGAAAATTTACCTTTATTTTATCATCTTTACTCAAAGAAATTAAAGTTGACTCTATAATACATGAGTTCAAAAAAGAAAAAGAAAAGGAAACCATTAGAGATATACAAAGTGAGAGAATAGAATAGAATTGATGAAATTAAAACCAAACTAAAATCAGCAAAACAAAAAACTAGTATCTTATGAATGAAATGAGGGCAAATACAAGGTAAGCATGTAGATGCAGATGAATTCATTGAGAAGACAGGATGAACCCTCTCAAGGAATGGAGAATTTACATCTTGTATATGAACAATCAGTATACCCCAAGTAATGAAAAGGAAAAAAATGGAACTGAAAAAAATTTCAAATCTATAATAAAAGAAATAAAAACAATGACTGACATGACTGCTTTATTTAATGCAGGCCCCTTTTAAATACAGGTTTTAGTGAACCAACCAAGCTAAGTATTACAGCCACTTCCAGCTGTTAAGACTAGTTTATTGAATCCAGAATTTGTGGTGAGTTAACAATATTGAAAAATTTGGTCCAATCTCGTGCTTCATCCATTCCTTCCTGTTCTAGCACCCTTAGATTTTATTTCAACAGTATTTTGCAGGTTTATTCTGATACGTTAGCAAAATTCCGTCACCCTTTTGTTGTTTAATGTCCCCTCAGATCCAATGTTTGTACTATTTCTTGTGGGATACTATGAAACTAAACTGTATTTAGAAACCTGGAGTTCGGAGGCACCTGAGTAGCTCAGTTAGTTGAGTGTCCGACTTCAGCTCAGGTCATGATCTCGGTTCTTGAGTTTGATTCCCACATTGGGCTTGCTGCTGTCAGCGCAGAGCCTGCTTTGGATCCTCTGTTCCCCTCTCTCTAACCCTCCCCCACTTGTGCTCTCTCTCTCTCTCTCAAAAAATAAACATTAAAAAAAAAAAGAAACCTGGAGTTTGTGAGTGTTGGTGGGTTGAGCCTTGAGGCAAATTAGCATTCCTTGTAAGGAAACTGCCTCATGTGAAGTCCTTATAGTTCTTTCAATCTGGAAAGGGTTTTTCTGCTGGCAAGTGAGACTCAGTGGGGTACGCGAGGTCAAAGTACTCAGATACTGTATTAATCATGCCTTTTTATTGAACACTCACACACTGAACCATAATCTTTCTGTCCCAATCACGTCAGAGCCAGGCATCAGGAAATTAAAGGCAATCCCTACACCCCAGAGCTTGTTGAAATCATTCAAATTAGCCAATCCCAAACCTGCTTAGCTCACTTAGCCTGCTTCTCTCATTCCTTCTGGCAAAAGCCACAATAAAGTCTCTTGCCCACATTCTCCCTTTGTTCCTTCTGCATCTTCACCAGTCTTGTTGTTTCCCCATGTGATCCTATGTGATCCCCCCTCTTCTTCCAAACTGTAACAAACTATCTTTTCAGTGACAGTCTTTCTGTTGACTTCCATATGTGAATAATGATGCTAATACCTCCATTTAAAAATAGATGCATGTAGGGGCACCTGGGTGGCTCAGTCAGTTAAGCATCCAACTTCGGCTCAGGTTATGATCTCACCTTAATGAGTTCGAGCCCCACGTCAGGCTCTGTGCTGACATCTCAGAGCCTAGAGCCTGCTTTGGATTCTGTGTCTCCCTCTCTCTCTGCCCCTCTCTCACTCATGCTGTCTCTTCCTCTCAAAAATAAATAAACATTTAAAAAATTTTTAAATAAAATAAAAATAGATGAATGTAGAAACACCCAAATATCCCCCATTTCAAATTTTCAGATTTCCCCTCTTTCCCCAGTCCTACCTTTTATATGAGAGACCTATAGAGGCTATACATTCAATTTATACTGTATGTATGCAACCAATGGTACATTATGTATTATGTACCATTAGATTGGGGGTCTAAATTTTGACTACATTGGCTCTGCAGTTACAAGAGGGAAGATACTTTTTGAATAGCAGACATAGATACTCTCTGGTTATTTGACCACGGCTTAAGCCAAAAACCTAAAACCCTGAGTTTACTAATTTCTTTAAGCTTTATTCTAAGCAGTTAGCCTCCCTCTCCGCCCCTCCCACCTCACAGCCTACCCCATAGTCCTTGTGTTTCTCATTCTATTATAATGGTCAATTGCAACAACCATTTGATCTGCCAAAAGCTTGCTTTCAATAGTTACTTCATTCTAAGGTACTATAGGTGATAATTAACTTAGAACATGCTACAGACTACCTGTATCCCATTTTCAAGTGGTAATAAAGCTATCAAGATCAGATATCAAATAAAATCCAAATTAGACATCTAATCCTTCCACTACTCAGGAGAGCAAAACACAAAACAGAAAAAGTTCATAAATGGACCCACACTTATATTTTATGGTCAGCTGATTTATACCAAGACACTAAAGCTGTTCAATTGGGGGGAAGGAAGAGCTTTTCAACTTAATTGGCTATATATATGGAAGAAATTAATCTTGATCCATATCACATCACACATGGAAATTATTTCAAGATGGATTACAGACCTAAACATTAAAGCTAAATAAATAAAGCTAAATAAATAATAAATAAAATTATGTATCTCTAAAAAGGGCACATAGTCAGTATAAAAGCAACTCCAATAACTCAATAATAAAAAGACAAACAATCCAAATTAAAATGGGAAAAATACTTTAATAGGCATTTCGCAAAAAGAGTTATACAAATGGTTAGTAAGCATATGAAAACATTTTCAACCCCATTAGGGGGAAATGAGATACCACTTCACACCCACAGAATAGAGAAATTAAAAAGACTGATAATACCAAATGTTGGCAAAGATGTGGAGCCACTAGAATTCTCATCTGTTACTTGGATTGCAGGGTGGACAGTATAAAATAACTGTGATATTTACCTGGTAATTTCTCATAAAGTTAAATATACACCTATTCTATGACCCAGAAATTTTACATCTTGTTTACCCAACAGAAATGAAAACATACACACAGAAATATTTGTTACAAGATCCTTTGTAGTAGTATTTTCTTTATAATAGCCCCTAATTATAAGCAACTCATGTGTCTATCAAAATGGAATGCATAAATAAATTGCGGTACGGAATACTACTCTACAGTAATAAGGCGAGAGCTACAGATACATGCAACAACATAAATGAACCTCAAAAATATGTTAAGGTAAGGAAAACAGGCACAAAAAAGTATATAACATGGTGTTCCATTTTTTAAAAAGTTCTATGACAGGAAAAACTAATACACACTGAAAGAACTGAAAGAAACCAGAATGGTGTTTGATCCTGGTGGAAGGGAAAGAGGGTGGGAGTAAGTTGGGATTGGTAGGGGAAGGGCTTGGAGTGGTCTTTCTACGGTGGTGGAAATGCTCTATACCTTTATAGGGGTGTGGATTACATGGCTATAAGCATTATTAAAAACTCATCAAACTATAAAGTTAAGGTCAGGGGATGTCTCTCTATGTAAATTATACCTCAGTTTGAAGAAAAAAATTACTAGTTTGAACTCTTATTTCTTCCTTACGGAATTGGCAAAAATTGGAAAGTTTGACAACCTGCTTTGCCATGGAGGCTAAGCAGTCCCCTTCCCGCACACACTCCCTTTCATAGGATCCTGGCTGAGAGGCCAGGCTGTTTCAACTTCTCTGTCAGCCGCTGCCCTGAGCTGAGGGCACAACACTGTGACCTCTCAGTCTCTCCTAGCCTCTACCTTCTGAACTTGAAGGCCAAATTGCTGTTACTTCTTTCATGAAAAAGAGGAAATTATTTGTAAAGCTGCCTTTCTCAGGAGCAGTAACCCATCTACTTGTAGTCGTATTTCCCTGCTTACCAACAGCCAAAAGTTTGGGGTAACACTGCAGTTTTGGCAAAACAGCTGTATATCGATTCTCTCTGCCCTCATCCACTGAAATGCTTCTTCACCCCCCTCTCTCTAGATTCAGATGGTGGCCAACCTGTCCTGTTCTCATGCAGCCAATGAAAGTCAGCAGAGAGAAACTTTTTTCATACTTTCTTTTCTTCCCTTTCAGAATGCATATGCAGAAAATATTTCTCCTTTTTGTTTTATTTTGTTGTTATTCATAGCTCAAGGAATTCTACTTAAGGCAAACTCATATAAAAACACCCATCTTTTTGAGTATATTTTTCCCTTTCTCTTCAAAAATGTGCTGAGTTGCCTTAGAAAAGAATGCTACTTATTATGTCTTACTTGGTTGGAAAAATTATGCTCATGACTGATTGCAAGAAGGATGGTCCGCCCACTCTTCCAGATGGTACAAAATGTCATCTTGGACTAAGTCAAACTTTCAGACAACTGTTTACTAGAATGGTAATTCCTTTGGTTCTGTGCTACCCCAGTATATTTATCATTCCCCCCCCCCCCATTTTTTTTTTGCTTCAGGTTGAGTTTCTAATGTTTGCATTCAAAAGTGTCTTGACTACTACAACTCATTTAGCTATGTGTATCTTTACCACCTCTCTTTAGGACATTTCTACTTCAATGATTTCCTGATCCTCAATCATAGCATTGTTGCACATGATCTCTGAGAGCTGAAAGCAGTATTTGCTGAGGCTCTGGACCAGGTGGTAGGTATGGAGGTGACAGGATCCTTCTGAAGACCAAATCTGTAGATCTCAGGGATTAGCTACAAATGAAGGGAGAGAGAAGAGTTGGAATGTTCCTTATTTCTAGAGCAAAAAAAAATGGGGAGCTGTCTACTCCTTTTGGAAAATGAAAGAATCTGTGGAAGGATACCTGTTTGTAGGAGAGAGAAGAATAAAAGTTATGTTTCAGAGACCCTTGGCATGCCCCTTTCCGTGCAAAGGTGCTGCATCCAAACTTCTGAGGAGGCCTCAAGCTGAAGTTGGTAAACTGCCTCCAAGTTCCAGGGGAATAATAGGCCATGTAGTAGATCCCAGGTACACTGTAAGCACTCCTATAGGTATATGACTATTTCAGGAACAACTAATAGTATGAGAACCCTCTGGACCCCACCCTTGACCTTACTCCACAAACTGAGGACACTTGTTTTTTAAATTTTTTTTATTTTAAGGTTATGTATTTATTTGGAAAGAGAGAGAGAGAGCATGAGTGGGGTAGAGGCAGAGAGAGGGAAGACAGAGAATCTCAAGCAGGTTCCATGCTATCAGCACAGAGCCCAATGCAGGGCTCAAACTCACAAAATGTGAGATCATGACCTGAGCCAAAATCAAGAGTCAGACGTTTAAGAAACTGAGCCACC
Source organism: Prionailurus bengalensis (assembly GCF_016509475.1). NCBI lineage: Eukaryota > Metazoa > Chordata > Mammalia > Carnivora > Felidae > Prionailurus > Prionailurus bengalensis. The sequence goes on from NC_057344.1 coordinate 51,536,621, forward strand.
CAAGTGCCCTGAGGACACTTGGTTTTGAGGCAATACAGTGTTTAATCACAGGGTAATAGAAGTATCACAAAATATAGTAACAAGATGGCCCAAGGTGAGAGAAACAAACTGTACCCGGAGTCTGGCTCATGCACATAGGGCTTTCCTGACATCGCGGTCTCTGTGTCAATCCATGACAGATAATTAGACACCTTCGTGTACACTCCAGGCAGTTTCTTCCGGCCACAGCCAACTCCCCAGCTGACAATGCCTAGTTGGTACCATATGCTTTGGTGGTTGTTTTTCTGGCAAACCAGAGGACTCCCACTGTCACCCTATGAGAGAAAAGTTGTTTGGGAGTGGAAGGGACAGTAGCGAATAACTTCTATAGCCTATTGAGGTGTGGGCAACTGGCATAAGGCAAAAAGCACTTATGGTCTTTTGACAAGGGAACAGTTTATGCTATCCAGCCACATGACCATGCTTCCCAGCTGCATGACTGTCAAAGTTGCAAACAATTTGGTCAAAAGCAATGGTAATGAATGACAATTTGATTTACAAAAATCAGTATCCATCATCATCATTATCATCTAGTCATATGGGTTCATTTTGATGTACCAAGAATTGGTTTTCTAATCCATTTTGCCTCTAAGCACTTTTGTTGTTTTTCAGAATTCTTCCAATTTCCCCCACACCTTTTTACTTTACATCTATTTTCAGCCAACCCATTTTGGTCTTTCTGTATTGTTCATAATAGCAAAAATAAAAAACAAACACAAAAGTCTATTATGCCTCATAATAGATCATTGGTTGAAGACAGCAGGCAAGCAAACTGATATATATAAAACACATATGATATAAAATGTGGTTCAAAGCATTACATTTTAAACAATTTACAAATTTTAAAATGTCACGAAAAAGATTGCCAAATAAGCACAAGTAAGGGGAACAGACATCATTGACATGAAACTTGAAGAATACATAATCTTTCAATGCCTTCAAATCTTTGGGCCCATTTTTTAAATTTAAACTTTTATTGTTTAAATATAGTTGACATACAATGTCATATTAGTTTCAGGTGCACACCATAGTGATTCGATGATTATATGTGTTACACAATGCCGTGATAAGTGTAGTTACCCTCTGTCACCATTTAACGTTATTGCAGCACTATTCACTATATTCCCTATGCTATACTTTCCATCTCTGTGACTTATTAAATTCTACTGAAAATTATGTATCTTCATCTAAAAAATTAGAAATCTCAGGTATGGAAAAAGAACATGAAGAATAGTCATAATTATACAAATAAATAAATTTATATATAAACACACACGTATGATTGTGTATAAAAAGAATGTTTCAGGAGGTGCCCGGGTGGCTGAGTCAGTTAAACATCCAACTTTGGCTCAGATCATGTTTCATGGTTCATGAGTTCAAGCCCTGTGTCAGGCTCTGTGCTGACAGCTCAGAGTCTAGCTCCTACTTTGGATTCTGTGTCTCCCTCTCTCTCTGTCCCTTCCCACTTGCACTCTCCCTCCCTCTCTCTCTCTCTTTCTCTAAAAAATAAACTAACATTGAAACATATAAAAAATAATATTTCAGGAAAGAAGGCAACACTGTAAAAATGGTTTCTCTGGAGAGTGAACAGGAGAACAAGTTTAAGATGTAAACTTCCTCTTCACTGTACTTCCAATTTGTACAATTCCAAATGAGTTAAATAAACATTTCTCATTCCAGCCAAACAGAGGCAACCCCTTAGTCAAATATAATTTTCCACATCCTTGAATATGCAAATATGAATACATCATTATTGTTTTACAGAAGTAGGTTTGGGTGGTACATATTGTTTCACAGCTTACAAAGATTTATTTTTGAAAATGTTAAGTGACACCCCAAATGTTGAAAAGAAGCACCATTCAACAATATGCCAAAAGTCCAAATCCAAAACAAAACAAAAAATGATATGGGTTTATTTGATTTTTTAAACCAGATTGTTATCATGAACAAATTGCTGTGCCCATCAACTTACTTTGAACCAAACTGTTCTTTACCAAATTCCTTGAAGTCATTGCTAAGTCCCATGACCTATTGCTAAAATAAAGAATTATAATCCCTTCTGTGGATATGAGGGGATCTATGTGAAAGATGTCAGGCAGAACAGCAATACAGTTAAGATCGTAAATTTCTGGAGCCAAACAGATCTTGGTTGAAACTCCAGGGAGAAGATTTAGCTGAGGGAATGTGAAAATTTTCTTCAGCATTTTAAGGCTCAGCTTTTATGCTGGTGATAATAGCTATCTTTCCTGCAATACAGCTGTATGTATGGAAGGAAATGACAGCTGTGAAGCCCTGTGCACCATGATATATGGCAACCCTGTACTCAATGGTAGCTCCCTGCATTTCTGTGGCCATTGAACCAGCCAAATCTGTGCATGACCAGGCTGAGCTGCTAGATTTGGTGTCCTGTTTCCACTGGAACCCAAAAGATGGCTTCAATCTCAGAAGATAGTGTGCCTTCATTAGAATTCTGAGTCTGACATTTAACTTGTTCCTGTGTCCTCTGCAAGGCTGTCAGCTTCCCTGATCCTCAGTTTCCCCATCTGAAATAGGCCTGCCTCCTAGGGCTAGTTTGCAACCCTTTCGTGTATTTGTGGAAACGGTTAATGTGCTACTAAGCACTGAACATGCATAAAAGATGGTGATGGAGAGGGGTGCCTGGGTAGTTCAGTAGGTTAAGTGTCCAACTTTGGCTCAGGTCATGACTTCGGCTGAGGTCATGACTTCGGCTGAGGTCATGATCTCACGGTTCATGGGTTCGAGCCCCGCATCGGGCTCTGTGCTGACAGCTCGGAGCCTGGACCCTGCTTTGGATTTTGTGTCTCCCTCTGGCTATGCTCCTCCCCCACTCACACTGTGTGTCTCTCTATCTCTCTCAAAAATAAAGATTAAAAAAAATTTAAAGAGATGGTGATGAAGAAAATTATATTTATAACATTTAGTATGACCATCCTCTGCTCTGCATCATTTTAAGTGCTTTTGTGCATTGACTCACTTAAGTTTCACACTAGTCCTAAAAGGTAGAAACTCTTAATATTCCATTTTGCAGATGAATAAATCTGAAAAAGCACAGGCACAGAGGGAAGTCACAAGCAATAAGTAGAGGAGCTGAGAGGGGGGAACTAGGGGACCCTCCACCCCTAATCACTATCCCACAGAGTCTCCCTTTGGTTACAGAGCATCTGTACAGGGCTGAATAGCATCCCTCCCAAATTTATGTCCATATGGAACCTCAGAATGTGAGCTTATTTGGAAATAGGGCTTTTGCAAATGTAATTAGTTAAATTAAGATGAAGTTCTACTGGATTATGGTGGGTCCTAATCCGACAACTGAAATCCTTATAAGAAAACAAGAGATACACATACAAGGGAGAAGTCCATGTGAAGATGGGGGTAGTAACTGGAATGACGCACCTGCAAGCTAAGGAATGCCCCTGATTGCTGGAAACTACCAGAAGCAAGAAGAGGCAAAGAAATATCCTTCCCTAGAGCCTCCAGGGGGAACATGACTCTACCAATGCCTTGATTTTGGAACTCCAGCTTCCAAAACTGTGAGACAGTATATTTCTATTGTTTGAATCCACCCTGTTTGTGGTAATTTGTTATGGTAGCTTTAGGAAACTCATCCAGAAGAGGAAGAGGGGAGCCAATTATCCTGAAAATATTGGCCAGCCCTCTGTAGCGACCCTTCTCCAAGCAAGGGACAAGCTCCATTACCTGGCAGGCGTCCTTCCCACCTTGAGGGCTCCCAGCACACAGCATGTTCCTGGTGAGTATAGGCACCTTATGGGAGCATGTTTCCCATTTGACCAGCTTGATGTTGACTTTTTGCAGCCGTGAAGCCATATCTTGCATAGGAACTGACACAAAGAAGAAGCAGATGGGGAAAGGACCCTGAGCTCAAAGTGGTCCCTTTGGGTTGAGGTCAAACAGCCACCCAGCATCATGTATTTTCAGCTCAATAGCAAAGGAGCTACTGTGTGACCCAGAGAACTACCCAGATATGGAATTAGTGAGGAGAGAATTGAAAGGCATTCAGGAGACTCTCAAGACTATCTTCTCTGAATCTAGAGCTCCTCACAGCTGGGTCTTTATTGGATCTCAGCCTGAGTGCACTCTTCTGCAGAAAGTGCCAACTCCAGGTACAGTCCTAAAAAGGTATTTCATTTAAATCCATAAGCACGTAAAGAGGACCCATTATGACAAATTCTGTCCAGGGGTCTATGGATCATAAAGATGGATTTGAATCATGTCAGGGCCTTTAACATGGAAGAGATGAACCTAACACCTAGAATGTTCACACCCTGAAGATGAGGACATTTCCCTTTTTGTATATTGCTGAATTCCCAGAGCCTAGAACACTGCCTGGGTCATAGAAGAGGTTCAATGAATATGTGCTGAATAAAGCATGAAGAACTCTAAGAAGGTGGCCTGTTTTGAATTTCATGGAAAGCTTCCAAGGGTAATTCCCAATGAGGAATTCTAAAACAGCTCCAAGCTTTGGGACCATGTGGGAATCAGTGTACTGCCATCTGTGTGCCTACTTAGAAGAATGGCGCTAAGATTTTTCTTCTGTTCTTTTGATTTTGGACACATTTACCAAGAATAATGACAAAAAGGCACCATTTTATGGTTTGGCAGGGCAAAGTGGTCGGAGTAGGTTACAGATTAACTCTATAAGAACAAATTTATATTCAGTTTATCCCCTTCTTCTTGGCCTGGATCTGTGGTTTTCAAATATTTGGGCTAGCAAGCACTTTTCATAGAGGAGCAGAACTGACACCATCAACTGGAACAGAGTTGCTCTGCTGACATTAGTGTGGACTTCTTGCAGCCTAGTCAATTTTGCCACCCCTTTGCCCCTTAATATGTTCCTCAAAATTCTCCCAAGTCATCCTTGGATTCTGAACACTTCTCCCTGGGTTATTACTGAGGCCATGTTTAGGGTTTGTGTTCTATAATATGGATATAAAACTTGGTATAGGAGCCCAGGAAGGCCAAGGAAAGATGATTCACATGTTGACTGAGGAGAAGGTTCATCATGGGTTCTTAAATGAGAAACTGAAGTTTCCAAATCCACCAGACAGACTTCCCAGAGCTATAAGAGACTCCAGAGTTTTCTGTCTCATTGCCTACATCAACCAGAGTGCCACCTCCCATTGGGTTGGGCTATAGTAACTCACTGGTAATGCCCCATCCAGTCACCCAGCAGTTTCTCCATTTCTGTATGTCATTAACCTCTGACAGGCAGATGGGTACTTCCTTGACACCCAATTTAAATGGAGATTTGAGTAAGAGCAAAGCAATGTCATTATCCAAGAACCAGCTGTCAAAATAAGGGTGAATAATTGACTTGTCCACTTTCATCCTTGTCAAGTTCTTGGTATCAATGTTTCTTTCACCATGTATAATCTCCAAGCCAGATTTTATCTCAAAACAAAAGAAGGAGAAAAAAAGGTAAGTTATAGAAGGGCAAAAAAAGGTGAGCCTTAAAAGAAAATAATTCCACCAATGCAAGGCTGTGATCCTGAGAGCTGGAGGGGTGGAGGCAGCTGGGGCCATGTACTTGGGCCCTGTCCAGGCAAAAGAAGACTGACTTGAGCTCCATTCTTGCACTGTTGCCAACCAGCTTTTGACTTGATGGCTTCTTGGGCAACTTAACTTGTAGATTTTATTAACAAATATCTGGAAGTCATACTATGCACAAGTAATTGAGGGACTTGATCTTTATTTGCAAGGGGTAAACTAGCTATTAACAAACATCTGGGAAATTTCTCAAACATATTGATGTATAGACTTAAGGTAAGGCAGCGTCTCAGGAGCTTCTGTCATGCAAACAGGCCTGGTGCCCTGCCCTTGGGGACCAATCCTTTCTAGGATTCTCTGACTCTGTGGTTATTGTTAGCCTACTTTCTCCCCAAGTGGCATAAAATGCTTAGGAAAGTACTTTCCAGAGTTTTGGATCAGGACAACGTGCACTTGACAAGATGCTGGGAAGTCCAAGGAACATCTGTTCTGCCATTTGAGTCTCACACAATAAGGTGTAGAATATCCTAGGAGGAAATCAGTGTCTATCCCACCTGAAAAGTGTGATATTCAACCACACAGGCATATATTTAGCCTCCTGGTATTTTGTTCTGTAACTGACAAACCTGGATGGAGGTTCCAGGAGAATAATGAGCATGTAAGGACAAGTATTCTACCACATTGGTAAAAAAAAAATCTTGGCAATACCTACTTATTTCTGTTTATGAAGCAATGGGCTGCAGTTAAAATCCACCACTCGCTGAGGATTGATCCTCCACAAAGATGTCTCCCTTGGTAAAGAATCCTCACCTGCCATGGAAAATCTATTATGTCTGCAGATTCCCCACCTGTGATTTCCAAAATTTCTGACTTCTCAGGTTTGGTACTTGTTCTTTGGCCACATGTCCCTAAAAGCAGAAAGAAGGAAGAGGGACAAGAGATCTAGGGCCCAACAGTCAAGATTGGTTGGTTTGGAAGAAATGTGAGTACAATGGCCCCTTCTTCTTGCCTCCCCAAGACACAGTTAGCAATGGGTTAGCCAAGTTAACATCAGATGGGAGATTCATCAAACAAAAATTATGTCTCTTATGCCTACCAAAGGCATTGCAATTATAATAATGTGCTTATGAGAAGCAATGGCTGCTTCCTTCATTGTAGCGTTGATTTTTGGAAGGGTCTCCCTCTGAGGGCTTGTGAGGAGGGAGACACAATCACAGACCTTGGACCTGAATCTTGCTATTGCATCTCAGTAAGGAAGCCCAGACAGAAACATTCATTTATTCAAACTTAGGCCTCAGCATCCTCTGAAAAATAGGGCATTGGTGTGGTATCTTGGCATAGAACATAAAATCCTTCTCCTCAGCTCTAGACTCATATTTTCATGGCTTCTATACCTTGATGACATGGACACCAGAAATTCTACAGGCAAAGGGAAACTGATTAGCCCTTCCCTTCCTGATTGCTCTCCTGCATTTCTTACTGTGATTAGTGGCACCATTTTTCACATACTTTTAATTCTAAGGATTCCAACTGAACCTAGAAAGGAATAAAAATTTTGGCATTTCTTATGTGATAGGATTGTTTTGACATCATTTGGTGTTTTTCAAATGTCATTTGAGTAATGAGAAAAGTAAATATAAAATCTAAACTGTTGAGCACTTACTATTTGCCAGGCACCATTCTATTTTGCCTGAAACAATTTCATTTAACACGAACTCCATGAGATAACTGAAATTATTCTTGCCCCATTTTAAAGGTGAGACAATAAAGGCAAGTGTAAGGGTTATCACATCTGGCCAAGACCCAACAGCTAATATATAACTGAGCTAAGATTTGAAACGAGGCACTCTGGCTCCAAAGTCTGTTTTCATTACTATTAGGCAAACTGCCTTCAAAGTATTAACCATGCTTATGCATGGGGAGAAAAGACATTCAAAAATTTCCCCAGACAAGTATAATATGAAAGGTTATTCATATTATGAATTTAAAACCATATCCACACCACACATCACTACCATCCATATGTTACCATCACCAAACATCACCATAACAATACAATCCCGCCACCATACAACCCCACCACTACATATCCCCATCACATGTCCCCACATCACAGGTCACCACACCACACAACCCCACCACCACACAACCTGGCCATCACACAGCACACCATACAACCCCACCACCACATGTCCCCCCTGTCCCCCTCTTCATACTGCTCATTACCACTACATTTTACCACAACCAGTGCACATCACCACTGTTGCCAATCACCACCACTGCCACTGCTTATCTCTGCCTTTGGGTTTCTCTCCTCCAACTTTCCTGGCCCTTCAGCTCCCCAGAAGAGCCCTGCTCCTTTCTATCTCAGAGCTTTCTCAATGCCTCTGCCAGAAAGACAGGCTACTCTCTCATCTGTCTTGCTCCTCTTTGCCTATTTAATTCCTGTGTGTCCCTCACATTTTAACTCAGTTATAATGTCCTTTTAGAAATCTTTCTTGCCTTTCAAGATTACATAAACTACCCTCAGTATAACTTTCTTTTCTGACACCCTCCCTTCCACACAGAACACTAACAGCAGAAATAAAACATTTGTGAAACTTTCATCTAGATCTAAAGCCTAATTATCTATTCTTCTTGCTCACAGCTTTCATGGTATGTCTATATTTCAACAAAACCTATGCTCAATTATTCGAGAATATTATTTGGCTAAAATAATGGTATGTAGTTTGATGATTGCTAAGGTGAACATCAAACAGGTTGAGACACTATTTCTAAAGCATTTATCTTCAATTCTGTATGCACCTGCAAGGGAAGCTTTCTGGAGTACATGGAGAGAAGGTTTTACCTGGAGAGCTAAGTCTGATTGGTGGACAATAACTACCAATCTGCAGTACTCTATGTAAAACAAGTCTAAAGGTACAGCTAAGCTCAATGGAAAAGAGGTCTATGACCTATCAATAGTTTTTGCTGAAGGTCTGAGAGCGTCGGATTGGCAGTAGGATACCAAACCAGGCTAGCATTAATAGATACCTTTAAAATTTAAATGGGCAAAAAATCATCTTAAACTTGGGGGAGAAAGTGCACAAAAATGCATGGCGTGAAACTGAGAAAGAACCAATATTAAATATTACAGAATTGAGATTGAAAATTATCTGGCTAGATCTGAATACTGGACATGAACCATCAATATCAAACTCAATGAAGAATAGATATAAAGAAAGTATTACAAACCCAAAATAGAAAAATAATAGATCCAAATCTCTAGATTGTGAAGGGAGACTTGGCTTGGAAGTTTTCATAAGAACATATCAACCATAAGATGCTGACAACATGATACAACTGCTAAGCTCTCTATCTCATAGATGATAGCATTTGGATGGTTGTTAGTCTGGGGCCACAAGGTGCAAGAATGACATTAACAAATGGAGTATATACAGAGGTGTGTGGCCAACATATTGAGAAGCCTTAGAAGGAACATAAAAAGAAAGAAGACTCAGATGGGCCTTCAGACTCTTGCAGGGTTTTCTTAAAGATGAGGCATCAGACTTGTTCAGATGCAGCATCAGTGGGTGGAAACAACAGGGTGGTTTAAAAAATCTTACAGAAGTAGAAAAATTCCTCCATATTGTTATATTCTACTTTGTTGGTAATTATGCAGATTTGAGGCTGACAAGGACCATCTGAGACCTGTGGATGTGAAATTCAGGAGAGCCCCTGGGAGCCCAATTGCATATTCTTGGATATTTGTAAATTCTTTAATATAAAAATGAACTTTGTGGAATTTCTCTATAGTGAAACAGGCTACCTGTAGACTGTACTTGTTGTGATGAGCACTGAGTGTTGTATGGAAATGTTGAATTACTATATTTTTTGTACACCTGAAACTAATATTACATTGTATGTTAAGTAACTGGAATTTAAATAAAAACTTAAAAAAATAAAATGAGAGGATTCAATAAAATTATCTCTAGGATTCTTTCCAGTTCTAAAACACTGTACTTTTACAGTTCAAAATGGTGACAGGGAAATACTTTTACTTGAATTACATTAGGTAAAAATGTCATCTTTACTTAAATTCTTCTAAACCATACATTTTAGCCATCTTATTCTTAATTTTTCCTTAATATATTATTTCAGTTACATTTTAAATGCTTTATTGATATTGATGTCAGGCTGACATTGGTCATGCAAACTGAAATATCAGTGTAATTACATGATAAGTCTCAGGCAAATGCAGAAATTTTCCCATATTTTCATATGCTAATGGCTCAACTTTGTTGAAAATTACCTAGAATTCAGACTGACTTGGAAAATAGGAGACCTGTGGTTGTGAATTTTAGGAAAGTCCCTGGGATCCCAAGTAATTGATATTTTTTGTTGACAAAGAACTAAATGAATTTTGGGGTCTGTCAGCACCACAGAGCAAAATTCCTGGTGGGGGTGTTCAGAAATACATCCTTGCAAGTCCCACCTGAATGAAATCACTTTAGATCCTAGATTTTTCCCACATGACTGGTTGATCCAGACCCAGAGATGTGACCAAACAGACTAAGATAAGAAAGTTTCATTTTGGCTTTTTACTCCAGTGTTTTCTCTCTGCCTGTACTATCAGGGTATCTCAAAAATAGTCTTTCCCCCTAAAGATTCCATTGATATGTTGTTGACTATGAGAGAAAGAGAATTACTGGAGAGACAGAACTTGTCAGCACAAAGCACTGTGTTCTTAGCATGAAAAGTTCCTGGCTCTGTCCAAGCTGGCAGGGCACCTGGTGCAGAGGGATGGAGGTAGGGTTTTGGAGTCAGAAGTTCTGAGTTGGCTTCATTGTTTGCTGGCTGTGTGACTTACAGCTCCTGATTTAACATCTCTAAGCTTCAATGTTCTCATCTTTAATACAAAGGTAAGTATTAACATAGCCTGCTGCTGTGTTAACGTAACATTTCATGTAACATTGATTTAGAGGGATGGCATTTGGCGTCATTCCACTCTGGGTCAAGGAGAAAGAGGTCTGAATTTTGCCCAAGATGCTTAATGAATCTGGGGTCACCTCCCCCCAAAGTTTTAGTGGGAGAATGCCCGTGCTGTTGGTCTTCCTACATCAGTGGCCATTCTTAAACTCTTTTGCTGAATCCTCCTGTCCTTCCAAAACCCAAGGCTTAATCTTCAAACCACTTATCTTTTTTTGCACTTTAGCTAGAGTATCTTCTCCCAGCCATAACTTCAAATATCATCTTTATCCATAATATCTCACATTTGACCCCTCAGACCTCTCCACTGAGCCCTCAACTCTTTTAACCAACTGTCCTAGTCAATGTCTCATAAGAATATCTAAGAGACAGGGCGCCTGGGTGGCTCAGTCGGTTAAGCGGCCGACTTCGGCTCAGGTCATGATCTCGCGGTCCGTGAGTTTGCGCCCCGCGTCGGGCTCTGTGCTGACAGCTCAGAGTCTGGAGCCTGTTTCAGATTCTGTGTCTCCCTCTCTCTGACCCTCCCCCGTTCATGCTCTGTCTCTCTGTCTCAAAAATAAATAAACGTTAAAAAAAAAAAAAGAATATCTAAGAGACATCTTAAACTTGATGTGGCCCAAACTGAAATACTGACTTACCTGACCCCTGTCCAAATCTGCTTTCCCATAAGCCATCCACAGTTCAGTAAAAAGTACCTATATGCATCCATTTGCTTAGATGAGAATATCATCTAGCAGCTATCCTTGACCTCTTCTTTTCTCTGTCTTCTGACATCCAATGCATCAGCCAGTCCATTCAGGACTGCCAAAAGATATCCAGAAACCAATCATTTCCCTTCATGCCTGCCACTATAAACCAATCCAGGCCATCATCCCCTCATACTCACTAACCCAAGGCCTGCCCCTGCACACTCTATCCTCTGCAGCAGATAGTGTCTCTTCCTTAAGTACTTCTCATTTCTCACTTTCCTGTATAGACTCTCTGATGACTTCCCATTGTAACCAGAATAAAATCCAAAGTCCTGACTCTGCCTTTATGAGGCTTAGCATGATCTGGGCCCCACCAACCCCTCTGAATCCATCTCTCTTCAGTGCCCCCTTCCCATTCACTTTGCCCCAGCTACACGGGTCTGTGTGCCTTCAAAACATACTGAGCTCATTCACTGCACAGGGCCTTTGTACTTGCTGTTACATCTGCTTGGAAATATGTCTCCTTCTCATCAGATGGGTCTTGACCCAAATCTTATCATCTCAGGAAGGCTTTCTGTGACCACTAGAACAATCTCAACAACCACCAGAGGCCTTCCATCATATAAGCCTATTTTCATGCTTCATACCATTTAGCAGGAACTAAAATTAACTTATTTACTCATTTTATATGTTTAATATGTCCTTCTCCACACTACATAGTAAAACTGCAGGAAGGAAGGAAACAAGTATGTCATTCTCTGTTATAAACTGAGCTCCTGGGGGTACCTGGGTGGCTCAGGCAGTTAGGTGTCCAACTTTGGCTCAGGTCATGATCTCACTGTCTGTGAGTTCAAGCCCCGTGTCAGGCTCTGTGCTGACAGCTCGGAGCCTGGAGCCTGTTTCAGATTCTGTGTCTCCCTCTCTCTTCCCCTTCCCCGCTCATTCTCTCTCTCTCTCTCTCTCTCTCTCTCTCTCTCTCTCTCTCTCTCCTTCTCTCTCTCTCTCTCTCTCTCTCTGTCAAAAATAAATAAACATTAAAAAAATTAAACTGAACTCCTAAAACAACTCCTGGCACATGGTAGAGGTTTAATATTTGTCAGCCAACAACTGACTGAACAGAACACAAGTCTCCAGAAATTCTCAGGACCCAGGGAGATGAATCCATAGTAGCTATTAATACACTGCCTTTACTATAGTTATATCATGGTACTTGTTTTGCATTAGGCAAGTTAGGCTCCACATGATGCTTTAGAATGCTTTCAAAGAGAAAGCAACCTGACTTGTGGTCTTAAAGCTGCAGGATTTGGCTAGCTAGTATCTCCAGCTTGATGGCTGGTTACCCCTCTCAAAGGGGGTTTTCTTACATCAACCATTCACTATGGAAAACTCTGGGACCTAATGTAGACATAAAATATGCACACACGTGCACGCACACACACACACACACACACACACTCACCAGGCTCCTCCACATGTAACTTTAAAGTTGAAGGTGTTCTGGGAGCAATGATCTGAAAGTCTGGTCCAGGTGCCCCCTGCACCTAAGGGGCTTATTAAAAGTGCAGTTCCCTGGATCCCACCCAGAACTGTGGAACCAGAATCCTAGAACTTGACCTTTTGAACAAGTTGCCCAGGTGATTCTTCTGCCCCCACCCCCACCAAAGTGCAAGGGTCCTGGTGAGGCACAGACACAAGAACACCATGAGAAACCTACATGCTGGGGAGCTGTGTGCCCGGGGAAGCAGCAGGTTGATCAGGAGCAGAAGTACTGCTCTTCCATCCCTCCATCCTGTCATCAGCACTGGTCTTTACTCAAGCCAGTGGAAAGCCTTCAAGTGATACTGTGCTGATTCAGTTCAGAGGGATTGAGTCTGGGCTTTGCTCTCTGTGCCTGCTATCTGACAGCCCAACCTGACCATTGAGGTCACAATTGAGCACCGGGTAGAACAGTCATGGTCCAGACAAGGCAACCAAGTGGCATCATGCATCCAGGACCTGATGATTTCTGTGAGCCACTTCTCTGGGATGTGGAGGTCAGTGTGGAACTGGGGGCCAGAGGCAGGATAGTGGGAGAACTTCACACCAGTTGGGCTCCTGCAAGTTGAGGCATCTCAGATTCTCTCAGATCCACTAATGCATCAGGACAGGAGAGCTAAAGGCACTCCCCAGGAGAAAGGATTCAAGGCTTCTGGTCCAAACAGCCCAGATGATACAGCAGAGCAACGATAACTAAAGGACTCCTAAAGAAGAGAGCTCACATTACCAGTGGGACCTTAGGGGAGCTACTGAACTTTGAGCCTCAGATTACTCATCTGCAAAATGGAGATAATAATGCATCGTTATATTGTTGGGAGGATTAATGAGATAATGTGTGTATCCTAGCACTGGGCTTGGCAAACACCAAGCCCATGGTTTTAATTCTCTACTAATTTCATCTCTACTAATGTCATCTCTACTAATTGCATCTCTACTGGCTTCCAGCAAAGGGAGGAACATTAACCAGCAGTGTCTATAAGCAAGACATGCATAAAGTACAGACCCATGCATAGATCAGCTGCGGGGTGGTTTTTGTTGATGCAGTCTATTCATTTGTTCAGTAGGTTAGCTAGCACTTTATGGGACACGTTCCACATGCCAGGCTTAGAGGATGATGCAAAAATGAACATTATTTGTTCTGTCTCGTAGAAGCACATGCCCAACTGGGAGAGACCTGTGACCAATGACAACAACACAATGGAGTAAGTGTATCACCGTGAGCTATGGAGGAGCACCCAACCCAGTCTGGGAGGAGCATGTGTATGTGGTGGGTGGGAGAAAGAGGTTATTAGGGAAGATTCTCTAGACGAAATAGGCTCTGTCTGGGCCAAGTCAATCTACAAAGAGAAACGGTTTTAGAGGAGGGCAGAGAGGCATTTGTTATGGATAGAATGGTGTCCTTCAAAAATTCTTCTTTTGAAGTCCTAAACCTTAGTACCTCAGATTGTGCCTTTATTTGGAAATAGGGTCATTGCAGATACACTTAGTTAAGATGATGTCTTCCTGGAGCAGGGTTGGCCCCTAATGCAATATGACTGGTGTCCTTATAAAAAGGAAAAATTTGGATACAGAGAGAGAGAGAGAGAGAGAGAATGCCACATGAAGATTGGATTTAGACTGCCACAATTCAAGGAACTACTGCCTCCAAGGGAGTATGGACTCCTGATACCTTGATTTTGGACTTCTGTCCTCTAGAGCTCCAGAACAATTTCTGTTGTTCTAAACCACCCAGTTTGTGGTACTTTTTTCGGGCAGTCCTAGGAAAGTAATGATGGCATTCTACATGGGCAGAAAACATTTGCAAACATATGAAGGTGTGTGGGACCTATAGGAACTTTTAAGTCAAAACATATATAATTGCTGTTTTTCTAGCTCCAAAATATTGGCAATTTCAAAAGGTCCAAACTAAAATATTGAGTTGGAATAATGTATAAGTTTAAGCAGGAGACAGAGGTTAATTTATTGAACAAAGCTCAAATCTGAATCAACAGCCACTGAATAATTCTCACGAGTGATCACCATGGATGTGACAGGTATGTGGGGGACAGCATTATTCCTAAAGACCTGCAAGGCAGCAATAGAGATAAACATTTTCCAAAATTCTATACATAACGGATTTCCATTTCAAGGGAAGTGACTATGGGGACTGTTCTTTTCCTAGCTGTTTTGAGGCTTTAAAATTTATCTTTAAAACTCTTGGAAATATCCTGTCAGAATAAGCAAAAGGTAGATGAAATATTAAGAAGTTAGTTCATGTTATTGGGTATAGACTTTTCACACAACAAGCATTTCCGATACTTCTCATAGCTGTAAGCAAAGCATCAGAATTCACCCACTTAGCTCATATTTTTCTATGCCAGGAAGGGGGCTGAAATGGAGAAGCTTCCTCATTGCTGTGCTTTGGAAAACAGTGTGAAGTTGAGTTTCACTAAGGCTGTAAATGCATACTTTGGGGGCACTGGAAAGCATGTGTTCATATGAGGTGGAAGAGAGCAGAGATAAAGAATTTCCAGTGTCACTCACAATCCTGCCTAGCTTAACCACAATGCTTCCATGGCTGGTCCCAGAGTCCAGAATGGGAAACACAGCATATGCATTATCTTCATTCGGACCCTAAAGAATCCCCAAATCTCCCAGCACATCAATGAATGAATTCACACTTTTATCAAAACACCTTTGTATGAAGACATGCGTCCACACTAAAATCTCACAATGTTTATAGTGACTTTATTCATAATTGCTAAAAACTGGTAACAACCTACATGTCCATCATTGGGTGAATGGATAAACAGTGGTACATCCAGACAAAAACACTACTCTTCAACCATGGAGGAACAAATATAGATACATGCAGCAACACAAATCTCAAATACATTATGCTAAGTGGAAAAGCAACTGCATTCGGTATGATGCCATTTAGATGGCATTCTAAAAAGACAAACAGCAGGCACAAAGAATACATCAGTTGTTGCCAAGAGCTGAGGTTTGGGGAAGAGGATGGGTTCCCAGGAGCATGGGGAACATTTGGGGGGCGGGTAGGAACTTTCTATGCCTGCATCATGGTAGTGATTACACAGACATTTGTATTTGTCAGGATTCTTAACTTAAAATTTTTTTTAGTGTTTATTTATTTTGAGAGAGAGACAGGGTGCAAGTAGGGTAGGGACAGAGAGAGAGGGAGACACTGAATCTGAAGCAGGCTCCAGGCTCTGAGCTGTCAGCATGTCAGATCATGACCTGAGCCGAAGTCTGATGCTTAACTGACTGAGCCACCCAGGCGCCCAGGATTCTTAATTTTTTTTTAAGTTTTATTTCTTTATTTTGTGAGAGAAAGAGAGAGAGAGAGTCTGGGAAGGGAGGAGAGGGAGAGAATCTCAAGCAGGTTCTGTGCTGTCAGTGCAGAGCCCGATGTCGGGCTCGAACTCATGAACCATGAGATCTTGACCTGAGCTGAAATCAAGAGTCACACACTCAGCCTACTGAGCCACCTAGGTGCCCCTGTATTTGTCAGGATTCTTAATACCATACACCTTAAAAAAGTGAAATTACTAAATAAATGTATATTATACTTTTAAGTCAGACTTTTAAAAACGACTTTATACTTTGTACACTTCGAAAAGCCACTGATGTGAACCACAAAAGACTTGCCCGGTTTGTTGAAAGCGTTTCTGCTGTGATCTCAAGGGCCAGCCCTGTCGGGGGAAATGATTTTTGTTAATACTGTATTATTCTCTTCAGGCCGCCATAACAAAATGCCACAGACTGGGTGGCTTATGCAACAGAAATCTATTTTCTCACAGTTTTAGAGGCTAGAAGTCTGAGATCAAGGTGCCAGATTATTCTGTTCCTGGTGAGGGCCCTCTTCCTGGCTTGCACATGGCCAACTTCTCACAGTGTCCTCAGCTGGCGTTCCTCAGTGACTGTTCATGGAGAGAGGGAGAGATTCAGAGAGAGAAAAGGGAGAGAGCAGGAGCACATATTCCAGTGTCTCTTCTCATAAAAACACTAATACTGGGGCACCTGGGGTGCTCAGTTGGTTGAGCATTGACTTTGGCTGTCATGATCTCATGGTTCATGAGCTCGAGCCCTGCATCAGGCTCACTGCTGTCAGTGCAGAGCCCGCTTCATATCCTCTGCTCTCCTCCTCTCACATACTCTCTCTCAAAAGCAAACATTTTAAAAAACACTAATCGTACCACATCAAGGCTCCACTCTTATTACCTCATTTAACCTTAATCAGTTCTTTACTATTACTTGTAATTACTAGCCTTACTTAGTGGGACCCATCATCAAATAACAGCCACACTGGAGGCCAGGGTTCCAGCATATAAATTCTGAGCCCATAACACAGAGCAGACAGGACTCCAGTGCCCCCAAGGCCACAGTACCCATTGGGGTTCTTGCTCAGGTACTGCTGGTGGTAATCCTCCCAGTAGTTTGTATCTCCTGGATGTCAGTAGTGATCAGCCATAGCCATGCCCTGAAAGAACCTGTAGAGAGAAAGACACCATGAGGACCAGATGCCGGGCAGAGAGGGTCCCAAGGAGGGATGGGAGGCTGGGCTGTGAGGGAGGCAGGCACATGTGGCTTGGGGTGTGCAGTGGGTCTTTGCAGGCCTGTAACCTGTGGCTTCCCAGCTGGGTTATTCTGGGCACGCTCTCACTGGCCTGTGCCTCAGGTGACTGGGGTTTGAAATCTGGTTTCCTGACTCTAATTTGTGCACTCTACCCATCCCACCACTGCTGCCCCTGGTACATGCTAGGAGCCCTGGTTTGGAACCTGTGGGTCTATGTGAAAGGGACCCCAGTGCTTCTCAGGGTAAACAGCAGGGACATGGGGCTCTCTGGCTGCCCTGGGAAGAATGGGCATCCCTGAGGGTGGTAAAGCAGGGCTGCGGTTGGAGGGGATGAAAGGGCAGGGGCAGGATGAGGCGGGGAGGGCTACAGCCCAACTCAGTGCTGTCCCCTCTGCTGCCATTTCTGAACAGGCCCCCTGCCCACTCACAACTGGAAGGAGGAACACTGACTCGCTGTGGTTCTAGGGAGCATGGACTCTGTCAGGATGCCTTGGAGAGCACAGGCTTATGTGGGTCTCCAGACCCAGGA
Source organism: Prionailurus bengalensis (assembly GCF_016509475.1). Taxonomy (NCBI): domain Eukaryota; kingdom Metazoa; phylum Chordata; class Mammalia; order Carnivora; family Felidae; genus Prionailurus; species Prionailurus bengalensis. The sequence continues at coordinate 51,554,484 of NC_057344.1, forward strand.
ACCTGGGAGTGAGGTCAGGGGAGGACATGGCCTGAGGGCCTGTGTCGGCTCATCATCGTCCTCTGTGACCTACTTTAAGGCCTGGTGGCATCTGCTGCCAGGGAAAGCAACAGACACATAAACACAAATGGGGGAGGAAAGCAGAGCTATTTGGGGCAGGAGACAGATTAAGAAATAGACATTGTTCCCCATGGATCTTAGCCTGTTTCCTTTCCCTTTTGGATTTCAGCTGTGCCCTGATTCTTTCTTGTTACAGGCTTCTTGGAGCATCTGGGCACAAGGTTAAAGAGACTCGACCCTGTTACGCTGACTCCCATTTTGGACAAGGGCACACGGTGGGTCCTCAGACTTGTTTTTCCACGAGGAAAACTGCCTGTTTGCTGATAGCTCATTGGTATTTTGGAGGTGAAGTCTTTACATCTGTCAAAAAGGGTGGGTGAAATCTTTGTGTTCTGCATCATTCCACTGCCAGACTTTCCACTGAGCATTGTAACAACTTTCTGAATTTCCTTCCAGCCCTCTGTTAGCTCTAAAACCACAGGCCAGCTATTAAGGGAGATAACCCTGAGCATATCAGTTAGGAAGAGTCCCAGAAGGAAACAGAACTCCACTCAGAAGGTTCAAATGAAGGTACTTAGTGAAGGAACTAAGAAAGAGTTATGGGCATCTTAAAGGACCCACATGTAGAAGGCGTTCAAGAGACAGGTAACAGCAGTGAGTCACAGGGGCAAGGAGAGAAGGTATACTTACTGGAATCCAGTGAGAACAGCAGGTGTGGAGGAGGGGCACAGAGCAGGAACTGAGTCAAGGAGGGTCTCCGCCACTGGCAGCACAATGTCTCAATGGGAAGGGAGAGGGAGGAAATACCCCTAACCCTCTCACTTCCTGCCAGTATCTCCCATTGCTGAGGGCAAGCCAAGTGACCTTTACTATCCCAAGTGACTCAGTGCCTAGAAGTCAGCCTACCAGGACTCAGGGAAGGACAGTCATTAGATCTGCAGTAGGGAAATGGGGTACAAATGGAAAATAACTATACAGAGTCATCTAGTGCTTTATCCCAGAAAGCAGAATTGAAAGCTATAAAGGCATTCTTATTTTAGGGCTCATGAAGATATCAAGCTACTCATTAAGCTTTTTCATGTATAATATACTGTGCTCAGGACTTTGCCAGTGTTATATTATCTCATTTAACACTCATAGCAATTGTCTAAGGGAATTACTCTTCTTGCTTTCCACATTCAGTAGAGGATATGCCAGATATTGCATATTGATATTTAGCATCATCTCTGCCTTTCTAAACTCTCCCAAAAATTATAGAGGCTGAAACCTTGGGATTACATGTCTGAGAACTCCAGCAGCTTTCAAATTTGGATCCTTAGCCAAATTTCAGGAGGCAGAAAACAGGGAGAAACCATAATTTTCTCATAGCAGCTGTGTACAGGCATGCAGATTTTAGCAGATGATAGTTGTGAGGTTTTTGCCATCAGCTTTGGGTATCCTCCTGAAAATTGTCACTCTAATGCTGAAGAGAATAGTAAGATCATTGATTTGGGGGAACAGTAATTTCCCATGATTTTTGAAGTTTGCTAAGCTCTGGAAAGCAAGCAACTGTTTTTCCTGATGTTTGCACTCAAGCCCTTTTAATTGTTCTATAAACATCTATGTCTATGTCCTAAATCCCTTTCTGCTTGAGATAGTGTTTTCTGTTTTCCTCATAGAATCTTGACAGATGCAGCATTTGGTACTGGAAGTGGTTCCAGGAAGTTCAGCTACAAAGATGGAAATCCAAGATGCATTGTCAAGGCCTGGTTTGATTTGAATGCAATAATGACCTCGTCACTAGCAGAAAATGGGATTCAGGGAGTCCATGGTATGCAATGTCAGAACAGTTTCTGAAGTCATTACTTGTCATTCCTGGAATCAGTTACCTATTCAAAGAGACCAAGTGAATTTTGTGATAAAATGCTCTGGTGGAAGAGAGAAGTGCAAGGGTTAGTGTAATGGAATCCAATGGATGGCTTACAGGAAAAAAAAAATTGCCCTAAAAGAATCTCTTATCTATTGTATCAAAAATATGATCCAGAGTAAGTCCTGTAGGTGGCAGAATTACAATACAACTTGAATTCACAACTTTTTTAGATGCTCATGTGAAAAGTGATTAATTGGTAAAGAAGATGACCACAAAATTTGCCATGGGATATTTGGATGCATAAAGATAAATCAGTGTACTTTAAAACCCCAAATCCCACTGAGCATGCCTTTCTATCAGAGGCAGCACCTCCACGCCCTTCTGGGAAGGCCTTTTGAGGCTGGTAATGACTTAGCTGAAATAATTCTTTGTCCATGTAATGCTGATTCTCTGCAACCCACTCCTACCACTTTTGGTCAGAACCAAAAGTAGAATCATCCCAGTAGACTTTATAGGGGATAAGTTCAAATCTGACCCAGAACATAGTATGCACTAAAAGAACTATGAGCTCCTGGGTGGCTCAGTCGGTTAAGCCTTTGACTTCAGTTCAGGACATGGTCTCATGGTTCGCGAGTTCAAGCCCCACGTCGGGTTCTGTGCTAACAGTTCAGAACCTGGAGCCTGTTTCTGTCTCCCTCTCTCTCTGCCAATCCCCTGCTCACATTCTGTCTCTCTCAAAATATTAAAAAAAAAACTGCAACATTCTGCTAATGTATATCTGTAGAAACCTGAGGATTATATGTGAGAATGGATTCTAAAGAGGTTAGGAGAGGGATAAAGTAAAATGTGATTGGATCAAATTTACCAGTCTAGATGAACTTGAGAGAAATTCTATAGTCAAATGAGTTAGCTGAAGCAGCTGGAATGGCTCTGGCTGTTTGGTTGGAAAACTAAAACCTTGGACAAATAATGGCCTGTATGAAGTGGAAAATCCTTTGCAGAATATAAAAGAAAAAAAATGAAAGCCTTGGATAGGAATATCAGAATGGATTTATTAAGTGTGACCTGATTAGCCATCCTCTAGCTCTATCCCTTATATGAGTCCTGAGGATTCTGCGTTTAATTAGGCATTGAAAAATAATTCCCATGAGAAGCATCAGCATCTTCATAATACCTTGTTGTGACCATCATCTGCAGGCTGAAGATGCTGTGACACATGAACCATCTGGGGAAGATTGACTACACTTGGCCCCTTCTTCTGTGGAATAGGCAGCGATTTTTTATCATAGTAATAGAAATTTATTTTTGTATTTGGATGTACCCACCTTGACCACATATTTCTGCCACCCCATCACACATGACTTACTAAATGCTTAGTTATTCAGCATATGGTTTTCCATTTGGCATAACTTCTGACCAACTGGTTATAATGTAACAGAAGCGATGCCTGTGAGATTCACTAATCTTAAGATGAATCCCACCACCCAGAAGCAGCATGCCTGCCAGAACAGCGGAATGGCTTACTGAAGTTTCCATAAGTGAGCCTGCTGAGATCTAACAATGTATGAGGTTGGAGTGCTCTTTTATAAGGTATAGTAATATATTAAAAACTAGTTTCAACAGACTGCACCAATTCTCCTATGGCTAGAAAACATGGGTGTGTAAATCAAAGGATAAAAATGGGCCTGATTCCAATCACTAGCCACCTAATGATCCATTCAAAAAATGTACTTTAGGGGCGCCTGGGTGGCGCAGTCGGTTAAGCATCCGACTTCAGCCAGGTCACGATCTCACGGTCCGGGAGTTCGAGCCCCGCGTCAGGCTCTGGGCTGATGGCTCAGAGCCTGGAGCCTGTTTCCGATTCTGTGTCTCCCTCTCTCTCTGCCCCTCCCCCGTTCATGCTCTGTCTCTCTCTGTCCCAAAAATAAATAAACGTTGAAAAAAATTTAAAAAAAAGTACTTTGTTTCACACAACGTTGAGCTTTGAAGGCTTAGAAACCTTAGTTCTCAAAGGAGGAGTGCTTCTGCTTCCAGGGGACACAGTGGATCTATTGCCCTGTGAATTGAGACTGCTACCTGGCTGTGTGGGGCTTTCCATGTCATTGAACCAAGAGACAAGCAAAGAAAGAGTTAATGTGTAGACTGAAATGATCGACCCCAACTATCAAGAGAAGAACTTTATTGCAAGTAGAGTTTAGACAAGGAGGAGTCTGTGAAATCCTTCAGAGATGCTCTTAGAATTTCATTATCCAAAAGGAGAAATGGAAAACTATAGCAACTCAATACCGGCAAAACCACCAAGAGCTCCAAAATGAAAATTTGGGTTACACCACCAAGCAAAGAACCACTATCAGCTGAGCTTCATTCAAGTTGGATGAAGAAATTCACACATACTGGCTGTGGCCCAGGTTGTATACTCAAGAACTGTAGTAGCTGCCTAGATTTTCATATTTGTATATGCCTATTTCCCTTTTTTCATTCCTTTTCCAGGTGTTGGTGATCATTAAATTTATTATTTAGTCTTTAGAAACAAGATTGGGATGGCCGAGGAGGTGCACCATTCAGATCTGCTTTGAGAGAAAGTGGTGCAGGGAGTGTAGTTGATAACAGCTCTCAGCTGCTACTCCTTTGAATCCATCATGGCAGTCAGGGTGAAAACACCCTTCTTTTGGGCTGCACCCAGGCAATGGCTGAGAGTGACATGCAAAGGATACTAGATCAGGTCCGTTACTACTACTCAATGTTGCAATCTTTGTTCAAGATCTCCCATCAATTTTATCAAGACTTTCTCAGACCTGCAAGGGGGTTTGAAGACATCCTGCCTACTGTCACTTCCTCGCTTTTTATTCTTCCTAGGTACTTTCCCCAATAAATCCCTTTTACATATAATTCTGCATTAGCATCTGCTTCTTGGCAGATCCAAAGTGACACAAAGACATAAGTGGGAATTACTAAAGGAGAAATGATTATCACCCAGAGATGGATGATGTGATTTATGAGACTTTTGCTTCCCACTTTGGGGAAAAGGATCAGATTGCTTTTGTTTATATGAAGCATATTTGTATTATGCTTAGCAAAAAACTGCTATTGTTTTTATTCTTATTTTCTAGAATTTTTAACATAGTAGAAAGTTGCATGTGTATGCCAAGAAACCAAAGTGGTGTGGGTTTGCTAGATATAGTGTCTAGTAGCATTTGAAATTCAGTTCCCTAAAGCCTAAATCTCCATTTTTCTGTGTCATGGGATCTAGAAGCCTATGAATTGCTATTCCTAGCTCCCTTGCACTGACAGTTTCGATGTGATTCAAGGTCCAGTGAGGTACACTTGCTAATACTTGAGATGCAGAAGGAAGGCAGTTGCAGTGACAGCTGAAACTGGACTCCAGTAGAGTCTAGTTTTTACAGTGGCCTAACTCTTCATTCCCTCCTTGTCTTTAGCCTCAGAGCTACAAGACAGCTGGGCAGGTGAAAGAGGAAGCTGTTTTCTGCTTCTTCCCAATTACTGGCTGCAGCACCAGCCTCTTGGTCTCAGGTCAGAGCCACAAAGATGTGGCCTGAAAAGTAGCTAGAGACCCATGACTTCTGCTTATAAAATCATGGGATAATTGGAGAAACAACCCCATAACTAAACCTGCTTTCATAGTGAGTTTCTATCTGCTACCTTTACCGCGCACTGTTTTATTCTCTTACCCTTATTTTCTCTTTAACCATCTCTCATAAGTACTAGTTTTACCATTCCATATGCATTTTGCTTTCAAAATGAGAAGAGATTATAAACACTTCAAATGTCCTTCTTTTCTCCTTTTCATTTACTTTTATAAATTATGGTAAGGTATTTAAGACAAAAATGGGACAAATAATAATATAAATAAACATCATGTATACTTCACACTTTAAGAACAAAAACACTATGAACCCACTTGAAGGTCTCCGTGGGTCTCTCCATCTCCTCCAGTCATAGTAAATGGCCTGAACTGTGTATTTATATTTCCCTTGAATTTATAATTTTTCTATATCTGAATATATACTAAGCAATTGTAATGTCTTGCATATTTCAAAAATGTATAGAAAGGGTTATCATAGTTATCATATTCTTCTGCACCTTGCTTTTGCCTGTGATTGTGAACTATGTTGATCAGTTTAACTCTAGTTCCTGTATGTTATCACCTAAATGGTATTCTGTTGTATGGCTATACTAAAACTCAGTTATTTGTGCCTATGATGATGAACATTTATGTTTTTCTCTAATTTTTTATTACACGCTGTGATGCTGTAGATATACCTACATAAATGCCTTCTAAGTTTTAAATTATATGTTTTTAAATATTAAAAAATGTTAGTGAAGATCTATTAATGATAAACCATTTTTAAAATCTGTTTTACATTAATGATTTTGGTTGTCAACAATTTAAATACTTTTTGGTGTCAACAATTTAAATATGGTGGTTATTTTCTCTCAGCACTTTGGTGATTCCATTATCTTTAGGCTTCCATTGTTGCTGCTGAGAAGTCTACTGATTTGCTGTATTTTTATAAGTACATTTTCTCTTGTCTGTGCTGATTTTAAGATTTTCTCTGTCTCTGTTATTTTGCCATTTCACTAAAATGTGTTTGTCTATAAATTCTGCTGCAGGTTTGAACTTTCCTGAATTGGTGGATTAATTTCTTTCATCAATTACAGGAAATTCTTGGCCATTTGATTCATTGACTATTTCCCTTTCTCCATCTTTTCTATTCTCTCCTTCTGAAAACTTCAGTAGCCATATGTTAGAGCCTTTCAATTTATCTTCCTTGTTTTGTAACTTTTTTCTCACATTTCTCATGTGTTGTTTTGTTTTTTTTAGCATTCCACATAATTTCTTTAGATCCATCTACTGGTTTACTGATTCTATTTATTTTTTCTTTTTACTTTTTTTAAAGTCTGTTTATTTTAAGAGAACGAGTGAGACAGCACAAGTGGGGAAGTGGGGAAGGAGGAGAGAGAGAATCCCAAGCAGGTTCCGCACCATCAGTGCAGAGCCCAATGTAGGGCTTGACCTCTCAAACCATGAGATCATGACCTGAGCCAAAGTCAGATGCTTAACCAATAAGGTGCCCCAACTGATTCTACTTATTTCCATAAATTCTATTTGATTCTTTTTTGATTTTGCCTGGCCATTTTTTGTAGTATTTTGTTTGTAGTCTCAAGTTTTCAATTCCTTCCTTTTTGTAATGTAATTATTTATATTCATTATCTAATAACTTAAATATCTGAAGGCTTTAGGTATACAATCTTCTGTTTTTCCTGCTCTTTCTCATGGTGGCTTGTTTCCTATATGAGTTCAGCAACTTTGCATTTTGAACTCATGACTGGCTAAACTTAATCTGTGGGCATCTGTAAGGAACACTGATTAGAGCTGCCAGTTTAGGGGGAAAAAAACAAGATACCTAGTTAAGTTTGATTTTCAGATAAACAACTAATACTTTTGTGTGTATTTCTCAGATATGTCATGCTGCATACTGAAACGTTTTTTCATTGTTTATCTGAAATTCAAATTTAACTTTGTGACATGCATCTTATCTGGCAGCCCTACCTATGCTGAACATACAAGTCTCTAGAGGAGAGTCGTTCTTCTTTCTGAGAGATTTCCTGGGATACACACAACTGGGACCACTTTAATTTTTCACTTTGGTATTTTCTGAGCTATGTACAAAGTTAACTTGGAGCTGTAACACACTTATGAGGATAGGGTCATGTTTACCATTTCTCTGATAACCCTTCCCCATCTGTTACTGAAGCTAAAACAAAGAACAATCTTTTGCCAGAGGAGTTTTTTGTTTTCCTAGCCTACACTTTCCCTGAGCTTATAAGTGTCCATTCTTTAAGTGTCCCTGTAAGTGTCCTTTCTTTGCAAATGGTTCTCAGTTCATACAACCTACCTTCCAAAAGCTCAAGTCTTTGTCCCCCACGTGACCATTAAAATTCAAGAGTCTAGATTTATGCAACCTGTTCATATAATGTAATTCTCTAGACCTCTTGTTGGCCTTTAATTCTGGATAACAACTCTGGACTCCTTCTGTTTTGTGTTTGACTTCCTAAACTCTTCCTTACTTTCTTATGGGATCGGCTATGCACTTTGAAGGATGTTTGTTGAATTTTAGCCTTCATTTTTAGATGTTTGCTAAAAAGAAAGTTTTTCAAATTTTCTTGTAGCCCTTATCACCTCAAAAATATTTCCTTTTTATTTCCTTTAACAAATGTGAGAAAGATGCCAAAAAATGAAATTGATCTGAGAGTCAGGAAACATGAATTTTAGTCCTGCATTTGCTAATGATGTTTAACAAAGCTTTGCCTTTGTTTTTGAGACAGAGACAGAGCACGGGGGGGGGGGGGGGGCAGAAATAGAGAGAATGAGACTCAGAATCCAAACCAGGCTCCAGGCTCTGAGCTGTCAGCACAGGCTCTGAGCTGTCAGCACAGAGCCTGATGCAGGACTTGAACTCACAAGCTGTGAGATCATGACCTGAGCCACAGTTGGATGCTTAACTGACTGAGCCACCCAGGCACCACAAGCCTTGTCTTCTTTGGAGCTCAGTTTCCTTAAATGTAAAAGGAAGGTTAGGATTGATTTCCATCAGTGTTTTTCAAATGGTGATTCACATTTCACATCTTATTATTGAGTCATGGTATCAACTTAGTGGGTGGTAACTAGCATATAGGAGGGATATGTATCATTTCATGAAACTTTAGCTTCAGGTGTGTGTGTGTGTGTGCACGCATGTGTGTGCACACACGCACGCATGTGTGTGTTCTAGGCCACGATACTCCATACTGTGGATTACTCAGGATACCATCATAGGCATTGATTCCCTGTATTGATTAGAATCTCCACTGCAGTGAATACACTCTAGTGCGCATTTATGTGAAGCATAAAGGTTTCTCCTCAGGTCCATCCACCTCCTTTTTAGACCTAGACCTTTTTAGACCTAGACCTTTTTACCTTAGGTATTTCAATCGTGCCTTTTCCAAGCCCTTGACCAGCAAGCTAAGCTGTTCACCACTGCCCATAAGGCCTTACTTAACACTATCTATTTCTCCATACAAAGGAGATGACCAAGTGTACTATTCAAAGCTCTGCCCACAGGGTTATTTCCCCTCCTTGTCACGTCAAGGCCAGCCCTGAGCAGGTCTGTATTGCAGCCTAAGTCCATCTTCAGGGCCCTCTGTGGAATGAGGACTGAGGGTTTTTCTTCTGTCATCATCTGGCATAGGGCTTCTTATTAAGTCAATATATAAGTTGAGAGAGCAGTTTTGTTGCAACAGAGGTAGGTGACATAAAGACACAAGTAACCTGTTCATGTTACTTAGACTTGTTTGAGCTCAATCCTGAAGTTTCATCAGAAGATGGAGTGTTTCTGGTCTGCCAAACCATGTGAATTGGTAGGTTATGATCGGCAGTTCTTGTCTCACAGTTACTTGGTGTCCAAGGCTAGGTGCTCACTCTCTACTAGGACTCTGTAGCACAGCAGGAATTGTTTTACAAATTCTCTGCTGCAAGAGGCAAATTGCTTCAGATCCATAACAGTCTACAATTCTCCTGTTCTGGCTTGACAGAGACTCCCTACAATGTCCATATCTACCGTAGTAACATGAGCACACACAGATACTAGACTGGGGTGGGGAACTTATAGTGGAGAAGTATTAGAATACATACAATCCCCTGAACCCTCATTACTTTAGGCTGGACACAGTAAATAGTATGGTTAGTGTTCCAGGAGAGAGGAGTTCCATGACCATAATTATCTACATTTTTACAGAATGGGGGAAAGCAAGGAACATCTCTGGGATTATGTAACATTGGAAGCTTCATGGGTTGAAAAGTGACCTTGTTTGAAAAGAGGAGTTTTAGGAGTTTAGTAGCCCAGTAAAGAGTTAGCTTCTTCCTCATTGAGCTAACTCAGACCTACTAACCCAGGTCTCTGTTGAGCTCCCCAAAACAGGAAGAAAATGAGCCTTCAGGGCCATTCAAAATTGGATCCAGGGCCATTCTATCTATTGGCCATATGACCAAAGTGACAGGTCAGTTTGTACTGCATCTTGAACTCAATGCAATATCTTCCCTGCTTTGAGCCCCACAATCAACTGAAAACATTCTGAGGCACTGATAAATGGGTTGGATCATTATTTTCAACTATATTATATGCTATCTACAAAGTCTAAGGAGGACCCACCAACTGCTGGTGATAGGAGCAGTGATAGGAGGTGTACAGTGCAATAAGTTGTCCCTTCTCTTAGAGTGGATTCCCCAAGGATGTCCAGATCATTGGACCCCTAAAAGCTTTACCAATGTATCAGGCCACTGAATCTTTATCTTTCATCCTCTGGAGTGATATGTCTCATCTGGGCATTCAAAGTGCTTTCCACTTCCTATTTCCCAGGTCTGATAAACAAGATGATATCAATATAGTAGGTTAATGTGATACTTTATTTGTGACAGAGAGCAAGACAATTAACATGGTCTTGGGCCAAGACAGTGGATGTGAGCTACTATACTTCTGGACCTGGAGTCAATGCAAACCAATTTTAATCTTCCTTCTTAGAGGAAATGGCAAAGAAGGCATTTTCCAGATCAATAACTGCATACCATGTGCAATGTAATAACGATGCCACATGAGGCATAACAGCTCAATTGGGGCTGCCAATTGATAAAATGTATGACAGTACATCATTGTCTGCCATGATTCATCTGGATTTCTGCAGAGACCATATCTGTGAACTGAAAGGCACTGATATTGGCAATTCCACCTAGGATGCAGTACTACTTCTGGTTAACTACCGTAGTGGACATTGTGATGTGATGCTCAAATTCCCCCTTCAGGAATCTTTTTGACTTATTTCCTCGACTGTCAAGTCTCTTTGGGAATTGCTGGGGCTGAACAGAGCCTCTTCACCCAAGGTCATGATTATTTTCCAAAGGAACCCCACATTGAATGACTGATCAATGCAGGGCATATAAAATTCCAGCTTCCTCACCTGGAAAACTGTGGAAGGTGATCCCAGCTTCAGAGGACCTCATGGGGTTGCTGAAGCCTTCACTGAAATTGTATCACAGCCCAAGTTTTCCTTTATCTGTTCCTGCTTCCTTCCTTCTGCTGGTGTTTGTCTTGAATGCACTCCCTAATAAATCTCTTGCATAGTCTCATAGTCTATGTCCTAGGGAGCCCAAACTATGGCAACTATCTTGATCAATAGGGGCATTATCAGGTTTTTTTAAAACTATAAATAAAGGTTCCAGAGAATGAATAGAAGGATTCTGCTGGCTATTAAGTATAACCACCTTTGTTTGCACCCTGAAACCAGGAAAATGAATCTATTGGTTGGGGTCCATAAATCTGTTATACCCACTTTGACTCAGACTTGGCCAGGACTATAACAGGGAGGCCATAATGACATTTTGGGTCCCTAGTAACAGTATCATCTCCGATGACTTATCCAACAGGCTTTGAAAGATCTGAGTATTCTTCTTTCCCCCAGAGTATTCACTTTCCCCCTGGTAAGTGAAAAAGGTATTGACACAGGAAGGGATGAAGGACAGGGCCAATAATTCAGTCTGACACAATAAGCATGAGAGTGTATAAAAGAACTAAGGGTAGGAGGGAAATTATTTTATACTGAGTGGGCAGGGAGGTTCCCTCTGAAGAAGTGATGTTTGAAATGAGACCTGGCTAATAAGTAGGAGTTAGCATAGGAAGACTGGTGTAAAGAATGCTTCAGGCAAACGACAAGCTTGTGGAAAGGCTCTGGAGGAGAAAAAGAACATAGCCCATTAAAAGAATGAAAAGATCAGTGTGGTCAAGCCTGGTAAACGAAATGGAGACAGCAGTGGAGATATGGGATTTGTGGGCTACCCAGGAATATTCAGAGTTACTGTCAAAAAGTTTGAGTTAAGAAAAGGTTTAGGATATCATAAGCCTTTGAGAAATGTGTATAAAATAAAACATTTGGGCAAATGTCTGTTATCCAATTTAAATAAAGCTCCATTACTTCAACTTAAGAGCTCCCCTATTTAATGACATAATAAAGTATGAATAAGCCTCTCTTAGAGAAGCTACAGCTTCTACAAAACCCTAATATTTCCTTTTGGGTCATCTTCTTAAATATCATCCCCCAAATAATGTCCATTTTCATATTCCACCTATCCTGAAAGCAACACATACTTCAGGAAAGTCTCTCTCCTTCCTGGCCTTTAATACATGATACCAGTACATCTCTTAGTATACAGAAGACTTCATACTACAAAATGACTTATTCATATACATGTAGCACAACCATTCTTTTTTTTCCCAATATATGAAATTTATTGTCAAATTGGTTTCCATACAACACCCAGTGCTCATTCCAAAAGGTGCCCTCCTCAGTACCCATCACCCACCCTCCACTCCCTCCCACCCCCCATCAACCCTCAGTTTGTTCTCAGTTTTTAACAGTCTCTTATGCTTTGGCTCTCTCCCACTCTAACCTCTTTTTTTTTTCCTTCCCCTCCCCCATGGGTTTCTGTTAAGTTTCTCAGGATCCACATAAGAGTGAAACCATATGGCATCCGTCTTTCTCTGTATGGCTTATTTCACTTAGCATCACACTCTCCAGTTCCATCCACGTTGCTACAAAAGGCCATATTTCATTTTTTCTCATTGCCACGTAGTATTCCATTTTGTATATAAACCACAATTTCTTTATCCATTCATCAGTTGATGGACATTTAGGCTCTTTCCATAATTTGGCTATTGTTGACAGTGCTGCTATAAACATTGGGGTATAAGTGCCCCTATGCATCAGTACTCCTGTATCGCTTGGATAAATTCCTAGCAGTGCTATTGCTGGGTCATAGGGTAGGTCTATTTTTAATTTTCTGAGGAACCTCCACACTGCTTTCCAGAGCGGCTGCACCAATTTGCATTCCCACCAACAGTGCAAGAGGGTTCCTGTTTCTCCACATCCTCTCCAGCATCTATAGTCTCCTGATTTGTTCATTTTGGCCACTCTGACTGGTGTGAGGTGATATCTGAGTGTGGTTTTGATTTGTATTTCCCTGATAAGGAGCGATGTTGAACATCTTTTCATGTGCCTGTTGGCCATCTGGATGTCTTCTTTAGAGAAGTGTCTATTCATGTTTTCTGCCCATTTCTTCAGTGGGTTATTTGTTTTTCGGGTGTGGAGTTTGGTGAGCTCTTTATAGATTTTGTCAAGCCACTTTCAACACCCACACCAAAACACACCTAGGATCTAGCATCATTTATTCAATTTGTGTGTGTGCATGTTTAATTTTTTAATTTTAATATTTTTTTAATTTAAATTTTTTAATTTTAATTTTTCTACCTCATTAATTCCTTTTCTCTGTTCAAAATGACAAAACGAAGGAATTCACCCCAAAAGAAAGAGCATGAAGAAACGACAGCCAGAGATTTAACCAACATAGATACAAGCAAGATGTCTGAACCAGAATTTAGAATCACAAGAATAAGACTACTAGCTGGAGACGAAAATAGATTAGAATCCCTTTCTGCAGAGATAAAAGAAGTGAAAAATAGCCAGAATGAAATTAAAAATGCTATAACTGAGCTGCAAACACGGATGGATGCTGCGGTGGCAAGGATGGCTGAGGCAGAACAGAGAATCAGCCATAGAGGACAAACTTATAGAGAATAATAAAGCAGAAAAAAAGAGGGAGATTAAGGCAAAAGAGCACAATTTAAGAATTAGAGAAATCAGTTCCTCATTTAAAAGGAACAACATCAGAATCATAGGGGTCCCAGAAGAGGAAGAGACAGCAATAAGGGTAGAAAGGTTATGTGAGCAAATCATAGCGGGAAACATTCCTAACATGGGGAAGGACACAAACATCAAAATCCAGGAAGCACAGAGGACCACCATTAGATTGAACAAAACCCAACCATCACAAGGCATATCATAGTCAAATTCACAAAATACTCAGGCAATGAAAGAATCATGAAAGCAACAAGGGAAAAAAAGTTTCTAACCTACAAGGGAAGACAGATCAGGTTTGCAACAGACCTACCCACAGAAACTTGGCAGGCCAGAAAGGAGTGGCAGGATATATTCGGTGTGCTGAATCAGAAAAATATGCAGCCAAGAATTCTTTATCCAGCAAGGATGTCATTCAAAATAGAAGGAGAGATAAAAAGTTTCCCAGACGAACAAAAATTAAAGGAGTTTGTGACCACTAAACCATCCCTACAAGAAATTTTAAGGGGGACTCTCTGAGGGGAGAAAAGATTGAAAATTATATATATATAATTATATATATATATATATATATAATATTATATTATATATATAAGCAAAAAGTATTAGAAAAGACCAGAGAACACCACCAAAAACTCCAACTCTACAAGCATCATAATGGCAATAAGTTCGCACCTTTCAGTACTCACTCTAAACATCAGTGGACTCAATGCTCCACTCAAAAGACATAGGGTAACACAATGGACAAGAAACAAGACCCATCTATATGCTGTTTACAAGACACCCACTTTAGACCTAAAGACACTTTCAGATCAAAAATAAGGGGATGGAAAACCATCTACCATGCTAATGGTCAACAAAAGAAAGCCAGAGGAGCCATCCTTATATCAGACAATCTAGACTTTAAAATAATGACTGTATCAAGAGATGCAGAAAGGCATTATATGATAATCAAGGGGTATAGCCACCAAAAAGACATAACAATTGTAAACATTTATGCACCAAATGTGAAAGCACCCAAATATATAATAAATCAACTAAAAACAAACATAAAGAAACTCATCAATATTAATACCATAATAGTAGGAGACTTCAACACCCCACTCACAGCAATGGACAGATCATCTAATCAAAAAATCAACAAGGAAACTATGACTTGGAATGACACACTGGACCAGATGGACTTAAGACATATATTCACAACATTTCATCCTAAAGCAGCAGAATATACATTCTTCTTCAGTGCACATGGAATGTTCTCCAGAATAGACCATATACTGGGACACAAAACAGCCCTAAGTAAGTACAAGAAGATCAAGATTATACCATGCATATTTTCAGACCACAACACTATGAAACTCGAAATCAACTACAAGAAAAAATTTGGAGAGGTAAAAAATACTTGGAGACTGAAAAACATCCGATTAAAGAATGAATGGGGTAACCAAGCAGTTAAAGAGGAAATTAAAAAGTATATGGAAACCAATGAAAATGATAACACAGCCAAAACCTCTGGGACACAGCAAAGGCGGTCATAAGAGGAAAGTATATAGCAATCTAGGCCTTCCTAAAGAAGGAAGAAAGATCTCAGATACACAACCTAACCTTATGCCTTAAAGAGGTAGAAAAAGAACAGCAAATAAAACCCAAACCAGGAGAAGACAGGAAACAATAAAGATTAGAGCAGAAATTAATGCTATTGAAACAAACAAACAAAAAAAATGTAGCCCAGATCAATGAAACCAGAAGCTGGTTCTTTGAAAGAATTAACAAAATTGATAAACCACTAGCCAGTTTGATCAAAAAGAAAAAGCAAAGGACCAAAATAAATAAAATCAAGAATGAAAGAGGAAAGAGCACAACCAACACAGCAGAAATAAAAATAATAATAAGAGAATGTTATGAGCAATTATATGCCAGTAAAATGGGCAATCTGGAAGAAATGGAAAAATTCCTAGATACATATACACTACCAAAACTGAAACAGGAAGAAATTGAAAATTTGAACAGACCCATAACCAGTAAGGAAATTGAATTCATAATCAAAAATCTGCCAAAAAACAAGAGTCCAGGGCCAGATGGCTTTCCAGGGGAATTCTACCTAACATTTAAGGAAGAGGTAACACCTATTCTCTTGAAGCTGTTCCAAAAAATAGACATGGAAGGAAAACTTCCAAACTCTTTCTATGAAGCCAGCATTACCTTGGCTCCAAAACCAGACAGAGATTCCACTACAAAGGAGAACTATAGACCAATTTCCTTAATGAACATGGATGCAAAAATCCTCAACAAGATATTAGCCAACCAGATCCAACAATACATTAAAAAAATTATTCACCACGACCAAGCAGGATTTATACCTGGGATGCAGGGCTGGTTCAATATCCGCAAAACAATTAACATGATTCATCACATCAATAGAAGAAAGGAAAAGAACCATATGATCCTCTCAATAGATGCAGAGAAAGCATTTGACAAAATACAGCATCGTTTCTTGATAAAAACCCTCAAGAAAGTAGGGGTAGAAGGAGCATACCTCAAGATCAGAAAAGCCATATGTGAACGACCCAATGTTAATATCATCCTCAATGGGGAAAACCTGAGAGCTTTCCCCCTAAGATCAGGAACAATACAGGGATGTCCACTCTCGCCACTGTTATTCAACATAATATTGGAAGTCTTAGACTCTGCTGTCAGACAACTCTAAGAAATAAAAAGCATCCAAATTGGCCAGGAGGAGGTCAAACTTTCACTCTTTCCAGATGACATGATACTCTATATGGAAAACCCAAAAGATGCCACCAAAAAACTGCTAGAATTGATTCATGAATTCAGCAAAGTTGCAGGATATAAAATCAATGCACAGAAATCGGTTGCATTCCTATATACCAACAAGGAAGTGACAGAAAGAGAAATCAAGGAATCGATCCCAGTTACAGTTGCACAAAAAAATCATAAAATACCTAGGATTAAGTCTAACCAAAGAGGTGAAAAATCTATACAGTGAAAACTATAGAAAGCTTATGAAAGAAACTGAAGAAGACACAAAAAAATGGAAAAAGATTCCATGCTCCTGAATAGGAAGAACAAATATTGTTTAAATGTTACTACTACCCAAAGCAATCTATGTATTCAATGCCATCCCTATCAAAATAACACAAGAATTCTTCACAGAGCTAGAACAAATAATCTTAAAATTGGTATGGAACCAGAAAAGACCCCAAATAACCAAAGCAATCTTGAAAAAGAAAACCAAAGCAGGAGGCATCACAATCCCAGACATCAAGCTATACTACAAAGCTGTAATCATTAAGACAGTATGGTACTGGCACAAGAACAGACACTCAGATCAATGGAACAGAATAGAAAACCCAGAAATGGACCCACAAACGTATGGACAACTATTGACAAAGCAGGAAAGAATATCCAATGGAATAAAGACAGTCTCTTCAGCAAGTGGTGCTGGGGAAATTGGACAGCAACACGCAGAAGAATGAACCTGGACCATTTTCTTACACCATACACAAAAATAAACTCAAAATGGATGAAAGACCTCAATGTAAGAGAGGAAGCCATCAAAATCCTCAAGGAGAAAGCAGGCAAAACCTCTTTGATCATGCCCTCAGCAACTTCTTACTCAACACGTCTCCGGAAGCAAGGGAAACAAAAGCAAAAATGAACTACTGGGACCTCACCAAAATAAAAAGCTTCTGCACAGCAAAGGAAACAATCAGCAAAACTAAAAGGCAACTGACAGAATGGGAGAAGATATTTGCAAATGACATATCAGATAATGGGTCTGTATCAAAAATCTATAAAGATCTTATCAAACTCAACACCCAAAAAACAAATAATCCAGTGAAGAAATGGACAAAAGACATGAATAGACACTTCTCCAAAGAAGACATCCAGATGGCCAACCAACACATGAAAAAATGCTCAACATCACTCATCATCAGGGAAATACAAATCAAAACCACCATGAGATACCACCTTACACCTGTCAGAATGGCTAACATTAAGAACTCAAGCAGCAACAGATGTTGGTGAGGATGCGGAGAAAGAGGATCTCTTTTGCACTGTTGGTGGCAATGCAAGCTGCTGCAGCCAGTCTGGAAAACAGTATGGGGTTTCCTCAAAAAACTAAAAATAGAACTACCCTACCACCAGCAATTGCACTCCTAGGCATTTATCCACGGGATACAAGTGTGCTGTTTTGAAAGGGTACATGCACCCCCCTGTTTATAGCAGCACGATCAACAATAGCCAAAGTATGGAAAGAGCCCAAATGTCCATCGATGGATGAATGAATAAAGAAGTTGTGATATATATATACAATGGGGTATTACTTGGCAATCAAAAAGAATGAAATCTTGCCATTTGCAACTACGTGGATGGAACTGGAGGGTATTATGCTAAGTGAAATTAGTCAGAGAAAGACAAATATCATCTGACTTCATTCGTATGAGGACTTTAAGAGACAAAACAGATGAACACAAGGGAAGGGAAACAAAAATAGTATAAAAATAGGGAGGGGCAAAACAGAAGAGACTCATAAATATGGAGAACAAACTGAGGGTTACAGGAGGGGTTGTAGGAGGGGGATGAGCTAAATGGGTAAGGGACACTAAGGAATCTACTCCTGAAATCATTGTTGCTCTATATGCTAATTTGGATGTAAATTTTAAAAAATTAAAAATAAAATAAAATAAATGTTTTTGCAGAATTGAGGTGCCTGCGTGGCTCAATCAGTTGAGCATCTGACTCTTGATTTCTGCTCAGGTCATAGTCCCAGGATCATGGGATTGAGCCCTGTGTTGGGCTCTGCACTGAGCATGGAGCCTGCTTGCTTAAGATTCTGTCTCTCTCTCTCTCCCTCCCTCTCTCTGTCTCTCTCTTTCTGTCTCTCTTCCTCTCTCCCCTTCCCACGCATACTCTCTAAAATAAAAAATAATAATAAAAATAAAATAAAAACAAAAATTTTAAAAGAATGACTCAGAGAACTTCTTAATGAATATGCCTTGGACCTTACCCCTAGAGTGCCTAATTTTGTAAACCTGAGATAAAGTCCAGGAATCTGCATTTTTACCAGACATCCAGGTTAATTCTAGTGGGTATCTGAAACACTGTCCTAATATATAAGCAGCAAAATTAAGAGTAACCTCATAGATGCAAACCCCAAAGACCTTCCAGGGAAAACGTAATAGCCTGAGAAGACTAGAAACAGAACAGGGAAGTATCTCTCAATGGCATGACAGAGAAGATCTCACAAGTCCCTCCATCTGTAGGATAAAGGGCATCAATAAGAGTGGTGTTTTAGTATTATAAGGGCATTTCAGATTCCTTCTTTTTTATCATTTAATATTTGGTGTGAGTTACATTTTGTTGAACTCCAAAGAGAACTAGCCTATATTATGTTTTTCTCAGCAGCTCTAAGAGATGACACTTTATCAATGTGATGATTTCGTCTGTCAACTTGGGTACCTTATAGTACCTAGTTGTTTGGTAAAGCACAAGTCTAGATGTTGATGTGGAGGTGTTTTTTTTATTTTTTTTAATGTTTATTTTTGAGACAGGGAGAGACAGAGCATGAACGGGGGAAGGTCAGAGAGAGAGGGAGACACAGAATCCGAAACAGGCTCCAGGCTCTGAGCTGTCAGCCCAGAGCCCGACACGGGGCTCGAACTCACGGACTGCGAGATCATGACCTGAGCCGAAGTAGGATGCTTAACTGACTGAGCCACCCAGGCACCCCTGGTTTTTTTAAGATATGATTAACACTGAAATCAGTAGACTTTGAGTAAAACAGATTACCTTACATAATGTGGATGGGACTCATCTAATCAGTTAAGAGAAAATACTTAGGTCCCCTGAGGAGAAAGGAATTATTCCTCCAGACTTTCCTCAGACTCCTGACTGCAGCATCAATCTTTCCCTGGGCCTCCAGTCTTCTGGTCTCCCATACAGAGTTCAGACTTACCAGCCCCCATAATTGCATGTGCCAATTTATTCTATTCTATTCTATTCTATTCTATTCTATTCTATTCTATTCACTTATTTGAGAGAGAGAGAGAGAGAGAGAGAGAGAGAGAGAGCAGGGGAGAGGGGCAGGGGAGGAGGAAGAGAGGAGAGAGTCAGAGAGAGAGAGAGAGAGTGAGATAGAGAGAGAATCTTAAGTAGGCTCCACATGTATCACAGAGCCTGATGTTGGCTCAATCCCACTACACTGGGATACTGACCTGAGCTATAATCAAGGGATGGATGCCCAACCAACTGAGCCAAACAGGTGTCCCCCAATATCTTTCTTTTTTTAATGTTTATTTATTTTTTAGAGAGAGAGAGAGTGTGAGGGGGAAGGGGCAGAGAGAGAGGGAGACACAGAATCTGAAGCAGGCTCCAGGCTTGTGCTGACAGAGCCTGAAGTGGGGCTTGAACTCCCAAGTGGTACCCAGGGCTCGAACTCACATGCCTGCGATCATGACCTGAGCCGAAGTCACATGCTTAACCAACTGAGCCACCCAGGCGCTCTCCCCCCACCCAATTTCTTAAATAAAACTCTAGCTTTCTCCCTCCCCTGCCCTACACACAATTTTTTTTCTATTTTTCTGGAGAACTCTTAGTAAAATAATAATATCCCATGAAACTAATCACTATGAGACCCTCTAAAATATTCATAAATTTGGATGTGGCCATATGATTGTGACTCATACACATTTGAACACATGAACTTTACATCATTTACATCCTTATATCTTTCCAGAGCCTGATACACGTTCAGTATTCACAAGGTATCTGAATGAACTAATGTGTTTCTCTTTATGGACTCCAGTGGGACTGCATGTGGTTGATTGTCTTCTTTGCATCTGCTAATTCTGATCATGTCTATGCCAGGTAGACTTAACCAAGGAAGGACCTAGAAAAGACCCTATTACTCGTCTCTGATTTCACTTTATAGCCCTGATCTTTAAACATTGTCTCACAATTTTCTAAAAACAAATTCTTATACTTTGTATTATAATCTGGCCACACAAGCTATTCTGTTTCCTCTGACTTTCTTGCCTTGAATTTTTATCCTTTCTCATTTTATGAGTAATGACTTTGGCTACTCAAGAGTGGCCCTTATTCAGTTATCCATGTCTATGGAAAGGGAGGATTTTGCTGATTCCTCCAAGCCACTTCATTATGCTAACTTTTTATTTGGATATATTAAGGGGAGGGAAAGAAAGGTGTGGTCTTTAAGTCCCACATCATAATCATCCCACTTTCAACTCCAAACAGGACAAGAAACCCCTGATCATAACTCTACCATAGACCTTCCTTCATAAATGGCCCAGTAGATGAAAGCATTTGTACCTCAGATGGGGAGCTCTCTGTGTTGGGGGGTCTATGTAAAACACTGAGCTGACAGAATTAAAGCTGGTCATTAGCTAGGTTATATTGTGTTCTATAAGAGAAGTAAAAGAAGTTACTTAACAACACAAAATGTTGGGGTGATGAAAGACCTCTTTTTAGTGTTGTATTTGGTCTTTCTTCATTAGATTTGTGATATTTGGGAGAACTGAATCCATGTCTAACTTCCAGGGTCTAGCATAGAAGCTAACTCATAGTCTATGCTCCATTGATGCTTGTGTAAAGATGGGAGGGAAGAAAGGAGGAGGAGAAGTGAGGGTGGGTCTAAAGCTTAGTGATTTGATTTATCACCAGTAAATATGGTCACAAGCAACATTTGAGAACCCAAACCCAACAGTAAGGGATACTGTGGAACATGAGGCAGGGAGCTTCTCCAGGCTCCTGAGATGGTGTAGGCTTTTCTCTCCTTTTCTGTCTCTTCCTGGATCCATGGAATAAATTGAGCCACAGACACAAACATACCAGGCCTCCCCCTGAAGCCAGATCTTATGCCCCAACTGAAGACACCCACTTGGAAGAGCCTCTGGGTTCCATGGATAGTGCAGACCATAGGTGCCCCACTGTCTCCCTGAGAATGAGAGAATGAAGAAGGTACAGTCTGCAAGGAATCAACAGTAGCTCTAGCAAGAGGGCAGGATAAGAGGGTCCTAGTGGCATGTGTTAGGGGCTTCACTCCTGGGCTTTCTCCTGAGAACCTAGAAAGTGGAGGGGCATATGGAGGATGGGGCTGAGGTAGGGGCCAAGTACCTGGCAATTGCCTTTGGTGCCTGGTTCCTTCCAAGCACAAACCATGTTCCTGGAGAGCTGATCTACCCTCTTGCTGCATTCTCTCCAGCTAATCTGCAGCACTCTCATCTTCTGCAGGTACATGTTTAAGTTGTCATGTTGGTCTGGGAAATGAGGAAGCTAGTGTGAGAATGAGTGCCAAATCAACCGCTGAAGGTGACAAACCTATGAATGATCAGGGTTGAAGTCATGGAATGATGCAAACACTTAGCAAATCACAGTGTAGGAAGGCCTTAAAGGTGACCTAATGGAATGCTCCACTCAATCCAATAAGTGAATTCTTCATTTATGCTTATATTTATTCCTTTTGGGAAACTCATTTCCTCTGGAACAGCCTACTAACCCCCCTAGCACCAGATCCTGCCATAAAAACATAGGATGAGTTTTCTCCATGCCCCACCCCCCCCATCTCCCCACAGCCATGCTTGGTCCTTGTGCAGAGATTCAGAATAGCCCAGTTTCTTAGTGTTGTCCAATGTCTCTGCCAGGCCAGTGGAGGAACCAGGAAAATGACACACCTGTAAGAGCCAACTTGTGGAAGGTAAACAACTAATTCTAGAGGAACTTCTGGTCTTCCCGCCATCCTACTCCCACCCTCCCAGAGTTTCTCCCTGTTTGGCCAGCCTTGCGACCTGGGAAAGGAGTGGAGTCATTGATGACAAAGATTGGTTGGGGAATCACTGGCTCAGTTATCTCAGGATGATGGTCAACATGGACTTCATCAAATGATAAACATATTGGGAAGTTCACATTGTAAAATAGTCCATGGAGGAAGAATCCAAACTGGCTTTCTAAAGGCCTCTGGGCTCCAAAAAATGGTCACTCTCATGTTTTGAGATTCTTCTATATTCCAGGCTTTCATTAGGGACCTTACAAGTACAATTGCATCTAATTTAATCCACATAATGGATTTGAGGGTGACATTGCTGTCATTATACAGATGAGAAAAGGTAAAGGTGAGTAAGGTGAAGGAGCTAGCTAGCTCAAGGTCGCAAAGTTAGAGTAGTGAGGCCAAAATCTTCCAGAGCAACATGCTTTCTAGCCCAGGGAAGCCTAAATGTAAGCTTTCTATGGACTTTTAAGGGAAGGCGCATACCATATTCATAAGCTGTCACCCACTCTGCCATCCAACATCTGTCCCAGATCCTTTCCTTCTTCTGCAGGCAGATGGGCATTTTGAAGTTAGTGAATTTTACTGGTGTGGCAAGCAGGAGCAGGGAGAGATCACTGTCAAGGTGGGATGGTTTATAATCTTTGTGAATAATTATCTTCTGCACTTGCTTTCTCTCCAAGCGGACGTCGCTGAATATTCTGGTTCCCATGACCACAGTAACATTTCCCAATGCCATTTCTAACCTAAAAAATGAATATAATAACTCCAAACTATAATAATACTTACACTGTATTTCACACTTGTAGACAAATTTATCAACAGTACAATTTACAACTAAATATTGAAAAATCCAAAGCTGTGGATGTGCAGTGGCCTAGAGAGTGGCTAGAGACAAGAGTGGCAGAAGTCAGCAGCCCAGACTCTGAGCTAGTGAATAATCAGCCCAGGGAAATTTCCTGACTCAAGGAAATGGAATGAATCCATCCAAGATAATAGAATGTGAATTCCTTGACAACAAAGAGTTTGATTGTCTTGTTTACCACTATATCACCAGCACTTGGAATAGCACAATGGTAGGTGTTCATGAGTGTGTGTACAATGAACAAATACAGTGTATTGTCTACACATGTGGCAGACAGAAGGGAAGACTTGTACTTATTTTCCATTACTGGGTGCATAGCTACAACTAGAAGTCAACCTTTGGATATGGCTCACTTAGAAGGAGAAAGTGGGTGTAGAGAAGATACTTTCTGGTACAAAGCCAATGGGAACAAACTGGGTTCATAAGCCTTGTGCACTAACCCGTTAAGCTACCCGACCCAGACAAAAGGTAGAGAAGATTTGATGTAAATTAAGACAACGCTTCAGAAACTTACAGGGTTCTTGGGAAGCAATGTGCGGCTGTCAAAACCCACCACTGATGTATGATTGAGCCTCCACAGAGGTGTTTCCGTGAGATCTGGATACTCACTTGCCATGGGAACTCACCTTCCTGGACTTCAAACAATTCATGGAATCGTAACAATGATGAGTTTGAAAAGGCAGGTCGGTGGCCACATTGAACTTTGTCTGAAAGAGAAATGGAAGAGCCATTTGTACATAATGAGCACTGAGAAATCCTTTCTATCTAATATTCCCAGCATCTTCCTAGCTTAGACTAGTGCTAAAGTTGAGTGAAATAAGTAAGCAGGCACAGAGGGGACAGGTCTCAGAAAACACTAACAAAACACACCTCCAATGTCTGTCCCTCACATTCAAAAAGAGCCATGAGACCTGGAGAAGTCAGGGTGGAGATTCATTAGAGCTGTTAAGGGGTTGAGGTGACAATATGAAATGGCTAAAGATATGCAGGATCCATTCAGGAGATTGCAACCATGCAGAATTGGAAAAGGAAGAGTTAATACCAAGAATTTTAAACTATAACAGAGGAATAACTACAAAGGGCCAAGAGGACTCCAAGAATACCATAAAGTTAGGGGAGAGTGAAAGGACTCAACTTGGCAGGGGAGCTCCTCCCCAAGGTTGGGGTTTAGAAATCACTAGAGAATGTGTTTGCAGCCCAAGGGAAAATAGAAGTTTTTAAGTCCCTATTGCTATTAAAGCAGGAAACACCCCTCTGAAGTACAGCTGGAGTGAGGCTGGAACGTCCCTTCTAGTAACAAGTAGGCAAGAGCAGGTGGGAACTTAGGTGTCAAGAGACTGTTCATCAGCCAGGGGTGTCAATGTCTATGTTGGAATTGCTGCTGTGAGGGGGTGTAGGAGATTGGAAGGATTGGGGGAGCTGATCAAAGAAAAAGATATGACCACAAGGTGGCAGTAGCACACACATGCTTTATTTGAACAGGTCTGCATGCAGTAGAAGTCCATTAACAGCCTGAGATCATCCAGAAGCTAAGGAATGAGAGCTACCATCCAGAAGGGGAGGAGGACAAGGGAACTCCCAGGTGAAAGAGATCAGAGAAGGAGCTTAACATCTAGGTAATATTGCTCAGCGGCACAAATGGGAGTCTCTGAGTCAGAGAGCAATGAAGGGCAGCAGTGGTGTGGGGTGTTTATAATCACAGGCTTTATCATATCTATGACTAGCAGATATTGGATGCAGTTTCATGGGGTATGCAAGACAGGCAGGCTCTAAACATCTAAACTGCTTAGTTATGTTGAAAATAAATGGATGTGTAAAAAATTAAGTTTGGGACCAGCAGGCTTTGAGCTAATGGGTATCAGCTTGATATAAAGAAATAAACAATCTATCGTCTAGTAGACAAAAGCCATTTTGGGGGCCATTGATATAACAGCAGATCACTAAACAGGGGACAGGGCTCAAGCTTATAGAGGAACCATGGCAGGAGCCAAGCACTATTGGATGTCCTCTCCCTCTAACAGTCATATTGTAGGAGCAAGGAAAAGCAAACAGAAGCATGCCAGACAGAACCAGGAAAAATCACCTTCCTTCTGCAGTACCTTTCTAGTACTTTCTACTGAGGATAATTTTTGTTTTACAGGTTAATTAAGATATAACTGACATATAGCAGTGTGTAAGTTTAAGATGAACAGTGTGCTGATTTGATACATTTATATATTGCAAAATGATTACCACCATAGCATTAACATCTCCACCACGTCCCATTATTACCATTTCTTTTTTGTAGTGAGAACATTTAAGAACTCCCCTGTCAGCAACTTCCAAGTATGTAATACACTATTATTAACTATAATTACCATGTTATACATTATGTCCCCAGAATTTATTCATCTTCTAACTGGAAATATGTATCCTTTGACCAACCTTTCCCCATTTCTCTCACCCTAGGCCACTGGTAACTACAATTCTACTCTGTTTCTATGAGCTTGTTTTTTCCAGATTCCATATATAAGTGAGATCATAAAGTATTTGTCCTCCTCTATCTGAATTATTTCACTCAGCATAATGCCTCAGGGTCCATTCATATTGTTGCAAATGGCAGTATTTCCTTATTTCTCATGGGTGAATAATTATCCATTCATCCATTGAAAGACACTTAAGTTGTTTCCATAATTTAGATATTGTGAATAATGCTGAAATGAACATCAAAATACAGACATCTCTTTGAGATTCTGTTTTCATTTCCTTTGGATATATACCCAGATGTGGGATTGCTGGATCATACAGCACCTCTATTTGCAATTTTTAAAGAAAACTCCATTCTGTTTTCCATAGTGGCTGCATTAATTTACATTCCTTCCAACAGTGCACAAGGGTTCCCTTTTTTCTACATCCTTGTGAATACTTTTTATCTCTTGTCTTTTTGGTAAAAGCTATTCTAGCAGGTGTGAGGTGATATCTAATTGTGGTTTTGATTTGCATTCTCCTCATGATTAGTAATGTCAATGTATCTATTCATGTTTCATGTGTCTAGTTGACCATTTGTATTTCTTCTTTGGGAAAATGTCTGTTCAGTCCCTCTCTCCATTTTTTAAACAAAAAAAATTTGGCTATTAAATTATATATTTATATTCTTTTTTTTAAAAAAATTTTTTTTCAACGTTTATTTATTTTTGGGACAGAGAGAGACAGAGCGTGAACGGGGGAGGGGCAGAGAGAGAGGGAGACAGAATCGGAAACAGGCTCCAGGGTCCGAGCCATCAGCCCAGAGCCTGACGCGGGGCTCGAACTTACGGACCGCGAGATCGTGACCTGGCTGAAGTCGGACGCTTAACCGACTGCGCCACCCAGGCGCCCCTTATATTCTTTATATATTTTGGATATTAAGCCCTTACTGGGTATTTGATTTGCAAACATTTTCTCCCATTCAGTAGGTTGTCTTTTAGTTTGTTGACTTTTTCTTTTGCTGAAGCATTTTAGTTTGCTATAGTTACTCTTATTAATGTTTCCTTTGATTGCTTGTGTATTGGGGGTCACAACCAAAAAATTTTTGTGAAGACCAATGTCACAGAACTTTTCCCTTTGTTTTCTTATAAGAGTTTTATTGATGTTTAAGTCTTTAGTCCATTTCAAGGGAATTTTGGTGTGTGGTATAAGGTATTCATTCATGTAATCACCTAGTTTTCCCAGAACCATTTATTTAAGAGACTGTTTTTCCCCACTGAGTATTCTTGGCTCTGTGTCAAATATTAGTTGACTACATATGTGAGAGTTTATTTTGGGGCTGTCAATTTTTTCCCACTGGTCTTTGTGTCTGATTTTATTCACTATAGCTTTGTGTGATGTCTCCAAGTTTATTCTTTCTCAGAATTGCTTTAGCTATTCAGGGCCTTTGGTGATTCCATACAAATTTTAAGATTTTTCCTATTTCTGAGAAAAATGTTGTTGGAATTTTGATAGAGATTACATTGCTTCCATAGATGATTTTGAGTAGTATGGAAATTTTAACAATATTAATTCTGATCCATAAAAATGGGCTATTTTTCCATTTGTTTGTCTTCAATTTTTTTCATCAAAGCCATAGTTTTCAGTGTAGAGATATTTCACCTTTTTGGTTAAATATATTCCTATTTTTTGATGCTACTGTGAATGGGATTATTTTATTTCATTCTCAGATATATTATTGTTTGTCTATGGAAATGCAACTGATTTCTGTGTGTTGATCTTGTATCCTGAAAGTTTACTGAATTAATTGATTGTTTTTTTGGTGGAATATATGTATTTTCTATATATAAGACTACATTATCTGCAAACAAGAAAATTTTACTTTTTCCTTTTTAGTTTGCAAGCCTTTTATTTTATTTTATTGCCTGATTTTTCTGGCTAGAACTTCCAGTGCCTTGTTGAGTGAGAATGGGTACGTTTGTCTTGTTCCTGGTCTTAAGAGGAAAAGCCTTCAATTTTTCTCCATACTCCATTGAGTATAATATTAGCAGTGGGTTTGTCATATATGGCCTTTATCATGTTGAGGAATGTTCCTTCCATACCCAATATGTTGAGCATTTGTATAATGAAATGATCATGTGTTTTGTCAAATGCTATTTCTGCATCTATTGAGATTTTTATCTTTCATTCAATTAATGTGGTGCGTCACATGTATTGATTTGTGAACCTTTCTTTCATCCCAGGGATAAGTACCACTTGATCATGGTGTATCCTTTTAATGTGGTATTGATTTTGGTTTGATAATATTTTGTTGAAAATTTGTATATCTAAATTCATTAGGGATATTGGTCAGAAGTTTTTTTTTTTTTTCTCTTATATCATCCTTAGGTGGCTTTGGTATTAGAGTATACTGGCCTTGTGAAATCAGTTTGGGAATATAATGAAATAATACAACTAGAGTTTTAAATAATTTTTTTCAGATGAAATTTATTTTTTTTTCAACGTTTATTTATTTTGGGGACAGAGAGAGACAGAGCATGAACGGGGGAGGGGCAGAGAGAGAGGGAGACACAGAATCGGAAACAGGCTCCAGGCTCTGAGCCATCAGCCCAGAGCCCGACGCGGGGCTCGAACTCAGACCGCGAGATCGTGACCTGGCTGAAGTCGGACGCTTAACCGACTGCGCCACCCAGGCGCCCCCAGATGAAATTTAACTGAGGTAAAAATGGCCCTCATAAATTAAATAAAAAGTATTATGTCCCTGTGTCTAGTGAATTCAGCTGATGTAACTTAAGCAAAGCCATGTCCCATACTTGAGGACCTTGTTGGGTGCTTATTCCCCAATAAGTACCTCTGAAAGTCACTTCTTGTTTTTCATGTTAGTTGTAGAGGCCACCAAATACATGACCTAAATATGTGTGTAAAATTCATACTTAAATTTGTAATTTTAATTTTATGCTAAAACTTTATATTATTAATATTCTAGATTCTATTGTGTGTTAATAACCACTGGGAATGGATTAAAATTATCTAAAAATTCCTCACAAAGTTGTTGAAACATCTAAATGTGATTCAATGTAAAACTCAAACTAAAGTATTTTCATCAAAACATGTCAGTATGCTTTATAAGTTCTTATTGAAATCCAGAAAATATTTAAAAAAATAGAAACCAACTACTCTCGTATTAAAGTTTTTTTTTTAATTTTATTTTTTATTTTGTATGGAAGTTTTAACAGTCAACTGTTTTAAGATGTATGTTCTGTTAATTCCAAATATTATTTAGGTTACATTTTATGGTATTCTTAAGTGGCTTTTAAATATTAGCTTACTAAGGGTGCTTGGGTGGCTCAGTTGGTTAAATGTCTGACTCTTGATTTTAACCCAGGTCATGATCCCAGGGTCATGGGGTTGAGCCCTACATCAGGCTGTGCACTGAACATGGAGTCTGCTTAAGATTCTCTCTCTCTCTCTCTCTCTCTCTTTCTCTCTCTCTCCCTCCTTTGAGAGGGAGACAGAGAATATGAAGCAGTCTCCAAGACCTGAGCTGTCAGCACAGAGTCTAACATGGGGCTCGAACTCAGGAGCCACAAGATCATGACCTGAGCCAAAGATCATGACTGAGCCACCCAGGTACCCTGATACATTGCATTTCCATTTTTATTTGTTTTGAGATATTAAATTTTCTCTTTTGATTTCTTCTTTAACCCATTGGTTGTTCAGAAGTGCACTGTTTAGTTTCCACGTATTTGTAGATTTTCCATCTTTCCTTTTCTTCATTTCTAACTTCATTCCATTGTGGTCAGAAAAGGTAGTTGATATTATTTCAATGTTCTTAAAACTTCTAAGATTTTTTTTTTGTGTTTTATCATATAATCTATGCTACAGAAGGTCCCCTGTGCACTCCGGAAAAATATGTGTTCTGCTTATGTTTGATAAAACATTCTATATATGTCTACTAAGTTTATTTGTTCTGGATTATGATTCAATTCCAATGTTTTCTTTTGATTTTGTCTGGGTGTCCTATCCATTGTTGACAGTGGGATGTTAAATTCTCCTATTGTTAATTACATGTCTATTTCTCTCTTTGTATCCATTAGCATTTGTTTAATATATTCCAGTGCTGCAATGGTGGGTGCATATATATTTACTATTGCTATATTTCTTGATGTATTGACTTTTTATTTTTATTTATTTTTATTTCTTTATTCTTCTTTTTTCTTAATTAAATATAATTCATTGTCAAATTGGTTTCCATACAGCACCCAGTGCTCATCCCAACAAGTGCCCTCCTTAATGCCCATCACACACTTTCCCCTCTCCCCCACTCCCATTAACCCTCAGTTTGTTCTCAGTATTTAAGAGTCTCTTATGGTTTGCCTCCCTCCCTCTCTGTAACTTTTTCCCCCCTTCCCCTCCCCCATGGTCTCTGTTAAGTTTCTCAAGATTCACATACGAGTGAAAACATATGGTATCTGTCTTTCTCTGCCTGACTTATACTTTTTAATCATTATATAATACCCTTCTTTATCTCTTGTTATCTATTTTGGCCTAAGGTATATTTTGTCTAATGCAAGTATGGCTACCTTCACTTTTCTTTTGTTTTCCACTTGCATGAAATCTCTTTTTCCATCCTTTTACTTTGAGTCTAGGTGTGTATTTAGAGATAAAATGAGTTTCCTGTAGGCAGCATATAGTTAAGTCTTCTTTTTTTTTTAATCCATCCAGACATTCTGTGCCTTTCCATTAATTAATTTAATTCATTTCATATTTAGAGTGACTGTTGACATATAAAGACGTACTACTGCCATCATATCATTTGCCTTTTGGTTGTTTTGTATCTCCATTGTATCTTTTCCCCTGTTTCTGTCTATCTTTGTAAAGTGGTGGTTTTCCCTGGGGATTTGGTCAGTCTCTCCTTTTTTTATGTTCTGTGGCTCTACTCTAGGTTTTTAGTTTGTGGTTACTATGTGGCTTACATAAAACACTTCATATAAAAAATCTTGATAGCACCTAATCTTCATTTGGCTATAAAAGTTCTACCCTCTTACCCCTTTAATTTTATATTTTTAATGTCACAATTTACCTTTTCTTATTCTGTGAAATTCATCGAGAAATTATAGTAGCTATAGTTATTTTTAATGCTCTTTTCCTTTAGCCTTTATAATATAATTAACACTGCACTCTAATATAGAGTGCCAGTTTCCTAATTCTGACTGTTTTTCACCTTTGCTAGAGTATTGTATACTTTCATTTGCTTTTATGTCACTGATTAGCATTTTTGTTTTTTTTTTCATTTCAGACTGGAGGACTCTTTTCAGCATTTCTTACAAGGCAGATCTAGTGGTGGTGTACTTTCTCAGCTTTTGTTTGTCTGACAAAGGCTTTATTTCTCTTTCATATCTGAGGGATACCTTGCTGGATAAAGTATTCCTGGCTGGCAAGCTTTATCTTTCAACACTTTGAACATGTTGTTCCACTCTCTCCTGGCCTGTAGATTTTCTGCTGAGAAATCTGAAGATAGATGAATGAGGGTTCCTTTGTAGGTTACTTTCTTTAAAAAAAAAAAAATCTTGAACTCTACCTTGTTTGTACATAAAATTTGAAACTAAATGGGTTGCATATCTAAATGTAAAATATGAATAATAAGCTTCTAGAAAATAACATAAGAAAATATATTTATCAACTTGGGATGAGGAAAACGTTAATTTAAGACAAAATCATATAAATGCTGGAATAATGGCAGCTAACAAATTTTCAGTATTTACAAGGTGCCTGGCACTGTCCTCAGAAGTTTATGCATATTTAACCCTCACAGTAACCTTAATATTACCATTTTACAGATGGAGAAATGAATACAAAGATATTTAGTAATTCATTCTGAGATGACATAGCAAGTATGTGGAGGAAATGTAATTAGTTGCAGACAATCTAACTTCAGAGCTCACATTATTCTACAGGTCTGATTGTGTTTATAATCTGGGATGAGAAGATCTTTCTAGCACATCAAATAAAAGCTAAGAACCATAAGTAAAAATATTGATGAACTTTTACATAAATTTAAAACTGTTACATTTTGTCCAAAATAGAGTTTGAAGAGTGTTGAAGAATTAGGAGAAAATGTTTTGCAGCACACATAAGAGACAAAGGGCTAATGTCATTAAAATTTTTTTTTAAAGTTCCTACAAACCAGTTTACAATACCCATTCAAGTAGGAAAAATGAGAAAACTATAGGAACTGGTAATTATCAAAAGAATAAACCAAAAATGTTACAAATAAGGAAAATGTTACAAATACAATGTTTACAAATGTAAAGGGTGGTCTTGTGACCAGATACATTTCAGAAATACCAGATTAAATAAAATTATTCTATTTTCTTTACAGTGAGATTTCTCATAACTTTTACTTTGTGAGTATCCACTGTGACTCTACAGAAATCTTGTCTAACCATAAGCTTCTAATAGGACAAGGGGTCTACAGAACATACTTGAAAATGCTGCATTCATTTACTTGTTCTTATAATAATAGTCCTATAACTTTTCCTACTTTATGAGATTACATAATCTAATACAGGTTGTCTAAATTAATAAGGTCTTTATTCCACTGTGGTCCCAGCACTATGCTGGGCTCAGAAAGGTGCTTAATACATTTACAAAGAGGGGAGTGGAGTCTGGAGAAGCAGAGGCAATTGCTAATGTTACTCCAAGTCTCTTATATTTCCAGATCCTGGGGGATCATTTTAAATGGCATTATTCACTCAGCCCAAAATATCTACTTTGGTTAATCAGTTGTGATCTCCTCATTTCCTGAGCCATTTGCTCTAACTCAACCTTCCTCAGAATTCTACATCAACTCTACGGGAACCAGGTAAGAGGTTGCAGGCCTCTCTCCATCCTCTGCTCTGTTAGCCTGGCACAGACCTGACTCTTCTTGGGCATGCCCCTTGAGTGCCATGAGCAGTGGAATTAGAAGCTGGAGCATCTTCTTTTCATTCCAGTCCAGAATTGCTCAACCTATGCCTCTAGCCAAAGCTGATAAAGTGCCAGCTGCAACTGTTTCAGTTGGGGCCATCACAAATACATGGCCAAGCTGGTCCTGGGTGACATCATAGTAAGCCTGGGGTTAGAGAGGAAACAGGGGATGCAGGAAAGCCTGGCTTAATGAATCTGTGTGACCAATCCTTCCCTGTATTCCCTGTGCAGTGGGGAATAAAGAGATACCATGTTAGGCAAACTTTAATCTGCACACTCCCTTCCCACTTTTGACTCTGAGCCTCTTGAGGAGCCACATAGTCTACCATTTGCTTTGGCATCAAAACTTCCTTAGGTAAGTTTTCATATGTTTTATCTCAAAGACCTCTCTGACTTTTTAGAATATTTAACTGTCTTGTGACATTAATGGGGAGAGTGGTGGAGTGAAAGTATGTCATATAGTCACATATGCATGAAAAGATTACTCTGAGTATAACACAGAGATTATCTTAGAGAGGATGAAACTAGAAAAGAGAATAAAATTTAAGAAGTGGCTCCAGAAATGCAGATGAAAGATGGTGGTGGCCTAAAATAGTAAAGAGGGTGGGTGTATTAGCATGCCAAAGTTACCATAACAAAGTATCACATACTGGGTGGCTTAAACAGCAGAAATTTCTCAGTTCTGGAGGCGAAGTCCCAGGTCAAGTTTGTCAGCAGGATTGGTTTCCTTCTGAGGGCGATAATGGAAGAGTCTGTTCCAGGCATCTCCCCTTGGTGTGCAGATGGCCACCCTCTTGCTGCCTCTTCACATGGTCTTCTCTCTGTGGACACGTACTCCTGGTATCTCTCCCTCTTTTTGAAAAAATTTTATTTTAATTCCAGTGTAGTTAACATACAGTGTTATATTAGTTTCAGGTGTACTATATAGCAATTCAACACTTTTAGACATGATCCAGTGCTCATCACAAGTACACTCCTTAATCCCCATCACCTCTTTCAACCATCCCCCACCTATGTCCGCACTGGTAACCATCTTTCTCTGTTTATAAGAACACAAGTCATATTGGATTAGACCTAATTTTAACTTAATCATCTCTTTGAAAACCTTACCTCCAAATATGGTTACATTCTGAGGTACTGGGAGCTGGGACGCCAACATACAAATTTTAAGAGGGACACAGTTCAGCCTGTAACAGTGGAGTTACCAAGAAACAGATGCAATTGAGAGATACTAAAGAGGTTGACTATAAAAGTAATGTGATTGATGAGCTATACAGGATGAACAGGCAGATACAAGTAGGGGTAGAAGTGTCAGTTGGAAAGTTATCCATCTATTGAAATCACCGGAATGAATGAGATTGTCCACTCAGAAAGTGTGGAGAGAAAAGCAAAGAGGGCCTAGGTCTGAGCCTGGAAGAACTGCCCACATTTACCATCATACAGAGGAAGCAGAGCTGGAAAAGGAGGCTGGCAATTGTCCAAAGTACTATAGGAAAATAAGAAGAGGGTGTTTATTGTGCAAAATAGGACTAGAATGTTCCAAAGAGGAGCAATGCCTCCTGATTAAAGATAACCCCTCCACGTGTCCTCTGAACGTCGCCATCCTCCCACATCCTTAGGAATCTGATATTATCAACTATATACTCCCTTCCTCGTCCTCATGCTCCTTTTCTCTTCCACATCTTTCTCATCCCCATTTAAATGTGTTCAAGTCATTTCCACCTTAAAACCTTCTAAACAAACTACAGTCTCAAAATGCTCTCCCTCTACTCTGACTTACTCTATAGCTACCACACTATCTCTTCCCAGGTACAACAGTCTTTGTAAAGAATTTAAAGAATGACTATATGAGAGGTTGAATAAGGAAGTGCCAACTGCCTAAAGTAGCTGTTGTCTACAAGTAAAATAAGAACTCCTATTTTCCTTTATTCTCACAACAGTTCTGATATCAGATGTGTGGGTTTTTTCCACATCAAACAATTCTCCAGCTTTTAGTGGATATTGAATGGGTGTTCTACAGTTGAACTCAATTCTGACAACTAACTACCTGGAGTTAGTGCAGACCCCACAGGTTAAGGGCCAGTCCCACAACACTGCATCCACTTCAGATGCCAATCACAAATCTAGGTTGTCACTTACACTTCTGACTGACCCTCTATATATAAATCAGGAGTTCCTACGACCCCCCCCCCCTCAGTTTCAATAATTTGCTAGAATAGCTCACAGAACTCAGTAAAGTGCTTGGCTCACTATTACTAATTTATTATAAAGAATACAACTCAGGAATTACCGAATGGAAAAGATACATAGAACAAGGTATGGGAAGGGACATGGAGTTTTCAGGCCCTCTCTAGGTATGCCCCTGTTCCAGCACCCTCATATGTTCACCAACCCAGATGTTCTCTGAGCTCCTTCAGTTAAGGTTTTTATGTTGGCCTCATTATGTAGGCATGATTGACTAAATCACTGGCCACTGGTGATTAATTCAATCTCCAGCTCTGGGGCGGTAAGTTCTAACCTTCTAATCAGGAGATCTTTTAATCAGGAGATCAGTTCTCTATCCTAGGGGGTTTTTCAAGTCACCATATTAACATAAACTCAGGTGTGGTTGAAAAAGGCTCGTTATGGATCAAAAAAGAGACACTCCTTTCTTCTTTATCACCTGAGAGCTACTTTAGGGGCCACGACGAGAACCACATATTAAAACAAAGATGCTTCTATTGTTCTTGGACTTAATAAATTACAAAGATTTTAAGGGTTCTGGCCAGGGACCCAGATGAAGACCACAACATATATTTCTTATTATATTACAAGATTACAACAATATTCCTCAGTTACCTACAAGAATCCCCAGTTACCTGCAAGTCTCCCTAGCTACCTAGAAGGCTTTCCAATTATGTACAAGTCTTGCTCCCTCCTTCCTTAAGGTCTCTTCTGTCACCTTGTCAGTTAGACCTCCCCAAACACTCTGTTAAAAACACCTGCTACCTTCCCCAATCTGCACTCCCTATACTCTTTCCCTGCTTTATTTTCCTATAGCACTTATGATCATCTGATAGAGTCTATATCTTCAGGATTTATTTAATTTCTGTCTCTTCCACCATACTATAACCTTAGTGAGGGCAAGGGCTTTTCATTTTGTATTTATTCCTACATCCCTAGTTCTTAGAGAATTGCTTGGTACATATTAGACAATAAATAGTTGGAATGAATGAATGAATGAATGCCCTGAGAACAAAGGCTGGCCTCCCACTCAAGGTAGTTTGACATGGGAAGGGTGTGCTTTTTCCTGATGAGTTGTATTATCTTGAGCAAGTCAAAGTTTTTTCCTCTCTCCTCATAGGTTTTTCCAGAGGATGAGCCAAAATAATGTGAAAATTAACTATGGTTATATGTCTAAAAGCACAATGTGGAGTAGTAATGGACTTGGAGCTGGGAAGAACTGGGTTTGGATCCTGGCATATTTAGAGTAATTAGTCAGCATTCTTCAGGTAAACAGAACCAATAAGCT
This sequence comes from Prionailurus bengalensis, assembly GCF_016509475.1. Lineage (NCBI taxonomy): Eukaryota > Metazoa > Chordata > Mammalia > Carnivora > Felidae > Prionailurus > Prionailurus bengalensis. The sequence goes on from NC_057344.1 coordinate 51,590,731, forward strand.
ATTATATATCAAACATGTAATGATTTATTATTATAAGGAATTGGCTCATGCAATTATGTAGGCTAAGAAGTCCCATTATCTGCCATCTGCAAACTGGAGACCCAAGAAAGCCATTGATGTAGTATGAAGCCAGAGAGCCAGAAGGCCAATGGTGTAGTTCTAGTCCAAGTCCAAATGCCTGAGAAACAAGAAAAATGGTGATGTAAGTTCTACTCCAACTCTAAAAGCCTGAGATCCAGAGGGTTAATTGTGTAAGTCGGAGGGCCGAAGGTTGATGTCACAGCTCACATAATCAAGCAGAGAGAAAAATTTCCCCTCTTCCACCTTTTTGTTTTATTCAGGCCTTCAAGTGATTGGAAAATGTCTGCCCACATTGGGAAGGGCCATCTTCTTTATTCTATGGACAAATTCAAATGCTAATCTCATCTGAAAACACCCTCACAGACACACTCAGAAATAATGTTTAACTAAATATCTGGGCACTCCATGATCCAATCAAGTTAGCACATAAAATTAACCCCTAGATCCAGTAACTTGTGATCTGGTCTGGTTCCTTAACTTGTCCTAGGTTGCTTTCTTCGCTGTGAAATGAGGAAAGGAGATAACTTGGTCTAGTTTACAGAGTTGTTCTCCAGATTAAATGTGATGGGAAATGCAAAACCTTGACATGCAGGAAACCATCAGAACAAGCCAGTGCCTTATCCTTCCACAACACCAGGTACCTCACTCAGAATCCAAGAGGGTTAGATGTAAAGATGACCTCAGAGACTGTATACCTAGGACAATGATCATGATCTTCCCCTGACCAAAAATGCAAAGTTGGTGATTAACTTGTAAACTGGGCTCCAGAACACTACTGCATCATCACAGTAAGCATCTTTGGGATGCATTACAATGCAGTTGTGGACTGCATGTGTGTATCCCCCTCCAAATTCATTTGTTGAGACCTAACTCCAATGTGACAGGATTTGGAGGTGATAATTAGATAATTAGGTCATGAAGGTGGAGTCCTCGTGAATTGGATTAGTGTCCTTATAAGAGACAGGGAGAGATCTCTCACTTGCCATGTGAGGACCCACTGAAAAGGCAGCTGTTTGAAAACCATGAAGAGAGCCCTAAGAACCAACCATACTGGCACCCTGAGTTTGGATTTCCAACTTCCAGAACTATGAGATAGAAATATCTGTTGATTAAGTCACTCAGTCTAGGGCACATGTGGGCCTTGAATAACATGGATTTTTAACTGCACAAGTCCACTTACACATATTTTTTCCAATAAATGCTGTGGAAAAATTTTTGGAGATTTGCAAAAATTTGGAAAAACAGACAAATTGCATAGCCTAGAAATATCAAAAAAATTTAAAAATTTGGTGTGCCACAAATGCACAAAATATATGTATATACTAGATTATTTTATCATTTACTGCTATAAAATACACACATATTTCTTACAAAAGGTTAAAATTTGTCAAAGCATAGGCACACAAAAATTATAGACCATACATGGAACAATTCACAGTCAAATAAGAAATAATAAGTAAACATAAACATGCAGTATTAAATCATAACTGCACAAAATTAACCATACTGTATACTGTACTACTGTAATAATTTCATAACCATCTCCCATTGCTATTGCAGTGAGCTCCAGTGTTGGGAGTATCCACTTAAAATGCTGTGATGCCAATTATTTCCATGTAAGCTGTTGTCTTTCCAGCAAATTTTATATTGCAGTAAAAAGTGATCTCTCATGGTTCTTGTGTATTTTTAATTATGTTTAGTGCAATACTGTAAACCTTGAGTAACACTATGCACCCATATGAAGTGTTACTAGTAATACTGATAGTGATCCCAAGAAGCAGAAAAAAAGTCATGACATTACAAGAAAAAGTTTCTTTCAAATGTATCATACGCTGACATGTGCAGCTGTGGTTGCCCGCCATTTTCAAGATAAATGAATCCAGCATAAGGACGTTTGTAACAAAAAGAAATGGAAATCCGTGAAGACATCACTGCAGCTATGCCAGCAGGTGCAAAAATCTTGAACTTTTTGGGGCGCCTGGGTGGCGCAGTCGGTTAAGCGTCTGACTTCAGCCAGGTCACGATCTCGCGGTCCGTGAGTTCGAGCCCCGCGTCGGGCTCAGGGCTGATGGCTCGGAGCCTGGAGCCTGTTTCCGATTCTGTGTCTGCCTACTCTCTGCCCCTCCCCTGTTCATGCTCTGTCTCTCTCTGTCCCAAAAATAAATAAACGTTGAAAAAAAAAAAAAAAAACAAAATCACTCTGTGCTCACTCACCTTAAAAAAAAAAAAATCTTGAACTTTTTGCAAAGTGCCTTTTTATCTCATATTAAAAATGCAGCTTTCATATGGGTGCAGGATTACTATAAGAAAGGCATGCCTCTAGCTTCTAATATGATTTCAGGAAAAGCAATGTCATTACATAACAACAAAGCAAAAGGAAGGTGAAGGATCTAAAGCTGGTGAATTTAATGCCAACAAAGGATAGTTTGATAATTTTAAAAAGAGGTTTAGATTAAAAAATGTCAAGATAACAGGAGAGCAGCTTCTGCTGACCAAGAAGCAGCAGATGAGTTCCTAGATGGCATTAAGAAAAGGACACCCACCAGAAGGAGCCAAGATGGCGGAACAGCATGGAAATTTTTTGTGTGTCTCGCATCCATGTAATACAGCCAGACCGACACTAAACCATCCTGCACATCTAGAACACTGATTGGAGGATTAACACAACAATCTGCACAACCTGAACCACAGAATTCACCAGGTATGCAGCGCTGACCAGTGAACTTGGGGAGTGAGAAGCTGCGGGAAGGGAGGTGCTTTTGCGGGTGGAGAGAGGATGGAGACCAGGGGGAGAACACAGGAAAAGCACCCCTCCCCAAAAGCAGCTGGAGAGAAAGTAATAAATTGGAAATAGCCGCAGGGACTAAACTAAAAAGGGAGAAAGGAGAAAGGAGAGGGTTGGAATTCCATTAAGACTGTAAACAAGGGAAGTGCAAAGGCTGCAACTCCACAGCTAGATACCTGGCAGTGCTCTGGTGGGAAGGGTGTATCCCCAGGAACAGAGTGGGGTCTGGGAGGTTCTCGGGCCACACGGAGAAAGGTGGTTCCACTGCTGGATGGACATTTGGTAGAGACTGTTGAAGCCACCTGGTCCCAGAAGACCCCAGAAAATGGCTACAATTGCTGGTGCTGGAAAAGGGTTATTAAGGGTGAAGCCTGGTGCCAGCTGTGTGCTGTGATTTTCCATAATCCCTGAAATGCTGCTGCTACACAATCTCTTGAACTTTTTCTGGGGCAGGCTGGCACCTGACACAGTCTCGGGGCACCGGCAGCAGAAGGCTCCAGCAAGCGTTTGTGGGTACAGCCAATGTTCGGCCATTGCTCATTCAGCCATTGCTTGGTGAGACCCTCCCACAGAGGGGCGGAATGGGTCAAAGCCGCAGTCTTTCAGAAGTAAGGGGCCAGGGAAGGCAGCCACATCTGAGACAAAACTTGGGAGAGAGGTATTGCCTGGGGCTTGGTCATGGAGAGTGAAAAAAGGGGGAGTGGACAAGAGCTGAAGACAGAGGATGGGTGCACGATTGCTGATCCAGAACAGACTGGGTACATGGGTGACGTCATTTTCACCACTCCCATGCATGCGCATACGCACCTGCAAGCCTCACAACAATCCACCCCAGTAGGCTAGCATAGCCATCTAGTAAAGAACAGAGCCATTGCACTGAGCCCCGCCCAACTGGGCCAACCTCGCTCTTCAAGAACACAAGTCTCACCTCCTACGTAGTTTATGGACTATAAAGCACTTCATAGTCTGACTTCTAGGGGAAAAGGAAGTAATTTCAGTCCTGTTTCAATCTATTAGCAGGTCCATCTATTCGATTTTCTTTTTTTTTCCCTCTTTTTCACTTCTTTTCTTTTTCTTGAATACACAAAAAGTAAAAATTCATTTTTATTTTCAATTTTTATTAAAAATATTTTTCTTTATTTTTTTACTGTATTTTTTACTTTTGTGTAAATTTTTTCAAATTCTATTTTACTTCCATCATTTTATTTTAGTCTACTACAGTGTATTCACTTTTTCAAATTTTCAAATGATTTCTTTTTTCTTTTTTTTTCTCTTTTTGTCTCTTTTCTTGAATATAGAAAAAGAAAAAATTCATTTTTATTTTCAATTTCTAGTAAAATACTTTTCTTTAATTTTTTTCTACTATATTCTCTACTTTTGTGTAATTTTTTTTCAAATTCTATTTTACGTCCATCATTTTATTTTAGTCTACTTCAGTGTATTCACCTTTTCAAATTTTCAAAAAATCGCCTTTTTTTTCTTTTTTCCTCTTTTTTGTTTCTTTTCCTTTTCTTGAATATAGAAACAAAAAAAATTCATTTTTATTTTCAATTTCTGATAAAAATATTTTTCTTTAATATTTTGATACTATATTCTTTACTTTTGTGTAAATTTTTTCAAATTCTACTTTACTCCCATCATCTCATTTTAGTATACTTCAGTGTATTTACTTTTTCAAAGTCTCAAACAATTTCCTTTTTTTCATCCCCTCCCTTTTTTTTCTCTAATCTATCAAGCCACTTTCAACACCCACACCAAAACACCTAGGATCTAGCATCATTTATTCGAATTATGTGTGTGTGTGTTTAATTTTTTAATTTTAATATTTTTTAATTTTAAATTTTTTATTTTAATTTATCTACCTCATTAATACCCTTTCTCTGCTCAAAATGACAAAACGAAGGAATTCACCCCAAAATAAAGAGCACGAAGAAACGACAGCCAGGGATTTAACCAACACAGATACAAGCATGATATCTGAACCAAAATTTAGAATCGTGAGAAGAAGAATACTAGCTGGAGCTGAAAATAGGTTAGAATCCCTTTCTGCAGCGATAAAAGAAGTGAAAAATAGCCAGAATGAAATTAAAAAATGCTATAACTGAGCTGCAATCATGGATGGATGCCATGGTGGCAAGCAAGGCTGAGGCAGAACAGAGATTCAACGACATAGAGAACAAACTTATAGAGAATAATGAAGCAGAAAAAAGAGGGAGATTAAGGCAAAAGAGCACTATTTAAGAATTAGAGAAATCAGTGACTCATTAAAAAGGGACAACATCAGAATCATAGGGGTCCCAGAAGAGGAAGACACAGATATAGGCGTAGAAGGCTTATGTGAGCAAATCATAGTGGGAAACTTTCCTAACCTGGGGAAAGACACAAACATTAGAATCCAGGAAGCATGGAGGACCCCCATTAGAGAGTCATAGAGGAAAATATATATCAATCCAGGCCTTCCTAAAGAAGGAAGAAAATTCTCGGATACACAACCTAACCTCACACCTTAGGGAAGTGGTGAAAGAACAGCAAATAAAACCCCAAACCAGTAGAAGGCAGGAAATAATAAAGATTAGAGCAGAAATTAACGCTATCGAAACCAAAAAAACAGTAGAACAGATCAATGAAACCAGAAGCTGGTTCTTTGAAAGAATTAACAAAATTGATAAACCACTAGCCAGTTTGATCAAAAAGAAAAAGGAAAGGACCAACATAAATAAAATCAAGAATGAAAGAGGAAAGAGCACAACCAACACAGCAGAAATAAAAACAATAATAAGAGAATATTATGAGCAATTATATGCCAATAAAATGGGCAATATGGAAGAAATGAACAAATTCCTAGATACATATACACTACCAAAACTGAAACAGGAAGAAATAGAAAATTTGAACAGACCCATAACCAGTAAGGAAATAGAATTTGTAATCAAAAATCTGCCAAAAAACAAGAGTCCAGGGCCAGATGGCTTTCCAGGGGAATGCTACCTAACATTTAAGGAAGAGGTAACACCTATTCTCTTGAAGCTGTTCCAAAAAATAGACATGGAAGGAAAACTTCCAAACTCTTTCTATGATTCCAAAACCAGGCAGAGATCACACTACAAAGGAGAACTATAGACCAATTTCCCTGATGAACATGGATGCAAAAATCCTCAACAAGATATTAACCAACCAGATCCAACAATACATTAAAAAAATTATTCACCACGACCAAGCAGGATTTATACCTGGGATGCAAGGCTGGTTCAATAGCTGCAAAACAATTAACGTGATTCATCACATCAATAATAGAAAGGAAAAGATCCTCTCAATAGATGCAGAGAAAGCATTTGACAAAATACAGCATCGTTTCTTGATAAAAACCCTCAAGAAAGTAGGGGTAGAAGGAGCATACCTCAAGATCAGAAAAGCCATATATGAATGACCCAACGCTAATATCATCCTCAATGGGGAAAAACTGAGAGCTTTCCCCCTAAGGTCAGGAACAAGAAAGGGATGTCTACCCTCACCACTGTTATTCAACATAGTATTGGAAGTTTTAGCCTCTGCAACCAGACAACACAAAGAAATAAAAGGCATCCAAATTGGCCAGGAGGAGGTCAAACTTTCACTCTTCGCAGATGACATAATACTCTATATGGAAAACCCAAAAGATGCCACCAAAAAACTGCTAGAATTGATTCATGAATTCAGCAAAGTTGCAGGATATAAAATCAATGCACAGAAATCGGTTGCATTCCTATACACCAACAATGAAGTGACACAAAGAGAAATCAAGGAATCGATCCCAGTTACAGTTGCACAAAAAAATCATAATACACCTAGGAATAAGTCTAACCAAAGAGGTGAAAAATCTATACAGTGAAAACTACAGAAAGCTTATGAAAGAAACTGAAGAAGACACAAAAAAAATGGAAAAAGATTCCATGCTCCTGAATAGGAAGAACAAATATTGTTTAAATGTTACTACTACCCAAAGCAATCTATGTATTCAATGCCATCCCTATCAAAATAACACAAGAATTCTTCACAGAGCTAGAACAAATAATCTTAAAATTGGTATGGAACCAGAAAAGACCCCAAATAACCAAAGCAATCTTGAAAAAGAAAACCAAAGCAGGAGGCATCACAATCCCAGACATCAAGCTATACTACAAAGCTGTAATCATCAAGACAGTATGGTACTGGCACAAGAACAGACACTCAGATCAATGGAACAGAACAAAAAACCCAGAAATGGACTCACAAATGTATGGACAACTAATCTTTGACAAAGCAGGAAAGAATATCCAATGGAATAAAGACAGTCTCTTCAGCAAGTGGTGCTGGGAAAACTGGACAGCGACATGCAGAAGAATGAACCTGGACCACTTTCTTACACCATACACAAAAATAAACTCAAAATGGATGAAAGACCTCAATGTAAGAGAGGATGCCATCAAAATCCTCAAGGAGAAAGCAGGCAAAAACCTCTTTGATCTTGCCCTCAGCAACTTCTTACTCAACATGTCTCTAGAGGCAAGGGAAACAAAAGCAAAAATGAACTACTGGGATCTCATCAAAATAAAATCTTCTGCACAGCGAAGGAAACAATCAGCAAAACTAAAAGGCAACTGACAGAATGGGAGAAGATATTTGCAAACGACTTATCAGATAACAGGTCTGTATCCAAAATCTACAAAGAACCTATAAAATTCAACACCCAAAAAACAAATAATCCAGGGAAGAAATGGGCAAATACATGAATAGACACTTCTCCAAAGAAGACATCCAGATAGCCAACCGACACATGAAAAAATGCTCAACATCACTCATCATCAGGGAAATGCAAATCAAAATCACAATAGGATACCACCTTATACCTTCAGAATGGCTAACATGAACAACTCAGGCAACAACAGATGTTGGTGAGGATGCGGAGAAAGAGGATCTCTTTTGCATTGTTGGTGGGAATGCAAGCTGGTGCAGCCAGTCTGGGAAACAGTATGGAGTTTCCTCAAAAAACTAAAAATATAACTACCCTAAGACCCAGCAATTGCACTCCTAGGCATTTATCCATGGAATACCGGTGTGCTGTTCTGAAGGGGCACATGCACTCCCCTGTTTATAGCAGCACTATCAACAATAGGCAAAGTATGGAAAGAGCCCAAATGTCCATCGATGGATGAATGAATAAAGAAGATGTGATATATATATATACAATGGAGTATTACTCGGCAATCAAAAAGAATGAAATCTTGCCATTTGCAACTACGTGGATGGAACTGGAGGGTATTATGCTAAGTGAAATTAGTCAGAGAAAGACAAATATCATATGACTTCACTCATATGAGGACTTTGACAAAACAGATGAACATAAGGGAAGGGAAACAGAAATATAAAAACAGGGAGGGGAACAAAACAGAAGAGACTCATAAATATGGAGAACAAACTGAGGGTTACAGGAGGGGTTTTGGGAGGAGGGATGGGCTAAATGGGTAAGGGGCATTAAGGAATCTACTCCTGATATCATTGTTGCACTATATGCTAACTAATTTGGATGTAAATTTTAAAAAATAAAACATAAAATAAAAAAAAAAGGACACCCACCTGAACAGATTTTTTCATGCGGATGAAATTGCCTCATTCGGGGAGTTGGGGGAGCCACAAAGGACATTTATTACTATGGAGGAAGAGCAAGCACCAATATTTAAGGCAGGGAGGATAGGCTAGCACTACTGTTTTATGTCAACGTTGGGTTTATAATCAGGACTACTGTTATCTATATAAGTTGCTAACCCTGAGTCTTGCAGGGAAAAGATGAACACCAGCTTCCAGTTTTTTGGTTGTGTAACAAGAAGGACTAGACAACAAAAACCTTTTTTCTGGATTGGTTCCATCGATGCTTTGTTCTTGAAGACAGAAAATACCTTGCCACTAAGGGACTGCCTTTTAAAGTTCTTTTGAGACTGGAAATGCTCCTAACCATACAGAGGCCCATGAGCTCAACAACAAAGGCCTAGAAGTGATCTTATCATCAAACACATCTGTATTTTAGCCCCTAGATCAGGAGGTCATAAGGATCTTTAAGGCTCACTACACATGGTACTCTGTGTAAATGATTATCAAAGAAAGAGAATCCTGATAGAACATCATGAAGGTCTGACGGAATTACACCATTGAAGATGCTATCATTGTTAAAGGAAAAGCCATGAAATCCATCAAGCCTAAAACAATAAATTCCTGCTGGAGAAAACTGTCCACATGTTGTGCATGACTTTACAGGATTTACAGCACAACCAATCAAGGAAATCATGGAAGAGATTGTGGATATGGAAAAAAAAAAGTGAGGAGTGAAAGGCTTTAAGATACGGATCTTGGAGAAATTCAAGAGCTAATTGACACCACACTAGAGGAATCAACAGAAGACAACTTGATGGAGATGCGTGCTTCTGAACCAGTGCCAGATGATGAGGAAGAAGATGTAGAAGAAGCAGAGCTAGACAATCTGGCAGAAGCATTCTTATTATTGAAGACTGCTTTTGACTCTTTTTCAACATGGACCCCTCCATGACACAGCCACTGAAACTAAAGCAAGTGGTGGGAAAAAAGTATTGGTACAATATAGAAACATTTTCAGAGGGGGAAAAATAGCAAAAAGTCAGACAGAAATTATGTTGTATTTCCATAAAGTTATACCAAGTGTGCCTGTGTCTCCTGTCTCCCTTCCACCTACTCCACCTCTCCTGCCTCTATCGCCCCCGGGGACAGCAAGACCAAACCCTCCTCCTTTTCCTCCTCAGCCTATTCAATATGAAAAACAATGAGGATGAAGACCTCTATGATGATCCACTTCCACTTAATGAATAGTAATAATCATCATGCCACATAGTTAATAAACCTTCAGTGGTGTGTGTGAGAGAGTGTGAAAATCTAATAACTGTAAGGCAAAATCTGTACAAGACATTTTGTTTTGTTCATCATCATTGCCTAAGTATTCATTGTCTAGAACATTGTGTGCAAGACTTGTATGGAAGTGTATAGCCTCTCCTACATAGGCATAAGGTGAGTGATATTTAATATAGATTAATCATGTGTTAGCTTTGTTACTGTTTTAAAACTTTGCTTCAAAAAATTACATTTCTGTACAGTATTCCTCTCTCATAATTGGAGAAACTGCATATCATCACAGGTAAGTGGTTTTTAAAAAAACTGTAACAATGTTATTAATACTGCATTATGAATATGACTATAATACTACTTTCCATAAAAAATTTAAAACAATTCACTCATTAGTGTATAAGCAAGGCTACCATGATACAATCATATCAATTATACTAGGCTACAAAGCAATCATATTGCTGCTTCAATGCATGGATCATTATACCTGTAAAGAAATATGAATTTATTTTTCACCTTATATTTTCATTTTTGATGTCTAGTGTTAGTAATATTTATAATATTTACAATGTTTTATATCATATAAGAGTGTTGATGTAGGCACTGACAAATAATTCATCTTGTAAACAGATGATGTAAACTTACAATATTAATAAATACAGTACTGCACTGTCAACATATATTCTCTTCCTTATGACTTTCTTAGTAAGATTTTTTCTCTAGCTTACTTTATTATAAGAATACAGTATATAATATACATAACATACAAAATATGTGTTAATCAGCTGTTTATGTTATTGTTAAGGCTTTCAGTGGACAGTACATTATTAGTAGTTAAGTTTTTAAAGAGTCAAAGTTATATGGGGATCTTTGGCTGCAAGGCGGGTCTGTGTCCCTAACCCCGTATTGTTCAAGGGTCAACTGTATTTGTTATAGCAGCCAGAAGTGACTAAGACACATTGTGACTGTAGCCCGATCCTGTCAAACCTAATAGATAGGTCCTCTTATACCCTGTGTAGAAATAAGGAAAACTCTGAAAGGAGAAAGAACTTGCCCAAGACCCTTTATAGAAGTGGAGGAGGCAGGATTTGAAGCTAATTATGTCTGACTTCTGAAATCACTTTCTTTTTTTTAATATGAAATTTATTGTCGAACTGGTTTCCATACAACACCCAGTGCTCATCCCAACAGGTGCCCTCCTCAATGCCCATCACCCACGTTCCTCTCCCTCCCACCCCCATCAACCCTCTGTTCTCAGTTTTTAAGAGTCTCTTATGTTTTGGCTCTCTCTCTAACCTTTTTTTCTTCCTTCCCCTCCCCATGGTCTTCTGTTAAGTTTCTCAGGATCCATATAAGAAGGAAAACATATGGTATCTGTCTTTCTCTGTATGACTTATTTCACTTAGCATAACACTCTCCAGTTCCATCCACGTTGCTACAAAAGGCCGTATTTCACTCTTTCTCATTGCCAAATTGTATTCCATTGTGTATACAAACCACAATTTATTTATCCATTCATCAGTTGATGGACTCTTAGGCTCTTTCCATAATTTGGCTATTGTTGAAAGTGCTGCTATAAACATTGAGGTACAAGTGCCCCTATGCATCAGCATTCCTGTATCCCTTGTGTAAATTCCTAGCATTGTTATTGCTGGGTCATAGGGTAGATATATTTTTAATTTTTTGAGGAACTTCCACACTGTTTTCCAGAGTAGCTGCACCAGTTTGCATTCCCATCAACAGTGCAAGAGGGTTCCCATTTCTCCACAGCCTCTCCAGCATCTATAGTCTCAAGATTTGTTCATTTTAGCCACTCTGGCTGGCATGAGGTGGTATCTGAGTGTGGTTTGAGTTGTATTTCCCTGATAAGGAGTGACGTTGAGCATCTTTTCATGTGCCTGTTGGCCATCTGGATACTCTGGTTTCTCTTCAGATTGCATAAATCTTTCGCCTTTTACTGAAATCACTTTCTAGTATAACATGCAGACCACTTCCTGAATTATATAGTACAATATAAATGGAGGCACAATTTTTAGGGGATGCAAGTCCCTGCATGGATATCAGAGAGGAGACCAGATAACATCCTCCAAAGTCTCTAACGATGTCATTACTGGATATTGGTGAGGCTCTTGCAACCATAAAGGTCATACTCCAACAATGACAATGGGTTTTGTCTGATCACCTGGTAACAGCTGCCTAAATGGCCACATTGTGACCAAATCTTGGCTCAGCAGAGAGGAGTTATGATCAACTGGCCATATCTGTCATGAGAGCTGGGGGCTGTGGATGGCAGTGGGTGAAGCATGGCAGTCATACCAGACATCAGCCTCCTTTACTGAGGTGACTTGCCCATGCTTGTATGGTTGAGTATGTTCCCCACAGTCACTGTTCAGCAAACTGGTGTAAATGGAGAAATCATGAAGCTTCAGTCAGACCTTTCCCACCAACTGTAAAGGCAACTGAAGAATACAATGGGTAATGCAACTGTTATGTTTGAACAAGTGCAATGCATGAATTGTGATCAAACCACAGCTTTATTTGTGTCCCCCACCATTTTTAAAACTCCATTCAGCAGGGATGATTTGTTCTTCCCTGATTAAAAAAAAAAAAAGCTCTAGGTACACATTCTGGTTGTTCAGAGATGATAGTCCTACAGGCACTTGAGTTCCAAACCCAGTTTCAATTTAGGCATTAGAATATATAAACCCTTGTCACACTCCAGAGGCTGAATCTGACTAAGTCTCCAGTTAGGGACATGGGCCTTACTCACCTCTGGTTCTGCTCATCTTCCCCCATCTTGAGCTGCTCTTTCACTCCTGGCAGGAATCAAATTTGGGGAGAGTGTGCAAATAAAGGTGAGCTAGCCCAAACATCAGCTTCCTGACCTCTGGGCCTAAGAGGCATTCCTTGCTGACTCTTAGGGTGGTGTTTTCATGGGCCCTTCCATGGCTCCCTGCTGGCCTCCTTTCTCCTGCAGCCCCTAGGCCTGGTAGCATATCCCGGCCTCTTTCCTTGGGGGTCCCCTTGCATCCTCCAGGAAAGCCCATGGGTGGGTCCCCTGTGCAAACCATACTGCACAAACTGTACACATTCCAGAGACTAAGTTGTTGGTCAACCACTGTCTCATTTCCAGAACTTCCAGGTGGAGTCAAACTCCAGCCTCAGCTTCCCAGGGACTCCAGGAAGCTCTCTATCCTAGTCTTAACTGACATTTCTCAATGTGGTTCAGGATGATTCACACTGGAATCATCTGGAAGCAACTGTTAAAATGCTTAGATCTGGCTCCCCACCACTTCCCAATCCACTGGATTAGCATCTGAAGGAAGAAGCATGGAAATCAACATTGGAGTTACCAGATAAAATACAGAACTCCAGATACATTAGGATTTCAGACAAACGATTTCTTTTTAATGCATGTATGCCCCAAATATTGCATGGGGTACATATACTAGAAATACATTCTTTACCTGAAATTCAAAATTAGGGCACCTGGGTGGCTCAGATGGTTAAGCATCTGACTTCAGCTTAGGTCATGAGCCGTGGTTTGAGTTCGAGCCCTGCATCGGGCTCTGTGCTGACAGCTCAGAGCTTGGAGAGTGCTTTAGATTCTGTGTCTTCCTCTCTCTCTACCCCTCCCCTGCTCATGCTCTGTCTCTCTCTGTCTCTCTCAAAAATAAACAAGAAAAAAAAACAATCAAACAAACAAAATTAAGTGGGCATCCCATATTTTTATTTAATGAATCTTACAACCCTAATCTGCACTGAATGAGCTCCCCAGGCTGCACATCAAAGTCAGAGATCTATTGGCCAGGACTGGGGTAAATAAAGTTACTATGATAATTCCACCCTGGGAGCCTCTGAAGCATCAACCAGGCAGTAGTCCCATAAGTAACCTATGTCACCATGTGCCATCTTTTCTCTTTGGACTTCTATAGATTCCTTATAGAGCACTGAGGTTTCTCTCCACATCTGGGCCCCCATGTTTGCCTAATTCAGGAGGAGGTATTTCAGTTGTAGTCTATAGGAATGGTACCCACTGGAGATGTGGCTGTGTACAGTGGCTCTGTCCCCACCTGTTCCCCTCCATCAATTCAGGCATTTTGTAATCTCCTGCTATAGTGAAAAGGCTTGACAAAAGAGAAAAAATGCTGGGCAGTGAATGAGTATTTCACAAGAAACAGGGCCCAAGTCATATTAATAGGAAAGATATAGACCCAGAAGGAAATGGATCTTCCTAGAGGTGAGCAGTGCTTTTGTCCAGATATTTTTGTAGAAAATGAGCAGCAGTTTAGGGGATGTGCCCATCATCCTTGCCTCCCCACAAGTAGAGATTAGCAGTAAGGGTCCAGGTTCCTCCCGTCTACATCCACATCCCCAGAACCTGAGCAAAGGGGAAAACCACCAGCATTCAGTAGTGGTGTGAGTAGCAGGGCCAGGGGAGGAAGAAAGCTGAGTCTAAAGAAAGAGCAGAGGGAAAGCAGGAGCTTCCCAGCGAGTAGGGCCCAGTGACCCAGTATGCTTTGGTACCTTTACCCATATGCAAGTAAAAGAAAAAAAAAAAGGTTAGCCCTTCATCAGGCCTCCTCTGTTTGAAGAGGCAGATTATCATAAAGAACAGATGGGGAATGCACCATCCCATGGCCACAAAACAGGCCCTGGCCCCACCCTCAGAAAGGACACCTAGATGCTGAGGAGCAGCTACCTGCAAGGGTAAGACAAGAGGAGGAGTGAGTGACTTGTCCTGGAATTTCTCCCCTCAGGAAGTAGCTGGAGCCACATTCTTGGTATAGTAAAGAGGGGTCACCACCCAAGTCACGTGATCTTATTTTGGGCTTTATAACTTTACTGGTGGACCCTATCATTCTTTTTTTGCAAGTAAGAACACCAAGGGAGCAGGCTAGACAGAGTAGACAGCGTGGTCTGGAAAATGACCTGTGGTCACTTTGGAAACTGAAATTGGTGAGATTCACTTCCTAACACTGGGCCTGGCCAGTGGCCAGGAAGGCAGTACTGAGGATGGTTAAGTAAAGTCCCAAATAAGTGTGCTGAAAGTTCAGGGAAAAAATAGTAAGGTCTAAATCCCATGACTAAATCCCATGACTAAATCCCATAACTCCTTGACATAAGGAGAAGCCATGGACCAGGATTTTACACCTCAGATCTGACCTTTCCATCTTTAGAAATGGACAGGGGCATATCTGGAGATTTGGAGGCCATGCATAATCAACCCAGAAAGTGGTGGGAGCAAGGATTGTCACCGGCTGGGCTGGGCATGAGGGGACGCCAGAGCCTCTGAACCCAGCATGGGAGGGTCACACCTGCAGCTTCAGATCAGAGGCCTGAGCAGAAAACCTTAAGGGCAAATGTACTGGGTAGAGCATTAGTGCTGGGAGAGGCCTCTTGGCCTCCTGGAACTTCTGCCCAATCTATAGATCCAGACTGGCAACCCCTTGCTAATGTCTTATACACAGATTCATAGAGAACCCTTTACATGACCAGCTTTGTGAAATAGGCATTTGAGCCTTTAAAAAGGGTGGGAGTGACAGAGACAAAAGTAAGGTGCCTACCAAGGACTCAGTGAGGGACAGGTCCTGCCCAGATCAGCAGGAAGGGAAGCTCAGACAAGAAGGCTTCAAGGATGAGGTCCTTCTGTGCAACCACCTTGAAAACAAAATGGCAGGAGGAGAAGGCTGCATGACCTGACTGAGTTCTCAAACTCACAGCCCATTGTGACATCACCAGCCAGGGACTGGCTATAAGAAGGGAGGATCTGTCAGCATCATTTCCCTCAGCCCTGGCCTCCATCACCTCCAATGCCAACATCAAAGTCAAGGGCCATGCTTCTGTTATCAATTCTGCTGCTCATGTCCCAAGCCAAGGGCATACATCTCGGTATGTGGCCCCTCTCCCAGTGGTCAGAGTAGCTCTCCCAGGTGAGGCTGGGCATGACAATGGCCCTGCTCACATCACTTTCATCCAGTCAATGGTGAGCATTAAGGGCTGAGGTAGAGATCTGGTTAGCGAGTTCATTGATTAGCTAATTGGCCACTAAGAGGTTGGCCCAAAAGAGCACAACAGCAGTTCCTTCAGGTTTTCCCACAAACCCTTCCTGAAAATACTTCCCTTTCTTCTTTTCTCTTCCTCAGCCCAAAGTTCAACCTGTCTGACCTTAAGTTTCAGTTTTGAAATCCTAGAATTTATCCCTGAATGAATAATGGAGTACCTAGAAGCAAATGCCCAGAATGAGCTGAACATCAGACCTCTAAATCAGAGGAATAAGAGTGTGGGGGTTGGGAGTATGACAGAGCTCCCATGAACTGAAGATGCAGAGCAGAAGCATAGCTAGGCACACTCACATGTGTGCAGGAGGGCAGGTGGGCAGGAGGCCAGGGTCTTCTGTTATCAGTAAGCAGCTCCCTCATGGGTTTTCTCTCCAAGGGTGGCTGAGGTTGGAAGGAAGGGTTACTTAGCTGCCTTTATGGGTCACATAATTCTCCATGTTTAATTTACACCCCCCCACAGTGGGGTCTCCACTCTCATCCCCATGCATGTGCTAGGAACTCTGAGCCTTACAAAGGTTGAAGATTTGTCCCAAGTCACACAGTGGGGAAGTGAAAGAGCTGGGATTTGCGCCCATCTGACTCCAAGGCTTACATTTCCCTCTCTGCACACTACCCCATGAAATGAACACAGCCTATTCACCTGGCCTCCCTCATTCTAGCCTGGGGTTGACTGAAATATGATTGGGGGATGGTGCATGGTGTTGGGAGAGAATCAGCCGAATGCACCCCTCTGCCAGTGTGTTCAGTTGCAGCTGATTCTCACCCATTTCAGCACTGCCTCCATCACAGCTTAGGGGTTTTGTGCTCTGGTATTAATCTACAAGTCCACACGATTCTACACTGGTGGTATTGGTTGTTCTCAGGACAAAGATGGAGAATGGAGCCCAGCTGCCAGCCTTGTGGAGACTTTGGTACAAGATGATAGGAGAAATTCTGACAGCTAATATGGCTTGAGGATTTACTCCATGCCAAGCACTGTGTTGGGCACTTTAACACCCATTATCTCATTTAATCTGTGCATCTGGGTTTGTTTGGTTTTTTTTAGTTTATTTATTTTGAGAGAGACAGAGACAGTACAAGCAAGGGAGGGGCAGAAAGAGGGAGAGAGAGAAAGAATCCCAAGACTCCACACTGTAAGCACAAAGCCCCACATGGGGCTCAAACTCACAAACTGTGAAGTCATTGCCTGAGCTGAAACTGAGTCAGATGCTTAACCAACTGAGCCACCAGGGACCCCTGTGTATCTGTTTTATAGGGTAGGTCCACTTTAGGAATGAAGAAAGGGAGTATAAGCAAGGTTTTTAAGTTTCCTCCAAATCATTCAATCAGTAAACAACAGTCACCATTTGGATCTTGGGCTGTGGGAGCCCAGGGTCTACCTCTTAGCAAATGCCATATTCTGCTTCTCAGAGATGTCACACAATTGGCACCCATAGCAGTCATCCATCATTCAATCAAACCTGAAGTTCATAGTCATTCTTAGTACTGTGACACATTTCTTCCTACATGCATAAGGCCAGCTTGTTCACATGATTGAAACCATAAGTTTGTATATGATTTTTTTTATCCTGACTTTCCCCCGTAACATTGTCTCATGACTCACATCATTTAAAGCTCTTCATAAGCATAATTTTCATGGCTGAATGGATATGCCCTACTTAGTCATGACCTTGAGGATGTCTTCAATCTCTTGCCATTATAGAGATCACTGTAGTGAACATCTTTATACTTCTGCATTCCAGATTCTTACCTTAGGTTAAGTTCCTAACAGTGCAGCCACTGAGTTAGAGGATCATTCACCATTGCTGAGTGTCTCCTGCCTGCCGGCTGTGGTTCCACTAACAACAAGGCCTCCATGTCTCCTTCCCCAGATGCTTCTTATGTTCTGATATCATAGTTAGGCAAAGAGGGATGAATAATGTCTGACTTAACACAATTATAAAGCAATGAAGAAACATAATGCAGGGTAGGAGATAAAGAAGGGCCAGGACAGGAGGGGCTGGGAAGACCTTTCCAAAGAAGTGATTCTTGAACAAAGGCCTGAACAAAGTGAGCCATGCAACCATAGGAGAGAAGAATACTCCAAAGAATGGCACTGAGTAGTGCTAAAAGAACCAAGCCTGAAGCCAGACTCTCTAGGTTCAAAACTTGGTATGGCCATGATTAGCTGTGTCACATTGGGAAAATTACTTAAACTCTCTGTCCCTCAGCTGTTTCAACCATAAAATGAGGATGGTAATAATAGTATCTACCTCATAGCATTGTTATGAAAATTAAGTAAACTGGTCTTTGTAGAGTGTAACTGTGTGTGACATATGGTAAGCACTCTATGTGTGTTTAGCAAATAAAAGAGGAAGTACAGATTCAAAAGTTCTGCAAAGAGGGGTGTCTGGGTGGCTCAGTCAGTTAAGTGTCTGACTTCAGCTCGGGTCATAATCTCACAGTTTGTGGGTTTGAGTCCTGCACTGGGCTCTGTGCTGACAGTTTTCTCAGAGCCTGGAGACTGCTTTGGATTCTTTTCTCTTTCTCTCTGCCCCTCCCCTACTCACACTCTGTCTCTCTCTGTCTCTCAAAAATAAATAAATGTAAAAAAAAAATTAAAAAACAAAGTTCTGCAAAGAGCCTTAATAGATTCCTGACAGCTGAAGGTTCTTGATACATATTGCTAAATTTTCACTCTAGCTTTTTTTTAAAAGCAAAACAAAACAAAACAAAACAAACCACTACAGGTCACTCCAACCTATACTCCAAAATCCTCAAAATGTTCATTGAGTGAAAATTTGGAAAAGTGGCATCGAGAAAGAGACAAGAGGAGATCTTAGGCTCCTTAGAGTCAAACTCATTCCTTGTTTCAGAACACAAGGTGGAACTTCAAGTCAACAAATATAAATGGAGTATCCCCTCCTCCTGGGGCAAGGAGCTGGACACATATTCTCTCCAGAGGTGAATTCTCTTCTCTGCACAAGCAGTCACAGCCTTTGCTCTCAGCTTGCTGGGGCATGGAGCTGCTTTGCCTGGAACACAAGTGTTCTAACCTACCACAGCTCAGGGCTTGCAGTAGGTCCCAGCCCTTTCTGGGCCACCTTTCTAGTTTCCTGCATGTATGTTTCCTGTGGCTGCTGAAACAAACCACCACAAACCTAGTGGTTTAAACAATATGCATGTTTCATCTTAGTTCTGTAGGATAGAACTCCAGCACAGTTCTCACCAGGTGAAAATCAAGCTGTCACCAGGACTTTGTTACTAATCTGAGGCTTTAGGGGAGATTTTTGCTTGCTTCAGCTTCTAGAGGTCATCATATTCCTTGGCTTGTGGACCCTCCATCTTCAAAGCCAACAACGTTGCATCTCTGCGTGCTTTTCTTCCACAGTCACATCTCTATTGCTTCCTTCCACCATGTTAAGGACCCTTGTAACTGCATTGGGCCCCCTACCATTATCCATAAATAACCACCCTATTTTAAGGTCAGCAGATTAGCAACTTTAATTCCATCTCCCAAATCCCCTTTTCCCTGGAAGGTAACATAGTCACAAGTTCCAAGGTGTGGTCCATTAAGACATGGACATCAACGGTGGCGTGGAGGGCATTATTCTGCCTACCACTCCAGGGATGGCTCTGGGCCAAGTATTTTACTCTGATTTCTCTTGGACTAGAGCAGAAATAAGCTCAGTGAGTTGACTTGGCTGAGATCACAATGCTGTGAGAGGGGACAGAACCAACACTTCTGACCCAAGTTCCAGACTCTGTTTAACAAAATAAACCATCTGTTGGTTTACTCGTCTTTCTAGAGATGCTTCACAGGGCCAGCCTCAGTTTCCTCATCTCTAGAATGGGTATAGTGATAGCTACTTATAAGCCTCTATGGAAACTGACCAAATGTTGCATCTTTTCCCTTTTTGTCTCTTTCATTCTACCAGAATGTGGTAAAAGACCCATTTTTGAGGAAGGAACTCAGTATTCCAGAATCATAGGGGGGATGGAGGCTGAGGTGGGTGAGTTCCCATGGCAGGTGAGTATTCAGGCAAGAAACGAACATTTCTGTGGTGGCGCAATCATCAACGAGTGGTGGATTGTCACTGCTGCTCACTGCTTATTTTATGAAGAGCTATCGTGAGTATCAAGAGCCCATTGCTTCTGACAATGTTCACCCCCAGGACACACCCACACTCAACAAGACTCAATTTCTGAAGGAAATCCTAGACCTGGTCAGTCCTGAATCAGACAGGAGTGACTACCACTCATGGAAGATAAGACAGTGAACCTGAGGCTGGCATCTGCTGTGCCCTCCTCACGGTCACCTAGGACTAATAACTATGGTTTCCCTGAGGTCACACACTGTCCTTTTCAGGAAAATTTGTGGTTTGGTGGAATCAAAAGGCTCGGTCCATTCACCTCTTCTAGGACATTTAAGTCCTTCTAGGAAGAAATCCTCCTAATTCTGGAAGCCTGAGATCCTGGGCTGACACCCTATTTACTTGCACCTTGTGGAGTTTTCTCTGCACTCCAGGAGACTGGCTGTAAATCTAGTGTAATCATGATTCAGTTACTTGCTAAGAAACTACCTGCATTAACTTATTCATTCAGACACCAACCCTGAAGAAGGTAGATGAATAACCCCATTTTAACTCATTCAGTCTTACAACAGCCCTCTGAGGCAGATAGAATGAACAACACTATTTTACAGAGAGGGAAACAAATCCAATAAGGCTAAGTGACTCACCGAAGATACACATAGAGTAAACAGAAATAGGATTTGAATTCTGGATCCAGCTTATGCTTTCTGCTATATCTGCTACACTACCCCAAGAAAGTTTGAAGATACACAGGAAGATTGACTTTTAAAAGTTAATAAAAAACAGGGGAAAGTTTCACCATGGCATAACCAAGGAAACTTGTTGCACATGCTTCCATAATATACTTAAGGATTGGCTATTGGGAAGTTTCTGGCCATTCTGCTTGGAGGGAAGTCCTAAATTATTATTGAATATTCTTTCTGCTTAATCAATGGTAGGTCTAGATTAAATTCCGTGCTGGGTCTGTTAAGTTGCTGGTAGACAAATCAATGCAATAACACCTTACCTATCTGAAGCATGTTTGATCTATGCCAAGTGGTCTTTTCTGTATCTTTGGCATCTCCAGAGCTAAGAACTTTGTCTGTAGCATTAGGCAGGAGTATCTCATTCACATCTCTAGGACTGTGCTGGAGCAGCGATGTGGCTGTGGTCTGTCACCCTTGCTGTTTCACTTCCCTCTACCTTTTTCAAATTCTCACATCTTCTGAACAACAGCCCCAAGAGGACAAGTCCTAGTGGCCCCTAGATCCATATGGGATTAGGTTGTTTGGGCATAGCAAATTCTTTGTACCTTGTGACTTCTCTTCTCCTCCCACCTCCCCATGTCTGGTTCTGTGCCACCAGTCCAATGGACTTGAGTGTTGTGTTGGGAACAAATGACTTAAGAAGCCCATCCTTGGAAATAAAGAGGGTTACCAGCATAATTCTTCACAAGGACTTTCAAAGAGTCAACATGGACAATGACATCGCCTTGCTGCTGTTGGCCTTGCCCATCACTTTCAGCGGTTTGAAAGAGCCCATCTGCCTGCCCAGGAAGCTCAGCCCCTCCATGTGGCACAAATGCTGGGTGGCAGGATGGGGTCAGACCAACACTGGTACGTGACTGCTCAGCATTTCTTGAGAGTTTCTGGGGGGAAAGCCATATCATTGGCACCTGAGGATGGGACAGTAAATCAAAAGATATGGGCAGGAGCATGAAAGGAGAGAGGGCCAAAGAAGGAGGGAGGAGAAAAGGACTTGGATTGGAGCAAATCCCTGCATACCTGAGGTTCGTAGATGCCAAATATCAGCTCTTTCTGTGCCAAGGAAGCATCTCCTCAAAGCCCCAAGCTGAGATGTTAGGTCCAAGCCAAACCCTGGGTGTGGTCATATTCAGCCAGCACAGAGCAGCCTTGTTTGTTTGTTTAACTGAATTTAAACTCTCTGGTTTGCCAGGGGCCCCTACACTTTTTATTCACTCACATCTCCCTTGATTCACACATTGATGTTTCTTACCTGGTTCCTACGGGCATTTAAGATGCCTGCCCTGGCCCAGACTTTTGATGGTCCTGGAGTGTTGCCCAACCATTCTTAGAAATGAATCTGTTGTTACTTGTTAATTGTTACCTGGCCAAAATAGGAGAAACTGTACCAGGGTAGAAAGGGATTATGAAAGCCTCATTGGATTATCCCCAAAGAAAATAGGTAAGGGAAGGTATGGGAACAGTACAGCATAGTCTCAGGCCTAAACAAGACTCTAGGTCCATAAGGAGCTTTGCAACCAGCTGGGGTCTGGAAGGTGGTAAGTATTTCAGGAGTTTGGTAACTATAGAACAATTAGAGTAGCACTGTTTCTGGGCTCTGGGCACTACTGGAGAGTTAGAAGTGAAGAGGTTGCAGATGAGTACCTTTAAGATTAAAATTAGTCAATAAGGAGAATAATTTGGAAATCTGTGTGGTCTGGGTTAATGAGATAGAAGTCCAGACAAATTCCTGAAAGCTGGCAGTCCAAAGAGGGCCTTGGCAAATCCCCTACAAAGGATCTTAACCAACCTAGCCCTCATCTGGAGGACGTGAAAGCGTTTTCACTGGGAGTGCAAACCCACTTTCAGCAGCCCTGTGTTGGGGAAGTGCCATACTCACATATTGAAAAAGTAGCAATAGGTACACATGCTGAAGAGGCAGGATTATGCTAAGAAATGATCAATAGCCAGTTCCAAGAAGTCAAGTCTGTAAGGCTGGTTGGAGTCAAGCAGGAAGCCTGCTTAGAAGCAGGAATATGATGTTGAATAAGAAGGATAATTCAAGTAGATGGAGAATTGTTTAGAAAAGCCTGGGGTGGCAGAGTGAGTGAACTGCATGGGATTACTGGAAGGAAGTGGAGAATGGAGGATGTGGTGGAAGGTGGACAAGTGGCTGGTGGGACACGGGGAGGCACAGGGTGATCTAGTTGCATTATAAGCACTGGGATGCTGTCTAATGACTTTTCTAATGTGCCTTCTCTGTGGGATAGATGACAAAAACTCTATGAAAACTGATCTGATGAAAGTGCCAATGATCATCATGGATTGGAAGAAATGTTCAAAGGCATTTCCGAGACTTACCAAGAATATGCTGTGTGCTGGATATGAGAATGAGAGCTTTGATGCTTGCCAGGTAATTAGGAGGTAACCCCACCTTCATCCTATAGGGTCCTGTCATCTCAGGACTGCCAATGCAGGGGTATCCTTTCCTCACTGAGAATAGACAATAAGAGTCTGGACAATGTGTAGGAATCAGGGCTCAGCCAGGGCAATGCGGGCATGGACTGTGGAGTACTTTTTGCCAGGTCTTTGGAATATTAGTGCATGCCCATGATTCAGTACGCAGCAACACTGCATAAATATTTCTGCTCTTCTACAGATATACTACATAAATAGGGACTCCAAGATTTTTCCATTTCTTGGACTTCTTAAAAAACAGAATTTGAGATTCATATAAGGAACTATTGTGTTTTCATTAATTTAGCAACTACTGTTGTGCACATTAAGCCCTGGGGAATCTATCCATAAATGAGATATAGTTTCTCACCTAAAGGAACCCATAATCTCCTGGGAAGGAAGTTGAGTAAACGTATAATATTTAGGATGATACATGTGGGTGTCACTGAACTAAAAGCTGATGACTTAGCTTTAATAAAATGAACACAACAATGTAAAAAGAAAAATATTTTTGATTGATGCTAGAAAAAATAGAGAAAAAAACTCAGAAATTAGTTTTTTATAGCTCTAAGGATGAATGATGTGTTTTGTCTTTAAAGCTTAAGGATGCTCTCTTTGTCTTGGGAGATGCTTTCTTCATAATCACCTTGATGAGCCCACTTACTCCTACCAATTTGCTAGGCAATGGATCTGGTCACTGGTGTAAAACTATGAATGCAGATGTTAAATATTCTATGGATTAATGAAAAGCTGTCTCATGGAAGGGGAGAGTATTTATCTACAGAATTATCTATTATTGTTTAACCCTGGTAGGCTCTGAGATAGGGCCTTAGGAGGGAGTTGCTGGGATAGGGTTGAAGAAATCATGGGAGAAGAGAATGGAGAAGGGGCTCTGAGGTAAAAAGAATGGCCTCCAGCAGCAATGATGCCGAGTTTATTTTTTATTTTTTAAATGATTATTTATTTACTTTGAGAGAGATAGAGAGAGCAAATGGGGGAGGGGCAGACAGAGAGGGAGACAAAATCCCAAGTAGGCTCCACACTGTCAGCACAGAGCCCGATACAGGGCTCAAACTCACGAATGAGATCATGACTGGAGCTGAAATCAGGAGTCAGATGCTTAACTGACTGAACCACTCAGGTGCCCCAGTGATGCCGAGTTTAGGAGTCTCCCATGTGGTGAATGCTGTGAGGACCAAAAGGAGAGACAAAATCCATGTCACATTAACCTTGTGTTTTCTTCACATTCTGGACAATTTAAAACATTTTAAAACAAACAAACAAAAAAAGAATTGGAACTTGTGGTTCCAGACAAGATGGAGTAGACACATTTACCCTAATCTCTCCCACTTAGTACAGCTAAAAGTACTGGACATTATATTGTAAAACAAAAATAAAGACTGAAAGGTAGAGATGGACTGACTAGATATCCCAATGCTTAAGAAATGACACAACAGTGTGTTCCTTGGGTTTTCTTTTTGCTTCTTATATATCCCACACTGGATGCTAGACAAACCTGCAACCCAGAATACCAATGATCACAGATGAAACTAACAAAACAAGAAAGACTTCCCTCTCTTTGGACCAGGAGACAAGCAACCTAGCAAGGCAGAAACATTTTTGACAATAAATATTAAACATTGTATTCCAACAACAACAAAAAAAAACAGGAAAAAAACTGATAGCCCCTCTACCCCATCAACCAAGGTCAAGTGGACAACCTCGACTTCCTCCCTTCCCCTGACCTCCACGGTGGTTACAGAGGAAGCTAAGTGGAGCTTAGCTTTAACTATCATCTAGTAGTAACAAACCACCCTCTTCCTCTCTTGATGTCAGTGGAGGCCACCTGAGGAACTTGAGCTTCCACCACACCCAGGTGTGCCACCCAGGTATAACTGGACACTCCTGCTCCTCCCCTGGCTGTGATCGCTGGTCTGCTGGGCTTCCACTCCAATCCAATGGCAAAGAGTTGCTATTTCCTTTCCTCTGCTCCCAATCTCAAAGAGCCCTGTTAAAACTGAATATTTAAATGAGAACCAGAGTGTTATAACCTAATACTCAAGGCAGGATCTGTCATCACTAGAACAGAGAGTTGGATTTAATCTATTGATAAACCTGGGATAAGGAAAATAAAGAAATAAAGAAAAATAAAGCCAAAAGTCTGAGTAAAAAATCTTTTTAAAATTGAGAACCATTAATTCCTAGAACAAGTTCAATTAAAATGTAACTCAAAGTGTATTATGCACTAAAACTATAGTTTTATAGTAAAAGTATAAAAATTTTTAGAAATATAACACAGGAAATCTTTAAGACATAGGGTGACTTCAAAAACAATTCATAAAAGGAAAAACTGATAAACTGGACCTCATCAAAATTAAATATTTTTTTCTCTGTGAAAGACCCTATTAAGAGTTTTACCAAATCCAAGTTCAGCTGCCCTGTCACTTGAAAGGCCATAACTCAAGAGACGAGTTTTTGATTGGGAAGAAATTTGAGCTTTATGCAGCAACCCAGGGGGAAGGTGGACTCTTGACCAAAAGCCAAGTCTAAGGTTTCTACCTGGCCCAGGGATTTTTAAAGGGTTTGAGGGTAGTTAATCAGCAAAGGGAGTACAGTGGCTGGCAACGTTTCTTGATTATGTGCAGACTCAATGATGCCAGCTATAGATGTTATCTCAGTGCTTGGAGGTTGTGCAAGGGGGTCTGTTTCTTTTTTTGTGATGTACAGGAGTACTCCATTCTTTCTGCAAAAGAGGACCAGGTCTACAGATGCACAAAGGGAGGTTAGTAAAATCATTTGTGTGACCTAAAAAAAACCAAAAAACAATCATTTGTAGGGCCTAAAACAACAACAACAACAACAACAACACAAAAAATGCTTAAAAAAAAACCTATTAGCTAATCAGAAAGCCAAGTAGACTTCAAACAGAATTGCTGGCCTCTGTGGCCTGGGAAAGTTCTAGTCCTTTAACTCCTCAAGATCCATGGTCTGCAAATCTCAAAGAAAGTAAATTATTTCTGCTACACATCAAGGGACTTAGGTCAGCAAGTAAGGAGTATGTTAACTTGAAGCTAGTCAACCCTTATGACTGGCTGGATTGCTCTTACAAGAGGATGGAAACAAAACTACAGATTGGGAGATAATACACAACAAAGGAATTACCTAGAATATATAGAGAACTCTCAAACTCGCAAACAGTAGGAAAAAAAAATCCAATTAGAAAATGGGCAAAAGACACGAACAGACATTTCACTAAACAGGATATATAGGTGGCAAATAAGAACATGAAAAGAAGTTTAATATCATTAGCCACTAAGCAAATGCAAATTAAAACTACAATGAGATATCACTACATACCTCTCAGAATGGCCAAAATAAAAAACAGTGACACCCTCAAATGCTGACAAAAATGCAGAGGAACTGGATCATTCATACAATGATGGTGGGAATTTAAAATAGTCCAACCACTCTGGAAAAGAGTTTGGCAACTTCTTTTAAAAAAAAAACTGGATGCACTCCTGCCACACAACACAGCAAATGCCACTCTTAGGCACTTAGTTCAGAGAAATGAAGTCATATATTTGCATAAAAATCTGTACAGGAGTGTTTATACCATTCATAATAGCCAAAAATGGAAAACAAATGTCTTTAAAGATGTGGACGGTTAAAGTGTGATACACCAATACCATGTAATACCAGTCAGTTATGACAAAAAGAAACTATCGGTACATGTAACAATGTGGATGGATCTCTCGAGACTTATACTGTGTGAAACAAGCCAATCCCTAGAGGTCCCACACTGGATGATTCCATTTACATAACATTGTAGAAATGACAAAATTATAGAAATTGAGAACAGGTTCGTGGTTGCCACGGATTAAGAAAGGGTTGCAGGTTGGAGGGAAGTGGATGTAGCACAAAAAGGGCAATGTGAGGGATCCCTGTGTCAATGTCAAAATCCTGGTTGTGCTAATGTACTATACTTTTGCAAGATGTTATTAGTGGAGGAAACATGTAAAGATGTTATTTTTGGAGGAAACATGGGATCTCTTTGTATTATTTCTTACAACTGCACATAATTCTACAACTATATCAAAATTAAATAATGAAGAGAAGACAAAGCTTCCCAGTAATAGCAGTTACAGAAAGATTTTGGAACATAGCCAGGCCACAGACTCAGACAGCAACCATTTCATAGTGAAGCGGGAGGAAAAGGACTCCAATATCAATAGAAAAGGGGAAATAATATTTAATAGATAAGATTGGAAAGGTAGAGCATTTGGAGAGAATGTGGGAAAAATCACAAAGGCTTGAAACAACTCATATGCTCAGGGAATTTCCAATATTTCAGAAGCCAAAAGTCATAAAAGGTAAGTCTGGGGTAGTGGACAGAGCAAGATCACCAAGGGAGGTGTGTGCCAGGCATGAAAGACTTGCTTTTACCCCAGGAGTCCCTCCCACTGCTCACCCAAGAATATAAGAATCAGGACCCATGGGCACTCCCACCTCCTATTTCAATCTCTTTGATTCAACATTATCCCACATTCAAATGGCCAAAGCCAACTATGACAAAATTTAAAATAATCAAGTGTCATTTTTGAGGACATTTTTGGTACCCTTTGCTTCAATGGCTGGATCTACCATCTAGAGTCTAGGATTTTTGCTTTAATACCTCTCCTATGAACATATACTTTAGTGAAGCTTCTAAAATTAAGTATCTATTACCTAAGAGTGTTATAAATGAGTGTGCTGTTATCATTTTAGGCCTTGTTTTTAAAATTGTGAAGTGAGAAGCCTTGCTCTCTGTTCAGATAGCTTTCTATTGCTAACAATAAGCTGACAGTGATGCGTCAAGGAAATTTTTCTGAAAGTCTACAATATTATCATCACTTAAATAGATAAACCAGGCAGACCGTCCCCTATGGTTTAAAAATAATTGCCTTTAAAAAGAAAATCATACTTTTAAATTTAGCAAATTTCTAAAAAACCATGCCATCACATAAATCAGGGAAATGATAATTTTATAATGAAAATATTTAAATCTGTTCAAAATAATAGCAATAGATCATGCTATACTTAAAATACAAATTAAAATAAAATGTTACAGGGTTGCCTGGGTGGCTCAGTAGGTTAAGCTTCTGAGTTTGGCTCAGGTCATGATCTCATGGTTCATGAGTTTGAGCCCAGGATCAGCCTCCGTGCTGACAGCTCGGAGCCTGGAGCCTGCTTAGGATTTTGTGTCTCCCTCTCTCTCTGCTCCTCCCTCACTCAGGCTCTGTCTCTCTCTCTCAAAATAAATAAACATTAAAAAAATTTTAATTAAATGTTATAATTAAAAACAACTGAATTTTTTCTTTATTCTTCCCAATACTTTTCCTATTTGTAATACACTTACAAAGATTATACTATGAAAAATAAAGAGTTTAGTCAAAAAATAATTTTTAGGGGTGCCTTGGTGGGTCAGTTGGTTGAGCATATCACTCTTGATTTCGGCTCAGGTCATGATCCCTGGGTTGTGGGATCAAGCCCCACATCAGGCTCCACATTGAGTGTGGAGCCTGGTTAAGATTCTCAGTCTCTCTCTCTCCCTCTGCCCCATTCACACTCTCTCTAAAATAGTTAAACTTAAAAAATAAAAGAAAGAAATGCACTGTTTTCTTATATGTCTTGGCTCCAGCAGAAATGTTGTCTTATTCATGTGTAAATTCTCAGTGCCTAGTGCAGTGCTTGGCACGTGAAAAATGCTCAACAAATGTTTGTCAAATAGATGAACTTTCCAAGGAAGCCAGGGACTATGTATCAGTAAGGTAGCACTAGTGGAGGGGACGTCTGAGAGAGGTCCTCAAGGAGGCTAAGAGTCTGCAGGTGGAGAGGAGATAAAGAGCTGGCAATCAGCTGGGCTGTTGGGAAGTCTGGTCATGGGATTGCCAAACTGACTTGGATTTATTTATTTATTTTTTAATTTTTTTTCAACGTTTATTTATTTTGGGGACAGAGAGAGACAGAGCATGAACGGGGGAGGGGCAGAGAGAGAGGGAGACACAGAACCGGAAACAGGCTCCAGGCTCTGAGCCATCAGCCCAGAGCCCGACGCGGGGCTCGAACTCACGGACCACGAGATCGTGACCTGGCTGAAGTCGGACGCTTAACCGACTGCGCCACCCAGGCGCCCCACAAACTGACTTGGATTTAGACCTGAGCTGCTTTTTTGTTTTCAACTACTTTATTTTTTTAGAGCAGTTTTAGGTTCACGGCCAAATTGAGAGGGAGGTATAGGGATTTCCCATTTACCCCCTGTCCCCACAATATGCTTAACCTCTTGTACTACCCACATCCCCACCAGTACCAGGGTACATTTGTTACAACTGATGGACCTACCCTGACACGTCATTATCACCCAAAGTTCGTATTTTAAGGTTCATTTATGGTGCTGTCCATCCTCTAAGTTAGGAGAAAAGTATGATGACACATATCCATCATTATAGTATCATACAGAGTAGTTTCACTGTCCTGTGTTATCTTGATCTCATCACCCATGACACTTTCACAGAAGTCTTATTTCACTCCACAGAATCTTTGACTTTTAGAATCACAGACTTTTCAGAGCTGGAAAGGAATATATAGAAATAGTTAATCAAGACTGTTTCACAGATGACAAAACATGCTTATTTCAATCATCAATCATTCCCTTCACTATCTGAATGGATCCAAAGCAGTGTAATAACTTCCTAGCTCTTTTACACATATTCAATAATTTCATTTTTTCCGTTACCCTGTACCATGGGCTGGGCAGTGCTCACTATCTCTGTTTAACAGATGAGA
Source organism: Prionailurus bengalensis (assembly GCF_016509475.1). NCBI lineage: Eukaryota > Metazoa > Chordata > Mammalia > Carnivora > Felidae > Prionailurus > Prionailurus bengalensis. The sequence continues at coordinate 51,620,615 of NC_057344.1, forward strand.
AAACAGGGATTTAGAATTTAAGTGATTTGCCTGAAGTCCAGGTGGTAATGTGGCCATGCTGGAAGTCAGATCATCTGGTTCTACCCCAAAACAGACAGGAGTGATCACATGGTGTAATTATCTCACTGTGGTGAACTTGAGAGGCTCCTGTGGTCAGTATGTTTCTTACCAGACAGGTCCCTAGCTATCGGACTTAGTCCTTGGAAGAAAGTCCCCCTTAGTCACTTAACTATTAAGATGACAGTGATGCAGCAGCAATCTTTGCCTTTTCTTTCCAATAGAAAGAAAGAAATTAAGTTTATGCATAAAAGGACATGTATTTATAGATGTCCCTCTTGGTCCCAGGAGTCTGTGAAGAGAATCTCTATTTCCTAAATCTACAAGCAATGTTTGTAATACATAAGGGTAAAGTAACAATATTAATACACTTCAAGGCACTTACTACATAGCATTTACCCTGTGCCAAGTAATCTATAGATTCTTAAATTTTCATCTGCTAACAATCACGGGAAGTGGTTGGTATTATCTCCATTTGAACAATGTGGAAACTGAGGCTTAAAAGAGTTGCTTGCCCAAGGACTGTTCTCTCCATGTTGTGTAAGAAAATAACAAATAACCTAGGCAACATATTAGTCACATTTTTTATAAATTCATCCCTTCATAAATGAAGAAAGTTATAAAAACAAAATTTATGGAAGGAGTTATTTGAGTGGAAGTCCTGTTGATCTGGTTCTTGCCCAATGACTGAAATAAAACTAGCACAAAGAAAAACACACACCCACAAAAACCAAATAAGTGTTAGAGGTAGTGTTTTGTACTGGAAAGGACAGTTTTGGTTTTGACCCACATTTACTGGGTATCCTTGAACCTTGACCTCTTTGTTAATTCTCTGTATATCCCTCTGCTTGGGGATGTGTTCTTCAGTCAACCCAAACTCCATTTGAACACACTTATTCATTATCTTCCTCTGCACTTTATCTCTGTTATCCACACCCTATGACCTTGGAACTAGTCCTCATCATTTATACCCCCAAAGTCATCCATGGTTCAGATCTTCATCATTTTAATGTCCTCTTAACTAGTCCCTCTACTTCCTGTCTGACTTCCCTCCAGTCATTGCCACACAGTCTTCTTGTCAAATTCCTATTCATCCTTCAAACTAAGTGCTTTGAAGTCTATCCTGACAGACCTTCCCATAAACAGAATCAATTTCTTCCCCACTTTGTACTGCTTTTATATTGTGTTCATACATCTGTCCTATCAAACACAGTTTATCCCATTGGTTTACATTTTTCTCTCTTCCATAGAGCATAAGGTCTTGTATTCCGAAGGCCTGACAATTAGTTTTCCACAGTGAAGATTTGTTAAAAATTGATCACTTTTTGATAAATTCTGACCAATTTTTGAATTATAAAATGGGCATCAAAATACCTACCTCATGTGAGTAGCGGGGTTGATGAGAAACAAAAGTCAAGGGGATAGCTCTGTGCCTCACTTATTATGTCTGGGAAACATTAATCTTCCACCTCCACCTGTTAGAACTTGTTATAAGATTCCATTCATTCTAGTCACCTGTTTATGACATTGGTAAAGGAAGCTATGTCTCCACTGAAGAAAAGCCTCCTGAATGATTGTAGCCACTCAGCAACTTCCATGAAAGGCAAGTAGCAAGGTGGAAAGAAAGTGTGCTTTGGGATCAGGAAGTTCTCGTTCCAACTCTGGTTGGGCTACTCTGTACCCCTGATCAAGCCTTCATTCCCACTTAAGCCTCATTTTCCATGTATCAAAATGGATAAAAGGAAGCCATATATATGTGTGGTACATGTTAGGGACCTGGTATATATTTTCTATATATATAATCATGTGAGTCATGGACCCATGGGATTCCACACCAGAGGGGTCACACATTCAGAAAAGCTTAGTTCACTTGTGCCCTGAAGACACCCACACCAGAGAATTAAAAAGGAACATCATTCTCCTTCATGGCTCTGGAAGTACATCAAAGGAGACTCAATTCATTTCCACAACTCTAATAATATTTCTTGTATCCTATTTTCATTCCTTTCTTTTATAGCCCTTCGTGGAGCATCTGATTTGATAAGGCCTCACTCTTCTTCATCTGTGTAGCATTCTCTCTGTCTTCCATCCCCTCTCACTGCATTGTGGATGCAATTATTTTTCTCATCAATTCTCTGTCCTCCTCCCTCTTCAGTGTTATCCTCTCCACTGTCTATAATTTACACCTGCAACTCCCAGAGCCAGCTTGACAGCTGCATGCTGCTCCCTTGGACCCAGGAAAGGGGTGGGCATTGGTTAACAATGGCAAGATTTCCTTTGGCATCCAGGAGCAGGGGAGACCAGTGCATTCTCTCAATTCACAAGCTATGCTCTGTATCAAATGAACAGTCAAGAATTGTACTCACTATTAAACTGTGTTCTCTGTCCACAGGGTGACAGTGGGGGGCCTCTGGTGTGCACCACAAAATCTGACAAGAACTGGTACCAGGTAGGCATCATCAGCTGGGGCAGGAGCTGTGGACAGAAGAACACTCCAGGAATATACACCTTGTTAGAAAATTACAACCTCTGGATCAAGAATGTGACCGAGATAGAGGGAAGGCCCTTTAATGCTGAGGAAATTCAATCTCCTCCCAGTAGGAAACGACTGAGGTCCCATGCTGCAGAATTTCCAGAGACAGGCAGCCCCAGATTCTGGCTCCTGATTTCCCTTCTGTCCTATATGCTATTCTAGGTCATTTTCTACTGATAATAAAGCAGATGCTATTCCTTACAAGGAAAGTGTGTGAAAGTGTGCTACCAGCAGAGGGACTGGCTATGAGATTAGATCTAAGGGCCAGGAATTGAGAGTGATATTAGAAAGTAGGACCAGAAAGACAGGCTGGATCACTGGTTTGGGGAGTGGGCTTTGGGTCCCCCCATTAGTCAGGATTCTTTCCATTGCAGGTGAGTTATCTATCTCAAACCATCTAAGGGCAAAAACAGTTATTTACAGATGTACATAAGAGAAAAATACCTAGAGTGGTGTTTGGCTTCAGGCATGGCTGAAACTAGGGGCTCAACAGATGTTGACAGGGACTATTTATTTATTTATAGCCATCAGAAAGAGCTTCCAAGTGGTGGCCATAATGACAACCAGTATGTCCAGTTTGCATCCTACTAACTTAACATCCCCAGTAGAAAGAGAGAGACTGTTTATCATACTTCCAGCAAAAGTCTATGGTCTAATTCTTGTGACTTATAAGCCTATGGTCCATCACTGTTCCAGTTACTGTGGCCAACAGTGGCACTCTCCAAGATGAGAGGCTCAAGTCACAAGTCCATTCCAGGAGCCAGCAAAGGGCCAGCCATTCAGAACTATGTTCACTGATAGTGGGTGCAGGTGGCACTCCACACAGAAATAAGGGTGATATTAACAGGAAAAGGGGACTGTGTACTGAACATGTCCTTTGATGGTAGACATTATGGCTGGCTGGCCTCCAAGGCAACCAAATCCCAGGCTCCCAGGAGCTTGTGAAGAAATTATATGGCCAGAAATTGCTGCTTCGGGACCACTGGAAGAACAGGGTTAGAGTGGGGGAAAATAGAACTAGGAGGTGTTTTGTCTCATAATCTATTTCTAAAGAAGTATCAGCCATGTTGTAGATCATGGAAAAGGTCCAGCCTTCCATTTAAAGCTTTGAATTTCCTAAATTGCCACTGTATCTTTAGTGTGGCCCAGGGAATCCAATGGAGACCAAAGCCAGAGGAAAGAGACACATAGCAACACTCAGTAATTCAGTCTTAGATTGACAGCTCACAGTGTCAGATGTTGGAAGATTTAGCATAAGGCAGGACCCCATCCTCAAGAAGCTTCTTGGCAAATAGTTAAAAGTCCCACACCTGCCCCTCCCAATTGAGTGCTAGAAAGGACCTGGGCAGAGGGGGCATCTTCACAGGCTGGCAGGATCTAGAGGTGTCTTCAGAGAGACTGAAACAGCTTGAGGGAGAAGTGAAGTTTTTCCAAGCATGGAAAGGAGAGCAAATGAAGGACTAGTGTGAGATGAGCATCATTAATTTGACTCAAGAATAAACTGGAAGTGGGGAGCCTGGGTGGCGCAGTCGGTTAAGCGTCCCACTTCAGCCAGGTCATGATCTCGCGGTCCGCGAGTTCGAGCCCGGCGTCGGGCTCTGGGCTGATGGCTCGGAGCCTGGAGCCTGTTTCCGATTCTGTGTCTCCCTCTCTCTCTGCCCCTCCCCCGTTCATGCTCTGTCTCTCTCTGTCCCAAAAATAAATAAACGTTGAAAAAAAAAAAAGAATAAACTGGAAGTGAAAATTGGTAGCAAGCTGGAAGCAAGGGGGAAAGATAGTAGACCCTTCTGTCATGCAAGAGAGCAGTTCCAAGGGGGAAAGATAGTAGACCCTTCTGTCATGCAAGAGAGCAGTTCCAAGGTAGAAAATAAAAATATGATTTTTAAAAAGAGGGTCCTAAGAAATAATTAAGGTTGCTCAAGAAAGGGATAAAAATGGGGTGCCCAGGTGGCTCAGTTGGCTGTGTCTGACTCTTGATTTCAGCTCAGGTCATGATCTCACTGTTTGTGAGTTTGAGCCCTGCCTCAGGCTCTGTGCTGATGGGGAAAAGCCTGCTTGGGATTCTCCCTCTCTCTCTCTGCGCATTCCCTGCTCGCTCTCTCTCTCTCTCTCTCTCTCTCTCAAAATAAATAAATTTAAAAAGAAAGGGGTAAAAATGAGTGTCCTTAAAGTACAGGGGGAACTTTAGTCACTCAACTGGGAAGCCTAACCATAATGAGATTAATTGGGACCTGGGGTGGCAGACACCTAATGGTGGCACTCAACTACCCAAGGCAAAGGAGAGCATGGGTACCCTAATAGACAGCAGAGTCAACACAGTGATCAGAATAGGCCGACATGCACAGACCCGCAGTGTTAGCTAGTTGATCATGGTGTACCTAGAAGTGAAATAAATAGGAAGCCTACTAAATTCTTACTTGTTCTGTATAAGCAGAGAAGTTCTAGGTCAAATGAACAAAGTTCTAACTTGAATCATAAAAACAGACAGTTGTGTCTCCTTAATCAGTTCTCAGACTTTAACAAGTTACAGACCCAGAACTTCTTAAATTAAAGGGAAGCTGGGTATCCTTGATGAAGGGTCCTAGTATATTACCAAATATTTACACTGTTAATTTTCTCAGCCTTTCCCAAAGGGATAGACAGCTTTTTTACCAGGATAACTGTACACTGGGGAAGAGAAAATAATCAGCCCTTTGGGGGACTGCTAGACACTGGCTCTGAACTGACACTGACTCCAGGAGGCCCAAACGTCACTGTAGTCCTCCAGTCAGAGTAGGGGCTTATGGAGGTCATATGATCAATGGGGTTTTAGCTCAGATTCATTTCACAGGAGGCCCAATAGGTCCCAGAATTCACCCTGTGGTTGTTTCCCCAGTTCTGGAATGCATATTTGGAATAGACATACTGAGAAGCTGGCAGAATCTCACATTGTTCCCTGATCTGTGGAGTAAGAGATATTATGATGGAAAAGACGAAGAAGCCACTAGCACTGCCTCTACCTAGGAAAATAGTAAACCAAAAGCAATACTGCATTCCTGGAGGGACTGAAGATATTAGTGCCCCATCAAAGACTTAAAGGATGCAGGGGTGGTGATTCCCACCATATCCTCATTCATCTTTTCTATCTGGCCTGAACAGAACACTGATAGATCTTTGAGAATGACAGAGGATTATTGTAAGCTTAACAAGGTGGTGACTCCATTGCAGTGACCCTACCAGATGTGCTTTAATTGCTTGATCAAATTAACACATTGTTTAGTATCTGCTATGCAGCTATTGATCTGAAAAATGCCTTTTTCTCCATCCTTATCCATAAGGTCCACCAGAAGCCATTTGCTCTCTACTGGCAAGGCCAGAATTACACCTTCACTGCCCTGCCTCAAGGGCATATAAACTCTTTAGGCCTATGTCATAATTTAATTCATAGGGATATTGGATCATAAGATCCTTTTCTCTTCCACAAGATATCACACTAGTCCATTACATTGATGACATTGTGATAATTGGACCCAGTGAGCAAGAAGTAACAATTATTCTAGACTTACTGGTAAGACTTTTACATGCTAGAGGGTGAGAAAAAAAAATCTAACCCATTTTAAGTGCCTCCTACCTTGGTGAAATTTTTAGAGATTCAGTGGGTGGGACATGGTGAGATATCCTTTATAAGGTAAAGCATAAATTGCTGCATATGTCCCCTCTTACAACCAAGAAAGAGGTTTAACCTAGTGGGCCTCATTGGGTTTTGGAGGCAACATATTACTCATTTGGGTGGAATGAGGAATCTGGCCTATTTACCAACTGACCTAAAAAGCTGCTGAATGAAGCCCAAAACAGGATAAGGCTCTGCAACAGATCTAGCCTGCCATAAAACTGCTCTACACTTGGGCCATATGATCCAGCAAGTCCAATTGTGCTTGAAATATCAGTGGCAGATAGGGACACTGTTGAAAGACTGTGGCAGGCCCTTAAAGGTAAATTATAGCACAGGTATTTAGGGTTTTGGAGCAAAGTACTGTCATCCTTTGTAGATAACTACTTTCCTTTTGAGAAGCAGGTTTTGGCCTGATACCGAGACTTGTAGATACTGAACATTTAATGATGGATCACCAAGTTAACATATGACCTGAGTTGCCTGTCATGAACTGTGTATAATCTGTCACACCAAGCCATAAAATTGGGCATGTACATACGGTAGCACTCCATAATCCAGTGGACATTAGTATATATGAGATTGGACTCAAGTAGCCCTTGAAGACACAAGTTACATCGAGAAGTGCCCCAATGCCCATGGTTCACTCCAACCCAGCCACACTACCTTATCTCTCCCAGTCTGTACCTATGGCCTCATGAGGAGTTCTCCATGATCAGTTGACCAAAGAAGGGGAAACTCAGATTTGCCTTACAGGTGGTTCTGCATGGTATGCAGGCACTATCTGAAAGTAGACAGCTGTAGCATTATAGCTCCTTTTTGGGATATATCTCCTTTTTGAAGGAGAGTGATGAAGAGAAATTCTCCCAGAACTTTGAGCAGTGCACCTGGTTCTTCATTTTTCTTAGAAGGATAAATGGCCACATGTGCAATTATATACTGATTCATGGCTGTAGGCAATGGTTTGGCTGGAGAGTCAGGGACTTGGAAGGAACATGATTGAGAAAATTGGTGACAAAGAAGTCTGGAAAAGAGACATGTGGATAGACCTTTCTGAATAAGTGAAAAAGTGAGGATACTTATGTTCTATGTCAATGCTCACCAAAAGAAGACCTTGGCAGAGGAGGATTTTAATAATCCAGTGGATAGGATGACCTTTTCTGGGAATACCAGTCAGCTTCTTTCCTCAGCCACCCTTATCATCTACCAATGACTTCATGAACAAAGTGGCTGTGTTGGCAGGGATAGAGATTATGCATGGGGTTAGCAACATGGACTCCCAGTCACCAAGGCCAACATGGCTTTGGTCACTGCTGAGTGCTCAACATGCCAATGACAGAGACCAATAATATTCCCAATATGGCACCAAGGTGATCAGCCAGCTACTTCTCTCAGGTTGATTACATTGGACTACTTCCATCATGGATGGGGCTAGAAATAAAAGGGGCATAACTCACCTGCTAATAAAATTTTTGCTTCCTGTCCCCACAACTTATACCTAGAGGTTGTAGTTATAACTGGAGGAATATTTCCACCCTGAGACATAACAATGATTTCATTGAACTGGAAGTTAAGACTGACATCTGGCCATTTGGGGCTCCTCAAAATGGATGCCTCTGAATCAACAGACAAATATGGGTGTTACTGTGCTGGCTAGGGTAATTAATCCAGATTACCAAGGGGAAATTGGACTACTACTCCATAATGGAGGTCAGGATGAGTATGTCTGGAACCCCAGAAATCCATGAAATTAAGGTTAATGGAAAACCAAAACAACCCAATCTAGACAAGACTGCTGATGACCTTAACCTTTCAGGAATGAAGATTTACCACCAGGTAGAGAACCATGGCCAGCTGAAGTTCTTGCTGATGGCAAAGGAACTACAGAATGGATAGTGGAAGAAGGTAGTTATAAATACCAGATATAACCATGTGACCTGTCACAGAAATAGAAACTGTAATTGTATGAGTATTTTTCCTTTATTTTGTTATGAATGTGTATGTATATATCAAACAAATATCTTTGTTTTCTTCCTTCTTCTCTTCTTATTATGTAACACAAGATGTATTTACTTTATATCATAGTATTTAAGTATAGTTAACTTTATATGGAACTTTATATGAAAGAGCACTTAATTACATGATATCAAGAGAAAACTAAACATCACAAAGACATTACATCCTCTTCTGGAGAAAGACTTAGTGTATTTTCTATTGTATGTAGAATAGTTGTACCATATTAGATGGAAGTATGAACTTGTTGCCTTTATTCGGAGACTAGGTTTGACTTAAGGAGATATATGTGAGTGATAAAGGGTGGACTTCTGTTGATTAATTTTATGTGCCAATTTTGAGGATATTTTGGATAAAACTAACATTTAAATTAGTGAACTTTGAGTAAGTGGATTTCCCTCCATGATGTGGGTGAGTCTGAATAGAAAAAAAAAAAAAAAGAAAAGAAAAAAAGACTGACCTCCCTGATCAAAGGGAGATTCACCAGCAGACTGCCTTTGGACTTCACCTGTAGCATCAGCTCTCCTGGGTCTTGAACATGCCAACCCCACTGCAGATTTGGACTTGCCAGTCTCCAAGTCAGAGGAGGCATTTCCTTATAACTAATCTTTCTCTCTCTTTCTTTATATATGTATGCATTTCCTTTTGTTTCTGTTTCTCTAGAGAACCCTAAGGAATACAGTGAGGACTATCTTCAGTATAGTAAAGGGAGCTGCTAAGAAAATGAGGTGGAAGCAATGTTGCCATTTAACATTTAACCAACAAATGCAATGCTTCCTCCTGATACAGAGACTATAAGTTTAAACATTATCCAGTCAACTGACTTGTGATTAGTTGTGCTACATGATTGTCATGTATGTCCCATCAGAATTTTGAAACCTTAGACTGTAATTCCTAAACTGTACTGAGGTGCCCCAGGGCACTACTACAAACTTGTAGGGAAACAAGTGGAAGCAGAGACATCTGTGGGACAATGAGCAGACTACTAGTATTAAGTTATTTGGACCCAACTACTTAATAAGTGCAGTCATTAGGTATTTCTTTTGGCCTAGGAGTGCTGTGAAAAAAATTACTAAGACACCAAGGGCCCACGAACTGGGGAAGTTTGGGAACCTCTGATGCAGTGCTATGTGAATATTTTGTTTTAAAAGTATGAGCTCTCTTAGTAATATTGCGCACCTTGGCCATGCTGGTCAAGTACATTGTTGAATGTCATTCTATTGGAATTTGTATTATCTTTTTCTCATGATTATACTGGAGCTATGGATTTTCGGGAGGAAGATCACAGAGGTTAAGTGTATTTTTATCATATCATAACAAGAGGGCATACTATCAACACGATTTTTTGACTCTTGATCTTGGCTTTGATTACCTGGCTGAGGCAATGTTTGTCAGGTCTTTTTACTATAAAGTTGCTCTTTATCCCCTCCTTTCCATACTGTACTCTTTGAAAGCAGTTGCAATACATAGCCCACTCTTAAGGAATATGGAGTTATACTCCACCTCCTATAATGTAGAGTGTATTTTTTTGGAATTCATCTACACAGGAAACTTGCCTTTTGTACCCTGTATACTATTTTATTTAGCCATTTGCATATACCAATATGGACTCACTCTTTACTTTGGGTTTAATCCAAAACTTTTTTTTTTTATTTTGTTGCTCAAATTATCCAGCTGTAATCACTGGGAACTCTCTGTTGGTTTCTGTGCTCCTATGACATACCTTTATCAATGTGTGTGTGTGTGTGTGTGTGTGTGTGTGTGTGTGTGTGTGCTGCACACTTCATCCTGGCACTGCAAGATGCTAAAAGAGAGCACAGACTTCTTTTTATTATGAACCCATGAAATTCTTTTTGTTAAAGTTTGATTTCTGTGTCTTACAACTAGAAGAGTTCTGACTGATACAAAGGGGACCAGCCTTACTCTTGCACATTATTTTAAAAATATTTTTATTTGTTTTTGATAAAATTGTATATATTTAAGGTGGACAATGTGATATTTTGATATTTGTGCACATTGTGAAATTATCACCAAAATCTAATGAACATAGCCATCACTTCCCATAGTTACCTCTTGGTGTGTGTGGTGAGAATACTTGAGATTCACTCTAAGCAAATTTCAAGGGTAAAATATACAGTTATTAACCATAGTTACCATGCTTTAATTTAGGTCTTCAGAACTTATTCATCTTGAGACTGAAAATTTGTATTCTTTAATCAATACCTCTCCTTTCTCCTGTACCCCAGCTTCTGGCAACCACCATTCTACTCTCTGTTTCTAAGAGTTTGACTTAAAAAATTTTGTTTTTAGATTTCATATGTAAGTGAGATCATGTGATATTTGCCTGTCTGGCTTATTTCACTTAGCATAATGTCCTCCAAGTTCATCCATATTGTTGCAAATAGATATCTTTCCTTTTAAATGATGAATGATATTCCACTGTATACCACATTTTTTAATTCATTTATCTGTCAATCGACACTTAGGTTGTTTCCATATCTTGGCTATTGTGAAAGTTGTTGCAATGAACGTGGGAATGAAGATATCTCTTTGAAATAGTTATTTTATTTCCTTTGTATATATATACCCAGAAGTGGATGCTGGGTCATTTTTAATTTTTTGAGGAGCCTCCATACTATTTTCCAAAGTTATTGTACCAGTTTACATTCCTACCAACAGTGCACAGGGTTTCCTTTTCTCAACATTCTTGCCAACACTTGTTGTCTTTAGACATTTTGAGAATAGCCCTCCAACAGGTCTGAGGTGATATTTCATTGTATTTGATTTGTATTTCCCTGATGACTAGAAGACTAGTTAAGCATCTTATCATATATCTGTTGGCCAATTGTATGTCTTCCTTAGAAAGATGTCTACTCAGTTCTGCCCATTTTTAAACTGGGTTACTTGGTTTCTTGCTATTGAGTTGTATGAGCTCCTTATATATTTTGGACATTAACCTCTTATTGCATATACGGTTTGGAAATATTCTCTTCCATTCTTAGGTTGCCTTTTCATTTTGTTGATTGTTTCCTTTGCTTTGCAGAAACATTTAGTTTGATGTAGTCACACTTGCTTAATTTTGCTTTTCCCTTAGGTGTTCTTCTAGAAGTTTTACAATATCAGTCTTATGATTAAATCTTTAATCCATTTTGAGTTGATTTTTATGTATGCTCTAAGGGTCTAATTTTATTCTTTTTATATAGATATCCAGTAATCCCAACACCATTTATTGAAAAGACTATCCTTTCCCCCATTATATATTTTTGTCACCTTTGTCTAAAATTTGTTCACCATCTATGCATGGTTTTGTTTCTGGCTCTCTGTTCAGTTCCTTTGGGCTCTGTGTCTGTTTTTATGGAAGTGCCATACTCTTTTGATTATTATAACCTTGTAATATAGTTTGAAGTCAGGAATGTGATGCCTGTAGCTGTGTTCTTGTTCAAGATTGCTTTGACTATTTTCTGGTGGTTGTTTTGTTTTTTCTGGTTCCATATGAATTTTATTGTTGTTTTTCCTATTTCTGTGAAAAACTCCATTGGAATCTTGATACAGATTGCATTGAACCTATAGATCACTTTGAGTTGAACAGACATTTTGACAATATTAATTCTTCCAGTCTGTACACTTCAAAATCAAAGGGTTTTCCCATGACACTGAACTGCAGGTGCTGATAAGATAGGAAAATCCCAGGTGCCATTTGAGTCTGGAAACCATGACAAACTAGCTAGGCAAGATTTAGGAGCCTTCAGCACTTTAAATCTAAGCAAAGGCATCTTCAGCCCCAGGCCCTTTGCTGGCTCTGTGTTAGGCTATTGTTTGAGCATCTGGGGGAATTGAAGTTCCCATTCCACTGATTGAATGTGAGTGGGAAGGCAGGAAGGGGAAAGGGAGGAGAAGAGATAAAATGTCAAGTTCATATTTTGATATGTTGAATTTAAGCTCTCAGTGGGACCTCCAGTAGAGATGTTTAATAGGCATTTGGATATATGGTTTGGAGTTCAGGTGAGAACACAGAATAGGAGAAAATAAATTTTACAGTCACTCACATAAAAAGTCAATTGAAACCATGACAAAGGGAAGATTGTCAAATCCGTTTCATGACTCAGATCTTTTACCCAGTAACAAGTTACAAGTTTTATTGATAATTTCAAAGATACAAGTAATTGAAAGGCACAGGCAAAGCATGACAATCTGAGGATGCTTTCCAGATCTTTTCTGGCTGCCATGAGATAAGCTCTGGCCTGGATTTAACATATAAGTTCTCTAAATAATATCTGTAGGAACATTACTTACACAACAAAGAACTGTTTCATTAAGAAATTTCTCCATTTTCTATTCATTTAGGTACATGATTTACATGATATTTTCCAGAGCATCATGCCTATAGATTCTAGGTTTATTTACTATAAGTAATACTAGATAGACCAGGTGCATCCTACCAAATGCATTCAGTAGAAAATATCCCACTAGAAAATATCACTAGTGTATTTTCCAAGAGGTCTGGCATTACTCTGTTTACAAGGGGACTTGACATGAGCATCCATCTTTCCCAGGGTATCCCCACAGTAAAGAGAAGATTGGATTGCAGACTCTATTGAATAGAGTGAAAGATATTGTCAAGGGAGAATATAAATGAAAATAAATAAGGGCAAGACCAGAGTCCTAGAGAAAAATTAACATTTGAAGAATGAGCAGTAGAAGAAAACTTGGTAAAGGGGACTGAGAAGTGGCCTCCAGGGCCAGGAAAGTGACAGGAGAGCCAGGAAAATGTGCTGTCCCAGCAGCTAGATTGAGGGAGTTGTCATTTCCTCCCAATGTGGATGAGAGACCAGAGAATATACGGACTAGAAAAATGCCCATTGGACTTAATAAGGAGGTCATTCATGACCTTGGGAAAGTCAGTTTTCATGGCATGGTGGTGACAGAGCTACATTGTGGTGGATTGAGGAGTGGCTAGAAGGTGAACAACTGGAGACCATGTTGGTGGGCAACACAAGAACCTTGATTGGTAAGGGCAGGAGAGAAACAGAGAAATAACAGAGGTAAATTTTAGATGAAAGAGTATTTTCCCCTTAGAAGAATATGTTTAAATTCTCATATGAATGTATCCGTAGGTATCAGAATGGGGATAATGGATGGAACAAGAGTACAGGTGGCATTTTAACAAATTGTCCCTCTGAAAAAAGAAAAAGCATGATTTGTTGTTTATGCCGATTTCTGTTATGTAATACTACCACATTGGCTGATTTTAAAGCAACCAGGTCTCAAAATTCTTGCGTATTTTTTTACAAATGACTTTCACAGGTCAGTAGGAACAAGCCCCAGCACACTGCTGGGCGCAAAGGTAGTATTCAGGAGCAACTGGAGAGAGGAGTTGGTAGCCAGTGTGTCCAGAAGCTGAGGGAATTCTCACCTAGTGGCTTCTAATCTTTGGTGAAGAGCCAAGATACAGCTTTAAGAGTAAAGGGAAAGAGAGTGGGATAGGAAGTTTTAGGAGAATGGGAAGTTTTGAAATAGCTACTGCAGAGATTAGAATAGAAAATTGGCAAATGAGAGAAGAAATTCAGGTACCGTTGACCACTTAGTAGAAGTAGGAAACTGTGTGTAGGGGTGGTTCATTCCAATGAGTCTGAGTTTTTTCAGCAGGGCTCAGAAGGCCAGGTGCATGAACTTAAGTGCCTAAGTAATATCTCAAATCCCACACTAAAATAGAACACTTTACTCTCCCACCAAATGTGTTACTTCCTCCAGTCTCCTCAAGGTAGGTAAATGGCACACCATTATTCACTCAATTACTCAAAAATCTGGGAAACATTCTTGAATGTCTCATTCCCCATGTGAAACCCATTTTCATATATTTTAGATATTTCTTCCAAAACAAATTTTCCATTTCTTTCCACCTCCACCACCAACCTAAGCTAAGCCATTATTTCTTTCCTGGATCACTCTGGCGCGAGCGTGCACGTGCGTGTGTGTGTGTTCTGTGTTTCTACTCTCTTGCCTTTCATTTACTACATACCAGAGGAATTTTTTAAATGTCTTTATCAAGATATAATTTACATACCACACAGTTCACCTATTTAAAGTGTATATATCAGTGATTTTTAGTATATCCACACAGTTGTGCAACCATCACCACAATCCAATTTTAGAATATTTTTGTAACCTTAAAGAATCCACATGCCCAATAGCAGTCACACCCCCTTCCCAGCTGCCTTCCCTTTTCAGCCCTCAGCAATTACTAAATGGTATCTTTCTGTCTCTATAGGCTTTTCTATTCTGGCATTTATTGTAAATGGAATCATAAAATGTGTGTTCTTTTGTGACTGGCTTCTTTCACTTAGCATAATGTTTTCAAGGTTTAATGATGTTATCGCGTGTATCAGAACTTTATTCCTTTTTATTGTGGAATCATATTCCATTGTCATGATATGCTACATTTTGTTTACTCATAAATTGATGAATATTTAGGATGTTTCCACATTTTGGCTATTGCAAATAATACTACTAGAACATTCATAGACAAATTCATGTTTGGATATATTTTCATTTCTTTTGTGTATATACCAAGAGGGGAATAGCTGAGTCATATAGCAAATCTATGTTTAATTTTTTGAGGAACTTCCAAACTGTTTTCCAAAGTGACTGCACCATTTTACATTGTTACAGGCAATGTATTAGAGTCCCTGTTCTCCCACGTTTTCATCAACACTATTATTGCTCATCTTCTTGATCTTACATCCTAGTGTATGTAAGTGGTATCTCACTATGGTTTTGATTTTCATTTCCTTGGAGACTAAATAACATTGAGCATTTTCCCATGTGCTTATTGCCCATTTAGATATCTTCTCTGAAGAAATGCCTTTTCAGATGCTTTCCTCATTTTTAAGTTGAGCTATGAATTTTTTCTATTATTGAGATGTAAGAGTTCTTTATATATTCTACAAGTCTCATAAGATGCATGATTTGAAGATATTTTAAAATATTTTCTTATCTATTTTTTTCCTTTAGTCACTTTTGTGTCTAAAAAACCATTGTGTTGTATCTAAGAAATCATTGCCTAAACCCCGTTCACAGAGATTTACTCTTATTTTCTTTTTAGGAGTTTAATATGTTTAGCTCTTACATATAGATTTATAGGCTGGTTTGAGTTTATTTTTGTGTATGATATAAGGAAAGAGTCTAACTCCATTCCTTTCTGTTATCCCAGCATCATTTGTTGAAACCCTATTCTTTTCCTATTGAATTGTCTTGGCACCCTTGTCAAAAATCAATTGAACTCAAATGTAAACGTTTATTTCGAGCTGTCAGTTTCATTTCATTGATCTATATATCTATCCTTAGGCCAGTACAATATTGTCCTGCTTACTATACTTTTGTAGTATGTTTTGAAATCAGGAAGTATAAGTCTCTCAACTTTGTTCTTCCTTTACAAGATTGTTTTGGCTGTCTGAGTACCTTACATTCCCATATGACTTTAAGGATCCGTTTGTTAATTTCTGCAGAAAAGGCATCTGGGATTGTGTGTGTGTGTGTGGGGGGGGGTTATATGAAATCTGCGGTAGAGTAATGCCATCTTAACAGTATCAAGTCCTCTGCTTTATGAACATAGTATGCCTCTCAATTTATTCAGATTTTCTTTCATTTATTTCAACAATGTTTTATAGTTTTCACCAATTCTTGCACTTCTTTGTTAAATTTATTCTTGAGTATTTGATGTTTTGGTGTTATTTTAAACAGAATTATTTTCTTTTTTTTAAATTGTTTTTAAGTTTATTTATTTATTTTGAGAGAGACAGAGAAAACGAGTGGTAGTGGAGCAGGGAGAGAGGGAGAGAGAGAAAGAATCCCAAGCAGGCTGCTGCACTGTCAGCACAGAGCCTGACACGGGGGTTGAACCCACAAACCCGCTGTCAGCACAAAGCTCGACATGGGACTTGAACCCACAAACCGTGAGATCATGACCTGAGCTGAAACCTAGAGTCAGACACTTAACCAACTGAGCCACCCAGGTGTCCCCAGAATTATTTTCTTAATTTTATTTTCAGATTGTTCATTCTAGGATATAGAAATACAATTGATTTTTGTATACTGATCATATATCTTGTAAGCTTGCTAAGCTTGTTTGTTAGTTCTAATAGTGTTTAAATGGACTTCTTAGGATTTTCTATATACAAGATCATGTCATCTACCAATAGTATAGCTATTCCTTTTCCTTTCCAATCTGGGTGACTTTTATTTCCTAGATTAAAGGAATAATCTCTGAATTTCCCCAGTGAGAATATAATGGTAAAGGCATATAATGGTAAGAATGAACATCCATGTTCTGTTCCTGATCTTAGGGAAAAAGCACCCAGTCTTTTACCATTACATATGATGTTAGCTACAGGGTTTTGTAGAGGTCTTTCATCAGATTAAGGAAGTTCCCTTCTATTTCTAATGTGCTGAGTGTTTTCATTATGAAAGAGTGTTGAATTTTGTCAAATGCTTTTCCTGTGTCTATTAAATGATTTGTTTTTGTCCTTTATTTTATTAATATAGTGCATTACATTGATTGATAGATATTAAAGCAAACATGCATTCCTGGGATAAATCCCACTTGTCATGGTGTATAATCTTTTTGTGTATTCTTTGATGCGTTTTTCTAGCATGTTGTTGAGGACTTTTTGTGTTTATATGTATAAAGAATTATGGCCTGTAATTTACTTTACTTACAATATCTCTTTTTTAAATGTTTAAGTTTTAATTAATTTTAATTCAGTAAGTTAACATACAGTATTAGTTGCAAGCATACAATACAGTAATTCCAGAATTCTATATATTACTCTGTGTTCATCAAGATGAGTGTACTCTTAATCCCCATCACCTATTTCACCCATCTCCCCCATCCACCTCCCCTCTGGTAACCATCTGTTCTTTATAGTGAAGAGTCTATTTAGGGCTTATTTCTTATTTTTCCTTTGTTTCTTAAATTCCTCATATGAATGAAATCATAATGGTATTTGTTTTTCTGTGACTTGTTTATTTTGCCTAGCATTATACTCTCAGATCCATTCATGTTGTTGCAAATGGCAAGATTTCAAAATGTTTTACTTATTTTTGACGGGGAGGGGGGGTGGGCAGAGAGAGAGGGGACAGAGGATCCCAAGAGGATCTGAAGCAGGCTCTGGGCTTACAGCAGTGAGCCCAATGCAGGGCTAGAACTCACAACCTGTGAGGTCATGACTGGAGTCGAAGACTGATGGTCAACTGACTGAGCCACCAGGTGTACCAAGATTTCAGTCTTTTTATGGCTAAATAATATTCCATTGTGTACCTATACCACATCTTCCTTAACCATTCATCTATTGATGGACCCTTGGGCTGCTTCCATAATTTGGCTATTGTAAATAATGCTGCACTAAACATAGGGGTAAATATATCCTTTCGAATTAGTGTTTTGTGTTCTACCCAGTAGTGTGATTACTGGATCATAAGATGGTTCTATTTTTCCTTTTTTGAGGAAACCCAATACTGTTTTCCATAGTGGCTGCACCAATTTGCACTCTTACCAACAGTGTACAAGGGTTCCTTTTTCTCCACATCCTCATTAACAATTGTTCCTTATGTTTTTGATTTTAGCCATTCTGACAGGTGTGAGGTGATATCTCATTGTGGTCCTGATTTGAATTTCTCTGGTGATGAGTGATGTTGAGCATCTTTTCATATGTCTGCTGACCACTGGATGTCTTTGGAGAAATGTCTGTTCATGTCTTCTGCCCATTTTTAATCAAATCATTTAGGGGTTTTTTTTGGTGTTGAGTTGTATAAGCTTTTTATATATATTTTGGATACTAACCCTTTATCAGGTATGTCATTTGCAAATATCTTCTCCCATTCAGTAGGTTGTCTTTTAGTTCTGTTGATAAGTTCATTTACTGTGCAGAACCTTTTTATTTTGCTATAGTCCCAATAGT
Source organism: Prionailurus bengalensis (assembly GCF_016509475.1). Taxonomy (NCBI): domain Eukaryota; kingdom Metazoa; phylum Chordata; class Mammalia; order Carnivora; family Felidae; genus Prionailurus; species Prionailurus bengalensis. Next base: position 51,638,823 of record NC_057344.1, read on the forward strand.
TTGTTTTTGCTTTTATTTCCTTTGCCTTGGGAGACGAATCTGGAAAAATGTTGTTATATATAGCCTATGTCTGAGGTATTACTGCCTGTACTCTCTTCTAGAATTTTCATGTTTCAGGTATCACATTTAAGTCCTTAATCCATTTTTAGTTTGTTTTTGTATGGTGTAAGAATGTGGTCCAGTTTCATTGTTTTGCATAGAGTTGTTCAGTTTTCCCAACACCATCTGTTGAAGAGACTGTGTTTTTCCCATTGCATATTCTTGCCTCCTTTGTTGAAGATTAATTGACCGCATAATCACGGTTTTATTTGTGAGCTTTCTGTCCTGTTTCATTGATGTGTCTATTTTTGTGGCAGTATCATACTGTTTTGATTATTACAGCTTTGTAGTATAACTTGAAATCTGGAATTGTGATACCTCCAGTTTTGTTTTTCTTTTTCAAGATTATTTTAGCTATTCAAGTTCTTTTGCAGTTCCATGTAAATTTTTGTATTGTGTGTTCTAGTTCTGTGAAAAATGCTGTTCATATTTAGATACAGATTGCATTATATCTGTGGATTGCTTTGGATAACATGGATGTTTTAACAATATTTGTTCTTCCAATCCATGAGCATGGAATGTCTTTCTTTTTCTTTGGGTCATCTGTAATTTCTTTCATCCATGTTTTATAGTTTTCAGAGTACAGGTCTTTCACCCCCTTTGTTAAGTTTATTTCTAGGTATCTTATTATTTTGCTGAATTTGTAAATTGAATTGTTTTCTTAATTTCTGTTTCTGCTGCTTCATTATATGGATATTTAAGTGCCACGAATTTCTGTACATTGATTTTATATACTGCAACTTTACTGAGTTCATTTATCAGTTCCATTAGATTTTTTGGTGGAGTGTTTATGGTTTTCTGTACATAGTATCATGTCATCTGCAAATAATGAGAGTTTCACTTCTTCTTTACCAGTGTGTATGCCTTTTATTTCCTTTTCCTTTTCCTTCTGGCTAGGACTTCTATATTGAATAAAAGTTGTGAGAGTGGACATCCTTGTGTTGCTCCTGACCTTAGGGGAAAAGCTCTGTTTTTCCCCATTGAGTATGATGTTAGCTGTGGGTTTTTCATATATGGTCTTTGTTACATTGAAGAATGCTCCCTCCAAACCCACTCTGTTGAGGATTTTTATCATGAATTGATGTACTTTGTCAAATGCTTTTTATTCATCTATTGAAATTATTATATGGTTTTTATCCTTTCTCTTGTTGATGTCATGTATCACATTGGTTTGCAAATATTGAACTGCCCTTGTATCCCAGTAATAAATTTCATTTGATTGTGGTGAATAATTTTTTAATTGTATTGTTGGATTCAGTTTTCTAATATTTTGTTGAAGATTTTTGCATACATGTTCATAAGAGTTATTGGCCTATAGTTCTCTTGTTTTATAGTGTCTTTATCTGGTTTTGAAATTAGGGTGATGCTGGCCTCACAGAATGCATACAGAGGTTTTCCTTCCTCTTCTAGTTTTTGGAATAGTTAGAACAGAATAGATATTAACTCTTCTTTAAATGTTTGGTAGAATTTGCTTGTGAAGCCCTCTGGTCTTGGAGTTTTGTTTGTTTGGGAATTTTTTTTATTACATATTCAATTCCATTGCTGATAATTGGTCTATTCAATTTTTCTATATCTTCCTGACTCAGTTTTGGGAGGATATATGTTTCTAGGAATTTATCCATTTCTTCTAGGTTGTCCAATTTGTTGGGATATACTTTTTCATCATATTCTTTTATAATCCTTTGTATTACTGTGGTGTTGGCTGTTATTTTTCTTTTTTCCCATTTATGATTTTGTTTATTTGAATCTCCTCTCTCTCTTTTGATGAGTCCAGCTAAAAGTTTATCAATTTTTTTCATCTTTAAAGAATCATCTCTTGGTTTCAATGATCTGTTTTATTGTTTTTTTTAGTTTCTATTTCATTTATTTCTTCTCCAATCTTTATTATTTCCTTCCTTATGCTTGTTTTGGGTTTTGTTTTTTATTCTTTTCTAGCTCTCTTAGGTGTAAGGTTAAGTTGTTTATTTGAAAATTTTCTTGCTTCTTGAGGTAGACCTGTATTGCTATAAACTTTCCTCTTAGAACTGCTTTTGCTGCATTCCAAAGATTTTGGATCTTTCTGTTTTCATTTTCATTAGCCTCCATGTAAATTTTAATTTCCTTTTTGATTTCTTGGTTGACCTATTCATTTTTTAGTAGCATGTTATTTAACCTTCATGTATTTGTGCTCTTTCCATACTTTTTTCTGTTTTTGCTATCTTTTCTAGTTTTGGCATCAGAGTAACACTGGCCTAATAGAATGAATTAGAAAGATTCTAAATTTTGGAAGAATTTGTGAACAATTAATCTGGATTTTAAAAAATGTTTGATGGAATTTACCAGTGAAGCCATCTGGGCCTGCTCTTTTCTTTGTGGGAATTTTTAAGATTTCTCTTTCAATCTTTTACTTGTGATAGGTCTTTTCAGATTATGTGTGTCTTCTTGTGTAAGTTTTGGTAGTTTGTGTCTTTCTAGTAATTTCTCAATTTCATCTAAGTTATCTAATTTTTTGGAATATTGTTGTTTATAGGATTCTTTTATATTTCTTTCTATTCCTATAAGGATAATAGTGATGTCTTATCTTTCCTTTTTGATTTTAAAATTTGAGTCTTCTCCCTTTTTTGTTGGTCAATCTTGCTAAAGTCCTGTCATTTTTGTTGATCTTTTCAAAGAATGGCTTTCCCTATTTTTTTCCATTCTCTGTTTCATTCATTTTCATCTGCTATTTATTATTTCTTTTTCTTTTCTTTCTCTGGTTTTAGTTTGCTCCACTTTTCACAGTTTCTTAAGGGAAAAAGTTAGACAACCGATTTGAGATCTTACTTCATTATTAATATACATAGTATTTACAGCTATAAATTTCCCTGTAAGTACGCCTTAGTTTCATCTCATATGTCTGTCTTAGAGAGCGTTTCTTGTAGAAACTATAGGGAAAACTGTGTATTCTGCTTTTATTGGGTGGAGTATTCAATAAATGGTTGTGAGATCTAATTGGTTTATAGTGTTGCTAAAGTCTTCTATATCTTCATCAATCTTCTATTTGTTCTAGCTACTATTTAATATGAGATATTTAATTCTTCAACTTATATTGTTAAATTGTTCTAATTTTTTTCCTTTTAATTCTGTCATTTTCACTTCAAGTATTTTGTCTTCATTTTTGAAAGATAGTTGCTAGATATAAGACTCTTGGTTAGCAATTTTTTCTGCCACTTTTAACATATTATCCCACTGTCTTCTGACCTGTGTTGTTTTTGACAATAAGTTATTAAATTTGGTGAGTTTTCCTTGTGTGTAAAGAGTTATTTTTCTCTTGCTGCTTTCAAGGCTTTCTCTCTGCCTTTGACTTTCAGTGTTTTAACTGTGATGCGTCTGGGTGTGGCTGGTAATTTTAAAGTATTAATTTTTTGAATACTTTTTCTTTTTCTTTTTCTCTGTCCTTTCCTTCTTTCTTTATTTTTTTTTCAACGTTTATTTATTTTTGGGAGAGAGACAGAGCATGAACGGGGGAAGGGCAGGGAGAGAGGGAGACACAGAATCAGAAACAGGCTCCAGGCTCTGAGCCATTAGCCCAGAGCCCGACGCGGGGCTCGAACTCACAGACCGCGAGATCGTGACCTGGCTGAAGTCGGATGCTTAACCGACTGCGCCACCCAGGCGCCCCTCTCTGTCCTTTCCTTCTGATACTGGTGCCCTTAATGGAATTTCACATTTCTCTGAGACCCTGTTTATTTTCCTTCATTATTTCTTTCTGTTTTTTCGGATTTTATACTCTCTATCAACCTATTTTGAAGTTATCTATTATTTCTTCTGCCAGCTCAAATCTACTGTTGAGCCCTTCTAGTGAATTTCCCATTTTGGTTGTTTTACTTTTCAACTCTAAAATTTCCATTTGATTCTTTTAAAACATTTCTATTTTGTTATTGATATGTTGTATTTGCTGTTATATTGTGTTAACGCCTTCCTTAATTATTTAGACATGATTTCTTTTGGCTTTTTGGACATATTTATAATAGCTACTTTGAAATATTTGTCAGATAAGCCTGACATCTGGGCCCTCTCACAGGTAGCTTCTATTGCTTGTTTTGTTTTTGTGTATGTATAATACTTGCTTATTTCTTTGCATGTCTGACAATTTTTTTGTTGAAAATTGGCCATTTTAGACAATATGTTATAGCAACTTTAGGTACTGATCCCAGGGCTTACTGTTGTTTGCTTGTCTGCTTGTTTCTTATTGACTTGGTTGGACTACTTCAGTGAAGTCTGTTTCCCCCATAGTGTAAAGCCTCTGATGTCCCTGCTCAAAAGGTGTGGACTTAACCATGAGCATAGTCTGCCTGGGGCCTCTGTTAGTATCACACTCAGCTATTAGCCTCCATGAACTGCTAACTGGTTACTCTATTGTTTTTTGACAACACTCTAGGGCATAAAATGTTCCACAGTCTCATTCAACAAAAATAGATCCCTTTTGCAGAGGTGGAATGTTGCTAGTGTTTGAACTGCTCTGACTCCAAGAAGGCTCTTCCTTGCTGTTTCTTTTTCTGGTTCTGTCAAACTTCTGGTCTGTACCCTGGTTCACTTGTTGCTATGAGTACCATGTAATTATAGCCTCCTTAATTGTTTACAGCCAAGATATCCATTGTTTTAAATGATGTTCTTAGGCAAGAACTTCCCTAAATTCTGTTCCAAATAAGTCAGTCCTATCAGACAGAACTGTTCTTAACACCTGCCCCTCTCTGGACAGAACCTCTGTGCCACACTGTAAAGTAGTGAGGGGTAGTGACAGTGGCTTTCTTCTCCAAGAGTGACACCCCTGCTCTATAAGCAGGATTCTGGATGGGGATAGTAGTCTCTGGTTCCTTGGCTTCCCCCTCCCAGAATGGAAAATTTGCCCTACAAATGATCTGGGGTGGGTTCCAGTGTTCTCAGCCTACTGCACCTGGAGTAGAGATTCCACACTGAGTGAGGATTGGGTGGGAGAAGAGACACCAGTCCTCTCAGCACATCTAGCCAGAATAGTTCCTGCAATGTAGGGATCAAGAACTGGAGATGCCAGTGGCCTGCCTTCCCAGTGTGAAACCATAGCCCTAGACTGGGAGCTAAATAGAGAGGGAGCCCCAACTTCTTGGCTGCATATTCTGGAAGTAGAATTCCTGTCACACTGAAGGTGTGAAGGAAATATAAGTAGGTCATGGTTCAAAGGTCACAGACTCTCAGGGTTCTTAGCAAGATTTAGTATATTTCCTTGAGTAACTTTCTCCATTTATGGTATTCCTTTAGGACCATTTTGTGAAAATTTTAAGTAGTTGGATTTTAAAGAATAATTTTTAGTAGTTGCATTGTTGTTTTGCTCAAGGAGAAGGTTTGTCATATTTTTCATGCTACAATTCTGAAAGTCTCAGAGTGATATTTTTTAATGTAAATCAGACTATGTCAGTCCCAAATTCAAAACTTTCTGACGATTTCCAAATATGCTTAGCATATAGTCCAAACTTCTTTCCATCACTGTCTATCCCTGCTCTGCCTGGTGTGAATCAGCTTACACCTCTATTCCAACTCATCCACACTACTCCAACCACATTGTTTTCTTTCCACCCCTTGAACACAGTCAGCTTTTTCCTACATCTTGGTTTTTGAAGACATTTGGCCCTTAGAATGTCCTCCTTCCACCTCCCTGCCTGCCTTGCATCACTGGATACTTCTCCACTCTTCAGTTGTGATATGTCACCTATTAAAGGAAATGTCTGTAACTGTCCTATCTAACTTGGTCCCCTTGTTACTCTTCGGTTAAATATCCTCTTATGGTTATTGTAGTATTGCACTTACTTATTGATCATCACCTTCACTAGACTGTAAACTTTAGTGAAGGCCCATGAGGGCATAAACCATGTTGGGTTTTTTTCACCACTGAATACTCAGAGCCCATCCTGGCACTTAATAGAACAGGTACTCACTAGATATTTGTTTATTAAATGACTAAATAAAAGAAAAAGAAGAGAGAGATGGGAAAAGTGGGAGGAAGGAGTGACAAAGAAAAAGGAAGAAGGAAAGAAGGAAGGAAGGAAGGAAGGAAGGAAGAAGGAAAGAAGAGGAGACAGTTGAACTGGTCCAGAGGTGGATTTTTGCTGACAATTAAAATGTAAAGACAGTGGTACAATTGAATTATGGATAAGGATAATAGTGCAATGGGGAAGATTTGCTGTGAGAGACAAACTGACCAAAGGCTCTGAGAAGTAAGAGGATAGTCAGTCTGCCTTAGGTTTCAAGGATCAAGGAAATCTTTCTGGTGTGGAGGTAACATTTGAACAAGATCTTGAGGACCAGCATTAAAGACTGAGCTGAGCTTCTGTGACTGGATTAACTTACAGAATTGTCCAAGATATACAGTAATTGAAAAAGCAGTGCGTAAACACACAACATTTATTCTTTGTTGTAAAGAAAGTCTGGAGATAGGCAGTTTATGGTGGATTTGTCCTCTAAAACCCAGATTCTTTCTTTCTCCCTGTACCATTTTCTTGACTATAGGAAACCAGGTATCTGAATTTGTTTGGCTTGTGTGACACAGGGCTCCGAGAACCTCTTCTATGTATTCCTCCCTCCTTCAGCACATAAGCCGATATCTGTGTCAGAAACCCAAGGCTAGTTCTAACTGGGGTTACTTAAGCGTTTTCCTTTTCTATGCCTCAGTTTACCTGAATTAATTTTCAATCTTCATGAGTTCAATATTCAATGATTCATGAGTGGAGTTTCTCAATTAGCTCCAGAATATCTGTCATTATAATGAAAACAAAACGAAACCAAACCACAAAACCTAAGCAGCGCAATCCATATGGATTGAAGCATATGTCATGGTGTGCAGTGGATACTCAGCTGTCCCATCTTCCTTTATGACGAGCCAGCTGTACTGCTCAGTACCAAATCTCTCTCCATTTTGTTTGTTACCTGCAGAATTAAGGTCACCATAAACCTCAGAGGTATTCTTCATTGATTCAGGATTTGAATAGTTGTTGATAAAATGTTAAAGGCCCATTGTTCAATTGGGTTACTTTCCAAACAATTTTTTTCTATGATTCTCAACCTAATGGGGACTTTGCACATACCTCACCCCCACCACCACCCACTGCTGCCCCTGCCTTCAGGAGGCACTTGGCAATATCTGGAGACCATTTTAGTTGTCACGACTGGGAACTGGAGTTGGGATACTACTGGCATCTATCTAGGGATGCTGCAACACACAAGACAAGCCCCACAACAAAGACTTATAGGGTCCCCAATATCCATCGTCCAAAGGTTGAGAAACCCTACTGTAGACTTTCATTCTCTTAAGTGGTCAACAGATTGGTGGTGTGGCTCTTCAAAGTCAGGTAGGTGTTGTCGGTGCTGGAATTCAGAGTCCTCGCTCTTGATATCCAGGCCAGCCCTTGTTCTAAGGAACCCCTCCCCCTGCACCCCAGCCTTTTCTCTCTTTACACTTATCTTTTGGACTGTCCCCAGTAACTGCCTCCAGCCTTCACATTTCCTTCCTTCCAGCCATATGTCTCTGTCCTTGTCCAGTCTCTATTGCTGCTCACAGCACAGTTGTGACCATTTGGCCCCCCAGGAAAATGCACTCTGCTGCCAGGCGTCACAAATGACTCGGACTAGGGTTGGCACCTTTCTGGTCGCAGAGATTCCATTACACGCAAGGGAAATAACTCCTTTTGAAACAACATGGTATAATTTTGAGCCCAGACAGCATTTGTGGTTAGGGAGCGAGGAAAGACAGAGTGAGAAGTGGAGTGAAGTAGCCTGGGGAGGTAGCAGAGGTCAAGGGAGAGAGACGAAAGCAGAGAGCCTTCACAGAAGAGTTTGAGATGGGATGGATAGGGAGTGGAGGGAAGGAAGTGGCCATGTCTTCCACCATCTCCTGCCATCCATCATCCTTTCCTGGCGGGGAAATCAGTATTCCTCTCTCTTGTTCTCTCCCCAAACATTCTGAATTTAGAAAAGAAAGAGCAAAACCCTGACAAATGCATCTGCTCCTGCCCGCACACAGATGTCACTGCCTCTTCCCAGCTGCCCAGTGTCGGTGTCACTGGCCTGGGCACTCTGCCACCTCCGCTGGCAGTGCCCACCCTGGGCACAGATGTAGCCAATGAAATGAACTGTTAACTTGCCACTCGATATCATCTGGTTTCCTAAGAAGCAGATTCACAGCAATTTCTTCCAGGAAGAGTATTTTAGACTCAAAACTCCGTTGGTATTTTCCCCCTGACAACTTGTTTGGAAAAATGATTGTGAAAACTTTCATTTTTCTTGTTTAAAATCACCTTCTCACCCATCTCTGTTGCCCTTGTAGGTAGCAGGGCAGAGATGACTATTTCCTCCCTTCAAATGAGGAAACTGAGGCTCAGAGAAAAGAAAGTATTCACTCAGAGTGAAGTGCTAAGAATCAGGATTATTGAGGGACAGCCATACTTAAGCCCTGAAAACACCCCCATGAGCCTCAGTTTCCTAAGTCCTAATTCAACCTCTCACTTGCCACTGAAATCATGAATGTCTCAGATTTCATCCCCTCCAATCACTGGATTGAGTGGCTCTGAACAGACTAAGAAATACCACACAAACCTTTTTGTTAATAATAGATAATATTTGCATAGTGTTTCCTATATGCCAAAACACTTCTAAATACTTTTATATGTTTTTCAATACCCATCAGTCCTCAGTAGGTATTATTGTTATGCCTTGTTTACAGATTGAAGAAACCAAGCTGAAAAAGGTAGAGTGACTTGCCCAACGTCATGCAGGTAAGAGGTGGTAAAGCTAGTATTCACACGCAGACAGTCTGATCTAAATGGAGGCAGATTTAACTACGGGGCCACACAGCTTCTGGACACTGTTCAAGGTGAGGACTCTGGCCTGAGGATCTGATACCTGGGTTTAGGTATCATTCTCAGGCATATGTTTAAACTTTGTGTCCTCCTTGGTAAAAGGGATCTTTAGAAAAACTCTAAAAGCCTCTTACAGAATAAAAATTCATGACTTTACATTTGAAAATGATGTTGAGGCAGAACATCAGCTCTTTATTGGGTGGGAAGCCATTTCCTCGATCCCTGGAAGAGCAATGGGAGATGGAGGAGACTTCTCATTCCTTTCTAGACTGTGGCTCTTCCACCAGGAACATAGAAGGCATCAGTCAATAAACTATTCAGTTAACACACATTTATTAAGCATCTATAGTGTCCCTAGGTATGAGCACATCACCATGATTAAGGTAAGCATTGGTGAATGCCTTCCTGCAGCTTGTATTGGTAGGGAAAGCCAACATTGGACAGGCAATAACAGAGTGGCAAATCTCACTGAAGGGAAGTCCAGTGTTCTATGGCAAATTTAACCAATCCTAGGGTTAAGGAAGACAAACCTGAAAGATGAAGAGTAAGACAAGTTCCCAAGGTAATAACCTGTCTTCCCCCTGACCGTAATTCACACATGGTGTTCTTCAGACCAATGAACTTACTGTGTGCTAACATATTCTAATTCCTATAGCACTCCAGAAAGAAGCCTTTGTGTTTTAAGATATTTGTTTACAGTCTGCCGTCATGTGTCTGAGCATCGTTAACAATGGGAATTGTTTGCTAGGTTTTTTGGGGTAATAAGCAAATGTGTGGAAAGCAAGAGGACAAAATGATCTACATAACGAAAGGCATGTGGTCACATGGAGAAGAAAAGATGGAGTTGGGGGGCAGAGACTAACTGCTTAATGCTTTCTTTAGAAATAACTGGTTCCCCTACACTTATTCCCCAGGCAATATATATAATACCTGACTATAGGCTTTTTTACAACAACGTTCAACCAACATTTGATTAGAACATATGAAGCGCCAACATTTCCCAAAAAAAGAGACAGACAAGATCCCTGCCCTGATTCAAGAGCTACTCACCATCCACCATTGAAGCTTTTAGTAACCTGAAAAAAAGGGGCTGCCTTGAGGCCAACCTCAGCATACTGTTGCATTCAGAATAAATACAAATCTGACTCCAAAATTTTGAGGTGCATCAGAGGTCTTTACTGGAAATTGTCTTGAAAGGGAGATGAAGAAGAGAGAGCACTATATGCACACATTAAAACTTGCAACAGATCGTCTGGTATCAGCTGTCTCTTCCACAAATACATATTTCACAAAAACTGCTCAAATTAATCTCTCCTCCTCTTCAAGTCCTTGGACTGTTTGGTCTTCCTCCTCATTTCTGCCTCTCCTCTGTTGGCAAACTTCCTTTCCTACCCTCTTCTTCTCCTCCTCTGGTATCTAGAAGCCCTTTCTTATGTATATCACTTTAAATCTTTCATTTTGTTCAAATCTGCTTGTGCACACATCTCCCTGGCCAACATCACAAAAGTCAAATACAACAATTTGAGCTCTCATCAGGCCTCCATGTTTCCCCTTCTTCCTCTCTCTGGCTGGGGGTAATCACTCCCTCATTCTTCAGCCCTTAGTCTCTTGTTCTTTTCATGTCCTCTACAGACTTGATCTGCATTTCATGTAACAGAGTCCACCAGATCTCCCTTGATGATTTCACCAAACCTCTTCCCTTGGCTATAGTTTCTCTGGATAGTTGGTAGGGACAGTATGAATCTCATTTGTCCATATTCTGCTGAAGTTTTCCACTTATCTTTATCATCATGTCCTAAAGTTCAATAGACCTGAAGTTATGCACACTGTCCTACTCACAAAAAGTATTCCACCTTCACTGGACCTATTTCTGCCACTGGCACCAGCCTCATCATCCTTTTCCAGGCCTGGAAACTTAAAGCTTATGTTCTTCACCTGGGTCCATGACTAGGCCTCAGTCACATGGATGACCTTATAGAGAGTTGTAAAGCTCCTTGAAATTGTACACGATCAAAAAACTGACGATCAAGTGTTGGGACTGGGAGAAAATACTTGCAACATGTACGTCAAACAGAAGACTTTTATCCAAAATATATAATGAATTCTTGCAACCAAATTAGCCAGTTTAAAAATGGGAAAAGATTTAACAGACAGTTGACAAAAGAAGATTTACAAATAATCAATAGGCACATGAAAAGATGTTCAACTTGCTTAGTCATAAGGGAAGTACAAATTAAAACCACACTGAGATACTACTATGCATCTTCCAGACAGTTACAATTTAAGACCAGCAGTACTGAGTGTTGACAAGGGTGTAGAGCAACTGGAATTCTCAACAAATATGATGGAATTGTAAAATGGTACAACCCACTAAAAAAACAGTTGGTAATTTCTTAAATTGTTTAACATATACCTACCTTATGATCCAGCCATTCAAATCCTATGTATTTATCCAAGAGAAATAAAAGCACATGTTCACACAGACTTTCCATATGAATGTTTAGTAATATTCGTAATAGCAAATGCTAGAAACAACCCAAATTTTATCAACCAAATTTATCATCAACTATTGAGCAGATAAAATGTTGTGGTATATCCATATAATGCAATAAAAAAGATTGATGCACACAGCAAGATGGATAAATCTCAAAATCATTATGCTGAGTGACAAAAGACAGGCAATAAAATGTACGTACCATGTGATTCTATTTATGTAAAATTCTAGAAAATGCGACCATCTGAAGTGACAGAAAGCAGATCATTGGTTGCCTGGGGCCTAGAGGTTAAGGGGAAAGAGGATTTTGGAGGGGCATAAGACAACTTTTGGAAGAGATGGAAATGATCAGTACACTTAACCCTTGAATAACATGGGTTTGAACTATGCAGGTCCACTTATATGAGGATTTTGTACAGTATAGAATTGTAAATGTATTTTGTCTTCCTTATAATTTTTTAATAACATTTTCCTTTCTTTAGCCTATTTTTATGGTGAGAATACAATATATAATACATATAATGTGTGTTAATCAACTGTTTATGTTATCGATAAATCTTCCAACATTAGACTACTTAGTAGTTAAGTTTTGGAAGAGTCAAAGTTATACACAGATTTTCAACTGCTTGGTACATCTAACCCCTGTATTGTTCAGGAATCAACTGTATTTTGGTTGAGATGATAGCTTCACAGGTGAATGCATATGTTATAATTCACCACAATATACACTTCAGATATGTGCAGCTGTTATATTACATTAAACCTTAATAGATGTGTAAGAAAATTTGAGTGTTGGATGTCAGTGATTCTTCTGGGTCTAGGTTGAGAAACTGCTTTCAATATGCTGTGAGAACTTATTTAGAAATATGGCCTTGAAGGTTGATTGGGTGGCTCAGTTGGTTGAGCATCCAACTTCAGCTCAGGTCATGATCTCACGGTTCATGGGTTTGAGCCTTGCATAGGGCTCTGTGCTGACAGTGCAGAGGCTGGAGCCTGCTTTGGATTCTGTGCCTCCCTCTCTCTCTGCCCCTTACCGGCTCACACTCTGTCTCTCTCTCTCTCAAAATTAAATAAATATTAAAAAAATTTTTAGGAAGTATGGCCTTGATTTTCTTGTTTTAAAATGGACATCATGGCGGTTCCCAAGGGATGTTGGAGTCATAGAATGAAAGAATGGGAAGAGCTTTTGAAATGAATTTTTTTTTCATTTTACAAATGAGAAACCTGAAACCCAAAGAGAGCAGTGACTTGGCCAAGGTCAACCAATCACTTCATGGCAAAGTCAGGATTTTGAACTTTGATGACCTGATTCCGTGACTGGTCTGCAAGCCCCAGGAGGACACTGTGGCTCCAGGAAGATCAGCTGTGGTCTTGAGCTAAGGGGCCACACAGTTGGTGCTCAGCACCGAGAGCCTCACAGTGAATGCAAGTCACAGCCCTCCTCCCCAGGTGCTTGAACCACTGCCTGCAACCTTGCAGTAACTGGGACTAAGAGTCATGAAGTTGACCATGTGCTATGCAGAGTCTGCAATGAGCAGGAAGGACCATGGCCTGGACCCACACTTCTTAGACCATCTGTGGGAGAAGAACAAGGGCTTTTTTTTTTACATTTTAAATTGCTAACTTATTGCAAACCAATATTGTCATAAAACATAATAAAATTGAATTACTAGAAAAATGAACTAAAAAACAAACATATAAAATGCAAGCCCAAACTTTCATTATTAAATTCCACCCACACAAAGTCACTCTGTTAAATTATAAAGGCTTCTAAGCATTTACTCCCCATTTCTGTGCTTATCTCTTCATGGACCAGGAAAAGTAGTTTGCAGACCAGCAAGGGTCCATGTTTCACCTTTGAAAGGAATTTTTCTAAAAGAGCCAAACTTTAATCACCAAGAAATAGAGGGGCCCAGGCTGCGAAGCCTAGGGTTTTTGAAGTATAGGAAGATCACATCAGAATGTGGACAGGATTGGAAGGAAGCCTTCGGTGTGACTGATGAGTCATCATTTGAATTGAGACTGTACAGACTCATGTATTATTCATTGTCTTGAGCAATAAAAACTCACAAAATTCCTAAGTGCCCCTAGGCCCCAGAATAGCTTAATTAGGCACTATTGCTCTGCAATGCAAAGTGCCTGTTTAATTCTGAGTTCTGCATTTTTACATCAGAACAGGCCCAATAAGAGGCATTTTCTATCTTTGGTTCTTGGCTCATTTCTCTCTGCTTGCGTGTGTGAATGGGCTGCCCCTCCCTGCGGAGCAACTTTCCAAAGCACTGTCCCCAGATCACCCAGGGGCTCAGATGCTGTGTGAGCAGCTGCTGGCACAGATGTGGAGAGCAGAGCCAGACCTCAGTGTGACCCACCCCAGGGGAGCTGGCAGGCCTGGGCTCCTTTGTCCTGAGTTGGCCTTGGGAATAGTAGTGGGCAGTGGACCTGCGCTATTGGGTCAGGTCCAGAATCACACTGGCCAAGGTTTAGGGCTTATCCCCAAGAACATAAGCATCTAAGCCTCACATTCCTTGCCTATAAAATGGGAAGAATTGTCACATGGACTGCGTAAGGCCAATACCAGGGTATAATGATGCAGATGAAGTAATGCACAAAGCCTGGCACACAGTTGACACTCAGTAGAACCAAACCCCCATCATAGGGCAAGCTGAATGACAAGATCTCAGACTGGAGTGGGTCCTTACTGAGTTTCCTCTCCTCCCCTCACTCCATCCCTGGCCTGGACTTGGGTCCCCTTGAAGTTCTTTATATCAACCCCAACAAGCAGTTATTCAACTTGAATGCCACAAATGACAGGGAACTCACCACTTACAGGCAGCTCTTGTCAGCTTTACACAGCTTTGAACAAAGTCCCATGCTGAACTACATCAGCCTCCCTGTAGCTCTTTAGCACAAGCACTGGGTGCAGCTCCTTGGGGACTTTGCAGCTCCTACAGGGGCAGCTCCCAGTAGCGCATGTGGACAGTGTGTGTGTGCCTGAAGACGATGCTTCTGGCTTCACAGAGTCTTGACCTCACTAAGTTGCACATCCCACATCTCCTGTTTATAGTTTTACAATCTGAACTATTCTGTCACTCACCTGGGAACAAATCCCCATGTGAGATAGCCTCCCAAAGTGAGACCCATACCTATCCTGCTCTTCTGGGATTCTCTTTCTAGACCCCAAAAGTGAACTCCATACACATTCTTCCCGAGCCCTGGAATGTGCAACGCCTGACTTAGTGCCCTCGGCTTCCTTGTTTTTCTGTTCCTGACCCCACTACCAACCCTCCCTTAAATCCTGGGACCTCCTTGTCCTTGTCTTCCTTCTTATTGACTCCCAATTAGCAGGCATCATCCACACTCAGAGGACACACTCATGACTAAAGTCCTAAACTACTATCTTCCCTTTCACAAAGAACTATTTGGTCATGAAGCCATAATGTGTGATGGAGTACCTACTGTGTCCTCAATTCAGGGACAGGACAGCCACAGTCTCAGAGCTGCAGGAGACCAGTGAGGAGGACATGCACAAGGAAAGGTGCCTGGCCAGGGATGGTGGAGCCAAAGCCAAGCAATGAGGATATCTTCAAGGAAAGGTGATAATCAGAGCCTGGAGGGGGCAACAGGCTGTCCATGCAGTAGGATGAGTGATGTGGGAAGTCGGAGTCCAAGTGAAGTGTCCCTGTGAAGGGGGGCTGGCAATGAAGAACATTCTACAAAATAACTGGACTGCAATCTTCAGAAGTATCAAGGTCATGAAAATCAAGGAAAAAAAGGAGGTATTGTCCCAGACTGAATACAACTAAATAGAAGTGACAACCTAAGGCAGCACATCATTCTGAACGGGTCTTTTTGCTTTGAAAGATCTTATTGAACCAATTGGTGAAACGTCAACGAGGTCTGAAGATTACAATGATAGCAATGTGTCGATGCCAATCCCCTGGTGCTGATAGTTGTGTTGTACTTATAGAGGCACATGTCCTTGTTTGTGGAAACACACTTATCTCAAATGTGATCAGGAAGGAAAAGGTTTTGTTATATAACTGTACTTCCTATGTTTTTGTAAGTTTATAACTGCTTGAAAATATTTTAAAACAGAGAATTTTAGAAACAGTGCTGAATTCCAGATTACCTGATCCTACTCTTTATTTATGATGTGGATACTAAGTTGCAGAGAGGTTAAGTGACTTGACCAAGGTCATACAGTTAGCTGGTATTGGAGCTGGGACCCAAACCTTCCTTTTAAATCTTACTGTTAGGTCTAGTCCAAGCCCCTCACTTTATAGGTTAAGAAACTGAGGTCCAGGGTCACAAAGAGGTTTGCTCCAAAATAAGCTGAACAAATTTCAGGTGCCAGTTAATTGGAAAAAATTTGGAGAGCTCCTTAGGTCTCTAAAATTAAATTCTGAGTGCTTGCCTCCTCTGTGCATGTGCACAGAAAGTTCTAGATATTGGCCCTAAGGCTTTCCTCTTAGAAGGAAAGTACTCTGTTACTCAGGATGTTAATTTGTTGGCAGGCAAAGTGGTCGTAGTTTACAACAGCTGATTTTCCTGCAGGGGTCTCTTGGGTTTGTGGGGTTTTCCACCCTTTCAGCCACTGGCAGCCTGGGATCTTGTCCTTCCACAAGCCAGTAATCAGACAACCAGCCACAATTCTGAACAGGCAGGAAGATATCCAAAGACTCTCCAAGGAGTGCACAGACCTGTGGAGAAAGAAGGTGATATTTGTCCAATGGAGGTGAGTACCAGGGGTGGAATATTATGGGCTGAATTGCGTGCCCTCAAGTTCATATGTTGAAAGGCCTCAGAATGTGACTATATTTGGATATAGAGCCTTTAAAGAGGAAATTAAGGTCAAATGAAGTCACTAGGGTGGGCCCCAGTCTAATATAACTGGTGTCTTTATAAAAGAAATGAAGACATGAACACACACAGAGGAAAGACCAGGTGAGGACACAGGGAGAAGGTGGCTGTCTACAAGCCAAGGAGAGAGGCCTCAGGAGAAACCAACTCTGTGGACACCTTGATCTCAGACTTCGAACCTCCATAAATTTCTGTTGTTTAAGCTTCCCAGTCTCAGGTACTTTGTTACAATAGCATATTAATACAGCAGAGGCAAGGAATGCTAGAGAATAAGCTTTTCTACAGATCACAGGCCCTTTGTACAGATCCTCTCTGTCCACATTGTGATGTTACATTTTCCCAACAGCCTCATCTCAGGGACAGTCTCTCCATTTGGATGCTAATCAAGAAAAACAGGGAACAGATGTTCAGTCTGGAGTCAGAAGTCCCAGCACATCCACTCAGGAGCTGTGTGATCTTGGGCAAGTCATTTAACCTTACTGAGCCTTAAGTTCCTTATATAAAAATAAGATTCATAATTCCTATTTTTAATCTTTTATAGAATTGTTGAGAAGATCAAGGGTAGAAACTATAAAACAGATTATAAATGTGAAGGATTATTATGAATAATAACATGATCATATTCATAATAAATATTTATTTATTGAGCTTCAGTTTCAGTTAGAAAATGCAAACATAATATCCTCCAGAATTTGCAATCCAGGAGAAAATATGAGATTACATACTTAATGCTATGTAGATAGCACATAATGGAATACAGTTCACAGACCTGAAGTCAAGTGTTCAAAGAAAGCAAAATCATGGACTAGTGTGTATTTGGTACTGTGTATTCATTCATCAAACATTTAATGGGAGGTTTTGTGTGCCAGTGCTGTTCTAGCCACAGGGATAGAAACTTGAATAAGACGTACACCCTCAGAAAGCCTACATTCTAGTAGGGTGGACAGATGCAATAAACAAACAGATGTTATCAAAAATTACAGGATGTGACGGCACAGTGAAGGAAAGGAAAGAAGGTAGAGAGGAGTGGGGAGGAGGATGGGGTTCCTTCACAGCAGTTATTAGGGAGGACCTCACTGAGAGCTCAGACCCAGAGGAGGTGAGGGACAGAGCCAGGCTACTACATGGGAAAAGAGTGTCATTGCTGCTAGGTATCTTTACAAGATAGAGCTTCACAGAGTTTGCAGAATGATTGGAGTCCTATTATGTTGTTGGAGAGGGCTTTGGAGGTGGGACAACCCAGCCAACAAAGATTCTCTGGGATTGGCCAGGATGGGGATGCAATTCCTAGATATTGCCACCAGGTGGTAGGATGGCTTCAGACAAAAGGTCTACCAGGTGTCAAGGAAGAAAGTTCTTTCTTTCTCCAAATGAGTGCTTGGACAGGCCCCAAGGTATCCCAGAAGCAAGAGAGCCACAGATACAGCTTTAAAGGGTGAAAGGGAATAAGAGCTTTCTTGCCTCCCATATAGTTGGAGTTTTCTGGGAGTCATTGGATTCTCCCACTCTCCCAATGGCTACCATGAAGCTCTGGGCCCAGAGCAGTCATAGCTAACACATTTTTGAGACAGCCTGGTCCCATGAGGTTTTGCTCAATACTGGGAGCTGGCGAGTGGCTTCCCTCACTCTATGGCTGGGTCATTTGGGGGCCTTCCTGTCCCTATGCCATAGAGATAGGAATCTCAGTCTAAGCTTACCCAGTGCTAATCTATGAAGCCTGGGGTTTCTCCTCCTGAGATCCAATGCTGGAAGCAGAAACCCTCATCTGGCAGCAGAGTCTAACCCTGCAGCCTGAGCCTGCTCACAATGCTCTAGTGTTAGACTTGGATCTGCAGGAAAAACAGGTCATGCCCTACTGTTCCCTCCACACAGCTGTCCTGGTCATACATTCATTCAAATTATGGGGTGGCTGGATGGCTCAGTCAGTTAAGCGTCTGACTCTTGATTTCAGCTCAGGTCATGATTCCAGGGTCATGGGATCAAACCCTAGCAGGCTCTGGCACTGAGCATGGAGCTTGTGTGGGTCTCTCTCTCTCTCTCTCTCTCTCTCATAGAATAATAATAATAACAACAACAAACATATTTTATGAAACATCAACATGGGCCAGACAGTGTGCTGGGGACCTTGGGGCCCATGAGACAGTCATTAAACAGACCATTGATGGTCCCTGAGTGGGTACAACAAACTACAACCTGGGGGCTGAATCCAATTCACTGCTTGTTTCTATAAATAAAGTTTTATTGAAAGACAGCCTTGTCCATTTGTTTACAAATTGTCCATAGCTGCTTTGTGCTATAAAGGCAGAGTTGAATAGCTGTAACAGAGAGCACATGGCCAACAAATCTGAAAGTATTTACTATCTGGCTCTTAAGAGAACATGTTTGCTGATTGCTGGTCTGGAGGAAGAGACAGGGAAGTAAACAGATGATTGCATCACTATAACAGTGCTATGATTGAGGTGAGCAGGTAAGAGATGAAGCCAGGCAGGAGCGTGGAGGAGGGTCCAGGGGTGGTTATATCATTTAGGGTCTCAAAAATTCCCTGAAGCAGCCATGGGGAGCCATTGAAAGTCTTGAGCAGGAGTGACATGATCACCTCCTGAAACTAGTGCATGGAAAGTGGAGGAAGACAGCAGCAGAGCAAGGGAGCCCAGTGAGAGACTGTTGTGATGGTCCAGAAGGGAGAAGAGAAGAACCTGAATGGATCAGTAGCTGTGGACATGGAGAAGGCAATTCTGGAAAGATCTTGAAGGCTGGGTAACAACATCTCATTGGGAAAGAGGGAAAACGAGGGTGAGGCCTGAGTCAATGTCTAGCTTTCATCCCAGCACTCTGAGGTCACACAGGAGCTCACCAAGCCCTGCCAAATTCAACAGTGTATGTGACCGTGTGGATAATCAAAAGAAGCCCCTCATTCAAAGATGGGGAAATGAAGTCTACAGTCAGACCTCCAGCTGGTTAGTGATTATGTTAGAAATGCCAACCAGGGGCATCCTGAAGTCAGTGTCAGTGCTCTGCTCTCCCTTTCTGGTTGCTTCTCTCCACCTGATGGAGTACTCAGTATCTTCCAAGAGTCTCCTAACCAGTGACAAAAGCATAGTCCTGTCAGGATGCCCTATGGGTGGGACCAGGGTTTGTGTGAACTCAAGGAGTCTTGAAAACCCAGCACATTCCAGTTTAAGTCATGTGATAAAAGGGAGAGAAAGCAGAGAAGAAGTAGCCTGTTTCCCCCAGAGTGCCCACAGTGACACAGTGGAGATAACAGGTGGACTCTGTTATCCACAAGACTTCCACAAGTATGAGGGGCTTCTGAAGCGTCAGGTTTTCTTTAAAATTCAGGTGATTTTTGCATTCTGTTCCATAATATATCTTTTGTGTTTTAACATAGAATAAAATTTTAAATTACTTGTTAAAAAACATGTTTCAGAAGAATGTTCAGATTTATTGTGTAGCCGTAGGTATCCCTGGCTTAACCATGTAAAGGAGGCTCATTTTGAAAAAAGACTGGATCCAGGGGGTGACAATGAGAATGTGGCTGCAGCCCTGATGAACAAGGTCCCAGAAGAGAGAGGGCCCAGCTCTTTGGGGGCCTTCCTGTCCCTATGCCATAGAGGTAGGAATCTCACTCTAAGCTGGGTGATACAACAGCAAGATGGGTGATCAGGCTCAAAGCTTCATGACAGCAGGTACACACTCCTTCACCCCTGGATCCCTTGAAACCCCTGATACAGAGCCTTTACACATTGCAAACACACCTCAGATCAGTGAGGAAAAAGATAGAATTCTCAGGGCCATGAAGCAGCTGAAGCATGGCCAGGCATTCCTTTCCTCTGTGATTTCTCTAAACTGCAATTTTCTTGCCTACAAGATGAAAGTAGTGACCCCACCCTGCTTAACTGTCAACCTACTTGCAATGAGGTAGAGCAAAAGCAAGCACCTGATAAACTACAAGGTATTTTAGATATGCAAAGGATCATCATTATCCCATAGAGATTCACTCTAGTAAAATCCTAACATAAAGCCATAAGTGGAGGCTGAGAAACCCAAGCTCCTAAAATGCAAGACTGAGATGTTGTGAAGTCAATGAATGCTTGGGTGCACCTCAGATCCATGGCACTGTGCGGTCTGTTTCAGCCCAGGCTCTGGTTTGACACCACTGGTGGCAGATATCTGCTCTGGCTTAAACATCAACAATGGTTTGGGGTCCTGGGACTTTTGGTGGGAACCTCAAGACAGATGCAGATTCCAGGACTCCTAATTCATACCATTTTGTTAGCCCTTTTGGAGAAAGCGGAAGTGTAGGAACCCATCCTCTGCCTCCTCATTTTGTAAATCAGGATTACCTGTGGCTTGCCCATGCAGCTCTTCCTTCTCCTCTCAGCCTGTCCCTCCATGAGAATAGTTGATGTTGACTTTGTTATATCCAAATTCCTGTTACCCTAGGCTATGTTTTCTTGGGCTCTTAGTGCATTAATCTATTCTGAAGAAGCAACTTTCCATTAAATACCTGTGTCTACTACATGGTTTACTTCCCAGAGGACATGATATGTTTATATTTATTGTGTGTGTGTATGTGTGTGTGTTTGTGTGTGTGTGTGTCTGTGTGTGCTTGCATTCATGTGTACACATAGGTACACACAGGTGCACATATTTGCATGGGAGTGTAGGGAAAGCTTGAGGGAAGGGTATTTTCTCAGTTATCCTGTCTTCTTTGACATTCAGTTGGCTCTCAATGAATCAGCTACTTCCACTAAGAGTTTTTCCTACCCCATCAGCCCAAATGGACCCCGCCTCCCTCCAGGACTGCTCGGAAATTCCCTACTGCTGTCACCTTCCTTTTTATCTTCTTATTTCAGAGAAGGTTAAGAAGGCCCTGAAAGTGATGGGCTTTGAGAACCTAATCTAATCTCCCCTTCCTTCTAGGAGGGCAGTGGAAGGATATCCTTTAAAAGCAGTCTGTGCTCAACAAGCAGTAAAGGTCATGCTTCATAACTCAAGGTCAAAAGGCACAGGAAGCAATTCTGCACACAAGACTTCTTACTGATCTCTTTCTTATTTGCTTTCTTTCCTCATAAGACAATGACTTTGTGAGACAAAAATACCTTTGTCATTAAAATGCACTCATTCATCCGTCCATTCATTCATACCTTCATTGTGTTATTGGATCTAACTAGTGTTGAGTGCCTTTCTCTGTGCTGGGAAACCAAGTGACAGGATGTCCATGATTACCATCTTGGGGGAACTCAACGTCTGGTGGGAGAGGCAGAACTACTGGCAGCATCACAAGTCAATGGATGCAGTAATAGAAGCACCAAATCTAAGGCATGAACTAAGGGCAATGTGTCCCAGGACTGAGGCTAAGGTCTCCTGTGATTGTGCTTGCCTTGCTTGTTCAAGACTCAGGAACTTCACAGAGGGCCTTCACTTCCTAATCCTGGTAATGCCGACCAAGGCACAAACAAGAGGGGCTGAAGAGAACTGCCAAGAATGATTGCAGTGTCTCTTCATCCTGCACTGGCCCAGAGGCTCTCAGTGACTAGATAGAAGACCCTACCCCATCCTTTCAGGAAGCAAACAAACAGTTGCATATTGCTTTGTCCTGGTCAAGTCCCCAACTATCCTCACTATAAAGCATTCCAGATTCCCTTTTCATTCAATGTGTTTGTTTGATAGGTACCAACAAATAACTTCCAGGAGCAGAACCTTTGCAAAATCCCTGCTTTCAAATGTTCTTACCCAGAGGGACAGTTAAATGACAGAACCATTGCACTGGGTAATTGGGTAATGGAGCAACCAAGTGGTGGAGCACTGGAGAAAATGGCTGGAGGTTACCGGGAAAAAAGGGTCGTTCTCCTGCCTTGCCTCAGTAAGCCTTAATGTAAGTTGTGCAAAACGGAGTATCTTCTTGTGTTAGAAGAAAATGTATTAGAAACTCCTGAAGAAGCTCCCTAGTATGAAGGCTAGGGACTATTTAATTTAAACCAGAGACCTCATTTCTAACTTACTAATGCCCTAAAGTTGGAACTTTTGAGAAATCCCTTTCTTTGAAAGAGTGAAATCATGAGACTGTTAATAATGGCAAAGCCAGTGATGGCTGGAGGGGCTCCAGGGAACATCTTCCTACTATAATCTACCAAATATTGGCTTGAAAAAGCAAAGCTGTTTTCCCACTTTACAAGAACTGAATCCAGGAAGCTAGCAAACAAGGGCCTTTTGGATCCCATGCCTTTCATCTGCAAATTTTGTGCTTTTCTTTTTCTTCTATGTGAGCTATTTTTCAGGGAGAAAACACATTCCTTAGGCACAGTCTCAAGTTGAAAATCTTCAAGAACTTCTGCCCAAATGAATGGAAAAATCAAGTAAAGCCTCTCCATTTTGATAATGTTTGTACTTTGTGGTAAGAGTAGCCTAAAAGTGTAAAAATGAGGTCATTTTTCGTGCCTAATCATGAAATTTCACACAATTACCAAGAAAAGGAACATGTTGCACTGATAAGGAGAATTAGGTCTCTTCAACATTGTGACTCTATTGGTTTTGGTCCACTGCAAAAGAGGGGTCCAGGAACCTGTTTTGATGAACCCTTGGATAGTGATTAATGTAATAAAGATATTTGTTGAACACAGATTATATGTACTCTTAAATACCATGTGTGCTATAAAATCTCTTTGAAAGTTCCATATGACCCTACTATTGATCTCCATTTGACAGATGAGGAAAATAAGACACATAGGTCTCATAAAATGTCCAAGGGCACACAGGAGCAAGTTGAACTTGATGCTCCTAGGCCATACCCATGAGGTTGCTGAGAACCACCTAGGAAAATGCAAGCCCTACAGAGCTGGCCAGTCTTTGGTTCAGAATTGCATGTGGTCTCCCACCTTAGGGAACGGGGCTCTAAGAACTCCTTCTGCCCTTGTTTCATGGTCTTTGTTCCTGTGGCATCCCCTCAGCCTCCAGATCCTCCAACTGAGATGCACACATTGAAAAAAACATTAATATGTATCACTGCATCATGCAGAAAAGAAACCAACAATTATTTTTTAAAAAGGATCTAAGAGAGAGACAAGTGCTAATTATAATCCCTTTCACTCTAAATGTTCACCCCTGCCTACACTGCCCATTTTATTTGTCCTTCAGATCCTCCATTTTGTCTTTCACCCATTTAACAGATGTCTGCTGAGCAAGCTTCCACAGGCTAGGTGTTGGGGAATTAGTGAGAAAAAAGCAGCAGCCATTACTCTGTGCAGCTTGTATGGGTGTGGGGGAGAGAGTCATCTTAAAATGGTTGCAGCTGCGATCAGTGTGATGCTGGAGAGAGAACCGATGACAGGGAGGAGAAAAGATGAGGATCTGCCCTGTAGGATATCCTGGAAGCCTTCCTGCGTGAGTGACATTGAAACTGAGATAGAAGGGAATGAGTCAGAGAACACTGAAGGAAAGAGCAATGTGCACAAAAGGCTCAGCAAGAGGGAACATGATCAACATGGCGAGTCCTGGAGTCTGAAAGAGGTCAGATGGCCATGGAGAAAGAACTTAAGGATGTGCATGGTTCTGGCCAGGCTTGACAGCTGGGCAGAGGCAGAGCAGGCAGGACCAAGAAGGCATAGTCAGTTTTGCTCTCCTCTTATGAGCCAGAGGAAGCCACTGATGGGGTTAAGCAGAGGGTGATGTGATGGAATTTTTATTTCGGGGGAGGCCAGTATGGCTATAGCAGGAGGGGGTGGTGTCAGGAGTAGAGTACGGTAGATGCCTGTGGGTTAGCCAGGTGCTGTGATGTGGACTGAGGAGAGGCTGATAGCTTGGAGGGGTGTCAGTGGCATAGGGGGAAGTGGGAGGAGAACACTCTAGGTGAGGGAGTGAGGTTGATAGGCTCAGGAGATATTCTGGAAGCCAAATTGATGGGACTTGATGATGGGCTGGACAAGGGTTGAGGGGCAAGGAAGTAATCTAGAGTTCGGGATAGAGAAGGATGCAATTCTGTGATACAGGGAAGAAAGAGAGTGAGCTAGACTGCCTCTGACTTTCCTTGAGAGAGACAGAATGCACACCTAATCTGGTGCAAATTTACCTGGCCAGCCTGCTTCCCCATTGGCAAGCACAGCCAGCTGTTAGCAGACTCTAATGCCTTTCTATTTTGAGTGACTTCAGGAGGGTTTTAGAGAAACAAGTGTACGCATCCAGAAAAGGCCCTGGCCACTGCTGAGGTGTTTACTGACTAGATTCCATCCATGGGTCCTCAATCTATTTCCATGATGTTTAGCATCTTCTTGCTCCCTGCCAACCCACCACCCACAACCAGGTACATGCAATAAAGTAATATATGCAACATAAAGGCAGATACTAGGAGCAGGGAAGCTTACATTTTTGGAAAATTCCTGGACTCTTATGAAATTCTTTTGAAATCTATCAAAAATCCCATGCCTCCACGTTCTCTCAGGGTTGAAAGGAAAGACAACAATGTACAGAATCCAAGCTGGGTGATTGGCACCCCCTGTAGGTTGCTGTGGGAATTCCGGGTTGAGATTTAAAATGTCAGAATTTTGAGGCCATTTGTCCCAGTGAACCCATACCTGGGCTCACCTGTGTCCACAGGCCCTGACACTTCTCAAGACCTCCAGAGCTGCAAGCCATATTCTAGGGTCCCAGCCAGGATTAAGAAATTAGGTCTCAGCTAACTTCAAGTTCCAGAACCTCCTTCTGTTCATGGAGTCCTGCCACAAGGTCAGTGTAATTCTCTGACTCCTCAGAGAGAAATCTTATTGCGTCCATCTCCTCCCTTTTCCCACCCATCTCCAAGAGCTTCTTCCTAAAGACTAGAGGAACTCAGGCCTGTGGCCTAATAGAAGGCACAGAATCTGACCCAAAACAAAAAACAAAACAAAAAAACCCCAACAACTTCTGTCCTGACCCAGGGAAGTCCCAACAAAATCTTGTTAGGACAACCTCTGCACATCAACCACTCTGAACACCACAGTTACTCACTGGAGCCTCTGAATCCAAGGTCAAAGTTCCCACAGCCAGAAGCTTGGCCCCTACTAGGTGCCCAGGCCCAAAGGAGTCTCATCCCAGCTGTGGTCAGGCCACACCTGCAGCTGGCACAGCAGACCCCACAGCCTACCTGAACCTGGAGAAACTTGAGAAAGGGCCCCTAAGAGCAAGTGACTGCTGCCCACCCCAGCTCTAGGAGGAAACAAATGCTGGAATTTCTCTAGTGCTGGAGCACCCCACCCCCACACAGATCCCCATCTCTTGGCTTGTGAACCACCTCCTGTTTTAATCATCTCCTCTTCACTCTGTTGGGGAAGGAGGGTTTCCCACCCCAGAGTTATGGGGAAAGCCTTACATAACAACTGACACTGAACTGATGAGATTGACATAGACTCACAACCCCAGGGAAGAAGGAGACCCCCCCACACCCACAGCGGCCACACTGACCAGAAACAGCATCAACAATCAGGGGCTGTGGGAGGCAGACTTTGTATCAACAAGAGGGTTGTGTGATCCCTGGTTCTCGAAGGAGGATGGGATTGTGTTGTTCAAGTGGAATACCATTGACTGGCTGGCTTATACAAGAAATTTATTTTCTTATAGTTCTGGAGGCTAGAAGTCCAAGATCAGTATGGTTGGTCTCTGGTGAGACCTTTCTTCCTAACTTGTAGATGGCCACCTTTTTGCTGTGTCCTCACATGTCCTTTCCTCTCTGCACACATACCTCTGGTATCTCTTCCTCTCTTCATGAAGACATCAATCCTGTTGGGTTAAGACCCCATCCTAATGACTTCATTTAACCTTAATTACCTCCTTAAACTTCCTCTTTCCAAATGCAGTCACAGTGAGGGTTAGGGCTCTGACATATGAATTTGGGGGCAGGTGGGAGGACAAATTCAATCCATAACAGGAGCACATAACATTGAGCCTCAGTTTTAGGCCTTATACCACACCTTTAGAGCCAATAAAGCAGCTTAACATCTGGTAGCACTCCCCCAATTGCTCATAATGAGAAAGAGTTCCAGAACCAAGAGTCACCATTTACTGAAGAACTTGGCCCCATGGTCACCAATGGAAGGAGGTCAGGTTGGCCTCCCCAGCCCATAATCTTGGTTACCAGTGGAGGCCCAGACCTGTTAGCTTTATGAGTTCTTTAGGGCCTGATTCAAAATGTAATCTGCACCTGAATTCCACCTGAAATCCTGACAGCTCTGACATGATTGTAGAGAAGGGGTCATTTGTTTAGCTTAAATCCCAAGCTGGGAAATGAAGTCTTATGGCCAGGCAAGGCCATTATTAAGGAACTCATAATGCCCTCATCTTTTCAGAGCCCCATCTATCTCTGCCTGGAGTGAACCACTGCACTGGCCTCATAGGTAGCACCAACTGGTAGCACCAACTATTTCCCTAGTTCCTATCCCACCCCATGTGCAGGCCTAATCCTAACACTGGGCTCCTTCTTGTGCTCCTTGTTCTGCTCTAAGGGGTGGATCAGCCCCTGCACCTCCCAAGCTTCATCTTGAAGCCAATGAGCAATTGCTGGGTTCCACCTATAATATGCAGTGCCCTGCATAGTACTGGGCACTTTCAAGAACCTGGCCTTATATACCCCTCCCAACAATTCTGCAAGCACATAGTATCATCATCCTTATGTGGTCAAGAGAGTAATGGCTCCAAAAGATATCAGGTCCTTATCCTGAATCCTGTGAATGTAATCTTAGTTGGAAAATGAGTCTTTTCACATATGAATAAGGTAAGGATCCTGAGGTGGGAAGATTGCCCTGGATTATCAGAGTGGCCCCTATATGCAATCTTAAGTGTCTTTACAGGAGGAGGTAGGGGAATATGTGACAAACACAGAAGAGAAGGGGATATGAAGACAGACCAGAGAGAGATTTAGAAGATACTGGCCTTGAAGATTAGAGCCATAAACCACATACCCAGGAATGCCAGCCGCACCAGAAGCTGGAAGAGGCAAGGAACAGATTTTGTCCTAGAACTTCCAGAGAGAGCACAGCTCTTCTGACACCTTGATTTCAGCACAATGATACTGATTTAATTATATATATATATATATATATATATATACACCTCCCACTCCCCTTCACCTATTTTGCCCATCCCCCCACCACCCTCCCCTCTGGCAAACATCAGTTTACTCTCTGTATTTATGAGTCCGTTTCTGTTTTTTGCTTATTTGTTTGTTTATTCATTTGTTCCAGTGAAACAGGTTTCAGATGCCAATCTACAAAACTGTGAGAGAACAAATTTCCATTGTTTAAAGCCACCCAGATGTGGTCATTTGTTACAGCAGCCACAGGAAACTCATATAGCCATTTAACAGATACTTCCAAGTGCTGACCTCTTGTAATCACCATCCCATTTACAGTCACTTATCCCCATTAATATCCAATCATTATCCTCATTTACAGATTGGGAGACAAGGATCCAAAAGATCCCCAGACACTGCAGTTGGTTCTTCTCTTCAACTACTCTCCAGTGGGGCCTCCATATCCTAGTACACTCTCCTAATTCCAGCTGCCTGCCTGAGATTTTAGTTGGATGGTCCTCTTGTTTTCTGGCCTTTTTCTGATTACCTGGAGCTATTCCACTCCATGCCCCTCTGGCTTACCCTTGGGAATATCTGGGTACAGAAACTCTCTTCCCAGACTGACTTGGCCCTTGGCTATAAGCTTCCTCTATTATGCCACATGCTGGCCACACACAGAGCCAGAAGGTTGGGACCAGCAGAGAGGCCAGCATGAAATGACTCTTAGGCTTCACATGGAGCAGTCCTGTGGTACAGAACAGTTCCGACTGATCCTATGTCCCAGGGGTCAGGTGTCTGCTCCCATAGAGTGATACACACCCCCATCAGTGCAGAGTCCCAGGTTACCCTTGGAAGGCCTGGGCTCTCTGCTCTTCCAGTGGGGGAAGTGTAAGACTCACAGCCTCTTGGAGTGCAATGTGTGTGTACTAGAGAGACAACAATTTCTTGGCTGCAGCTCTTGAACCTGAAGCCCCCAGAAGGGTATCAATGCCTTGCTCACTACAGAAACACTTGGCAAGGGGATGGATGTCAGAGACACCACCATGCAGGAGGCCTGTGAGTGTAACAATTGTATCCTGGGCCAGGCCTTTGCTGTTCTGGGGAGGGAGGAAAGGGACAATTTTCAGAGGAAAGAATACATTGACAAGTCATTGATTTAAAATCAAAAATTGTTCCAGGTTGTTCCACGGGTTTCTCCTCAAGATTATTTAAGCCAATCTTCAAATTTTATAGATGAGGAAACCAAGACCAACAGAGGGAAAAAGTCATGAAATTTAGGGGAGGAAGCTCGTATTGGGAGTCAAATTCTTAGGTTACCAAACCCAATGTTCTGACCCACACTTCAGACTCTTTCATGCACAGATTTCTCCAAGGAGATCTTTAGCTAGTTCATCCAGAAGCCTGTATCTTTAATCAACCCATTTAGACTGGAACTAGAGAAGCCATCAATACCCACCTTCCCCAATTTCCCATCTGTTCCATTTCAGAAGCCCTATCTTCTGGAGAAGTCCCAAATGTCCTACCAAGTCTTGTGTTACCCTCAGACCATAAGATTCTTTTTTTTTTTTTAATTTTTTTTCAACGTTTTTATTTATTTTGGGGACAGAGAGAGACAGAGCATGAACGGGGGAGGGGCAGAGAGAGAGGGAGACACAGAATCGGAAACAGGCTCCAGGCTCTGAGCCATCAGCCCAGAGCCTGACGTGGGGCTCGAACTCACGGACCGCGAGATCATGACCTGGCTGAAGTCGGACGCTTAACCGACTGCGCCACCCAGGCGCCCCAAAGATTCTTTAAGAGATATGTTCAAGTTCAAGGCCATTAAAGACTTTGGACCATTCAGGTGAGGTCTCCAAATTTCACCAAGACCTGCCCGAAGACTTGCCTATACTTTCAAGAGGAAAATAAGGAATGCTGCTCAGGTCAGCCTCTGCACTCTCACCCATGAGATTAGGCTCCTGGGAGTTCATATTCTTTTTTAACTCTGCAGATCAACTGGGAAGAGCCTGCCTTGACAATCTTTTCTCTCCTTCCCCAGCTTTTTGCATGCCTGGCTGCTATTCATTTTTTAGTGTCATCTAGGATGTCACCTCCCTTTGGAACCCTGTATAGTCTACCAAGACTGGTTGGGTGCATTTGCTCCAAGCCTCCATAACTGGGCATACCTCTAGTGTGGCTTCTAGCACCCTAATTGTAACTGCTTATAAATTTGTTTGTGTTCACTACCCGATTGTCCTTGTTTAGGACTACTATCCTTTCTTCAGCACGCCACTCCTGGTAGGCATGCAGTAAAAGCATGGATGAACAAATGAATGGGTGCATGAATGAAGTATTGTTGCTTAAGGCACAGTGAAGGGTACTTGAAGAAGGTGCTCCCCAGGTCCAGCTAGGCAGGTGAAGAAGCAAGTCTCCTCACTGGCAGAATTTCATGCTGTGCTTTCATCAGTGGCAAAACCAAGGAGAAGAGCCATATCTCCTAGTGATTAACTACAAAGAAAGTCTCCCAATACACTGGCAAAGAACTGAAACTAAAACCCAGGAACTAAAAACTTAAAGTACCTTCAAGTCTCCTGGCATTCTACAGTGGAAATATAGATTGATAGTTCCACTATAATTGGGTAATTTTTATGGAGAAAAGAGAGCCCAGAGCCAAGAAGGCCTTTCCCTAACTCCGACATCTGTACTAGGAACATATATTCATCACTCAAGAGGACTTTGGAGGACAATAAAGACATGAGATCCCCGTTGAGTGAACCCCAGAATTAGTGGGAGGGCTTGGGACATGGACTCCTGGCCTGCCTACTCCTGAAGAGTTTTGGATTCCTGTGAATCCAAGGGGCTAAACACAGAAGGACAAATGGGGATATACAGGTCTGGGAGTAAGCAGTGCCATTCCCAAATGTACTGATGCTATCATCTGGAACAGATCAGCAACTCATAATTGTGCAGCAGATGCCTTGCATTAAATAAGATTCCATTAACCACAGGAAATCTGTGAAATGTTCATCCGCAGTATGCAAATCCATTGTCATGCAGCATTTTTCTCAGCCACTAGGTGGCAGGTGTTCGTGGTTTCTGGGACTTCCTAGGAGACTGGGGCTTACCAGGAAGGGAAGATTCTGGTTCAGATTGGGAATCAGGCCTCATGCTGCCTGAGCTGTTAAGTCTAGAAGCTCTTCAGCTGAGGAAGCCTCTTCAGCTACCCCGGAGCTGTCCCTTCTTTCACAGATTCTCTATGTTCAACAGTTGTGACATTTACACTCCTTTTCTGGTTCTTCCTTAGTTGACCTCCCCTCTAAACCAAACTTTCTGTCTAATCCTTGTCTCATAGTCCCCAAGACCCCAGGGGGAAGAAGAAGTCTCCTCCTCCAAAGTACACGGGATGCCTCCCTGTTGCTTTTAGGTCACTTGTCCCAAATCCCAAAAAAATCTCCTAAATGACATTTTGTCTTCCTTTACCTATCTCTTGCCCCTGACCTGGCCACCTGACCCTGTCTGTTCTTCACATGAGCCTGGCCTCTCCTGAGGTCCAGAGTCAGCCCTCCCTTTTCCAACAGATCTTGTCATTGGCATCAGAAAACATTTCCCAAAGAGTGTTCCAAGGGTCTCATGAAATGCTCTGTGTTCAGATGGGTTTGGGATATTCCTCTGACTGCATCTCCAACCTGGGGCTACATGGTGCATGTTAGCACTGTAAAGGCTCTAGAGAGTCCTATACAAAGGCTACTGTTCAACTGGGATGAACCGGGCTTCCCTAGATATCCCAGGCCCAGTACTCTGCAGGCAAGGTGTCAAACTCAGCTTGTCTGAGTCTTGGCAGAGCAGGTCGTGATAGTCCATGGATGGAAGCCTGGGAGGAGCTGATACAAGACTGCCCCACATCCCTTGTTGCAGTCATCCCTCCTCTTTTGTATCCATGTTGTCCTTCCAGTGTGGGGGACAGGGCTCTCTAGGAGATGACATCCTTTGCTTGTTCTTCTTTTCACCATCATTTCACCAAGAAATAAACAAACAGTGGATTTTTATATTAGTTGGGTCTTGACCTTGTCTTATGTGTCTGCTTGACAAGCATCTGACTCAGTGGTAGAGATGAAGCCCAGAATGTTTCATTTTTTATTGTGATTTTAATTTCTTATTTTGGAAACAATTATAGATTCACAGAAAGTGGCAAAACAATGTTCAGGAGGTCCTGTGTACCCTTCACCCAGTACTCTCCAGTGATAACATCATTTAACTACAGGACAATATCAAATCTAATATGTTGACATTGGTATCATCCACAGAACGTCTTCAGATTTCACCAGCTTTACATGCGTGTGTGTGTGTGTGTGTGTGTGGTTCAGTGCAATCTCACCCCACGTGTAGATCTGTGTGACCGCCACCATCAAGATACAGAGCCATTCCCTCCCTGGGAGGCTGTCATGTGTCATCCCTTTACAGACTCACCTATTACTGCTGTTCCTTCCCCTGGCAACCACGCATCTGTTCTCCATCTCTATAGTTTGGATATTTCAAGAATGATACAAATGGAATGAAGCAGTCTATTGAGATTGGCTTTTGATGGTTAGAGAGGGAGGGAGCCAAAACATAAGAGACTCCTAAAAACTGAGAACAAACTGAGGGTTTATGGGGGGTGGGAGGGAGGGGTGGGTGGGTGATGGGTATTGAGGAGGGCACCTGTTAGGATGAGCACTGGGTGTTGTATGGAAACCAATTTGACAATAAATTTCATAATAAAAAAAAAGATTGGCTTTTGAGATTGGCTTCTTTTACTCAGCATGATTCCTTTGAGGCCCTCCAAGTTGCTGCCTGTGTTGATAACTCACTGTGTCACTGACCAGTATCCCATGGTGTGGACGTACCACGGTTTGTTTACCCATTTGTCCATCAAAAGTCATCTGAGTCATTTCCAGTTTGGGGCTATGATGGATACAGCTACTAGGAGCATTCATTTACATGTTTTTGTTTTCATTTCTCTGGAATAAATGTCCAGGGGGAGTGCAATTCCTGGGTCACATGATGGTTCCATGTTCAATTCTATAAGAAACAACTACCAAACTCTTTTCCAGAGTGGCTGTCTGATATTTGGTTTTTCCTCTCATATGACTGTACTGTGCAGCCAGGGCTAAGAATCATGGCTCTGGAAAGAAACTGAGGCATTCCCAGGAGCCACAGGCACTTCAGCTAATGGAGTTGAGGTCTCACACTCCAGTTTTTCAAAGATAATTCCTGGTAAAACTTCCAAATTGTTCCCTGAGGACAAACATGGGCTGTTTCCTTCTTAATTATTTATGTATGTCCTCTCAAATAGGAGCTCAAGAGAACGGGAGTGTCCACATTACATCTATACAAACTTCAATATGTGGTAGAAAGCCAGCCTAAATTCTTCTGATTGGGGAATTAGGTTGAACTTAGCAGCTGGGGGCAATTGTTCCTTTGACTCCTGCCACCATCTCATGGTGGCTAGAAGTTTTCTAGAAAATGGAGCTCCTCTGTCATAGCTGAGCCTCTCAGCACCCTGAGCCTTACCCTGGAGCTCTTGTAGATAATTAAAATCAAGGAAGTTTCTCTCCCAAGTGGTGTGACTTCTCTGGGCTCCCTTGGGTGCTCTGGGATAAATCTACCATGTCTGTCTCAGCCACAGGGAGCACGCAGGGTGGCATTTGCAGTAGGATGTTGGCAGGGCTTCTCTGGACCCAAGCATGGAACCAAGAAGTGACTGAGTCACAGACCCCAAGACACTTCCAGATGTCCCTGCAGATAGAGCTCTTAGCCCTGCATCCCTCCACATGCCCTTCAGCCAGTCATCAAGCACTTACCTTGTGTGTGGTCTTTGCCCGGGGGTACACTATCCAGAGGCCCTCACAGGTACAGCTCAAAGGCTGGGTCTATCTGGCATGAAAACATCTGGTGACCATGTCCCAGCATCTTACTCTCCTGGCCTCACAAAGCCTCCCCACAAAAGCCACTGCTATCCCCATTCCTATGTCAACTCCCTGTCTGCTCCTTCAGAGAGTTCTCCAGTCTCTCCTGCTGGCATCACTGCCCCTCCACACTCTAGAGCCCAAGCCTGGGGCTAGCCAAAGGCCAAACAAAAAAAAAAGGGAAACAAAAGCAAACAAAAGAATTCCCCTGACCCCCCAATAAACACACACACAAAAGAGCAGGCTTATGGGAAGAGGAAGCTTGCACCAGCATCTACCCCGAGGGGGGGCCTGGGGCTCCCCTCATTGTTCTCCCTCCCCAGTCCTTGTGATGACAATCCCAGCCCCAGACAGGTTGCAGCCCCCCTGCCCCACAGCCAGCACCCCTCCTCTTTTCCCACCTTGGGCCCCCTGAGAAAGACGCCTTGAAGCAGATGTCATAGCCCCAGGAGTGGTTCCCACAGGAGGAGGAAGTAAGAGCTCACAAAAGCCTGGGCCTTTCCCTGAGGAAGTAGCATTGGCTTTTCAGTGACAGACTCTTGCAAGGATGAGGGACAGGGCAGGCTGGGGGCCCAGGGGACCAGGGCCAGGAGAGGAGCTGGCTCTTGGAGGAAAGGAGGGCATTGTGAGCCCTTGTTTACGGTGCCTGGAGGGGGCCCTGACCTTGCTGCTTGTCAACAGACCCGCAGCTCCCCCCACCCCACATCTTTAGTATTGTTGTGGAGGCAGCCCATTCATAATTTTATTTGGGGGCGGTTGTTTTTGCCTCCAGCCCCTCCCCCCAACTGGCTCACTTTCAGCATTGTAACTCGGATAAAAAGGCAAGATATCCTTCCCCTTTCCTGGAGCCCGCTTCCTATCCTGACCTTGTTGGCTGGAGACTCTGTTAACCCTTAGGAGAGCAGGAGAAGGGGGCTCTCCTGCAACAACGGGCCTCCCAAGCAGGACTGACACCCCCCACCCCATCACCCCAGTATTGTTGGAGACATAAACACATGGTTCCAGGAAAGACCAGGGAGAGAAGCAGTTTGGGATCACGCATTTAGACACTGAAATGCCAGAATGCTGGGACATGAGGATGGGATATTAGGGACTGGGGCTATCCTGAAAAAGGGCTGACATGTCACCCATCACAGGACTCATGAGGAGAGCACAAACACTTTCAAAGGAACACTGACCAAACAGGGCAATGCAGGAAAGCGCTGCAAACTAAGAAAGGCCTGGAAGTTGTGTCAAGGGCAGGGCAATTGAGTGGATATGGGATTTCCAACCTGGAGAAGACTAGGGAGCCATATCAGGGTTCTCTGGCATATTGGGGACTGTCACAAAGCAGAGGGGAGAATTTATTCTAAGTAAGGAAAAGGCAGAATTTGGGTTAGGGAGGGAACTACTGGAGGTCTACTTTCTGTGAATAAAGGACACTCCCCAATGTTGGAAGTGAGCCCTGGGAAAGCAGTGAACCTCATCACTAAAAGCACAGCCTAAGCCAGGGAAAGACAGAGGGTGCTGTGTACCACCGAGACCAGGCATCATGGGGCCAAGAAGCAGAGGCTCACCCTGTACATGGGCCACATGGGGAGCACAGGGCACAGGGCACACAGGGAGCTCAGGGCCACACGGGGAGCACAGGGCAGAATCAGGACCCAAAGTGAGGGCTCTGGACTCCTGGAGAAGAGCTTTGCCTCACACATGTTCAGACTGAGGCTGGCTGCCCTTGTGAGGTGCAAGCCTGCAGATGAAAGAGAGTCCCAAGGGAGCTTAGGGCTCCTTCCATACTAAGATCTGTAGCTTCAATGACTCTTTGGCTTCACCCTTTTACTCTGCTTGCTCTTCCTTCCTAACACCCTGCACATTTATATCCATTCTTCTCTGACCTGGTCACTCATCCCTCATACCTTCTCTCCTTGCATCTTGGCACCAGCTCAGAAAATGCACGGGCTTTGGACTCACAGCCCACTTGTTCCACCTTCCACCTGCCAACACTCACACCCCCCAACCCCCTGTCTGAAAGGCTCTGAGAATTTCTTAACTCTGTGCTCTGTGACAATACAACCCCCTTTTGCAATGTATTATTTCTCCTGACTGAGATTGTGTCCCTGGTGCTCCTGAGCAGTTTCTGACATTTAAGTCTCAACTCTGCAGTTGAAAAGAAAGTTTTCAGAAGATAGAGCCTCACTTCCAATCATGCATTTGGGGGCTGTGACAGGACACAAGAAAGACAATGGCCCTACCTTTATGGAGTCCACAGATCAACAGCATCCTCTGTGCTCCCCATAGAAGCCTGCACAGTGCTGAGCACACACTTCAACAGCCTTGTTCCTCACATGATGGATGCACATCCTGAGTCGTCCATGCATTCCGGGGTGTACTGATCTGCTTGGGCAGCCATAACAAAGTACCACTGTGGGGCTTAAACAATAGACATTTATTTCCTCACAGTTCTGGAAGCTGGACATCTGAGGGTCAGCAGGGTTGGGTTTTTCTGAGGCCTCTCTCCTTACAGGTGGCCAGGTTCACTCTGGGTCCCCACATGGTCTCCCTTCTGTGTGAGTCTGTCCTGTGTGTGTCCTGATCTCCTCTTCTTATAAGGACACCAGTCATCTTGGATTAGGGCCCGTCCACATGGCCTTATCTTAATGTAATCACTTCTTGAAATGCCTTATTTCCACATATTGTCACATTCTGAGGTGTTGGGAGTTAGGACTTCAACATACAAATTTTCGGGAAACACAGCTCAGCCCATAACAGTGGGATTTGGAGTGCCCTTTTTCTTTAAGATCATCTCCAGGAGCTCACTGTTTCTGTGAATAGTCAAGTGTCAAGAGAAATAGAACAATAAATAGAAAGAAAGGACAGTGGGATCTGAAATTGAAGAACAGAACCCTCAGAGAAGCATGTCTCACCACCTCAGCTGTCTCTTCAAGCATATAGCCCATTGGCATCATGGGAGCCCAACATGGCCATCCACAGACTCTCGGTTAAGGTCTCTTAAGGTCTCTTAACATTCATGTAAGTCAGTAAGGCCTGGGTGCAAGGATAATGATATTTGTGACTGTGATAGAAACAGGTTGAATGGAGGTCAGGGCCACTTTGGGAAATGGATAGTACATTGAGAAAAGTAGCCTAGCTGGTGGCAGGGAGGGACATATGGGGTTGGTACATTTAGGGATTAATGATACCCAGAAAGTCTGCTAATTCTGACCCATAGAGGCCACACAAACCATAGGGTAAGCAAGATTTCCCATGAATGTCCAGATGCCTGATGGGGAGCCAGCCTCTCCCCCAAAACCCTTGCCATGGGTGTGCATGTATATGCCCACATATGTGTTTGTGTGTGAATGTGTGTTTGTGTGTGCATGTGTGTGTGCATGCATGTGTGTGCACATATATGCGTGTGTGTGTGTGTGTGTGTGTGTGTGCCTTTGTGCACTACGAATGGCCAAGTGCCCTGGATGAGGTGAGGAAGGGACTTGGGCCCAGCCAGAATTGGGAGGCTGTAATTCGGGACACAGGAGTCTTTGCCACTGAGTGGCCATGGCACACCAAGTACCTAGTTTTACCCAGGAACAGGTAAGGGCACCCAACTCCCCACATTCCATTCTTTCAAAGGTTTCCTCTGGCTCCTTGTTGGCCTGTTTGATTTTCTCCAGGAAGCCCCTGTTTTACAGTGACCGAGACCATCTGTATTTGAAAGAAGGACTGCATTCTTCTCAGGCTCAACATGAGGGATTCTGAGAAGCCCTTACACACAGCATATTGCTCTAGAGCTCAAAGACTCACTCTTATGAATTCCTTCATGTGATTTTCACAATGGTACTGAAAGTGGACTACAAAATCATCTCCATTTTGCAGCTGGGCTGGGAAGATGTTGGTCTAGGACTTGGGAGCCAGGGGAATCTAGGCTAGGATCCTGCTCAGTCACTTAGGACATGTGACTTAGGACAAAGCCAAATTTCCTGAAATTCAAAGTAGGGATATTGATACTCACTGGAGAACTTTTGTGGTGGTTGATGAGTTAAAGCATGCAAAACACGAAGCACAACTCATAGTAGGTAGAGTAACCCCTCCTCTCCTCCTTTCCCCATCAAAGGTGGCACAGGGCTGGCTCAGGGTCACTGAGAACACAGCTGGACTTGACTCAGCAGCATGTATTTTCCACTGTCTGTCTGTCTGTCCTTAGAAATCTCTTTGCCCAGCTGTCTTACCTCAAGGCTGCTTCCTTTCTGATCTTCCAAAGGCTGAGAAGTTGGGTTGACCAGCATATTGTTTCCAACTTTTCTTCACTTCCAGTGATCCCCAAACTAATAAAATCCCAGATCAGAACTAAGAAGACAAGACAGTGTAACTTGGATCCATTTCAGAACCCATGGTGGGCCGAGGGTCTCTCAGCCTCATAGAACTTCACCTCCCCAGGGGTGGACCAAACAGTGGCTCAGAGGCCATGAATGGCCCACCACCCTGTTTCGCCCTCAACTTTATCTCTGTATGTGGGTCCCTCACATATTCACATATTCACAGATGCATTCACATACTGCTCACTGAGCCCCTACATGGGTAAGCAGCAAGGTCCTGGAACACAGCAGAGAACAAGCCCCATGGCCTCCCAGGCTCCCTGGAGCTAACAGTCCATGTGGTTCCCCACCCAGCCACAAGCAATTAAGTGAGAAGAAAACGATGAAGAACAGCAGCAAAGGTCAAGTTACCCCCGCGCTGCCCTGAACGGAGGGAGGAAACCCAGCAGCCCTATATATGTCATTCCCATAGCACTTCTCCAATTCTGGACTCAGGATCAAAAGGCAATTGAGTCAGGATGTAGACCAACTCCCACTCAATGCAGGGCCTCTGTCCAACCAAGAAATAACAAGGAGAGAAGTCATGGATAGCGGGCCCTGGGAGTCAGGGTCAGTGAGACCCCAAAGAGGAAGACATGATTTGCCCTTGGCAAATCCATGTCCCATGTGCGAGGTACAGTATGATAAAGAATGTCTCCTTGACCAAACTTTAGACAGGTCCTCTGAGCCCTTTTTTCAAGTAGCCCTCATCCTTGTTCATTCTTTCAGAGTCCAGTTTTTGTTAAGAGTCCTTGTAAGTCAGTTTAGAAATAATCCTGTATCCTTGGTATCTGATGACCCTCAATATCTGATCAATTCCTTCATTCCCCTCACCCCACCCCAGGTGAAATCTGAGTACCCTGACCTGCCTTCTGCAAGAGTCTTCTTAGGTCTTTTTAGCAATAATCCCCTACCTTGATGTCTCCTCTTAGTAATTTCCATCTACTTATGCCACAGACTGCTCCTTGGCTATTAATCCCCACTTGTTCCAATTGTATTTGGAGCTGAACCCCATCTCTGTCATCTCAATAATCTTGACACCTATCATGGTAGTCCTGAATAAAGTCTTTCTTACCATTTTAACAAGTGTAAGAATAATTTTTCTTAGTTACTTAGTTAGTTAGTTAGAAGTATGGAGGGACAGAAAGAGAGAGAGAGAGAGAGAGAGAGAGAATCTTAAGCAGGCTCCAATGCCCATGCCCAGCATGGAGCCCAATGCAGGGCTTGATCTCACAACCATGAGATCATGACCTGAACCAAAATCAAGAGTCATGCTTAACCGACTGATAATTTTTCCTTTAACAGGAAATATTAAAAGCAAGCAAACAGATATCTGCTTTTTTCAGGTTTTATGCATATGAGTTTTACAAGCTGCCTAGCTGACCAACTTTTACAGAATAACCGTGAGGATTATTGGCAATACACAGAATCGTGATCAGATGGAAGATTACAGGCTATTGGATTTATCTTTCATAGAAAAGAACTTAAGGACATGGGCAGAAGTGTCAGCAGCTCCAGGCACCATCCCTGGAGCCAGTCCCCTGGTAGAGTGGGGCCACCATTTGTTGGTGACTGCTGAAGCCAGAGCCTGAGCTCATGGCCACCCTCTGACAGTCTCCCATCATTATGTGGTGCTAGCCAAGTGACTTTTGGAACCTGTGATATCTATAGTTCTGGCTGCCTCTTGCATGGGGAGGAGCAACCACCTAAAGTCTGGTCTTTTCTTCTCTAAACAGAGATTCCTCTCCATGGGCCACATCCAAGAGGAATGTACACTATTTGTATTCACAACACCTGATTCTAAAAGAATCCTAGATACCTGATTCACTTTCTCACTAGGCAGTTGGGACTCAAACCATTGGGTAAAATCCCTCACCCACCACCAACCAGTGTGGGCACAGCTGGGGTTTGAATCTAGAACTAGAGATAAGGAGACATTCTTTCTAGTTAGCGGGATCCCACATGATCCATGCCAAGTGAGTCCGAACAGATTTCAGTTATTTTTCACACTTGAAGTTGGGAGAAAACTACCTTCTAAAGTTTTCTTTGTGGGAGGAGGAAAAAATAAGAACCTGTAATTCAGCAGGGAATACAATTTTAAAAATAAGCCTTTGGGCCCGTGTATTTAATGCCCACCCCTTGGGGATCTTCAGCCCATAACTCAGGAGCACAATGGCTTTTCTTGTTATGAATGAGTGTGAAGTGCCAGCAGAGGAAATAGGAAGCCCCCAATGTAGTCTGAATGGACCTGTGAACAGGGATAATAAAAGTTGTCCTGGATTTCCGTTACCACCAGGTGTTTCCGCTGGGGGCTTCTATTCATTCAGGCTTTGGGATGGCCACGGTGCCAAATCTTCCCAGCCGACCCCGGCCCCTTGTCTATGCCCCTGACCTCACCACAATCACTAGGGGCCACCCAGGCCTGGACTCCTGGGACTTCTTGATGAGCATGTTCTCACTCCTGGGGCACCAACACTGGGATTTATTCTAGAGTAAAGGTGAGGGGTGAGAGAGAAGAAGGGGCACCAAATTACAGCCCCCAGACATTTTGATAAAAGAAGCTCATGAGAGAGAATGCAGGTGCACATGGAGACAGGTAATCATGAGCTATGGGTGACAGAGACACAGTGAGGGACTTGGGCCAGGAGCCAGGAGGGCCCCAGCAATGGCGAGGACTGGGGTTAGATGCCAAAAAGGACACCCATCTGTAAGGAATGGCTAAGAGAGGTACACATCAGAACAGCTGGAGGCAGGCCCTGGAAGCCTGCCTTGAAGTCTAACCCTAACTTACCCTGTGACCTTGAGCATATCACTGCCTCACTGAGCCTGTTCCTTAGTTCCCAAACAAGAAGATTGGAACATGCTGCTCATCTAGTGCTACCTTCTGTGATCTGACATCAGAC
This sequence comes from Prionailurus bengalensis, assembly GCF_016509475.1. Taxonomy (NCBI): domain Eukaryota; kingdom Metazoa; phylum Chordata; class Mammalia; order Carnivora; family Felidae; genus Prionailurus; species Prionailurus bengalensis. The sequence goes on from NC_057344.1 coordinate 51,679,318, forward strand.
TGTGAGACAGAAATGCTTCCAATTGAAAGGGAAAAGCAGGCTCCAGTCTCAAATGCCCACATGAACTAGATAAGAGTGCAGATGAGTGAGGTCAGCCTGGTGCAAGAAGAGGGACCTGGGAGGGTGGGCTGGAGTCACTTGCCTGTCACATATTCCAACAGGACACAGGCCACAGAACACACACCTGCCCCCTGCCAGATGAGAGACCCTGTCAAGGCAGCCTTCTTGTCTCCAAATGCTGAGGAAGCCATTGGGATGGGCAATGCTGCCCTTTAACCATTTTAATTAAACAGATTCATAGATATGCTGCCATGGCAGGGGGTGGGGGCCTTGTCATTCTAAAGTGGAGAGAAGTATTTATTCTGTTGGGGTAGAGAATATATGATAAATGACTTAGCTTTTTACATGGGAGATGGTTTACAACACACACCAGCTGGGTGAATGAGAGCCCTTGGATCAACCATAACCCTGACCCCATCACAAGTAGGAAGAAGGCCCACCTCCTCCAGAAAGCCTGTCATGGTTTCCTAATCCTGGGGGACACTGTCTGGAACCCATGGATAGCTGACTACATGGTCACTGGAACGTATTAACTGGGATTGTTCCTCTCTGGCAATATCACTATGACAGGTGGAAAAACTTCCAACTGGGAACCCCAAATTCTACCATTTCTAGTCTTTCTTCATTCCGTCTTCAGGGCAGGTGAGTGAGCCAAACAATAAACATGTACTAAGAACCCGGGAACCTGGGTGGCTCAGTCGGTTGAGCATCCGACTTAAGCTCAGGTCACAATCTCATGGTTCTTGAGTCCACACCTCGCATTGGGCTCTCTGCTGTCAGCACAGAGCCTGCATCAGATCCTCTGTCCCCTTCTTTCTCTGCCTCTCCCCTGCTTGTGTCCTCTCTCTCTCTCTCTCTGCCTCTCTCTCAAAAATAAATAAACATCAAAAAACATGTACTAAGAACCTATTTGGGCAAGAGCAGCCCTCTGGTTGCCATTGTTTGGAGAGCAAGTTCTGACTATGGACAGTCCAGGTGTTTGACTGATATCTTTATTCGTCGCCTAAGGCCTTTGGTAATTAGTAATTAAAGTATGCATCATGACATCCAAGATAATGTATATCTTCAGTTCCTCAGGCAAGATGATGGTGATAGTGGTGATGTTGATGGTACATAGATAAACAGCTTCAGACTAAATACTCAACTATATACGTTTTGTATCCCAGTTTGCATTTTTGGGTCTAGTAACTAAATGATGCAAGAAGTGTGTATATTATAATACAAGTAAGAGCATTGAAGCTCATCAATGTCAGAGATCTTGTAACTAGTAAGTGAAAAGAAAATCTTGTTTTCTCAGCTAAGAAAGCCAGGTCTGCAAAGCACAGTCTGCCACAATGGCATCACCCAGAAGATGCTGAGTGGGCTGAATATTGCTGTCCCCACTGGGGAAACACCCCTGGGACTAGATGACTTTAGTTTTTCTTACAGCAGACATGAGAACCCTGGTCCTGCTCCAACTCCTAGGGAAGGCAAGTGGACCCACAGCTTCAGCTGGACCTTGAAAAATGGTGATATCCACCCTTTAGTCTGTACACACATGCTGGGCACAGGACTGCCAGGCACAGAGCGGATGAGAGGTGTGGGTAGTAAAATGATCACCAAGCTAGAATCCAGAAATCTACATTAAATTACAAGGCATTCACCTGCTAGCTGTGTGATCTTAGGTAAGCACCTTCCCCTCTGACCTTCAGTGTCCTCATCTACAAAATGAGGGAATTAAATTAGATGCTCTTTTGTAAATCCCCTGTTGTATTATTGAACAATTCTACAATGGCTCCCATGCCCTTTGGGACCCACTAGCACCTTCCAGAAGCCCACCCATGGAGGCTGCTGTTACCTGGAAGAAGAGAAAATTGAGAGCAGGAAGCAGGTGCTTCTCTGAGTGGAGGTTTTTTCCATTTGCTCTAGCCATCCAAATCCCAGCCACCCTTCAGGTCAAGACTCAGGTGTGAAACAGCAAACGCAGCAGCCACTGCCTGTCTTTTCCCACCCCCATGTCCCTGCTGGCCCCAGCCCTCCCTCCTACTTCCAGGGCACCCCCTCTCTGAACCTACTACTAAACCATATCACTTGCAGTTTTGCAATTTCCAAACTGAGCTCAGACTCTCACTTTCCAGAAATCCCCACATGCAGAAACTTTCACCCCTCCAGGCTCCCCTTGGCCTAGAACTTACCACCCTACTTTGGGCCTAGCTATGTTGGTCATGGATTTATTTATGATGCTCATGCTTCTTGGAAGGGTGGAGGAATGGAGGTGGGGGAAACTGGAGGGTTAGGATCGCCGTGGGTTCATGCAGATTTTAAAGTTTTGCACCTGGTCTCTGACTTGGCTCACAGTTGCTGCCAGGGCTGGGAGGTGGCTGAACCAGCAACGTAGCAACCATGCCCAGGGCTAAAAATCCAGCTATGGAATCCCCTTGGAAGGAGGGCAAGAATATGACCACCAGCAAGACCACCATTTACATGCCTTTGGGGCAGGGGGCAGCAGGCAAACAGAAGAAATGCAAAGTCTCAGTCATTTCAGGCTGCTATAACAAATTACTACAGATCTAGTGGCTTAAACACTAAAATTTATTTCTCACGGATATGGAAGCTGGAAAGTCCAAGATCAAGGTGTCGGCAGATCTCATGTCTGGTGAGAGACTGCTTCCTGGTTTTCAGATAGCCTCTTCTTACTGTGTGCTCACATGGTGGAGAACAGAGAGAGGAAGGCAGCTCTCTTGTGTCTCTTCTTATAAGGGCACAAATCCTATCATAAGGACTCCACTCTCATGACTTCATCACCTCCTAAAGGCCCCATTTCTTTTTTTCTTTTAATTTTTTTGTTTTTACTTATTTTTTGAGAGATAAAGACAGAGCTATGAGCGGGGAAGGAGCAGAGAGAGAGGGAGACACAAAATCTGAAGCAGGCTCCAGGCTCTGAGCTGTCAGCATAGAGCCCGACATGGGACTCGAACTCACAGACCATGAGATCATGATCTGAGCTGAAGTCAGACACTTAACTGACTAAGCCACCCAGGTGCCCTAAGGCCCCACTTCTAATAGCATCCCATTGGAGGTTAGAATGTTAGCATATGAATTTGGTGGGGGGACATGAGGAGGCAAATAATGGTACAGTTATGGAAGAGTGCTCTCCTGGCTCCTGCCAAGGCAGAGGATAGAGTCAGTAGAGACAGACCCCTTCATTCCTCTCTCTTTTTTCTCTACCTTGTTCATATTCTCCATAACAGTTATCAAGTTATCACCACCTGAAAGGATCTTGTGTATTATATCTTCACTGTTTCACTTTCTGCTTTTTCTCATGAGACAGAAAGTTCCTTGAGAGTAGTCCCTTGGTTGTCACGTCTGCTGCTGTGTTTTCAGAGCCCAGAAGGGTACCACTTGGTACTCAGTAAATGAGTTAGTGAACAAAGAAATAAACCCTTGTTATCATTAGCATTATCCCCAAATTATAGTTAAAGGAAATGGAGGTCCAGGGAGGTTAAATTACTTGCTCATGACACACAGCTAATAAAAGAGGTGAGAACCCACCCTAGGTCTTAGAAATTTCTAGTTGGTTAACAGTCTCATATATCATATGAATTGTTTCATTGTCCCTGAAAGCAGTCACAAGCCCAAGTCAGATGTCTAGAGGCTTTCTCAGCTCTCAAGTCCAGAAGAGTCAAGGAGGTTGCAATACCTTTAGGGCTTGATATATACCACTGATGCCATACATTTTAGTTGGGTGAGCACCACCATATTTTTCTCTCTACTTAGGAGTCTAGTTCAGTAAATATTTTTTGAGGTTACCACACATACGTGGTATCAGATAGATGTTATTCAACTGAGCCCAGCTGTGGTTGACTTACTGACCCTTCCTGAGAGTTAGCACCCTAGGGCAGGTTCTGAGTCTCTCTCATTCCTCAACCACCATGGTTTCCAGAATAGGCTCAGTGTGGAATTGTGTGTGTGGAATTGAACCAAATTATCTTCATCCTTTATTGGTGCCCCTCTTGTCTAATAGGCTCCTTATGCAGGGGATCCCAGCCTGAGCCTGTTTCCTTGACAACAAAGTTCCCACTTTCTTGCAGGCCCTAGGCACAGTTAACACCTGCTCTAAGAAAGGTGTAGAGAGAAGACTCCCTTTCTCCAGGAGTCTTTTCCTTTGCTTCCCAAGAAGTAGAGGCTAGAGATCGGCTACTGGTGTCCAGTCAAGGCCCTAACTTTTACATGCCAAGCCTGAGAGCACACTTGGTGAAATTTCCCATCTGAGGGAATGTTCCCTTATCCACCAGCCTCCTCCAGCCTACTCCATATCTCCAAGCACCAGAGCCTCGGTCCCTGGGCCCACACAAACTCATCTTTACCTACTGCTCCACATGAGATCTTTCCCCAGAATTCTCTGTTCTCTAAATGGACACTGCACCTGCCCTCACCTTTCGCATCCTTCCTCTACTCCATTAAACAGTGGGAACCACATTCAAGCCATAGGAAGGTCATAGTTACTGATGAGCATCCAGTCAGAGCTCCTGCCTGGAGGGTCTCCATCTCATCCTCCATCCACGGGGGCTGAACTGCCCCAGTTCCCCAGTGGGACAGTTATCAGACCTGGGCTTTAACCCAGCTCTGCCATGTTCAATGCCCAGTGGCTGGAACTCTTTGAGCTCCAATTATGCCAACTGTAACACAGAAGTAAACACACTTCACACAGTTGTTATAAAACTAGTGGGAAAAATGCCTAGCTTAGGTGGGTTTTCTAAACACCATCTCCTTAAGAAAGTGGAATAATAATACCTAACTTAGGAGGGTGGTGAGGATTAAATGAAGTGCCATATTTAAAGTTAGCAGAGTGTACCATACATAGTTGTATCTCAATAAATGGCAGCTAATGTCATCAATATTGTGGTCTCTAACAAACGGACTGCCTTAACACCCAACCTGGGCTTGACCTTATTTGCATCTTGTGCTTCCTGACTTCCAGCAGAACCTGTAAAGTTTTGGCACCTCATTCTTGGCAGTGCATTAAGTATGTTATCCCATGTGTTCCTCCCAGGAAGATAGGATTCAGTAGAAAGACCCTTGATTTTGGAGTCTGACAGGTCTGGCTTGAAATCTGTATTTCACCACTCACTGGCTGTGTAAACTTGGGCAATTAATTTAATTCTACTGATCTCCTATTTCCTCTTTTGCAAAATAGGATCATTAGGAAAGGCTTTGCAAAGAAGCCATCATTTGAAATGTGCCTGGAAGGACAGGTAAGATTTGGAGTAATGGAGGGGAGGGGAGAGCCCATGATGGGACAGATGCAGATGAGTGGGGGAGACAGAAGGAGGGGGACAACAACTCTGTGTCACAGGGCACAGGGGAGCCAAATCATGAAGGCCTTGACTATCAGGCAGGTGGGACTTTACTCTGTAGGCAAAGAGGAACCACGGAAGCTTTGCAGGACAATGAGGCCACTTGCACTGCATCTCTTGGCCTGTGTTAGAAGTGAGCTCATGCTACTGGTTTCTGGGAATATGGAGATCCCACTTGTAGCACTTGCAATGGGGGATCCATTCTTGGCAGAATGAGTAAGGACCCTGGGCTTGTCTCATGTTCTTTCATGTCTCTCTACAAGTATGTGTAGTTTGGACACATGCTTGCTAACTGGGATTTTGTTCTCATTACTCCTACCATGTGGATGATGCACAGAAAAGTAGAGGAAGGGATATGAAGTCACCAAAAGTTGTACCCCTGAGAATATGCAAAGAGTGACTACAAGGAGCGAGTGAGTGGAGTCTCTAGTCCAGGTGGAGATATGCGATTTGGCCATTCTGAAAGGTGGGTACCAAAGCTCATGAGAGAAGAAGAAGGCCAGGCCAGAGGTCTGGCTGAGCTGGAAGGACCAAGAGCTTCCTTGGGCCAATACCAGGATGGACCAAAAACCATGGAATCAGGCCACATGGTGTGCTAGAAAGAGCACCAAACCTACAGTCCAACAATTCGGAGTTCAGCTCTGTTCCAGCCATTGATTACCTATGGAATCAGTGTGCAAAGTGAAGTCTTTATGAGCTTTAACTTGCTGCTCTACATAATAACAACATTGCCCTCTCAGGGCAGTTATGAGAAGCACATGAACACACCTAGGTGGTTGCCATAGGAGGCACTGGATTTAAACGCCTGATATGAACAACACAGAAGAAAACATAGGCCAGTTGTAAAACTGGAATCTGATGTCTGTGATTAGCAAAATCAAGGAGCAGCACACACATGTGGTGTCCAGGCCCTGTCCCATCCAGGAACCCTACAAAGAAAGAATAAGACTGTGACACCCATTTCTACAGCAGAAGCTACTTGCTCTGTCTTCCAAGTCACAGAGCTGATTGCGGCTAATAAAAGATCAGAAGCTAGGGTCCAGAAAATGACCTGCTTGGATGGGAGGGAGGCATGGACAGAAGTGCTTCTTTTTCCTCTGGTCCCTTGCTCAGAGAAGACATCTTTATTATTCTACATACTTGAAGGTAGCTGGCTTCTCCACCATGGAGAAAAGTGGACTAGAGTGGGTCATGTCAATTCACCTTGTTTGGGAATGAAAACAGCACAGATTTTTATTTTAGGACTCTTAAGGACTTTAAATTAATAGGACCACAGATTTCAGTCTGAACCCACAGCATTTGAGCAATGGTATCTAATATAGGTTCGAAAGTTATCAATTGTAATGAACATAGGCAAACAAACGCTCATCCCTGCATCATTGGATACTATGTTGTGTTTAAGCAGAAGTTTTGTGGATTCAGGGCCAGGGAGATTTGGTGGAACACGCATTGGGCTTAGAGTCAAAGGGCCTGAAAGGATCCTGAGTACAGGACTCACCACTGGGTCGTTGATTGTAGGGAAGTTACTTAGCCTGTGGGCATTCACTTTTCTCATTTGTAAATGGAATAATGGGATACTTTATGCACAGGGAAGTTGTCGCAGTTGAATGGGATGTAGACGTGAATGTGCTTTATATACCTTGAAGTGCTATAGAAGTGGGAAATGTTTGCTTGTTGGGTTCTAGAATTGATTTACTTGGCCTGAAGATTTTCTTGCTCAAAGTGGTCATCCATTGGCCTTGGCTGTCATCTTCCCACTCTCCCTGGGTGTAGGGAAGGCAGAGCTGCCTGGAATGATGTGCAGGAGTAGGTCAGAGGCTTCTCCACCCTGGTCAGGTCTTGCTCTTAGGGATTGAGGAGAGTGCCCAGGGAGCCTGGCTCCCCTCCTTCCCACTTAGAGGCAGATAGTGCCAGGTGAATGCAAGATTCCTGAGCAGGACCCTCAGTCAGGCCTTCCCCGCTCTTGAAAAGCCCTGTGGATCACAGGGCATCTACTACCATGGTGGTCTCTATGGGATGAGGCAGTGAGGTGTGGTGGGAAGGATAGACTTAGGAAGTTGAGCTTCTCACTCCTGCATTTCAACTCTTCTGCAGCCTGGGTGAGTCACACCCTCCCTCTGAGCTATGTTTTTGTCTTGGAATGATCTCTAAGATCTTTGCCATCTCTGAAAAGTGAATTCCTGTCCTTCAAAACTGTAAATGTATTGCAATGCCTTTGCTCTTAGATCTTGGAGTTTATTGATCACTTTTTGTCCTCCCCTCTGTCCCACTGAACATTTCCAAAAGTCCGCATCGTCATAAGTTAGCCTTCTTTGTACCTTCTGACACTAGAATGTCCCATCCAGGCCCTGACAGTACTTCATACCACCCTCCAACCTCCCAGGCCTGTCTTTCCTGCCCTCTCTTCCCAGATAAAGAAATTCAGGCACAGAGAAAGCCATGGGATACTCCAGTGGCCCTCGATCTCCTTCTCAGGATATGTCCTCACTGACATGGGCTCTCCTGACACAATGTCCCCACTCACAATGCACCCCAACTTTTAGATTAACCCAACGAACTTAAATGATGGACACTTCCTTTCAGATAGAAACCAGGTGATAAGTGAAAGATTTCGGAGTCAGGAAGACCTTCCAGGGTCCTCCATGTCAGAACACATGGGGTCATGATCACCCAGCCTACCTAGTTGGAGGGTGATACCTAATTGTATCATGACCAGGGTAGGTTAATATGGGCATGTGTTGAGTAAGGATTGATAGAAGGCCAGGATGCCTGTGCTGATAGAGCAGTTTGGAGGGCAGAAGATAGGTCTCACTGCAAACAGTTTTGCAATTGCCCAGTGCTCAGATACTTTATAAAACAAAGCCATTTCTGCTACTTCTTCTGTAATCTAAAAGCACTGCCATCTATGTAGCCCTCAGAGGAAACAGACCAGAGTAGTCAGAATTCATTATTAGGATGGCCTTTTATAGATGGGGAAACAGTAAAATTTTCCAGAATTCCAGGACTGGCTTGGATGAGCTTACTTTTATGAGTGGTAAGACCTGGAGTGTGACACCAATCTCAGTGTTGGCAAAGACAGGACACCTGTCCTAGCACAGTGCCCCAGGCCTCCGGAAGGTCACCCAGGGAAC